>NC_067476.1:120986269-121616269 GCF_947179515.1 Apodemus sylvaticus
AAAGTAAAGCTTCACACTTTTCAAGGGATATTACAAGGCCCTAATAATTAAAGCATTTAGGTCATTATATAAACAAAGACATACAAACAGAACACATGTAATCAGCAAGTCAAGTTTTTAACAGAGTGCCAGAAAAACACAACAGGAAACTGGAGTATTCCAAATAAATGAGCTGATGAAGCTCCATTCATGGAAGAATAAAGTTGAAATTGTCTCCTCAGGGACAAAATTTAACACAAAATTAAAGGTCTAAATTTAAGCTGAATACCATATAAGACTCTGAGTAATTTTTATTTTTGTTTCTTTGTTTTTTAAGTTGGGTTTTCTTTTTCTTTTTGATAGAGAGGGAGAGAGTGCATGAAGTTGGATATGGGGAGGATCTAGATGAAGTTTTAGGTAGGAAAAGAATACAATCAAAGACATTTTATGAAAAAAATAAATGGAAAAAAGCCAAAAGGCATGTTCCCTGCATGGCATTGGCTTTGATAAGGACTTTTTGTACAGTATGATTCAATAGCGATGTCTGTGTGCAAATGAGTCAATTAATATTAGAAAAGGATTGCTCTGTAGTATAGCTTGAGGTCAGGGATGGTGATTTCCTCTGAAGTTCTTTTATTGTTGAGAATAGTTTTCACTATCCTGGGTTTTTTGCTATTCTGGATGAATTTGGAAATTGCTCTTTCTTTTTTTTTTCCTTTTTTTTTTATTGATATATTTTTATCTACATTTCAAATGATTTCCCCTTTTCTGGGTCCTCACTCCCCGCAAGTCCCATAAGCCCTCTTCCCTCCCCCTGTTCCTACATCTACCCCTTCCCACTTCCCTGTTCTGGAATTCTCCTATACTCTTGCACTGAGTCTTTCCAGAACCAGAGGCCACTCCTCCATTCTTTTTGGATATCATTTAATTTGTGGATTATGTCTTGGGTATTCAAAGTTTCTAGGCTAATATCTACTTATCAGTGAGTGCATACCATGATTGATCTTTTGAGACTGGGTTACCTCACTTAGTATGATGTTCTCCAGCTCCATCCATTTGTCTAAGAATTTCATGAATTCATTGTTTCTAATGGAAATTGCTCTTTCTAACTCTGTGAAGAATTGAGTGGGAACTTTAATGGGGATTACTTTGAATCTGTAAATTGCTTTTGGCAAGATGGCCGTTTTTACTATATTAATCCTATCAATCCATGAGCATGGAAGATGTTTCCATCTTCTGATATATTCTATTTCTTCAGAGACTTGAAGTTCTTGTCATACAGATATTTCACTTACTTAGAGTCACACCAAGGTATTTTATATTATTTGTGACTGTCGTGAAGGTGTTATTTCCATAATTTCTTCCTCAGCCTGCTTATGTTTTGAGTAGAGGAAAGCCACTGATTTGTCTGAGTTAATTTTATATTCAACCACTTGGGTGAAGTTCTTGATCAGGCTTAGGAGTTCTCTGGTGGAATTTTTGGGGTCACTTAAGTATACGATCATATCATCTTCAAATAGTGATATTTTGACTTCTTCCTTTTCAATTTCTTAACTGAGAAATAATACCGAATGGCTGAAAGAAATGTTCAACATCCTTAATCATCAAGGAAATGCAAATCAAAACAACCCTGAGATTCCACCTTATACCAGTCAGAATGGCTAAGATCAAAAACTCAGGAGACAGCAGATGTTGGTGAGGATGTGGAGAAAGAGGAACACTTCTTCATTGCTGGTGAGATTGCAAGCTGGAACAACCACTCTGGAAATCATTTTTGTGGTTCCTCAGAAAATTGGACATAGTACTATCTGAGGATCCAGCTATTCCACTCCTGAGCATATACCCAGCAGATGCTCCAACATGTAATAAGGACACATGCTCCACTATGTTCATAACAGCCTTATTTATAAGAGCCAGAAGCTGGAAAGAACCCAGATGTCTCTCAACAGAGGTATGGATACAGAAAATGTGGTACATTTACACAATGAAGTACTACTCCACTATTAAAAACAATGAATTCATAAAATTCTTGGGCAAATGGATGGAACTAGAAAATATCATCCTGAGTGAGATTACCCAACCACAAAAGAACACACATGGTATGCCCTCACTGATAAGTGGATATTAGCCCAGAATCTTGAGATACCCAAGATACAATTCACAGACCATGTGAAGCTCTATAAGAAGAAAGACCAAAGTATGGAGTATGGAGACTTTGGTCTTTCCTAGAAGGAGGATCAAAATATGCATAGGAGGAGATACAGAGAAAAAACATGGAGCAGAGACTGAAGGAAAGGCCATCCAAAGACTGCCACACCTGGGGATTCAACCCATATGCAGTTACCAAACCCAGACACTATTGTGGATGCCAACCAGTCCTTGCTGACAGGAGCCTTATGTAGCTGTCTCCTGAGAGGTTCTGCCAGTGCCTGACAAATACAGAAGTAGATGCTCACAGGCAGCCAATGGACTGAGCATTGGTTCCCCAATGGAGGAGTTAAGGAAAGGACCCAAGGAGCTGAAGGGATTTGCAGCCCCATAGTAGGAACAACAATATGAACCAGCCAGTATCCCCAGAGATCCCAGGGACAAAACCACCAACCAAAGAGTACACATGGAGGGACCCATGGCTCCAGGCACTTAGGTAACAGAGAATGGCCTCCTTGGACATCAATAAGAGGAGGCACTCTTGGTTCTGTGAAGGCTTGATGCCCCAGGGTAGGAGAATGCCAGGACAGGGAAGTGGGAGTGGGTGAGTTGGTTAGGGGGGGGTGGGGGGGGTGGGGGGGGGTGGGGGGGTGGGATAGGGGATTTTCGGAGGGGAAATGTGGAAAGGGGATAACATTTGAAATACAAAAAAGAAAATATCTAATAGAACAATTAGAAAAGGAAGTAATTTAGATATTCCTGTGAAGGTGATGCAAAAAATGTTATGTAAATACATTAAAAGGTATGCAGCATCGATAACAAATTAATCAAATCAAGTTAAAACCATATCTAAATGGCACATCATACCTCAGAGGCCTGAATAGTAGGCTAAAATAAAGAGATGGAGGATGAGAATGGAGATGAGCAAGTATTGAAGGTATGGGTAAGGGTGTGAAGAAAGGCAACTCCTTCACACTAATGGTGGGAATATGAATGAAAGCACACTTCAGAGAAATACTATGAGGATTCTGTTTGTTTTGTTGTTTTGATTTTTGAATTAGGGCCTTATGTATCCTTGGTTTGTTTTGTAATTGAGGCTGACGTTGAACTCTGATTGTCTCGTTTACATCTCCCAGGTGCTAGGATCATGGCTATACATGTGGCTTCAGGGACCTTTGACAAAATTATATATAGTGTTTTACCAGAAAAATTAAAAGAAAACTGTAAAATGATTGATATGTTACTTGACATAGCTGCACTTAACTTCTTAAGTACCTCAAAACCTAATGATGTAAATCTTAAATATATGCAATGCTTTTAAAAATGAATTGCTTTGTCCAGAGTCTGCAAGAGATTTCCAAGACCATGAACAATAGTCACTCCTCCAAGTAGGCGGAAGGAAAGGCATAGCCTGTGTTGGAAATGAAGTGTGCTTTGGCATTTGGTTTCTTGCGCTGGCTTAGGCTAATGGTGTGAGCATTAAGGATCCTCACAGTGGTACCACTCATGGGATCTTTTCCATCAGCAGTGACTTTAATTATTTTCCAATTAACCTTAATTAAGACAGTTTTTGTGTAACAGTGCATCTAAAGAGATCACTAAGCAAGCAACTTGATAAACACTGTCACTTAAAACCCTTTCTAAATATGACACTCTTTTAATTAGGATATAATGTGAAGATGCTATACTCCCTGGTATTCTTTGAGATATTTGAGGCCTTTTTTCCTGTCACATAGTCTAAAGGCATGGGTTGCAGCAGGACCAAATGGTGCGGCATTGCTGCAGCTGGAGATACCCCTAACCCCAGTGAAGAACCAGAGAAATACTAGGCCCTGTCCATCAACTAGGAACTCACTCCAGGTGGGCAGTGAGATGCTATCCAATTACTGAAGTTAGTTTTACTTTTCAGGGAAAGATTTTTTTAAAAAATGAAAGATATTTCATGGAAATAATGAAAGAAGTTACAACTGATCTGTTTGGAAGAAGCTGAAAGTCACCCCATGCATCGTTAAAGTTAGCAGAGAATTCTGATAAATTTGACATTTTAAACTAAATCTTTGACATTTTCATGATACTGGATCTTATACTGAAAACAGCATTTCCTTCATTCACTCAAGTTATCATTTGGGGTTATTCAACACATGTTGTTTTTGACTTGATGGGTGAGGGTTTTTTGTTTGTTTTGTTTTTTTTTAGGACACAGAGTGGTGTGGAAATAGGGAAATAGAAGTAGACTCTATGAGAGGTTGATGAGAAGTGGTATCTGTAAGATTGAACTGATAAAAAATACATTGTATGAAATTCTCAAAGAACTAATTTTAAAAATAGTCATCAAAGGAATAAGGGCTTTGGTCCTGCAGCTGCAGGAAGCTGACTTCTTTCAACTAGCAATGAACATAAAAGAAACAAAAGCAGCCTGAATATCCCCTTGGCTTCACCCTTATGAGGCCAAAAGCAGAGACTTCAGGTGGTCTGAATTTAGTTTCATACCTACAAAAACATGCCAGTTAGTAAAGTATCATCAGTGCTGTGTTCGGTGAACATCAATACTGCTTAATTTTAAAAACGTAAAAACCATCTTATGCTGTTCTGAGCAGATTTTTCTCAATGTGACCTGTTACACATATGTAAGAGAGTTACTGCACACATCTATGAACAGAATGGACCTGTGCAATATCAGGGTGCACACATTCTTGAATAGAGCTAATGTTTTTCCAAAATAAATTCAATGTATCTTTTCCACAGCTATGAGAATTCCCATTGCTTTACATATATTCCAGATGACAATTTCTTGTAAGAATTTGAACCTATTATCAATGCTTGTTGAAATGTATATATTTTTATCTGTTGTGGTGATCTTGAAACTGTTTAATTTTTCCATCTGTTTTGACAACTTACATCAAATAATTATCTTGCAATCGAGCAATGAGTACGATGTAGTCAGAAAGATGCATTTTGTGCTTATGCTTCTTACTAGCTTTGAGACATGCTTCCACAATATTTTAAAAGACAGAATATCACAATTTATCCTTGCTTGTCCTAGAATTGCAATGTAGGACACGCTGGTTACAAAATCCTGGATTATTTCTACCCAGTGTTGGGATTAAAGATCTGAGCCAACCATAAAATACTGATGCATCCATTTTTATTCACTCCTCTAGAATCTAAAACATTTTCTAAGTTATTATCTATTCCTTGAACATCTATTATATCTTATTTTTAATATTCATTTTATTGCTTGAAATTTGCATACTCTGTGCAATGTTTATTAGTCATGTCTGTCCTCCACTGCTCTCCCCACCCCCTGCAGCATGTTCCACCTCACATGATCCAATCAGCTTCAAGCCCTGGGAAGTCTGGGCTTCAAGCCACAGAAAAAAGTAAACTCTTATTCCTGATCCTGTACAAAACTCACCTTCAAATGGATCAAGGACCCAACATAAGACCCAGAAGTCTGAAACTGCTAGAGAATGGAGTAGGGAGAGCATCCCAACACATAGGCCCAGGGAGAGATTTCTGAATAGGATTCCTGCAGTGCAGAAGTGAGACACAGAATCCACAAACAGCATCTTAGGAAACTGAAAACCTTCCTTCAGTAAAGGAAACTCTCAATAGAGTGAAAAAGCAGCCTACAGTTGGGGTGACTACATCTCTGTATCTAGAATATACAAAGAACTTACAAAAGTAAACAGGAAAAAAGCAACCTAATCAAAACTTGGGTGTAAAAATTAAACACAAAGTTTGCAAAATCAGAAATTGAAATGACTATTAGACACCGTAAAAAGTGTTCAGTATCCTTGGAATTTAAGAAAATGCAGTTTAAAGACACTTTAAGATTTAATTTTATCCAAGTGAGAATGACCAAGATCAGTAATGTGAATGACAGCAAATTTTGATGTGGTGGACACCCAGAGAAGAGAACTCTTACACACTGTTGACGGAACTGAAAACTAGGACATCCCCTGTGGAAATTAGTCTGGAAAGACCTCAAAAACCAAAAATAAAGTGCTATGACTGTCCTTTAAGTAAATAACTGAAAAATTCTTAGTGGAAGCAATCACATTTCTTCAAATCTTGCTTTGGTGTCAGTGTCAGTGTCACTTATTGTCTGATACAGGGACATGTTTCTCTACAATCATCTCCATAATTATATTCCCGGCATCTTTACAAACAGAAGCTTTGCATAGCTTTGTTATCTGTTAAACAAAATTCAAAGCAGAACTATTGATGGAGCTGTGGTCCCTTCATCTCCTTTATAATCATTAATTATCACTATTACTTTCTCCTTTCTGTCTTTTGGTTTCAATTTTTTAATTTGGTATTTTTTTTTTTTTTGCTGTTTTTCCTTAACAGGAAGTCTTAGCTCTTTAATTTCTATCTTTTATTCTCTTTTTTGACATAGCATTTGATGTTATGACTTTCTAAGAAGTAGTGTATTACAAATTTAATGAGTAACAGATTCATCACTGCTTGCTATTTATAAATTGTTAAATACAAAATAATCTTTCATTTCTTTTCATGGTCTACACACATATGTGAAATTTTATCATGACTTTATCTTACATTTTGTGCTTGAAATGTTTATTATAAGCTCAGTGAGCATCCCGATTTTGATAAATATACCACCCAGCTCCCAAAACTAGAATGTGAAGGTATTAATCTTGCCTTGATCATCCTGTCCCACTTTTACACAATCAGAACTCTTTGGTCTAAAAGTCTTTAGACTTTCTTTTTACACACACAAATATTATGTATTTAGTTCCTAAACTCTTCAGAGTTAAACATAATGCCACCCAGACAAAATGGAAAAAGGCATTGTTGTGATGACAGCAGATTGTCCTTGCTTTTGGTAAGTCTGCCTGACAAGGACTTAACAAATTCTGTAAAACTTCAAAAGCTGAACAAGTCTCAAATGCCTTTTAATCCTTTATCTTTCCTTTGCAATCCTGCCATGTGTGCGTATTCATTATATGCAATGTGCAATCAAATTTCTGCTGTTCAAGCAGAAAATTGTCTTTCATCAGTTTTAAATACTTTACATATTTCCTGATCCTTCACACGTAGGCTAGAGTGAGCAGAGACGTAGGAGACTGCAGTAATTTCTCCAGATACATGAGCTTAGGCAAATCATAAAACATTATTGTAGACTTTAAAACGGGAAATTATTGCTAAGAGGAATGGTGTGGAGAGGTCTGTCTCCTATTCTCAGGAGGATCTAGAAGTAGACTTGAAAAGTCCAGCCGTTAGAACTGGAAAGTGACTTTAGGTCCTGTTGGTTAACATATCAGAATACATTCATCCATCCTTTAATAACCCGCTGCAGTGACAAGGGGTAAAGACAAACGTAATCAAGAAAGACTTTGGAGGCTAGCTGATCTGTGAGGACTCAGATATCCATTCCTGAAGTGGAAAAAGCAGCCCTCCCATAAAGGGGTACATAAGTCCTGACTCAAAAAGGTGTTAATTCTCTGCCAAAATTTGGAGGGAAAGAAAAACAAGATGAAGTTAATTGAAAAGGATACAATGTAGTTTTAGAGCCACATTGGAATTGTCAAAATGTGAATCATAAGGACTTCTATAAAACAAATGAGAGAACAGAAAATCAGTAAACTATAACCACTTGATCTGAATATGAGAACAGTCAAAGATAAATGTTTTACTTTGAAAATGAGATTAGATATAAGAATTCAACACATAAAATAAGTATCTTAAATATAAAACAAAACAAACAAAAAAATGAGGTACTATCAGGCACTCTAGAGGCATAGCACTAAAATCTAAAGTGAATAAAAACAAAAGTAAAAAACTCTGGGAACCTATTGCTTAGATGAAATTTCCACATCAGAGCCACTCTGAGAAATATCTGAAGATTGAGTAGAAAATTTGGGACTACAGTCATTAAGGACAAACAGTACTCTCTTTCATGTGTATAAACCATAGAAAGACACTGTCTTTCATTGTTCTTACCATGTAGAAGATTCTGCCAATGGTGAAAATGTGTTTTCAGTGTGGAAAGGCCCCACTCGCCCCACCCTCTTTCCTCACTATCAGTCACTCACTGTCCTTTGGAAGTAGATTAAGGGCAGCTTCTCCTTAAACTCATTATGTTATTATTCCATTTACAGAAATAAGCTGAGTTTCTCTTTAATATTTCAGAGTTTGTAGTTGCTCCTCATCATCTTAACCAGCCTTGCCTAAGGGCGAAATTGGGGGCTTCTGGAATAGTAAGAGATCTATGTCTCAAAATTGTTAATTTTCCCCATGACATCATTGTATGGCTCACACACATGTTTATCACAAGCACATGCACTCACACACACACACACACACACACACACACACACACACACAAGTCATATGATATCATAAACTGATATCAACTGAGATTCAATATTGGACTTCTTGTGACTATCAAAATAAGAAGGCATTCCTGGCCTTTATATAAGACAGCAAAGTATTTGTATAGGATCTATGCAGTCTTCTTAAATTTAAATTTAAAGAATTAAAATTTAAAGAATTTAAATTCTTTAAATCCAAATTTTTTGGATGTATGGCGTATTCCCTAGAGGGCTGCAAACAAAAGCTGTGTTTCTCTAAAAAAGAAGAAAGCAGGAGAGGCCACATTTTCTTCATTCTTTTTACCTTCAGTTTTAGAAAGAAAACTATTTCCTTCAAATAATAGCATCTTGAACATAGAATCATATACCTAGCTTCCTTTAAATAAGGTCAATTGCACCTCTGAAGATCTGGTCTTTGACCTGTACATCACTAGAAACAATTCAGAACATCACTGTTTTTCAAGGTTATCATATAGTAACCCCATTAGAAGTGATTGTCCATTTTAGCCACTTTAGAACGAGCCAGGCAAAGTCCCACAGCACAAGTCACACTTACTGTGAGCGTGTCCTCAACTGGTGTACCACTGTGGAAGATGAGGACTGCTCTGGCTCTCCTCCCTGGACACACACAGAGGTAGCACAGGTGATGGTTTGGTTTTATACATCCTTGGGGCTTGCACTCCAGCAGGGCATGGTTTGCTGAGTGCTGATTTCTTAACTTTTTCTCTTGGCTTCCTGAGGCCAAACCTGTCACCACAGCCTGCTCTACACCCCGTTCTCATTCTCCATCTCACCAGCCAGTTCAGACAACATTCTTCTTACTTAGCTTTTCCTTAGGTGAAGTCTTATAAATTTGATGGTGGTATACTGCAATCATGAATCCAGTGATTACAATTCCTACTGCTTTTAATAATTCATTGTATGCCTATGCTTTGTCCCTGAATATTATACACAGAATATTTTTAAAAAGAAAAATGGACCAATGGAGTATCTCAGGGATGACTGTACTAAAATGTGAGTTAACTATATTTAATTCAGTGCGTTAAGTTGTTATTTAATCCATTTAGTTCATTCGTGTTGCTTTTCTTAATTCACTTGTTGGTAAGAGTTTTGTTAAAAATCTCCATTATTTTAAGACTTGCTAATCATTCATTTATTTCTGCAGGCTCTTATTAGGTTTATGTCTGAATTCTCACAACTTCATTGCCTGGCTTAATGGCCTTTGTCATACGCGCTTTCCCAAAATCATGTAGTGTCCAATTTTATTTTAGTAATGGTGACTTAAATATTATTTTGCTAAATATTTCCTAGATCTCATCTTTTCCTTAGTATTTATCTGTTTTTTATGCCTTTTTTATTTCTGTTTATAGGATGGTGTTTTGGGGGCTATTTTTACTGTATCGAAGAAACCCATTTTAACCTCATTAATTTTTTTCATTTTTAAAATATTTGGAGGATTATAATATAATTGCATTTCTCACTTGCCCTTCCAACTCCTCCCATATACTCCTCCTTATTCTCCTTAAAATTCATGCCATCTTTCTTTTTTATTAACTCTTATTTTATGTATGTAATGTGTGTGTGTGAACATATATATTTTCTAAAATGTAACCTGTTATATCTTTATAAAGTTATTATATGTATGCTTTCAGGGCTGACCATTTGTTAATGGATAAACAATACACTGTTTATCCATTATCTATCTGCAACAGAAAACCGTGAAAAACTAAAAACAAACAAACAAATAAACATGTAGTTATTACCCTGATTACAGCAGGGAACATTTCTGGGACTTTCCCTAAGAAGTCCGTCCTAAACATTAGAACTATCTTTTCTCAAATCAAAATTATGGAGTACCCTCTTAAGCATTCTCTTAGTTGTTATAATCTTCCCCAGGGAAGATCTCAGGGTTTCTTCATTTCTTATAGTTCTTCGTGTAGGGTTGAGTCCTCTTGGAATTTTCCCTATCAGTTTTGGCAGATTCATTGGTATGGTCCTTGTTCAGCACATGTTTGGTCAGTCATGTTGGTGAGAATTAAATATAGCTTCTGAAATTTCTAGAAGACATGCTGCACAACGAACATCCTGAGCCTCTGGCTCTTACGGTCTTTCTGCCTGCTCTTCTGCAAGTTTCCTGAGCCTTAGGTGCTACAGTATTTTGTATCCACTGGCACTGGGTTCCACAACTCTTCATACTGACTGGTTGTGTTTTCTGTATTTTAATAGGTCATTTACATCTCATAGTCTGCTGCAGCTTGAGGTTTATTGTTGTTGTTCATCCTCTGTTTTACAGTTACTTGGTAAAATTTCTTTTAACAATACCTTGTAATAAAGTCTGTTGTCTGCTTCTTTGTTGTTTGTCTCTCAGATGTCTCCCTGAGTGAATACATATAATCTGGAGCTAATCTTTCTTACTAGATGCCAGGTTGAGAAGATGGAGCCTCCTATGCTCAGGTCAGGCCAGGTCAGGTGCAACTTCAGAATACTCATGGGTCCATTTGTTTACATATCCACTTTTTCAAGTTTCCACCCACCCAGAATCCTACCCTCAATAAAAGAATGACAACTGAATTCCCTCTGCTTGCTATAAGTCACCCATAATACTATCCACTCCTCTTCCTAATCTGTTATCCACTCCTCTTCCTAATCTGTTATCCCTGCACCCTATGGAAGACTCGGTCCTTTTCACCTAAGGTGACCAAACCCTTGAAGCTACTTCCTATTCTACTCTCCAAGAAAAAAAAGTAAGTCTCACCTTCTAGTCTGTTTGCTATTGTGTTTTTCTATCTTGTTCCTTGTCTCTAGAAATGACTGACTTTTATTGATTCCAAACACATTTAAAATATTTTTTCTTGCTTGTTACATGGCTAGCTGAAGCAGAGATGCCATTTTGACCTGAAGGTGCTCCATTCTGTTTCTAGTTCTATGAGTATGGTTTATTCACTGCTCTTTCTCACACACAAGCCATTCCTTTTGATTCTCAAAAGACTATTTTGGAAGTCTGAAAGCTGAGTATCGGCTGTTTCTTCTTTTCATTTTCTTTCTAATGATCTGCTTATCTAAAGGCAATGTAGATGCCTCTAACTGAGAAGGTAAGAGGTCACAACACAAAGGAAATGATAAAGAGTAAATGTTCAAAATTTACTATTTTGGGATGCTTTATGTATATATATGCCCCTAATGAGGACTATGGCTTAAAGCCTGGGTTAAGACATTCTATGTGCATGGGACTGAGCATAATCTGACCTAGAAATAACTACTGAGATGATGTCAGTATTGATTACTGACTCCTTCCAGAACCCTTTTCCCCTTTCTCTTTGGGTCCAGAAACTTGAGAAATATAAAAAGAAAAAAATTAAGACTGCATCAATTCCTGTTGCTTCTATGGAGAACAAAGCAAGAAGAAAGAAAATCTGAATGAAATAAAGAAGAGAAAACTTTGAGCTCAACTAGATTAAAGAAATGATACCCACATCAGAGAATAGAAGACCCTCAGAGAAGGTACACATAGCATTGAATAAAGATGTCCTGACAACCTAAAACACAGACTTAATGAACTGGACAAGCACTTCTATTGAAGGTTTGGATATAATCCCATGCAGAAGGCACACTTTACAAATCCATTTTGATGAATGCATAGGCTATTATCTACTAAAGATTGTGATTCTTTGGTAGCAAGCATTTAAAGGTCCAGGAATCAAGGAGTAGAAATGGAAGTAGAACCCCTCATTATTATTATGTGTGGCCTAAGTAAAAGGGTTCTGCCATGTGCCTTTGGCTTTATGCTTTGCTAATCTGACCTAGACATCTTATTTCCAACGGGAGGAATTCTTCTATCAGGAAACCCAACAAGATTCCACTGAAGCTGTTGTTAGACCTGGCCACTTTGGATTCTGCATACCAAACTTCTAGGTCACCAAAAGAGAAGGTGGATGCTGTGCTGATTAGGTGATTGGGTTTGGCTTACTACATGCAGCACAATGGAAATGACAAACAGTATTTCTCAGGCATATGCAGGAAATCTCTTCGGGTCCTTAGAACTGAGATTAATTCAGAGGAAACAGAAACAACTCAGCCAAGTGAAGACTACTAACAGTTCACATCTTTAGGAATCAAAGCCTGGGTCAGTCTACCAGACCAACGACTGACTAGACAAAAAAGCCAGCTGAGAGCAAAGAACCATGAACAAATGAGTTTCCTATTGAAGGCAAACAAAATATCGTAAATAGAAAAAGTTATTTGGGGGAGTGGAGAGATGGCTCAGCAGTTAAGAGCACTGACGGCACTTCCAGAGGTCCTGACTTCAATTCCCAGCAACCACATGGTGATCCAATGTTCTCTTCTTGTATCTGAAGACAGCTACAGTGTACTCAGATATAAAATAAGTAAATAAATGCATCTTTAAAATAAGTTACTTGGAAATTCTAGCTATATGATCGAATCTACTTTATCCAGTTTTTCTGAAACATTATATTCTTATTACAGGTTCCCATTCTTCTACTCATCCCGGTCCACCCCGCCCCATACTCTATCAACTTCTCTTCCATTTTAAACAAAAGAGCAGATGGCCCAGAGATGGCCACCAAACAAGGCATAACAAGTTATAATAAGAAGAGGAACAAATCTTCTTACCAAAGCTGGATGAGGTAACCCAATAGAAAGAAGAAAAAGGTCCCAACACAGGTAAAAGAGAGGCGCTCCAGCTCCCATTGTTGGCAAGTCTCAACAATTTATCTCAAGAAAAAATCTATATTATAATTCATAACACTAGTAAAATTACAGTTATGAAGTAGCAACATAAATCATTGTATGGTTAGGGATCACCACAGCATAAGGAACTGTATTAAAGGGTCTCAGCATTAGAAAAGTTGAGAACCACTGATAAGTCTTAATCAAATGTATAAAGTAAGATTTTAGTAGTTATATTGTTACATGTATCTTTATCTATGTGTGTACAAAGCAAGTATCTTTTTGTATGTGTATGAGTATATTTGTGGGTACCCAAACATATATATCTGTGAATGTAGAGGCCAGAGGTCAATATCAAGTGTCGTCTTTAATTACCCTCTACCTTTTTTTAAATAGTCACTCATTGAACCTGCAGTTTATCAATTTGTTTAGATTGGGTGCCCCCCAAGCCTCTAAGATCCTCATATCTCTCCTTTTTCTGTTAGGATTATAGGTATGCTAGGGCACCCAGTTTTTTGTGTGGTGCTAAAGATTCAATGTCAGATCCTCTTGCTTCCACAGCATTATACTGAGCCATTATCTCCAGCACAACAAGTATCTTTTTCCTCTTTGGATACAAAAATTATCTTTTTTCTCTTTGATTTCTTATCATAAACATAAAATACATTATAAGTAACCCTATTGTATTAATTGGGTTAATTATTGTATTTATTGTATTAATTGTAATAATATTAATACTGTATTTAAGTTTTAGTATATCAAAAGGGAATAGTGTATATTAGCCAAGAGATTTTTATACCATTTTTGGAGAAAGTACAAAGTTTCTATTGCATGTAAGATAACTTGTGAACTTTGTATTTTGTGAGAACTCTACTTTGGTGTCATTGTCTTTCTTTGGATGTAAATAGAAATAAAGACATATGTACAGCTACCAGACTGGCAATGGAAGAACTGTAAGATGTCAGCCTTATATGTTAACTTAGCTTGCCTCTGGTTGGAAGTTATTCAGTTAGTCACTAATCTCAGTATACTAGTACATCTGACTAGTACAGATAGGAAAAGGAGAAAAAACCCAACACTATAATTTTTCCTGTTCTTTTCCATAAGACATGAATTTTTCCTAAATAGGGCTATTGATAAACTAACAGAAATATGTGTTTTGTTTTAATCTTCACCATAATATATATGGATAAATAACAGGAATACCGGGAACACAGAACTAACTTGAAGTCTTTCACATATCAACTTTATCATAATCCTAAAAGATAGTTTCATATCTCATAATCCAGAATGTAGAAATCTCAACAGTCCAAAATTCTTAAAGTCTGAAGTCCCTAAATAGCACAGCCTCAAGTGATTAAATTCCTCAGTGCTAAACTACAGAAAGTCAAAATTCCAGGCAGTACAGTTCCCACTGGGGTTCTATGTGAGGGATAAAGAGCCAAAATCCTGGGAAAAGGACTGGTGTGATTTTGATCATCTGTAACAGTTGCCAATTTCTTCACGTGTATGTAACATCACACACACACACACACACACACACACACATTTCACATATTATATTTGTATTACAGCTTTATTATTTAGAGAATAAAAGAATTTGAGAATCTCACAACCTTTTGATGCAAAAAATACTTAATGATACAGTATTTCCCTTAATTTTATAAAATACATTAAATGGAGAATTATTACTGGTTATAGAGTTGACTGTTGAAAAGGACTGATTCCATAACTTCACCCTTAAATCTGAGACTTAAAAATTAACTCATGCATTACTTTGGCTAATGGAATGTACTTTGACACTTTCAAATTTTTCTGCACTGTTTTTAAGTGATGGATAAATTCAGATCTGCAATGAAATATTTTGTTTATCATCTCGACACAATCTGGAATCACTCAGGTAAAGATTATAGATGAGGGATTGGCCTATAAGCATGTCTGTGGAGCTGCTGGGGTTGTTTTCTTAATTAGGTTAATTGAGGTAGAAACACTTGCCTACTGTGGGTGACAACATTCACTAGGCTTCTATGATCTCATCCGAGTGGGGAAAGTGACTCTATATAAACATACATACATTCATTCTCACTCTGTTCTTGAACATAGATCTAACTAGCTGCTTCAAGTTTCTGTGGCCTTGACTCTTCTGCTCTGATGGACTATTGTCTAGGACTGAGAGCTAAAATAAGTTCTTTGTACATTGTTGGTTTTATGTTTTTTTTTTTAATCACAGCAATAGGAAATGAAACTAAAACAGTCTCCTGCTAGATCTGAATGTTCTAAAAACATTTATGTATCAGTGGCTGAAAAGTCCTCACAAAACATACTGGAAGACTTTGCAGACTGCAAAAAAACCCGGGGGATTATAATTAAATATGCATATCATGATAATAGATTCAGAGTCGGGGGTTGTCTGAAACTGAATTCCAGTGTATTGTTAATGATGTTAGGCTTTTCTCTTCAGTCAGATACATTTACTAGAAAGTTTAGACTGAGTGGGTTGACCACACAGCATTAGAAAGCACGGCCATTTGCAAAAGATGAAGAACCATGAATTCTTGGCTCTTTGGGTGTAGCATATGCAATGATGAGCAGAGCAGGGTCTGATCCATCTTGTCAAACACATTACACATGCAGTAGTGACTGCACTGCAGTAGTGACACTGGGTGCGCTCAGCGTCTAGGCAGTAAGTAGCAAGTGCTCCTTCCTTTTGCTTATGTCCTGTCTCTTTATGAACACAGTTCCTCTTCTTATTTCATTATTCACAAGCAAGTGTCATGAACATGCTTGTTTACAAAATATTTGATTTTTATTTTATGTTGGTTTGCAAATACCCCAGAACACATAATGTTGTATATCTATGTTCTTTACATTATACTCCTTTAAACTATAAATGAATCACTATTAAAGAATTTTAAATTATTTCCCTAGAATTACATTTCTGGTATTTGGGTCTTTGGTGAATTTTTATTTTAAGATCTCATATTTTAGTGCTTTAGGTTTTTTGGATGTTCGGCATAAAGGATTATGATATTCATTATGTCTTTAGTTAATGTGTGGAAAGTCTTTCACAAAGAAAATTTGAGTCTTGGATTCAATTATCTGATTTCAAAACTGGGCTTTTTCACATGGAGATATTTGCATGCCCCCAATCTGAGGCACAGTTCAGGGGAAGGCAGTCCTGGGTGGCATCTGCACAAATGCCTGTTTCCTCTCCCATCTTCTGTTCTATGATCTCTTGTCTTATTTTCAGTAAACACATTGTTTTCTGAAGAAAACCTTAAACATTACATTGCATATTGGAAAACAAATTGGTGTACTCTTCCCTGGTGAAGACAATTTATCTTGTTTACGTGTTTTGTTTTGTTTTGTTTTTTGTTGCCCACAGTTTTGTGTAGGGTTGAAGCCTCCTGGGCAATCTTCTGTCTACTTTAGCATGTCTATTGTTGGAGAACTTCTTCAGTTCATTTTAGGTAGGCATTTTGGGAAGACATTATGGTTGTTGCTTCTGATATTTCTGGGAGACACCATCTCACTGAAAACATACAGAAAAGTAATATGACATAAATGTAGCAGCTTGCATGTACATATTAAGAAATATATTTGTATACAGATATATGCACAAAACAATAACTAATGAAAAATAGGCTGTTAATTTATATGAGAGGGTTTAATTTATGTGAGAGGGTTTAATTTATATGAGAGGGTTTAGAGGAAGAAAGGGGAACTGGGAAATGTGTAATTATAATGTCAATATTTAAATACCGCAGAAGACAGCTCAGTACTTTAGAGCATTCCTTTCTCTTACAGAGGACCCCAGTTATTTTCCCAACACAAACTGTTCTAGGACCTCGGACAATCTCTCCTGCCCTCCATGGCTACCAGGCATACATGTGTCTTCAATATCTGTGGAAGAGAGGGCCAAAGTAATGAGGATGGATGGACAAGGGAAGGAGAGCCAACAGAATAATAAAAAATGGTCACAAAAAATGTTCCATTCTTTAGTTCTAGTGAGATTCTCAGAAAACTCTGAAATACCAGAATTTGAGTTAACTCAAATAATAATATTTGCTTCTGACCCATATTTTTAATGGAAATAATGAAGTCCTGAATCAGGTTTCTCGGAATATGCTTTCCTTTCCTTCCTTTTGTTTCTTCTGGTTTGCTTTGGGTTTTGTTTGTTTGTTTATTTGTTTGTTTTTAATATAACTCCAGAACATGTGGAGGTATTGGATGGAATCCTTATCCCCACCAATAGACCCAGAGCTACCTCATGAGCCACAGGAGCCCCCGTGAGACCTGGGGAAGAATATGAGACTGAGCACAGACGATTCAACAGGAGTCCAGGCAGTCAAGGGATTCCTAGCATTTGAGAGGATCACACGTAAGGCTAGGAAGGGAGGACTCATCCTCGAGAGAATAATATCCCTGTTCTCCCACCCACTTGAGTTTTGAGTTTGCTTACAGAGACTATGGTTCTTTTAGGTTGTCCTAGCTTCCGTGGCAGACTGTTGTGAGGACATGAAGGTCCAAACGCTGATGTTGAGAGGATACAAAGCTATGTTTAAGGAGCCAAGCATCACGGTGAAGCTGGAACTTCAGGGCCTTGTTACTGGTAGTAGGAACACTGGAAGAGACACTGCTCATTAACAGTGACTACTGTAAGTCATTTCCTCTGTATGAATTTGTATTCTCATGGTGGTAATAAAAATGGTGAGTCGCAACAGGTAGGTGGACATCATATCATTATGCAAAGAATTTATTATTAGCCAAGAAAAGCCTCAAAGGACTGTTTGCTTGTTTTCATCTGGAAGGATGGGTTGAAAATGTAGAAGTGTGAACATGTTCCCCTGTCTGCCTCCAGGGGGCAGCAGCTTCTTGGGCAAAGGGAGGCCAGTGAGGAAGAAATTGCATCTGGTAGATGCTGTCTGTCACCTGGTGTCTTAAACCCCAAGGAAAGGAGAGACACCCTCTAAAATGGACTTCTCTAAAGAGACCTAAAAATCCTCAGAAATCAGAGGTTAATTCAAAAGAAACTATGGCTTCTGGGAGATCCTCAGAACGTGAAAATCATTGATGCTCTGAAAGTGTTTCTCCTGAAGGGTTTTCCTTAGATTTTCCTGGATGAGATTTGGTGAGAGCAGATTTATTTTTAACAAATTCACACACATGGCATCCTCTTTCTTAGTGACAAGAACTTCTCATTTTTCCAAAATGTGCTTGGCAAGCCTGGCAGCCAGAGAAACGAGACTGGGAGCCCTGCTGTTCCCTGGTGCATGACAAGCGACAGAGGAAGTCAGTCTGGTTTCCCTCTCAGGACAGATTCAGAGAGGATGTGCTGCATTCGTGTTCAAAGTTGGGATTTCTTACCACTTAGTAATTCTGCATCTTTACACCATTGTCTTATTTACATTAGTGGAAAATTTGGGGGATGGGGTGAGAAGTAGCTTAATGCACAAGACTTGAATAATCCCATCAGAATTCTCAGCATTATTTTCCCTCATCATCTTTTTCTTCTTCTACAAGTGGCTTTAAGCCCAGTGCTTGTAGCATACGTCCTTGAAATTCTAGCAGCCAGGAAGTTGAGGTTTCTGACAGAATGAATATGCATGGCACACATAATCTACAATTTATTAGGCTGCTTCGCTGGTCATTATTGAGATTTGATTGTAATGCTTAGTGGCGTTAACATCCTCTCCATCCCCCTAACAGCATTTATGGTCAGTAATAATATTAGCTCAATCTTTGAGCCTCGCTCTGCTGAAGGAACCAAGCGGCTTGAGCGCCTCTTGCCTCATTACTTCTAACAGGGCTCCTGTAGTCATGTCACACTCCAGTGACAAGCCTGACAGAATGGCATCTTTTAAATATTATCTCTGACATATTTCTCTGAAATGCTAGCCTTTCAATTAGTGTTATGCACCAGAAGTGACAGATTCTAGAAGAGTCACTTCAATAAGAGAGTACAGTAAGTATTGTGACCCACCACCAACAATAGTGGACTAGAGAAGACATCCATGAATAAATTCATTATAGCCCATCTGAAGGTGTTTCCACAGCATGGTCATGAACTAGTGGTCAATCAAGATGTTCAGATAGCTTTCTCCTAGACATTGTTTTCTTATTTCCCAGGTTCTGCATCTTTTGCTACTAAAACCTGTCTCCTTCACCCATGGGCATTACAGATGCCCAAAGTCTGGTCCCACAGGAGCTAATCCATGATACCCTATTATTGTAGAACTAAAAATGGCTGTCTCCTTTGCCTTTGGGATGCACAAGCTGACATGAAATTTATGCTACAGAGACCTTGTCAGATCAAGCTGAGGTCCGGGTCTCCCTCAAAATCACACCCATGCTTGACTTCTCCCCATCCCTAAACTAATCCTGTGCAGATCTCTCCAGGGAACTCTTCTGCAATAAATCACTTGCCTGGAATGTTTGGCTCTGACTCTGCTTTGGGAAGAGCAGGACCTCAGATGTATCTGGAGACTCCGGAATCCAGCTGTGTGAATCCTCATAACTATTCTGCTTGGGAATTTGCCTGACCATCACAGAAACATTAGGGAGCACAAATCATTTATATTCCCACACAGCCAGCTCCTGATCAAGCAAGCAAGGCCCAGGGTGCTTCAGAAGCTTGTCCCACCCACCACCCACCCCTGTCCAGTCAAAGAAGAGAATCAACATGTTTCTGAATGCCTGCCATGTTACGTTTGTAATCCCAGCTTTATGATCTCACTCATCATTTTAAGTATGTGTTACTAGATCTGTTTCATAGTCAAGGAAACTGAAGTTCAGAGAGGTTATGAAAACTGAACAAATTCCCACACACTGAGATACAACTCAGGCCTTTAAGCTTCAAGTCTGGTGAATTGCATGCATACCGTAGAGCAGCGGGCCTTGCTGGTGCCCCCTGAAAATAAATAATGCTCACAAGAGGCCACGTCACCATTCCATCCAGAACAAGACAGAGCCCAGGCCACTTTTGCACCAAGACAGTGACTAAGTGTCACGGTAATGCTTAAGCGCAATGACAATGACAATGGCAATGAGTAAGCCACCCCCTCACTCCTGTGAGTCACTGTTCTTTTCCAACTGTGGACTAGTTGAGGTTAATCTCTCTAACTCCTAGATAAATGTATCCCAACTTCCTGACAAAATCTGATCTAAAATCAGGCCCTTGCTTTCCTGTTTCCTCCTTAGAGTTATTTAAGGTCCAGTCTGTTCACAAAACTCTCTCAGAATTCCACTGAGCTCTAAGTAGCATAAATCTATTGCCATATAAAGTATCCCTGGCGGATTTATCATCTATGTTTCTTGATTTATCAGGTGATTTTCAATATAATTTCTCCTTAAAACAAATATGTTATTGTCTAGTACCATATATTTCATGAAATGTTAAGGTTATATATATATATATATATATATATATATATATATATATATATATATATATATATATATTGTAAAATGTACATTTACCGGTAAAATAAAAAGTGTTTTTCTTTGAAAACACTGCTTTAAACAATGGCACCATCCTTTTATGTTAGCCTTGAACTTTGACTGCATCAGTAATATCAGATTCTTGTGGCTTTAGTTTTTTACATACTCCAAGAATGTGATCATGTCTTCTGACTTCAATTGCACTAGTCATCTGGGGACACAATGTTTTTGTTTATACCTCTGTAATAAAGTTTAACTATTCTCCTTGAGAACGTCTTTCTTCTTAGAAAGCTAGGTGTCATTCTGCATAAAAATAGTTTTTTTTAATTCGTCCAACATCAAATATTTTCTTCATTAATAACAACTTTAAACTACATTGTAGCCTATGCTGTTCTTCACTGTTCTTATTCTCTGAGATCACTTCACTAGAGGCCACTAGTTGACAAAGGAAATGCCCTAAAAATGACCTTGAGAGCTTATTGGAGTAAAAATCTCCATGGATGAAAAGAATCTGAAGAAGGAACAAAATAATTCAACAAACAGAGCCTGAAAGCAAACATTAGACTAGCAGAGCTAAATCAGAAGGAGAGTATGACCAGAAGCTTCAGGAGGGATCAGAATGACTGAGGATGGAAATTTACCAATTAAAACCAACTCCGTGGATGGAAAATCCCCAACTCAAACCAATCCCATGAAGTTCTCTTTACTGCAACATAGGAAAACGTCTTTTCATTTGCTTCCAGTTCATCCATGAGACAGATCTGAGTTTGCGCTTGTTTCCCAATGGACCAACCTGCAATAAAGCACTTTCATTTTTCAAAACTCTTGGCTTCTGTGCATGTAAGCAGTGAGACTTGCTGTGTATCACAGTATTGGCAGATTTGTGTACACAGTTTTCCACATCATCAATGATATACTAGTTACTTTATGTCTGGGGATTTCTTCTGAAAACAAGGTCTCAAAGAATTTTAATCAAGATAATCTGGGTTGGGAAAAAATAAATAAAAGAATAACTTTTGGGCTCAAAGTGTTTCCCATATAGCATGTGGATTTTCAGGCACACAGGCATGCACACACACACACACACACACACACACACATACATGTACTTTGTATTTTGCTGATAATTTGATTTTTATATCATTTATTGATAGATAATTCTCTCAAATGATTCTGTTAAATGAAATGAAATGAAAAATCTTTGAAGATTTTTCACTCTTTAAATTCCATTAAACTCTTTCAGTTTGGCATATTAGTATTCTTCTTTTACTTTTATATTTTCCCTTTTATTTATGATTTTCAAACTGCATTTTTTTAAGATAAAGGTTTGGAAAAATAAGTTCTCCAGAGCTCTCTGTCTTATGAGTTTTTCTTTGATCCAAATAGTGTTTATTCTTGATTTTACAAAAGGTGAAGATATTGGTATGATGAAAAAAAATGTTGATCTCTTGGTCATGATGAAAAAATCAGCCCAGGATGTAGCTGTTTTTTTGTTTGTTTGTTTTGTTTTGTTTTGTTTTTATCAACTCAGATGGACAGTTCCATCCATTCTTCCTATCAGGATGCAGATTGGCTTAAAATCTCAATAAGGGAGAGTTTAAAGTTTAAGTCATTAACTTTTGGGCAAGATCTTATAGAGGTGTAGTAACTTTCCTGGGATGAGTCAACTGCACAATGGTGCAGAACAACTCTATGTAGTACATAAACAAATGAGGTCTCTGGTCCTATAAAACTTCATTAACAAAAGGCTAGATTTGGCACATGGGCTATGATTTTTGCTGAATCCTGAGCTTAAACATGTGGGGAATCTGACATAAACTCTTACAAAGATTTACAAGTTGCAATTGTTATAGGTGGTAAATTTAAAGATTCAGGCAGAGATACAAGTAGAAATGAGAGGGTCCAGATTTACCTACCCCTTCAATTGCATTGTTAAAGAGAACTCTTTAATAGAAAGGAAACCCATTTACCACCTTGCACGCTCTCACTTTCATCCTCTTGCACGTTTTGGAAGAATTAGCTTTTATTTATTTAAAAAATGTCTATTTTATATTTGTGTATGTGTTTGTGTCTGCATGTTTATATGCACACAGTGTGAATACAGGAGCCTGGCCAGAGGGTATTAGAAGGGGAATCAAATCTAGAACTGTAGTTCAAGAAACTTGTGAGCCACCATATGAGTTCCGGGAACAGAACTTGGGTTCTCTGAAAGATCACCCAGTGTTCTTAACCACTGAGCCTTCTCTTCAGCACCAGACCCTGCATTTTAAAGGAGCAATATGATTCATCAATTCTCTATCTTCAAGAAAGAAAGAATGTTAGTTGGTAAGAAGGAAGGAAGGAAGGAAGGAAGGAAGGAAGGAAGGAAGGAAGGAAGGAAGGAAGGAAGAATATGTTTTCTCCTTTAAAACCATTTGCTGTTTATCAGAGACACAGCCTGCTTTATAATGAACAGAACACAGGCAGCAGAGGCAGATTTCTATAATGAGGAAATGTGTCACTGAAGAAAGTGCATACACTTGGCACTGTCTAGTATATTCTAGGTGACTGTCACATAACATATTCCTTTCTTCCAATAATCCTATGAAGCCCATGATAATCTTTGTGCCCATTTTAAGTTCATCATAACCAAGGCCTTAAAGATTCAAGTTACTCATGCACAGTTCAATCATTATGGGTAGGACTGAAACTCTATCTTGACTTTCTATCTCCCTGTATATTCTCCACAGCATGGAAAAGCACCACCTTCTTTATCATGATCTCCAAAAGGTCTGGGATACTAGGAAGCTTGGAGAACCTGCTGTAAACTACAGATCCCAAGAAAATACCCTCAGGCATTTTGTATACTATTTCAGGAGATTTGCACAATTTGGAGTAAAATGTCAAAAGCTTTGAAATCTCTCCAGGTCCCACACTCCAAAGATATATTTTTCCTAAGAGTTTCTTTAGAAGAGAGAATCCTCAGCTCCCTCAGAATCCCCTAGCACACTCTTCTCAGTGCCCTTTAGCCAACAGACAACCTCTGCTGTTATGTTGGATAGAGAAAGAAAAGCAAAAGAGGCTAAATCTTTTCAGAAAAAAAAATCCACTTTTCTGACTATTTTGAATTTATTATACACTTCCCAGGAGCCTGAGACTGAGTTTTGTGTTTTAGTTGAGTGCCCAGGAGGTAGCTCTTTATTGCCCCAGTGTATCAAAGAGGATATTATGCTTTATTATGAGGCAAAATAATTCTCCTTACATCATGCCCCTACAATAGAAAAAGCCACACCAGAGAAGCCCAGAAAGCCTTCCACAAAGGAATGGGGATAGGCAGAGTTCTGTGTCCTACATAGAAACAGCCAGCAACCTCTGTAATGAATATTTATACTTTAAAGCTCCTGGTATTTGTGCTGTATACATTGTCATCGTTAAAAATGTGAAGGTAAATATTTATAAACAGCTGTTAGGGAAACTAGACTTCTTGGGAGGAATTTTGAACTCCAATTGCTGCTTGGGGGTTTTTCTTTTACGATGGAAATATTCAGACTGACTCTAAATATAACCCTTCCTGCCTCTCACAGCCCAGATGAGGCTCTGCAAGAATTTAGGATTAGGATTCAAAATATGAGAGCTTTAAAAGAAAAATTAGTCTGCAAGGAAATACTACTTCTCACCCATTGCAATGCTAAAGAAGTAAAGACTTAGAATATTAAGAATTTGCAATATGACTGACCTGAGCCACTGAAAATTTCAGACATAGCAGGGGTGAGGGGTTTGGGGAGTATAAAACACAGCTGAGGTCTGGGGCGGTCCCAAACACAACTGGCAAGAGAGTGCAACTCCTTTGTCAAATAATTTTGGTGGCTCTTATTACTGTTAAAACTCATCCACCTATTCCACACCCCATTCATTTAACTCCTACATATTTACCTCAAAGAAATAAAAGTGCATCTGCATCCAAAAATGTGTGTAGGGATATTCACTGCAGTTTTAACTCATGAGCCACAAAGTGGAAATTACCCACATGCTTCTCAACATATAAATACACAAAGAGATTGTGCTGGGGTCATATAATAGAATGTTAACCACACAGTAGAACCAGTTGTTGACACATCCCACTGATATATACTGCTATGCAGACATCCTAGCAAACGGCATTCTGATTGAACAAAGTCAGGGGGGAGAAAGACTACATACTCTACATACTATGCTTTCATTAGTCTGACATTCTGAAAAATGTAATGGAGAGGAAACTGTCCTGTCTGGTCTAAGGCTGGTGATCCTTTTATCTTGGTCCTTTTAGTCCTAGAATAGAGCTAAGTCCTGATACTTGATAGGTAGTTAGCTCCTTGGACATATATACTTTTCAAAACTCACCAATGGGTATGTAAATTATACTTCAAACAGCAGTACCAGGGTAATGGGAAAAAAATCAAACAAACAAACTTGTTTTGTTCACATAAATGAGATCATAGTATATACTTTTTTTGTTTGTTTGTTGTTGTTTTTTTCTGCCTGCTTTTGCTTGCTCAGATTTCCTTGCTTCCTCTTTAATGAATGGCTATCCTTTACAGGGTTCTGGTGATAGTCTGACATCTGTTTCCAAAGCTCAGATTTCAAGTACATAGTGACCTTGATTACCATCGGTCAGTCGGCTGATTTTCTCCATTATCTTAAAGGCCTCCTCCAGCAGGTGACCGCGAATTTCAAAATTTAAGAAGCAGGGAAATGGACATCAAATCTCATTGATTTCACCTCGTTTAGATCCCCCAATCTCTGACCTCCGGGAATTACTGTGAAAATAAGAACCACCACCACTGCTTTGAAAGCCGTGTTTCCTTTACAGCTGATCTGATCATTTGGGTTAGCTTTGGGATGTCTCATTAAGGTTGAGAGGGGATGAACAGAGTCTAGAAGTCGGTGCATTTCATACATTTTGGGTGGGGTTCTTTTTATGAGCCTCTGGTGAACTCTGACCTGGGAAGTCTTTTGGATTTGTGAATATGAGGAAGAAGAAAAATGTATACTTTGTCCAGAGCAAATGCCTCGACTACCTGTACAGGTGAGTGACCTTCTGATTCTCTCACTGATTCTCTAGCCTATTAGCTGATTTGCTTATTTTTAGGTACAAACGTTTGCTGGGAAGCATCAGCTCCCCACCCTCTGTCTTTCTTAACAGTTCGAAGTGAAAAACACCTTCCCAGACTGCCTCCTAGGAAGCAAACTAGGCAGAGGAGAGAAAGAACATAGAAGAATCCGTGTCTTGCAAATGCCAAGAGGGAAAACAATCAAATTAGCTGGCAAGCCGATCATTCAGTGAAGCATTGGGGAACCGACATAGGATCTTAAAAATCAACTCGCATGAGGAACCATGCACTACCTCTGCCTGGAATGCAAAGGAAGCAATGCTGAGAGGCCTTTTTATCTCGGCGTCCTGCAGGGTCTCGAGTTTTCGCTGCCAGGGGACAGAATGCTTCACCGTGGTGTCTCTATTGATGCTCAGCTGCCAAGAGGTGGTCATGTGTGTGGCTCAGTACTGTGGCCTGCATCCAGAGCCCCTCCAGGAGCAGTCACCCTCAGAGGAGGAGCACCTGTTCTCCCTCTCCTGGCATGGAGAAGATGCCATTCTGCCTCTCCTCAGGCCGCCTACCCCTGAGTGTTTCCATTTTGTCTTTACTGATGGCAGGTGTCTGCTGTTTTCTTCTGAGCACTAGCCAGGTGCAGGGGGAGGGGACATCGTGTCCATCAGGTTCATCCCTTGCCTTGAAACACTCCTGCATCCCCCGTATCAGATAGCAGCAGGTACTGTGACATTTTGGCAAACACTCTTGACCTGGATGATTGGATGTGTCACACACTGAATCTGTGTCTCTAGCATGTCATCAATCACCCATTGATTGTACCTCCTCCCGATCCTAGGTTCAGCTTCGGACTATATATTGTAAGCTGAACGTCCTTAATGGCAAGGTGAGCATAGCTGTCTTATTTAAAATAGCACGCTCCAGCTAGAGGTTCACATTCTGACGTTCCTACTAGTTAGGATTTTCGCTATTATAATTAGCTACTCACCAGGCACAGTGAGTTTCTAGGGGTTTCTTTTACCCTCTACACGCCCACCATTTGCAACAGTGGGTGGACACACTGGCTGTCCCTCAGACTGTAACGTCTCAGTCTCATCATAAGGGAGATTGTGGCTGTCAGTGTGTGACAATCGACTTGGGAAGGACACTGGTGATGATTAACTAGCTAGCCTACACAGCAAGGGACTGTTTATTAACTGGCATTGATTAAGCCTGTAGTCTGTGATCAGTCGTGTGTTGAGAGTCTTCAGGGACACAAAGGTAGGAAAAATAATGATTGTTGCCCTGGAGTATCTTAAAACTTGGTTGAAGAGGTAATTATGCAAATGTTTATGAAGCAAAATGTTGTCCAAACCTCTTTGGTGGTTTCAAAGTTGCTCCAAAGCCTGATCACACTGGAGATGAACGTGGCTGCTTGTCCGAACACTCCATCCTGGTTTCTTACTTGAGATTTGGACTCATGTGTTTGTCCTGACATTTAACCCCATTCTCACGTATTTCTCTGAACCAAGAGTCAACAAAAATGTCTATAAAAGGTAAAACAGATAAACATGTCTAGAACACAAAGCACAATTGAATAACTGTTTATGTTTGAGCATTTTAAAACGAATTATTCAGTTTATGTATAAGGTTCACTGTAGCTGTCTTCAGATACATCAGAAGAGCATCAGATCCCATTATAGATGGTTGTGAGCCACCGTGTGGTTGCTGGGAATTGAACTCAGGACCTCTGGAAGACCATCCAGTGCACTTAACTGATGATTTATCTCTCCAGTCCTATATTTGAACATTTTAACATACCTTTTTAATAATGTATATTTATGGAAATGAAAATGACACTAACTCATAGACTATACAGAAATAATGGTGAATTGAATGTGGTCCAGGGTGTGGTCGTTTGAATAAAAATGGCCCCCATAGGCCTACAGGGCATGTCACTATTAGGAGATAAGGATTTGTGGAAGTAGGAGTGGTCCTGTTGGAGGACATGTGTCACTCCAGGTCAGCTTTGAGGTGTCAGATGCTAAAGCCAGACTGGACCAGTGTTTCACTTTCTCTTTCTGTTGTCTGTTAATCTGGACATAGAACGCTCACCTCCTTATTCTGCACCATGTCTGCCTGCATGATGTCCTGCTTCTTGCCATGATGGCGAGGGACTAAACCTCTGAACTATAAACCCACCCCCAACTAAATATTTCCTTTTATAAAAGTTGCTGTGAAGCCAGGCATGGTGGCGCACACCTGTAATCCCAGCACTTGGGAGGCAGAGGCAGGCAGATTTCTGAGTCCCAGGCCAACCTGGTCTACAGAGTGAGTTCCAGGACAGCCAGCACTAGAAAGGGAATCCCTGTCCCGGAAAAAAAAAAAAACCTAACTAACTAAATAAATAAATAAATAACTAAATAAATAAATAAATAAAAAAGTTGCTGTGGTCATGGTGTCTCTTCACAGTAATAAAACCCTAGTGACACCTAATCTAAATCCTATTAGTCTTTTAAGATAATTATCAAATTCCAAGGTCCTCAATCTAAAATTTTCCACTCTCTTAGGAGTATCTCATTTGTAAAAAATTATTCAGTCAAACATTCTTACTAAAGCATTTATCAAGGAGAATGGTCAAAGAAGAACATAAATTTTTAAATAAAACAAAATAAGCTTTGCATCCTGATTTTTTCAATTTATAGCTCAATAGCACTATGAAAACAATGTAATTTTCTGAGTCTGGGATTTTGTACACTTGGTATAGATACATAAATGATTTATATGCAAATTTATTAAAGGAAGAACACAGAAATGTTTCTTTCTTTGTGGAGGTGTTTTGATACCCATTTCTTGCCTAGATTTTTCTGAAATTATTTACAAAGTATTTAAAGTTATTTGCAAACTATTTAGAGTATAAGCACACTAACTACTTGCTCTGTGGGGTCATTTGAAGAAGTGTAGTGCTGGGAAGGATCAATAAATTCTCTGATCCTTCCATGCCTGTATTCTATATCCTCATCATGGATAATCATCTTTTCCTCAAGCTAAATTATGGATGTTTTTTCTTAAGGGTGTAGACAGCAACTTATCATTGCCCCTTCCCTGATCCAATGCTGGATTAAGATCCGATGCTTGGTCAGTGATCATGATTACTTACCATTAATGTAAATGTGGTCCAATCTTTTCATGCTAAAACTTTTCAACCAACTTTTTAGTATCCACTTCTCCTTGCTCACCCCACTCCCCAGTACAGTTGAGTCTCTTTACATCCTATCACTCAGTCAGCTTCCATATCTTTAAACCTGGGAAATGCATTACACAGGTTTTATTTGATTTTTCATCAGCATTAGATTTAAACACTCCTTTCTAATAGTTCAGTCTTTTAGATTCCATGATAGCACATAGATTCCTGGGCCACTTTCCCCACAGTCTTCTTTCCTGTTCTGTCTCATTTCTAGGACTGTCACTATTTGAAGAGCACCAAGAGTCCTTATTTCTAAATAAATGGTACTTGCTATTATCTTTATGCATTCCCATCTATGTTGTGGTTTCTGATAGCCTCTGTACACAGACTCATCACTAGATTCAATTTCTGGTGATGAACTCTTCTGTAAGATCCACCATATCCCTCAAAGACAAAATGACCTAAGTGTGAAATCTAGTCTATCTCCCCATCATCTTCAATGTTGTCTTTTTCATAGCTAATTTTTCCCACTAGAAAATCTAGAAACATACTAGCTATTTGAGTGCTAAACTTTGCTTCAGCTAGAATTAATCTGTCACCTTTCTTTGTGTATTTTGTCTCTTAAATAGCTCCTAAATACCCCCGTCTCTTGTTTGATGGACAAGATTAAGGATCTACTATTGTTATTGGACACCTAGGAACTATGTCGGCTTACCTGAACCTCATGAATTCTACTCCCATCTAGTTCCCAGGTGTGCTGTGCTCACAATCCAACTCAAGTTTGATCATGTGATCTCCTCATTCATGACCTTCTTCTTCTACACCATTTCACAACACCTTTTGCTAACTCCCAAGGGAAAGTCTACCTCCTAAGTTCCAATTTGATCCCCTAATCTTCAACCTTCTTGGATTCAGTTAACCAGTTAATAAAGTTACTCTCAGTTTGACTCTCCCACTAAGATCTGCTGTTGGATCTTTACAAACACCTAATATGTCTGAGACAACTAGTCACTGCCTGGTGAATAATAAATGCTCAATTAATGATGCTCAGTGACGAAGCAGAAGGATGCCACTTATTCCCTTGGGATTGTTACTCATTTTCCCAGGATGTTACTCATTCTCTGGGCTGAGGAGTTATCCTAAGTATTTGTGAATTAAGAGTTTTATGCATATACAAAACTAAACATGCATGTTTGTTGTAAAACTATTCATAACTAGTCCAACTTGGAAGCAGCCAAAAATGCCCTACAGTATACCAATAGATGAACTTCATGTGTGCAGTCAAAGTTATTAGTTGATATTAAAAGTAAATGAGCTATTAAGGCATCAAAAGATTTGTAAATACGTTAAATGCATATTTTTTAAGTGGGGGGAGGGGTCATTCTGAAATGAGTCATGCTATATAATTCCAACCATGTGATGTTTTTAAAAGCTAGAACTATGGAAACAAACAAACAAACAAAAAACAAGCAACAATGCACAGAAGGGAAGATGAATGAGCAGAATATAAGGATTCTAGCAGCAAAAACACTCTGCAGGATATTGTAATGGTAAACTCAAGTGCCATTGTATATTCACAAAAACCTCTTAGATGTACAAAGCAGCAAAGAACCAGGGTGTACACTATCAACTTCCAGTCAGTTTAGTTCATCAGTTGTAGGAAAGTGCCACCTTGGTGCAGAAGCTAAGAGGAGGGGAGGGAGTACATGACAATTCTTGGTACCTTCTGCTGGTTCTTGTGGCCAATCTGAAGATGTTAGATTAAAAATATATATTTTTTCTATTAGAAAAAAATAAGATACTCATTCCAGGTGAGATTGGGCTGCATATGAGGCTTTCCAGGCACCCCTTCTCCCCAGCTCCTCTTTCACTGTGCTGTTTCCCCTTGTCTTACTCCTAAGATTATCCTCCCTAGAAATTACTTGGGTAAAATAACCATACCTCTGGCTCTGCTTATACGTGCCACCTGAGACAAGAGGTGCAGATACGGCATGCCCTACTGCCGACTTGTTCAAAATACTTCTACTGTCAGAGTAAAACTTGGGCCAGGTTTTGGTAAGAGCTAACGCAGGTTAAGTAAAAATACAGTATATGAATGCTGACAGAAAAAAAAAAAAAATCCTGGAAGAAGTTTTCTTTAAAAAAAAAAAAAAAATCTTGTCTGCTTTCTCACCACTACACCTAGGGAGATGGAAAAATGCCAAAAGCAAATTTCACCTTTTTGAAAGATTTGTCTGTGTGCCAGGTCCTAATTCCCTGGAAAGGAAACTAAATGTTCTTACTTCCGTGTACTCACCAATATTGGTTTCCCGCGGCTGCTGTAACAAATTTCCAGAACTGGGGTGGCTTAAAGCTGAAGGAAATCATTCTCTTGTGGGTTTAGAGCCCCTTCCGAATGCTGGATGAAGGAATCCTCCCCAGCTTCTTCAGATTCCTGTGGTTGTTAGCTGGACCTTGCTTCCTGGGACAGTGCTTATGATGCTCCTTCTTCTGCCTTTGTCTTCGTGGGGGCTCCATGTCTGTCTTCAACTTTGCATTTCTTCAGAGAGAGAGTTACTATTGGACATGGAATTCAAATGGGTGACCCAGAATAGTTTCATGTCAGAAACTATCCATGATTAGATCTGCCATGATTCTTGCTCCAAATTAAGTCCCACCCACAGGTTTTGGAGGGCACAGCGAGTCAGAACTTGGCTCAGAATATTCACTGATTTCTTCTTTCTCTTCATTAAATATAATAGTACATAATACATATTAGATAATAGTGTTTCTCAAAATTACATATCATTTCCACAAGGGCTGGGGATGGAGAAGAGACTGAGGAAACGGCCAGCTAATAACCAGCCCATCTTGAGACTCATCCCATGGGCAAGCACCAATCCCTGACACTGTTAATGATAACTATTATACTTTGCAGACAGGAGTCTCACATGACTGTCCTCCGAAAGGCTCTTCCCAGCAGCTGACTCAGAGGAATGCATAGACTCACAGTCAAACAGTGGATAGAGCTTCGGACTCATGGAAGAGTTGGGGAAAAACAGGAACTCCACAGAAGACCAATAGAATTAACTAATCTAGACCCTTAGGGCTCTCACAGACTGAATCGCTATAGAGCATACATGGACTGGACCTAGCCCCTCTCCAGATGTAGTAGATGTACACCTTGGTCTTCATGAGGGTCCTGAACAAATGGAGTGGGGAGGCTATCCCAAAAACTGTTACCTTTCTGTGGAATATGTTCTTCTAGCTGGGCTGCTTTGTTTGGATTCAGTAGAAGAAAATGTACCTAGCCCTGCAAAGACTTGATGTGCCAGGGTCAGGGAATACCCAGGGGTCCTCCACACTCTCAGAGGACAAGGGGGGGAAGCATTGTTGAGGAGGATGACTGGGAGAAGGAGCAGTGAGTGGGATGTGTTGTGAATAAATAAAATGAAATAAAACTGAACAAAAAGAAAAAAGTAAAAAAGTGAAACCCACAGAGTTCTTTCAACAATTTATTTATTACGATTAGAAATAAACATAAACGTTACATGCCCATCAACTTGCTGTTTCCAAAGTCACAGGCATGTCCCATAAAATGTGATTATTTATACTGCACAACTGAAGAAACTGAGCATAGGGTAGAGGTTGGTATGCTATGTAAGTCTTCCCCATTGCTTTATCAAACTTGAATTCTTCACTATGATTTTCTCCCTATAGAGAACAAGAGTGATGGTTAACCTTTATTGCAACTTAACTGGGTTCAGAACTCATTCAGAAGACCTAGGAGACCTAAGATACCCAGGAGATATATCTCTGATTGTATCTGTGAGGCTGTATCAAAAAAAAAAGTTTAACTGAGAATTCAAGGAAAGTCCTGAATGTAGATGGCACCGCACTGTGTTCCCAGGTCCTAGACCAATAAAAAAGTATAAAGGAAAAGCTGGTCAAGCATTAGCATTTACCTGTATCTCTTTCCGACTATACACATACAGTGACAAGCTGTTCTAGCCACTACAGTTATTGTGTCTCTCCCAACCATGGCTTCCTACCATGATGCACTGTATCTTTAAACTATGAGCCAATACAATTTTTTTTCATAGCTTTTGGAGAAGACATTTTGTCACAGCAATGATAAAAGTAAATAAAACTGATAAGCAGGAGTGCCTCCAACAGAAAGGAGTTTACCTTGCTTCCCAACTAGTCTAAGTACTGAGTACAAAGCAAGTACAAATACTCTTGAGGAGGTTGCTGTAGAAGGATCCTCCTTTTCAATGTCAGGTAAAATAAGAAAAAGAACAGCAGGATTGTAGCTTACAAGAGGGTAAAAGATGCTGTCACCTCCTCCTCTTCTTTCTCCTTCTCTTCCTCTTCCTCCTCCTCTTCCTCCTCCTCTTTCTTTTCCTTCTCTTCCTCCTTGTCCTCCTCCTTCTCCCTAATCAGCATCCTGAGTTTCAGAAAACTTCCCCCCCACCAAGGATGACATGTCTATATTGTTCACAGCCATTTAAGGAATGCTTGAGTAAGAAGAAAATTATTTTCACAAGTTTGTGTTAATGCCCATGTTTCTTGTTACATGTTTGCAGACTGCAAGTGAGAAGGCAGCTGGATGGCCACACCTCTCCATTCATTGTCAAAGATCCACCTTGATTAACTGACCTCCCCACAGCAGTTTTCTCCTTTATCTCAAAGCAGGGACTGAAAACTTAGGAATCCTGACCATTGAAGATGTTTCCATCTTGAATCAGTTGGGGCTTCCTAATTAGAGATTATTCATTATCTTAAATTTCTCGTACAATATCTATTTTTCCAGAATCAGGAGCCATTCATTAGTCATCTGATGCTAATAACAGATCTTTTTCTGCCATCTCTCCAGCAGCACCAGCACCAAATGGCCAAATGTAAAGTGAGTAGTTACTGCTTTGCAGTAAAATGTAGGTCATCAAATCAGTGGAAAGCATTAAAAGGATTCAATGCCTTCTTCAGCCCCACTTGTCCAGTTATGAACCTTAGAACACCGGTATTTTCATTACCAGAGAGCTTGAGAAGCATCTGCACCCACAGGGCCCAGCCCCCACCTGCTGAATCTGTGCAGCTGCAGCGGGAACCCCAGAATCTGTCCTTCACAAGATCTCTAGGTAAGTGACACACATTGAAGTTTTAGAAATAATCTCTGACAGCAGTAGCTGTCAAACTTTAGTAAGCCTCAGAATCATCTGGAGGCTTCCAACAGATGGCTAGTCTCCATCAGAGTGGAACGTTAGAAACTCAGAATCATTTGTGAAGGGGCAAGAACGGAGAAACTGCACATGTCCCAGGCTTCCACGACTGATGCACCTGGTCCAGTGGCCGCAGTAACAAGGACCACTGCTTCATGGTACACCCACGAGCTAATTCATAAGGTTATATGTTTTTTTTTTTAATTTTTGTACAATTTCTTTGCCTCAAAAACTTTAATAGAAATATTTTCCTCAAAAGAACGAGATAAACAGATACAAGCTTTAACAGAGTCCCCTTAGGCCAGCTTTCCCATTCCCATCTCACTGTGCAGGAGGCAGCACATCTGCTCGGATGGACTGGGGAGTCGCTGCGTGTCTATGGACTCCTTAACAATGGCTTTAGGAGTGTACTTCTCAGGCTGGTTATTTGTATACATTAGTACTTTCTGTCTCAAAACCCATCCCATTTTTCTGTTTTCTTCACAGTACTAGTAGGCAGAGCATTCCAAAGCCACACCTTCCCTTTGTACACTTTTGTTGCTCTGCTCAGTCAGGAGATTCTTCAAAGACTAGCTCTTGTCACATCCATTATACATCCTCCACGCCGATTTTCCACAGCCCTAGGGTCTTATTTTTTAAGTTGTTCTCTTAATTAGCTAACAGTCTGTCTTGCTCAGATTAAAAATTTGTTTTTTCTTACTAGTTACACTATACTATTTTCACTTGAAAGTCTTTCCTTGCTCTAAATTAACCTATTCTTTAAAGACCAAAGGAAATATCACCTCAGCCAGGCTTATACCCAACTACCCTGTCTACCATACATATTGCTAATTACCCAACTTTCAAGAACAGATACCCTAAGTGGCTTTTACATACTGTTTACCATGAAATTCTTGGTTCTTTCTATGAATACTGCATGAATTAAGTGGATACTAATGATGGAGCCTTCTGATTTTTCATAGTATTCTATTACTTTATGAAGGTTGCTATTCAACCTATGCCAGAATTCATTCACTGTCTGATATCTATGCTCTACTACTAAATTATAAACGGGCCTTGGAGAAAGCTAATGTCCTAAAGCAATAGTTCTCAACCTTCCTAAATTTGCAAACCTTTAATGCAGTTTCTTATGTTGTGGTGACCCACAACCACAAAATTATTTTTGTTGCTACTTTATAACCATAATTTTGCTACTGTTATGAATTATAAATATGTATGTTTCCCAATGGTATTAGGTAACCTCTGAGAAAGGGTCATTTGGCCCTATGGGTTCGCAACCCACATGTTGACAAATGCTCTCCCAATGAATACCACTTGTCTTCCAATTAAATAGAGAGTGCTGACCATATCTGCAGGGATGCTATCCTTAACTTTACCGTACTCTGTATAAATTCAACTTTCTCTAGACTTTTATCTATCACATTAATGAATAATACTAGAAATACTTTATGGGTGTTATTGTTTAGACCTTAAATATCCCTCCAAAATTCATCAGTTGAAGATTTGTTCCTGGATACAGTTGGGGTAACTGGGGGGGGGGGGTAACTACATGATGAGGGCTCTGATATTATCAATGGTTTGATCACCTTATTGATTCACAACGTGACAGGCTTTTGGAAGTCAGTGGAAATGTGCAGAGACCAGGTCTCAATGCAGGCATCAGGGCAGTAGGGCATTCATGCACTTGGAAGCTACACTGTATTCCTGAAGCCTTTCTTGCAGGCTCTCTCTGCTTCCTGTGACACTGTGAGGTTGACGGCTTGGGTCCACAACATGGTCCTCACCAAAGTGCTCTGCCTCATCACAGATCTAGAAATAGCAGAACCCAATGACCATGGGTCAAAATCAGGAGCCAAAATGAATCTTTCTTCCTTTAATTTTGTTTGCCTTGAGTTTTTGCCACTGTAATGGAAAGAAATAGGGGACATAGGGACTTGCCATTTATATTGGCTTTAAAAGAAACCTGCATCGCTTCTCAGCCATTTGGCTAAGATCAAGTGTAAAAGAAACCCAGATGAAGAAAAGCCATGACTCAAAGAGTGTTTTGTGTATGAGGTAACAGCTCAGGTACCTGTCATTTGCAACAGCAGCTAAAGAGTGTTTCGTTTAAGAGTTAACAGCTCAGGTACCTGGCACTTGCAACAGCAGCAACAAGCAGATAACAATTCTAATCTCAGTTTGAATTAACAGTTACAGGAGCTATTAATTTTAAACTAAAATAAAATCTTGACCTCAGCTCCGTTTTATCCTTTCATATCTTGACATGCAAAATACTAAGGGGGTGAGGGGGAGGCACAGAGGCTGTGATTAAGTCTGCTCCTTGCTCCCATTATCTTCTCACTTTTCCTGGGCTCTAATTTAAACATCTTATTTATAGTGTAATGCTCTTAAGACTTCTATGGGTGGATTTAAATGGGGATAGTTAATTGGGACTGTTCCAGCAGAGCTCAGCTTCAATCTCATCTTCCTAGGTGGTGGCATTTCTCTGCTCCTGAAAAATAATGTAATTTCCTCTTCCTCAGTCTAATTTTCATCCTCACTGTTCTAGTTCTGAATGCTGTGACCTAAGGCAATTCGAGCTTAATAACTTTTTTTTTTTTACTTTAACATTATTGCTATTATTTTTAATCTTCACATAAACTTGATCCCCTGTATGTCCCATCATTCTTGAAATAATGGATAAGTCAGGTTTAACACAGAGAACAACAGTGGTATGAATTAAAAAAATAAAGAGGAAAAGTGAACACTCGTTGATTAATATATATATATATATATATATATATCTTTATTAAACAAGCTTCCAAAATTAGTAGAATGTATTTTTCACTTTCATGGAAAGTTACTTTGTTTGTTTACTCCTATTGGGAGTAGTCAAAAACTTAGTTACAAGTATCCTATTTATGGATCATGGAAATAATATGATGCATGTATGCAGGGTCACATGCAAGGCAAGGTGATTTATATGCCAGCTTCTCTTACTCCCTCCAAAACACCTATCCTAGAGTAAGTTCTCCAGAAGCACTGCATGAGAGGAAGTTGTTAGAGTATTTGCTTTGGGAGAAGCCAATGGAAGATGAGCAGGACAAGAAAGGACACCCAGGTAGGCATGATTTCAGGTGTGCTCATGAAGGGCCCTGAGCATACGTGACATGTAGAGTCATTTCCTCCCAACCCAATGGAACCGAACATTTATGTTGATGCGTCAGCAGCTACAGGTAACAACCCAGGAATATGACTTGTCTCAATGACTTTGAGGAAAGCATCTCTAGTGGCCCAAGAAAAGTTTTGCAATAGTTTTTGATGCTAGGAGGAATTTTCACTGGCCATCTGCCACAGCGCTTATTGCTTCAGAAGGACAGGCTTTGCGGAAGAAAATCGGCAGTCACTACTACTCATCATCAACTGGACTGGACTTAGAATCACCATAGAAATATACCTCTGGGTGTATCTGTGAAGATGTTAGCAGAAAGATTTAAATGAGGAAGGAAGACCCACCCAAGATGTAAATGGTACCACCTAGGTATCAGATTGAATAAAAACAAAGCACAAGTATGTCTCTTCTCTTTACTATTGAAGAAGCAATGTAATCAGTTACTACACATTCCTGCTACCATGTGATGCCATTGTGACAGACTGTATCTCTTTTTAAACAAGCTCAGTTAAGCCTTCTCCCTTAAACTCCTATATAAGTTGTCTTTGACCTATCATCTAGCACTTCCCTTCTTCTGCGCCATGAACAGCCCTTTTCCCTATTGCTTTTTGTCCTTCCCTAGGTAGCATCCCCTTCTGCTTTTGTATTGCAAGTTCTCCATTACTGCCTTTATCTCCATCTCCTTTAGAAGTGCATTAAAATTCCACTGTATATATGCACTTGCTGGGCATCCTGGATATTGCAAATCATGCAGGAATAAACATACTTAAGTGTGCATCTCTGATACGTTGATTTACTTACATACATCAAGTTTGGAGTCATACAGCTAGATTATACATAATGCTATTTTTAATTTATGAGAAGTGTATATTCTGTGTGTTTTAGCTGGATGTTAAAATCGTACATGATTATAGTTTTAGGACTTATTTGACAATTAATGTCTATATTTTTATGAATTAGAAGACCTAATATATGATTCATATATTTGAAAAAGATACAATTATTCTCTGCTTTATTACATCTGACTAATTTAGGTTTGAACTCTACTGAGTCAGATGTTACAATAACTACATTGAGCTTATTTTAAGTTTTTGTTTAGTTGAATGATTGTTTTCTGTCTTTTAACACTTCGTGAGTGACTTTAGCAGAGGGGAATGTAATTTTGGTGACCATAAGTATTTAGATCTACTTTTTTCTTTGCCTGCTTGTTTTTTGAAATATATTTTTTTAATTATTTAAGAATTTTGTAAACACATACAATATATTTTGATCATATTCACTCATGCTCCTCAACTCCTCCCAGATTAATCCTCATTCCCAACCTTTCCACTGTCTTGTTGTACTTTGTTTGGTTGTTTTTTTTTTTTTTTTTTGGTGGGGGGGCATTGTTGTTTTTTGATCCGTGCTCAACTATAGCTACCCATATACTGATGAGTGTGAGGCCGTCCATTGACACCTAGTAAATCTATGAAGGGACATAACTTTAAAAAAAAGAAGAAAAACACTGACTACCTCTTCCCAAAAAGCTATCAACTTTCAAAAACTCCTCAGATGTGAGTAGGGGTTCCTGAGTTCTTCTCTCTTCCATTCAGGAATGTTGACTGGCCTATTTTTATCAGGCCTATGCCTGTATTTCAATCTGATAAGAACATCTGTGTCATTTTTACAGATGAGTTAGAACCATTTACATTAAAGGTTATTACTGAGAGCTGTTTGTTCAATCTGGTAAATCTTGGGCTATTTTGCTTAAATTAGTGTTTGTTCTTTACTCTTACTATTTATTTTGATGGTTGCTGGCTGGCTGCATTGGGCGTGATGGACTCATTTCTAGCTCCCTTTTTCTATACATTCCTTTCATGAAATGTTTTCTTTCCTTGTTGTTGTTTTTAATTTTAGGATATTTTTCTTCCTTCTCTGTGTATGATATCACCTCAAGTATTTTATGCAGTCTTGGCTTAATGTCAGGAGTAGCCTTAGTTTGTGCTTGTCTTAAAATGTTATTTCTCCTTCAATTTCAAAGGAAAGGTTTGCTGGTCATAGCAATTTTGTTTGACAGTCTTTTACCTTCAAAGATTGAACCATTATTCTATGCTTTCCTAGCTTTCAGAGTTGATGCTCATAGATCTGATGATCTTCTGTTTCTTACTTTGTAGATTAGTTGGTTTCTTCCCTCTTATAGCTTTTAACACTGGTCCCTTACCTTGAATTTTTGACACCTTGACTATATGTTAAGACTCTTGGGGTTCTAAACACTTCTCGTATTGAATGTCTGTTTCTTTCTCTGAGTTTAGAAAATATTCAACTGTAATGACATCGACTCCACTCTCTACATCTTTGATGTTTATCTGCATTCTGCCTTATATCCCGTGGTCTCTTCAGGTTGGTCTCTTGGTCATATCTCAGAGTTCTAAGACTCTGTAGAAATGCCTACCATCTGTCTGACCCTATTAATGCTGAGTGTAGCATTTTGAAAGCTTGTCCTCCATCCTGATGTCCTGTATTCTGTTGGACTCTACCTGTAGTCCTTTCTACTGTCTTTTTGTATTTAATTGGTTTCATTTCTCCTACAAGGCCTCACCAACTCGCTCATATGCATTCATACCATTGATAATTTTTACTAAACTATTTAAGAAATCTTCACCTGACTTTTACCCATTTGAGAGAATCAGAGTCATACTGATTTGTCGTGATTCTTGTATTTCTGTGTCTTTTGTTTGTGCTTTTGTTGGTTTTTACAATTCTTTCATGTTTGTGCTGTTGTTGGTATTGTTGATTTTGAGAGGTGAGTATTCTTCTTTAGCAACCTATTCCTGGATGCTATATTCATCAGGGACATTGAGAAATACACAAACTACTTTATCATCTATAACAACAAACCACATAATATATAAAAGTACACTTTAAGTTAGTTATTGCCTTATAATAGATCCAAAATGTTCATAAAACTAAATGTAGGAAAACTGTTAAAGAATGTTATGGATTTAAGAATTATTTAATAAAACATAGTAAATAAATCAGAGAATTTATTTTAAAAAAGAGCAGTAAAGGACACATTGGTGTCTATGGACTTAGATCAACCCTTTTGAATAAGGCTCAAAACTATCAAACTTTGGATAATCCTCAGCTATTGAGAGCTCTTTTTATTTCCAAGGAAGGCTTTTTCTCCCTATGCACTTTGTAGTCTGATATCACCTCCTATTGCATATGCCTGTCCTCTTTGTTATTTTGATACTCCTGTTTGGGGAAACTGCTTCTCTCCTAGAGAATGTAGAAGGTCAAACTGAGTTTCCTTGATCTGTTACTAATCCCTGACCTCACTTCCCTCCAGTAACAATAGCTTATCTCTCAAGACAGCACCCAGCAGCTGCTGTCCCAGTCATAAAGTGTGACAAATGGGAATTCTCTCCCTTACTGACTTCTCTGCTGGAGCAATCACTGTATTATCAAACCCACAACTGGATTTGAGGCTGCTGAGGGCTGTAGGGCTTGTTCTAAGACAGTATTGTCCATCTTCCTTCTGGCTTACACTTTGAAAACACCTCTTAGCACTCACAGCCTGAGCTCCAATACCCGAGGCTGTGTTGAGCTCTCTTTCTGTTCTATCTATCATTTTTCTGCTGTTTCATAATAGTAACCTTTTGCTTCCTTTGTAGATATCAGATGCTATCAGTTTATTTATCTTTTTTTGCTGAAAATATTTATTTTCTTTCTTACTCTGACTCTCTCCTACACTTGATAAAGCAGAAGTACATCATAGTTCACTATCTTTCCTAGTACCTACTTTGATTCATTCTTCATGGCAGCACAGAACGACTAATACACATGGATGGGCTGACTAAGCTGGTCACATGATTCCTCAGAGACATTTTTCTAAATAAACTAAAGTTAAAGGGAAGACAGGGTTTCTGGATTCCCAAAATGTTACCTTAACTTCTAAATTGACTGTATATGACATATATAGTGAAATATCAAATATAAAACCATGACAATTCTCTTGTTTTGTATTTTGGGAAAAGGAATGTTTGTAGGACTCAAGTGAGACCTAACATTTTCAGCTTCATTCTTTGGTTCATACCTGATAGACTTTGCTTGAAATTAGTTTTCTAGCAAGATTAATTGCAACTCTACAGACCCATGAAATGTGTTCAACTCTTTAGATAATAATAGATATGTTATACAGTGATATATATATATATGTATATATATGTATTTTATATATCTGGATTACATGTTTTATATATATGGACTATATATATGGATTATATGTTTTTTCTTGGCAATAACAAAATTAAAATGGGGAAAATTTATCTTCAAAAGAGTCAAATAAAACAAACACAAGAAGAGAAAAAAAGAATAATAAAACATGAGCTCCAGGAGAGTGCCCAGTGGATTCCTCAAGTGACGAGCGATCAGAGTCCAGTATCCATGTTCCCTACACTTTACTGCATAAAGAGATAATAAATAAACATCGTTGACTAGCTCATAGCCTCAGAAAACTGCCCTGCATATTCCTATTATCTTGTTATGTGACAATGAACGAGTAATTTCTCTCTCTCTTTCTTACTCTCAAAAGTATCTTCCCTGTCTGTGATATAGAATACAACCAAGCATAACTAGTCAATTCATGGGACCATGTAACAATCACAGACTTATAAATAATAGAGATGTTTAAATATCTCTATCTATCAGTTAGTAGTGATGACTCCCACTATTTGTCTCTGTGACTATAAAGAAAGGAAATACTCTTATTAGTACTAGGCCTTGGCCATATTTTTAGCTTCTAGTCTCTGCCAGGAGGTATATTTGTCTAGTGTTATTTCATACATCTTTCAGTTTCATTAATTCCCATTCTCACAACCCCTCAGAGTGCTACCCCAGTTCTGTCTGGCAAACTGCATGAGCCACCTGCTCGAGCTTCACCCTCTGCATCGTCCAGGAAGCAGAGCTGTGGCAGCTGCCGGTGGCAGAGGCCTTACCTTATCTCTCAGAGCCAGCCCTTCCTTCCTCAGCTTGAATTCAGGTGCTAACAGCTGCACTGATGAACGTCCATACAGGCTGGTGGTAGATTCAGTGCATTGCACTGAATTGCTTGTCCTCTCTGAGACTTGTGTACACAGTTAGAATCGGCTCAGTTTATATTGGGCTTTATGGTTTGAAAAAACAGGTTTTATGACTTTTTAATTGATTGTCTCAACTCTCTGATGGTTTTAATCTTAAAAGTTTTGACTGGTGCTAATATTTATAGAAAGAATTAAATTTGGATCTCTTATTTTTACAACCCTTGGATCTCTTATTTTCCCAGAGATACTGCACTCTGTCTCACTATGCTGTGAGGCTTAATGGGATAACTTATCAGATGTCATAAAAGCAAACTCTTTAATTTTAAGGTCTTCATTGGTAAATGCATTGTTTTGGAGCTGATTTTAAGTGCACTTTTAGGTATTTCATTAGGTATTATTTTACTTCCTCAAACATACTTTACAATTTATGTATAGCATGATTGATAGGAAGTAATACAAGTATCAAAATTAGTCTACAATATAAGCATATATTTTCATGCATTACAAGTTATTACAATTGTTCATCACCATAATCATTATTATTATGTATATATAAATGGTCTTTCAAAAATATCAAAAGAGATTTCCTAAAATACCACGGGAGTAATGAGAGAATTTATAAAGCAAGACTTTATAGGTTTTAGCTCCACCCCCACTTATGGTTTAGTTTGATTATTGTTGTTACCATTATTATTATTATTATTATTATTATTATTATTATTATTATTATGTGAAGCATTTGGCTTGCACCTTTGGCTTGCTTTCGCTCTCCACCAGTGTCTCCTTAGCTCATGCCCTGTGGATATCACAGAGGCTGCGTCAGGGAAGCCTAAGGAAAGTCAAAAGGATTAAGACATGGCTGGATTATACATGAGGAATCTGACTGGCAAAGAAATTCCATTATCACCACCCTGGAAGCCGAGATTCTTTTCTTCACATCAAAGGACTAGGAGACAGAGAGAGGGAAAGTCTTCAGAATGGATCCCTTTCATTTCCAGTTCAGTTAACTGTGTCTGAATGTTCAGTGCATTCTATACTCTCAGACCCTGAAAGAGCTTGAAGCTCACTTTCCCACACTGGGAACTTAACTCAAGCAGACCTGACAAGAAAAGACAGGCGCCTCAACAGATGCAACTTGTACAGAGTGAGATTATTTTTTTTTTATCCAAAAGTTGCTTATTTTTCTAAAGAAAAAAAAAACTTTCCCTTGATGAGATAAGTTTTTAAAGTGTGAAAAATGTTGACATTTTTTCTTTACACATCACAGGTTTGCTGTTTTTATTTCTATATTTACTTATTTTTTTGCTAACATAATCCTCCTTTGGTGGATCATGTAGGCAATACTCAGATTCTGTCAAAACCCCTGGACTATTACCATGGTTTCAAAACTTCTAGCACTCAAGCAAGCTTACCAAGGGCACAGTTTCCCGGTTGTGTGAATTGGTGCAAAAATTAGAATCTAGCCGATGCTAGAATTCTGTTGACAAGCTGATGAGACCCATGCCCTCCGAGTTTCCCTCAAGTCTCACTCACCCTGTCAGAGAAATCTCTATACCTGCTCTAAACTGCTGCCCGGGGACAACATCAGGGCCTTACAGACACCTGAAGACGTTGTGAATGATAGCACCAGGCATAGACAAATAACATGTATGCACAATAGTATCTCGAGCTGCTATAAAATGCATTAGTAAGTTTGGAGCCTGCCTCTAACATGGGAGCAATCTGAGGACAATATGGATGATATTGGAAATATGCATCAATATGCATGATAGAGGAGAATGTTCGAAACTAGTGCTCACCCACAGCCCAAAACTAAAAATGTCTCCTGCAAAACACGACATTCTTGTCAAGTGATTGAGCTCACTGATAACCCTGATCCCCCCAGAAGGTAAGGCAAGAAGAATGCTGGTCTAAGTTCAGCCTGAGCTACAGCGCCATTCCAAAGCATTCCTTGGTAGACAGGTTGACTGGAAAAATACTGGCAAAATGAATTGACTTCCTTATCCCTAATGTTCTGAAGAAAGCGAAACCAAAGAAAAGCCCAAACCTTGTGTTCTATGCATCCAGCTTTTGTTCTTTATCATCAGAAATGAACAGTTCAGTTTCTAGAGCAGGGGCCTGACTAATGGTCAGCTGCTGCAGGATCGATCACCTGGGAACCTGTTAGACGTGCAGACCCTACCGTCTTCAGAACCAGACGCTCCGGCCTTCTGTGCACCAATCTGTGTTTCCACGGGCTTGCCATCTGCTGCTCCTGAACACAGAGGTTTAAAAGGCACTGCTCTCGTATGCATGATCGGCCTATCAGTCCTTACTAAATTATTCTCAGCAGCTCCAAAACACGTCCCCCATATCTACAGTCTCTGAAAATCTCTCCTTGACCTCAGAATCTGCAGTTATCTTTCCTTTTCTCCTCTTTAACAAGACTGTTCTTTTGTTAAGTGGTGCCCGAGACCACATTCCAGACAAACACGCTAGCTGAACAATAAAAAACCAGCAGGAGAACTTGAAGAACCACTTTAAAACCTTCGGTACCCTGTGCGTGTTCAAAATTAACAACAGACCTACTGAAATGGGTAGGAAAAATCATTTCCTTTGATCCATGACAGTACTTCCAGTAAACTAGCCCAGCATGGAGCAGTGGGCAGCGAGTGGGAGAAGCTCTTGGCTTCTCTATCAGGGAGAGAAGATTGGAGCAAAGTCCAACATTCTGGCCTTTGGAGAGCTGCCTGGGACTGGCTTTGTCTCGCCCCATTAAGAGCCCTGGGTAACAGAGGGATGACTGCAAACACCCGGGAACTGGTGAGAAGAGTTCAGGACTTGTGGCGCCTACAAGACATTTAGTTCTATAATCAGAGGAAATGATGGATCATTGGCTTCTTTGGGGCGAGGAAATGAAACAGTGGAGCATGTGGCTGAGAGTCAGACTTCTAGGGAGCAGCAGCCTGGAGGAGCGCTTTCTGCCTGTCTGACTAAGGGTGCTGCTGTAACAGGAACACTGTGTTCTAGAGGCTGGCCAGAACACTGGAGTTCAGCAAGTTGCTGCAGGCATTGAAATGTTGCATTGACAGTGACAGTCTGGAGAGAGAGAGAGAGAGAGAGAGAGAGGGAGAGAGAGAGAGAGAGAGAGAGAGAGAGAGAGAGAGAGAGAGAGAGAGAGAGGAAGCACTCTGAGAAATTATGCCCCAGACCCACAGAAGACATTCTCTCTCTCTTAAAGGTTTGAAAGGCCCTAAGAGTCTTTAATTGAGCAGGTTAGAAACATTCTCTTGTGTAATGAATCCAAGAATAATGTCAAAGTCAGATATTTTCCCAAATGTACAGCTACCACCAAAAATCCATACAGATATGACAAAAGATGGGATCGTGACCTGATCTGGAGAATAAGATGAACATCCCAAAACCAATCATGAAGAAACAAAGATCTATTAATTTACTCTTCAAGTTATTTACCTTAAGGAAGGAAGCTCAATATACTAAGAGACAGCTTAGCAACCTAACTGGTCTATCAGCAAAAGAGCAAGAGCAAGTGATAGTGCCAAGAAAGGACTAGAGCTGTGAAGTGTCCCAGTTACTACTCTATTGTTGTGAGGAGACGCCATGACCAAGGCAGCTTATAATATGAAGCACTCAGTGGGGCATCGCTTCAGAGGGCAAGTCTATGATCACATGAGGAGGAGCATGCTGCTAGGGAGGGTGGTACGACATTGGCATATTAGCTATGAGCTTGCATCAGATCTTTTGAAACCTCAGAGCCTACCCCTAAGGACAAACCTCCTCCAACAAGGCCACACCTCCTAATAACTCTCCAAAATAACTCCAACGATTTAGGACTAAGTGTTCAAACATATGAACTTGGCCAGGATACATTTTCATTCAAATCACCACACCAAAAACAAATAAAAAACAACCAACCAAACAAACAAAAACACACAAACACTAAAAACAACAACAAAAATAAACAAACAAATTCTCGATTTGGAAAGTGTATTGACTGCATTTAAAAATTCAGCAGATGTATTTAATAGTAGACGTGAAACCGAAGGAGAATCAGTAAACACTCATGGAACAATGTCAAACTGACCGACGTAGGCATAGACCTTTTTATAGTAGAGTAACAGAAAGAGGCAGGAAAGCAGATGGAGAATTTATTCCAGACATGATAGTCAAAACTTCTACATTTGGAAAATAAAATGGAAAAACAACAGAGTTGAACAAACCACAAGATACTAAGATTGAGAAGAATTTTCTACACAGGCTGAAACTAATATTTATTATGATAAACCATCTGAAATTAAGAGAAGACAATCAAAAAGTTAGCAGAGATAGAAGAGCCACCATTACATACAGTAGCCATGAGAGGAACAGTGAGTCATGAAGTAAAAGATGCACTCACAACACTAATGAAATAAAACATGCCAACCAATAACGGTATACCAGGCAAAAATGTCCTCTGAAAAGGGAGAGGGGTTATGGCGATGTTCCGTTGGTAAATACTTGTTGCACAAGCATAAATACCTGACCTTGGATCTCAAAAATTCACATTCAAAGCTGGTACTAAGCTGGAAAGATGGCCTAGCTTTGAGAACTCTTGTTCTTACAGAGGACCTTGGTTTGATACTCAACAACTCCATGGTGGTACACAAACATACATCACTCCAATATCCGTGAGTCTGATGCCCACTCCTAATCTCTATGCACACCAAACCCATGTATGATGCAAATACACATGCAGGTAAAACACTCAGACACAAAATGAAATGAATTGGTCTAGTTTTAAAAATTGATAATAAGCAAATAAATAATACTGCAATGTAGTATATGCCTGCAGTCCCAGCTTTGGGCAGGCTGAGACAGGTAGATCCCATGGATTCTCTGGCCAGTGAAGGTAGTCAAGTCATTGAGAGTTGCCATCCCAAAGCTAGACCGAGAGTGACTGAGGATACCTCATATTGCTTTATGGCCTCCACATATGCAAGAACACATCTACACATTCACTGCCCCCACCACCAAACTAAAAATGAAAGATAAATTTCAAAAGCATTGTTAGGTAAATAAAAGCTTAATGTGTTAACGTACCTAAAATGAAATACTAGAATTCTGTAGATTGCCCATTCCTACTGGTGTGCACAATAATGCCATCCAGGACTCCTTCAGCACATCACTTTCCCAACATCAGACCTTTTTCTTTATTATTTATTGATTATTTGTTTATTAATGCTTATTTTTAACATACTAATTTTTTATTTGAAAAAATGTATACATTTATAAAGTGTCTGTTGGTCACATACATCCACCATTTCCTACATCCGTCTTAGGCTAGTGTCCCCTTATCTTCTCAACATCATCTCTAACTTTTGTTTTCTGCTATCAATAGTACTCTGAAGCTCAGATAACAATGTCCATATGAACATGGGAGTGGAGCTATTCCCTGGGGCATGGACAACCTACCAATGACCAAGTCCTCACAGGAGAGTGCCTTCTTAAGTCAGCAATCATCTGCTATTAATTGAAGCTCTACTGATGTTGAGGCCTTGGGTCCCTCCCTCCTCTACACTGAAATTTTCACTGTCTTGACTGTGTAGATGGTGAGTGGGTAAACACAGCTGTTCTGAGGTAATCTGTGTAGCAATCATGTCTAGAAGTCATTTGACCTATAATTGAGAATTCCCCCATCCATAATGTTCTCTCCAGAGGGTCTTTTAGTTTTCTGTCCTCCACTTGTGCTTCAAGTTAGACACATGAAATAAAAGCTTTAAAGTTATCATTTGCTTACATAAAAGAATATGTGGCATTTGTTTTTCTGGACACAAGTTACCTCACGAGTTTTGTCCATTTACTGCAAACATTCATTTGTCTTTAAAGATGTGTAATATTTCCTTGTAGGTATGTATCATCTTCTGTATCTATTCATCTGTTAATGGAGGTACTATATAATCCCTAGACTAGCCAATGACAAAATACAGGTGAAAGGTATGCAAAAGCTATGTGAGAAAGAAATCAAGACTATACAAGAAAAATGAAAGATGAGATGTAACAAAAAATAGAATAAACAGAACACTAAGAAGACAATGAGCAAAGTGGTCACTCTTGTAAGTGTAAATGGACTAAATGCAGAATTAAAAATAAGCATGCAGTGGATGCAAGGATGGGGAAGTAAGATCTAAGTATATACTACCCATGAGATTCCTTTAGGCTCAAAGGTTGTAGTTTGAAAAAGTGTACATGGAAGTAGTAATTAAAAGGGACAAAGGATGGCCATATTTACACCAGACAAAATAGACTATGATTTGAACTAAGAAGAAACAAAGATAAGCATTATATTACAACAAATGTGTCAGTTCATCAGGAAAATACCATCATTATGTGGTTCTATGCACCATCAGTAAGACACCGAGAATGAAAATGAAGTATTGCAGGACTATGGGAAAAAGCAATCAAACCAAACCATATTGCTATACCCAAAGACTTCATTACCTCACTTTCAATAATGGATAAAATAACTCAACAAAGAGATCAATGAGAAACTCAAGAATTGAGCATCGTGAACAGATTGAACCTAAAACTCATGCCCAGAACATTCTGTCTAACAACAGAATAGGAAATTTTCAACATATATGCAACCTGAGACTACTAGAAAAGTCTTCCCAAATTCAAAGTGACTGAAATTCATATGGTTCCTGACAATAGCAGAAGTGAAGGACAAATCAATCGAGAAAAAGGATGCTAAACAATTCACAGACACTAGAAGTTAAATAGTTCACTCTTGAGGCAAAGTCTTAGGTTAGAAAAGAAAATATAGCAGAAATAAGAAACAAACTGAGAAAAATGAAAGTATAATATAACAAGCTTTTGTTTTGTAATGAAAACAGTACTTAGAGACGTATATCAAGAAATACTTACATTCTAGAGGAAGAAAGCTCTTCAGCCAACAAAGAACTAGAAAGAGCAGAAAAAAGAAGCCCAAAGTTAAAGAGCAGACAGAAGACAATAAAACAGCAGGAGAAAAATAAAGAAAAGAGAAAAATAATTTAAAAGTCTATTGGACTTATAAGTTGGTCTTATGAAATGATTAACAGAATTGAGAAGTCCATAATAAGGCTATAAGAAAAGTAGAAAAGAATCAATTAGCAAAAACCAGAAATGAGAGGAGGTATTAAAAAGAATGCAACAAAACAACAGGGTCCAGACAAAGGGACTGCCAGCTATTAAGTATAAATTGGATAATCTTGGAGAATAAAATAACATTTACAATAGCATCAGAGAGAATAGAATCTTTACTAATAAATCTATCTAAAGATATAAATGATTTGAACAATAAAAACCATGAAAATAAATTCACAGAAACATAAAACACACTAGTACTAAATTATGGAACTTTAAGAAATTGAACAAACCCACAACTAGTAAAACTATTAAACAGCTGACAAAAAAATATCTCAGCAAGGGAAAACTCTAGCACAGATGTATCCACTGGAAAATTCTACCAAAGAAAATGTAAAATTCTTGTGAAATTCTACCAAAACAATGAAAAGAAATTAACTCTTCAAAAATGAATATATGAGACCAGGATTTCCCCAATATCCAAATCAATGACAACATAAGAAAACTTAGACTAATAATTGTGTGAATATTGGTGCAAAACTTGTCAACAAAGTCCAAGCAAGAGTACACTGAAAAGATCTTTCAAACTTGGGTCAAGTGGGTTTTGTTCTTGGAATACAATCATGGTTCTGCATGTAAAAATTCACAAATGGAACCTAAGTAAATTAGGCTAGAGATGTTTGAAAACAATGCAATGCACTTTCATAATAATATTCAAAGCACTAGGAATATAAGGAGTAATCCTACTGTAATCATAAGCATATATGAACTTGAGCTCTCATCTTAGTCAATGATGATAAACTAAAGCCTTTAGTGACAGTAAATGATAGAAGGATTTCCATTCGAATGACTTCTAGTCTATGCAGTACTGGAAGTTGGATCCAGATAAGCTGGTTAGCAAAAGAAATGCAAACCATTCAAACACATGAAAACTTAAACTTACCTTTGTTAGTAGATAAAAGAATTGATATAAATAAAACTCCAAAATAACATCTGCATATCGAGACCCAATGACCAGCTAGTTAAACCATAGCTCCACTTTAGTGTCTATTGCAAACTTTTGGCAGCTTCTCAGGAGAATTGATGGCAAAAGTATCTTTCTGAGAATACTTGGAGGTTTTCTCATTTCCCAATATTAGAACCATAATCTGAAGGTAAAAGATCTTGTGACCTTGGTGACAGCTACATGTTCTCAGACTTGCTGATAGCAACAGGCCAAAGCTTCAGTGTTCTCAGCTTCCTCTCCTGCCCATCTGTGTTTGTTCCACTCCCAAGCAGGTTTTCATCTATACAAAATACCTCACTTCCGGTTCTGCTTTAACAATTCAACCTATACCATTATCAGTTAAAGCCAAGAAAAATACCCAAAAGGTCCTATAATATATTCAGTTGATATATATATATATATATATATTTCTAAACTTAAACTAACACTAATAGTTCTGTGTGTGTGTGTGTGTGTGTGCATGTGCGTGTGCTTGTGCATGTGCGTGTGCGCGTGTGCGTGTGCTTGTGCATGTGCGTGTGCGTGTGCATGTGTGCGTTCTCTAGGAAAGGTATAAAATCTCACAGTAACCTCAAGTGAGGAAATCACTGTATTTATTGATTTCTTTGAACCAAGATTCAGGAAAACAGATGTGCCAGCCATCTGCCAACATGCAGAGGATTCTTTTCCAAAGTGTGCCAGTGTAGGCAATATACAAAAGATGCCAGACCTATAAAATGCATTGAGGGAAAATCAATTGAAGATGCTGATTCCATCAATACCCAATGTTCTAAAGTTCTGGGACTTCTGGACACTTGGGCTGCACATGGACTGGGCAGGCTCCTGCAGGAGGACAATCTCATCACCCCTCGCTGCTCACTGTTTGACAAATATTGAACTGTTCATGCTACAGATGCCACATCTCTCCTGTGCTGCACCGGACAGTGCCCAGAAAATAGATTGTTGTCTCTGAAATAGAACAATTGCAAAACTTTGTATTGGTCACAAGAAGCATCCTCAGGAAACCTAAAGCAGGAATACTCCTTAGCTAAAAACTCATAACATTTCTGTTTATTTATTTGTAGAGAACTCACCCTTTGAAAGCATTTGGATTTTGCAGACCAATATTAACAGAAATTACACAGATTTTCCAAATGTTTGAGAAGAAAGGATAATAAAGAATGGAGAGAGAAGAGACTATTTTTTTAAACACAAAACAAAACAAAAAAAAACAAAGAAACTATATTTCTAAGAAATACAAACAAAAGCCACTGACTAACCAAAAGTTTATTTCCCAGACTATCTATGCAAACCCAGAAACCTTCCTTTGCTTTTAGTTTTTTAAAACTAAATAGAAATCTATTATCATCACTGATCATATATATTATGATTCATTCAGATAAAGGAATATAAGGTAACTATTTATGAAAAAAAGACAGACATGAGGATTGGTTACAAAGTATCCTTCAACTGTAATTAATGAAAAATAAAAATAAAGGTTATATCATGATTAAGTTACCTTACAAGAGCAAGTGCTTAGTTTGGCTTAGTTTCAGAGGGGCTAAAGTTCATCGTGGTTGAATAAAGGAACAGCTATGAGCTGAGTTCACATCTTAATCTACAAACACAAGATAGAGAGAATACTGTGTATTCCAGGAGTCTTTTGATACCTCAAAGCCTGCCCATAGTGGCAAACCTTCTCCACACATCCTAATCCTTCCCAAAGAGTTCTACCATGTAGGCACCACCTATTCAAATATGTGAACCCATAGTTCTCATGTTCATTCAAGCTACCACATTGTAATCTATGATATCCATAGGTTTATGGCCATATCGTAATGCAAAACAAAAATGCATTTGGTCCAACTTCAAAAGTCCCCATAGTCTTTCACTATTTCAATACAGTTTAAATATCCAAAGCTTTTTCTGAGACTAAAGGCAATCTCTTATTGCAACCTCCTATGAAATTTAAAATCAAATTACATACTTCAATATCAAAGGCACAGATATAGTTTCCCATTCCCAAAGGGGAGGAATAGAAGTACAGTACATACCAGACCAAAGCAAGGCTGAAACCCACAGGGTCATCCAAATACTAGATCACTATATCTGATGTCAAGTGGCCTAAATGGCTCTTCCATGTAGCTTTGCTGGTGGCCACACCCTTCTTCTTTGGGCTGGTTCCACTCTCTGCGTGTCACTCTCCTTGGCAGAAATCCTATAGCTCTGATACCTTTCACTTCATGGGCTCTCCCATACATTCCAGGCTTCACTTTCACAGCTTCACACATGGTTTGTCAAGGCTTCTTCTGAGAGACTCCCTGCCACATGATTGGTCTACATGTTTCTCCTTAACCATAGGGGAAGGTTCCATATCCCCTTTACTAGTGTATTCTTCACAACTTCAAGTCAGAACCACGTGAACTTGACTAATAATGTAGGATGAACCCTAACATCCTGAAATCACATTTGTACCAGCTTTGATATATTCTTTCTTTTAGGAACAAAACTATTTCTTAGGCCTTATCTTTCCATAAGTTAGACACTTACCTGGTAGGGATCTTATTCTAAAGATAGCCCTACATTTCACCTCAGATGAGCTTACTCTTTCATCTCAACTCTTTCAGCACAAGCCTTCACTCTAACATTAAAAATATTAAAATGCCCCTTTTCTCTGTAAATTATACATTTTGTATTTCTTTATTTATCCTTGTTCTTGTATTTTACTGTAGATCTACGTCAAAGTGATTACCGATACTAACACCATCAGCAAGTATTAAGATGTCTTTAAATGTTCTCCAACAAAGAAATGATTGAATTATCTTTTAATGCAGACTTAAGCAAGTTCTTAGGACAAGAGCAAAGGGTAGTCACATTCTTTGCCAAAATATCCCAAGAAAGGTTTCTAGCCTAGCTGTAATTATGCTTCCCTTGAAGATATTTGAGCAGGACCTCCACAGTTCATTTTTCTCTCAGTACTAATGTTTTCCAAGCTCCTACTAGGATACTCTATTAAGCCCTGCTTACATCATTCATCAACTTTCCTAGTTCAAATTACCAGAGTCTTTCATTTTTCTGCCCAAACCCAGCAAGATCAGGCCTGCAATAGCAGACACCAATCTCTGGGTCCAACTTGGGTCTTTGTTACTTTTCTACAGCTGTGACAGAACACCATGACCAAAAGAACTTAATCAAAAAAAGTATTTAATTTTGGTTTGTGTGGGTGTGGGGTGGGGGTGGGGGTGTGGGTGGGTGTGTGGGTGTATGAGAGAGAGAGACAGAGACAGAGAGACAGAGAGAGAGACAGAGAGAGAGAGAGAGAGATTGAGAGATTGAGAGATTGAGAGATTGAGAGATTGAGAGAGAGCAGAGAATTGCAAGTCTTTTGAAGTCTCAAAGCCTAGCCCTCAGTGATATACCTTCTATATATCTCTTAATTCTTCACAAACAGTTCCACAAACTGAGGAATAAGTGTTCCAATATATAAGCCCATGTGTACCAACTCATTCAAATCACCATGGACACAGAAAATACTTGTGACAAAACTAAAGGATCACTTGTGTGTGTGTGTGTGTGTGTGTGTGTGTGTATGTGTGTGTGCGTGCATGTGTGTGCGTGTGTATCAATGCTGTATGTGAGTATATATGTGTATTCTGTATGTATTTGCTTAATGGCATATACATATATTTATGTGATAAGTTTCTAGGAAGATCAAGGAAAAAGTGCTGGAAGGAGACTACATTGTCTTTATTTAGAATTTTGTTCCTACTTGTACAAATGACCTATTAAAAATCACAACCCACAAATCACAGTGGCTAATAACATACTAGGCGATATGTTTTCTTTTATGAAGAGTGGGTGATTAAACAGTGCAAGTTGCACCAACCAAGGCGAATTCTTATTGTATATGCTATTTCTTGGAACCCTCCAGGTGCTTTGAAAATTTATTTTGATAACTACAGCTTCAGTGATATACCATGCTGACCCTTAAGTGTAAGTACTGTGTCTCAGCACACTGCTGTTAAAAAACAAAAAAAAAAAGTTCGTGTTTAGTAATAGGAACTGCAAAGCTTAGAGAAAATGTATGGAATGAGGAAGGTTGGACTTTGCCATTTCAAAGATGATTCTCAAGACTACCTTGAAAAGACTTGTATTTAGTCTTCTAAATAATGGATAACAGTTCTGAATAATGGAACATTTGCCCCTGATAAGAAAGGAATTCCCAAGCAGATGAAGAACTCCAAGTGCAGAGTGCTGTTTAGTTAACACAGACTTGTTTTAAGAAGCATGCTTAACCTTTTTGAAAATATCAGGAATGAAAACTCGTATCTCTAAAATGTTTATTTAAAAGCAAAGTATAGCATCCGCCTAGTAATTCTCAAAGACGAAACTGCTAGGACTAAAAATATCTTCAGGGAGGGTTGTGCAGATGGGGAGTGGAGAGAGGAGTGTGGGGCATAGGAGCCCAGAAGAGCAGCCATCTGAGCAGATTTCACACAATTAATAGGGAGCTTGTTGGCTGTTGCATGTTAAAAATAGAACCTCATTTCTGAGGGGTGGGTGCCCTGCTCCTGAGCCCCGGAAGGAACCTGCTGAGAGAAATGATTAAAATGAAAGATTGTACAGCTTTAAGGAAATGTTGGCATAAAGAAATGGCACCGATTACGGATGCTCCAGCCACCTTCTAAAAGGTTCCTGAAAATTGCCTTCCTTGGATGAAATACCAAATATCTGTTCCCAAATGTTATGAAGCACAATAAATCACAGGCCACTGACACGTCCAATATGTAGCATCACAGACCCCAAGATCCAAACAAAGCCATGGCTGCCTTTATTGTGATGATGTGGGAGGGGTGGTTAACATTTCTTTCTCTTGTTTTGGATTAAGGTAGTAAGATGAAAACCTTTTCCTTATAAACAAAAAGAAAAAACAAATAATTCAGCCTTCTACCTGAGTAAAATAACTCAAACTGTAAGTTCACAGAGTCCAAAAGTAACTTGGATTCTGACCGTGTTCTTTTAAAATAAGGATGGTGAACCCCACAGAGTGCAAACCAGGTATTGAAAGTTAGGAGTTTACTTAGAGGCCACACCTCCCACCTTTGGCTAATGATTAAGTACCAATTAAGTACTGTTTGTTAAACAGAAATATACCAAAGCATATAAGATACTATTTCCTTCTTTACAAGCCTGTATTGCATTTTATTTGAGAATTTTATACATGTATCAAATGCATCCTAGTCAAAATCACCCCATCCCTTCCAAGTCCTCTTCCAACTTTCCCTCCGGTCTCAGGTCTCATGTTCTCTCTCTCTCTCTCTCTCTCTCTCTCTCTCTCTCTCTCTCTCTCTCTCTCTCTCTCTCTGTCTCTCTGTCTTTTCCACTGAGTTGACTTAGTGCTACTACTAATCTGTGCTTGGATGTAGAGCCATTCACTGGAGCATGGGCAGCTTCCCAAGGTTTCAATTTTACTGATACCAAAGTTTAAGAAAAGCATGATTTTTCAAGTGCCAGTGCTTAAAGGCAACAGGTTTAGAGGAAAGCAGAGGGAAGGGGGCAGGGGTAATTTCTTGGTACAAACAATACTTCAGTATTAAAGTTCTGTTCCCTTTGTTACATTTCAGGGACAGAAATATTGAGGCCTGGCACAACCACATTTGTATAAGCGGAGAAGTTGCTCTTACACCACCCTAAGTGACAGGTATATGAACCTCCCAGCTACAAACAGAAGCAACTGCTAAGAATCATTTTCAAGAAGTTGTCCATTCTCTTCGAAGTGAGAATCTCCTAGGAGATTGCCACCAAAAACAAATAAACAAAAGACCAAAACAACAAAATCATTGATATGGGGATGTCTCTGCCCACTTTCCTCTGTTTTGTGATAGCCCTACACTCCATAGCTTTCCGGTGGAATCAAGCTGAGGGAATAATCCAGTTGGGATCACAGCCCTATTAATTCTGCTCTTTGTTACTCCTTTACAAGTCTGTCCCAGGGGCGCCTCTCTCAAATAAACCTACTGCTACTACAGAACCTTCCCTAAAATAAAGAGATAATAAAAGGCACATGGGAACGTATAGCATCCTGTGTTATTTTTATTCCACTTTCAGCATGGTCTCTATGCAAATGTGTCATGGAAACAGAAATTTCAGATATTTCATCTCTATGCAGAAGCTTGTGTTCTCCTAATCTAGCGTTTTGTCATGTGTCCCAGCTTTGTTGCCTGCTTAGCTCTCTGGTTTCCCACTTACCCATGAACCCTGCAGCACTCTGTCAGTTGTCTGTATAAGTGTCCTTTTAAAAATTAAGAAACAACTATTTTAGGTATGGCAGTGGACATGCAAGCACAAAATAGATCTGGGGTATGAATGTGACCTTTGAACCAGCAGGATGGTTCTCATCTCCTCAGGATTTTTTTCTTCAACATGACACTGAGGCTGAGAGCTTGACTAACTAACTCAGCAAACTGAGTCACAGACAGACATTATAGATTAATCGCAAGCTCACAGATTCTTTAACTGACATGTGCTATTTGAAAATGATGGAAATAGCTGTCAGCTTACCCTGCAGAAAGGGTGTTAGTTGATAAGAGTATGGAAGGGCCAAAAGATTGGAATAACAGATGAAGGGGTGATATATAGTGAGGGATTCCCATGGTCTTGTTTGATGGATACTGATGACTGATTATTTTATTCGTGATGATGTTCAAGGCTGTGGTTGAGCATCTACCTGTCTGAGCAAAGGTCGCAGCTGTGATCTTCATCCTTGCTCCCCACCTCAGCTGCATGTCGGAATCACCTGTGGGGCTTGCCATAAGAACCTAAAATAAAGACCCTCCATGGATCAGTCAAGTCAGCGTTTCTAGAAGCAGGATTGGGCCCACTGCTATTTTCTTTTTTCTTTTTTCTTTTCTTTTTCTTTCTTTTTTATTTTTTTATTTTTTGGCTGTACAGGCTATTTTTTTATTCGATATAATTTTTTATTTACATTTCAAACGATTTCCCATTTTCTAGCCCCCCCCTCCTCAAAAGTCCCATAAGCCCCCTTCTCTCCCCCTGTCCTTCCACCCACCCCTTCCCACTTCCCCGTTCTGGTTTTGCCGAATACTGCTTCACTGAGTCTTTCCAGAACAAGGGGCCACTCCTCCTTTGTTCTTGTACCTCATTTGATGTGTGGATCATGTTTTGGGTATTCCAGTTTTCTAGGTTAATATCCACTTATTAGTGAGTGCATACCATGATTCACCTTTTGAGTCTGGGTTACCTCACTTAGTATGATGTTCTCTAGCTCCATCCATTTGCCTAAGAATTTCATGAATTCATTGTTTCTAATGGCTGAATAGTACTCCATTGTGTAGATATACCACATTTTTTGCATCCACTCTTCTGTTGAGGGATACCTGGGTTCTTTCCAGCTTCTGGCAATTATAAATAGGGCTGCTATGAACATAGTGCTATTTTCTACTCCTGGATTTACCGAATTTTCCAAGTAGTTGATTTCTATCCCAGGTTTGAAAACAAAAATCAAAAGGAAGCAGAATACCTCAGGCCTTTTTGAAAACATACAGCACACAAATACTTACTGTCTTCATCATGACTGCACTAAACTGGAACAATAGTTTTCCAAGAGAAAACTGAATTATTTTCAAGGAGAGTGTGAAGAATGAGAAGTGGGTCAACTGAAAACAGACAAACACCCACAGGTCACTTAGTCAAATCAAGCAGCTTCTAATGCTCACAGAGATATGGGACACAACAGATGCCAAACAAATATTTACTAAATAATTGAATAAATAATGAAAAATTCTTGAAATGTTTGGGCCAAGAACCCCTAGTCTTTATTACTGATGAAAATTTGCCTTTATTAGGAAAGAAAAAACCCACAGAATTCAGAAATACATTTATCTGGAATTATTAAGAAGGTTGTATAGTTTTGTTAGATTTTCAGGGAATGAACTGGCCCCTAATCTTTTGCCTATCTTTGTAAATTAATACTCAGATTCTGCCCATGTCAACTGGCTATAATGTTCTGTTTGCTTGTTTGTTTATTTGTTTACATTATCAGTGTAAAAGCCTTCCTGGGTGTTGTGGCATGATGCCATTAAGTCGCTTTTCCCAATTTCAGTATTTCTGTTTCTCCCAAAGCAAATAACAAATGGTTTCATTTGGGTCTGACTGCTGAGACCCTGTGCACAGAGAATGACATAGGTCTTTTTTTTTTTTAATTCGATATATTTTTTATTTACATTTCAAATGATTTCCCCTTTTCTAGCCCCCCACTCCCCGAAAGTCCCGTAAGCCCCCCTTTCTCTCCCCCTGTCCTCCCACCCACCCCTTCCCACTTCCCTGTTCTGGTTTTGCCGAATACTGCTTCACTGAGTCTTTCCAGAACCAGGGGCCACTCCTCCTTTCTTCTTGTACCTCATTTGATGTGTGGATTATGTTTTGGGTATTCCAGTTTTCTAGGTTAATATCCACTTATTAGTGAGTGCATACCATGATTCACCTTTTGAGTCTGGGTTACCTCACTTAGTATGATGTTCTCTAGCTCCATCCATTTGCCTAAGAATTTCATGAATTCATTGTTTCTAATGGCTGAATAGTACTCCATTGTGTAGACATACCACATTTTTTGCATCCACTCTTCTGTTGAGGGATACCTGGGTTCTTTCCAGCATCTGGCAATTATAAATAGGGCTGCTATGAACATAGTAGAACATGTATCCTTATTACATGGTGGGGAATCCTCTGGGTATATGCCCAGGAGTGGTATAGCAGGATCTTCTGGAAGTGAGGTGCCCAGTTTTCGGAGGAACCGCCAGACTGCTTTCCAGAGTAGTTGTACCAATTTGCAACCCCACCAGCAGTGGAGGAGTGTTCCTCTTTCTCCACACTTTGATTTTATAATCTGAGTAAATACAAGGAGAATCACATCAGAGCCCACTGACTTAAAAAAAGGAATATTTTAAGAGGGCTTGCCATAGAGATCTGCAGTCCTCTAAGTGAAGGTTGATAATCACATCAATTTGAATATTCCAAATTTGCAAAAGCAAGTGGAAGGGATGCTGGACACTTAGCTAGGATTTCATTCCTTGGGATGAAGGAACACAGGCTAATGAGAGTACAACCCTTCCTGATTCATGTAGTTGGTAAAAATGGGTGATATCCAGTCTGTGGAAACCCATTGAGGCACAGAGGATCAGGCAAAACTAGCAAGACTTGTACTCAATGAGATGGAGTCACTGGAGCAGAAGGCAAGGGGTGAATTATAGAATATAGTTAGCACAAGTCTAAGAAGACCTGAGTATATTTCAGTCAATGTATCTATTTCAGGAGAAAATGAAGCTGTTAGAAAGGAACTTAGGGAAATGAAAGGTTGAGTAGGGGAACTCTGCAGGCTCAGTGACCACTTAAAGAAGAAGCCAGGGGAGAAAGGCACGGGGCAGGTAGTGCCTAAAAATGTCAGCAATGGCAGCTGCAGACCAAAGGAGATCTGTAGACGAAAGTCAAAAATAAAGAACAGTTTCCAGAACTAATGAAGACCCGGACCCACAAATTAAAATGTCAAAGAACACACATACCCACAGGTGCATTGTGGAACTCTCATCCTCTAAAGAATCCAAGCGTTCTCTAAGTCACAAAATAATCACTATAGTATTACCAATCAATAGTATCATCAATGACAGTGGAAAAGGAATATTAACAAAACATCTACTTAATGGCAACCTAGATATCATTCATCTACCAAGGTGAACAGAAGGGATTTGAGGAGAGGAAAGAATTAGGAACCTATGGAGAAAAATCTCAAAACATACTGAGAAAAGTGCTGAGAAGATAACAACCCAACAATAAAAGAAAAAAATGAGAAATACAAAAAGACTAATGATGATTTGGTGTAGTGTGTGTGTGTGTGTGTGTGTGTGTGTGTGTGTGAGAGAGAGAGAGAGAGAGAGAGAGAGAGAGAGAGAGAGAGAGAGACGGGAAGAGAGAAACACAGAGAGAAACAGAGACAGAAAAAAGAGACAGAGACACAGAGACACAGAGAGAGGTACAATATGTGCATGGTCATCTAGCCTTGGAGAAGAGATCACAGAATAGTAGTAGAATATTTCCACCTTTCCTTAGTGAAATTAAGGGAGGAGGTGAGGAAGGTGAAGTAGGTTTTCTTTAATCTCATGTTACTGGACATGGAAAATTGGGAAGTAAGCAATGATACATTCTTTTAGGGTGGTAAACTTTCCCTTTTAAGCATGATTTGTGCATTGTGGAAGGAGAGGCTTACAGGTGTGCCAAGCAGGAAGAGATTCTGTTACAGAATCAGGGGACAACTGACAGAACTTCACTCTCTACTTCTCTAATGGGAGCTCAGTGGAAAAGATACCAAGAGTCAAGCTGGGTGTCATGAATCTTTGCCTGAGGAGTCATATTGCTGACCAGGTGATCCTTTCTTTAATGAATAGCAGATGGCTGGTATCTAATTATTTAGATCAAGCATACACAAATTAACATCAGTATAAAGGGGAAATAGATTATCTCATTTTTGCAAAGGGGAAAAGAGTAAACAAGAAAAGCAGACCAAGAAAAAAGAAAAAAAGAAGACAACTCATGCTGCAATAGATGTGAAATAAAATAAAAGCAACACTTCAGAATCTGTCTGTCACTGAATAAAATATAAAACAAAAGCTCCTATCATAAAAGAGACAGGCAATATATTTCTTAACTAAACACAACCAGGATCATTTTGCAAAGAACACTTAAAATAACAAGTGGAAACAGAAGGCAGAAAATTAAAACAAAATCAAAGAATAACATTAACCTCAACAAAATGGAAGGCAAGTCTCCCTGACAGGACTAAAGAGGGCTACAGAGTGACATGGCCCAGCTCTAGGTGTAAAACCAGCGATATTGCTAGCAGCTTCAGAGCTGCTCAAGTACTTCTTTTAAAAACAAAGAGAGGGACTGGAGAGATGGCTAGAGCAGTTAAGAGCATTGACTGTTCTTCCGGAGGTTCTGAGTTCAAATCCCAGCACCCACATGGTGGCTCACAACCACCAGTAATGAGAACTGATGCCCTCTTCTGGGATCTTCTGGGGTGTCTGAAAACAGCTACAGTATACTCACAAATACAAGAAAAGGAAACTTGTTGAAGGTGTATCAAGTTAGAAGCATCTATGGATTTCTTCCGGAATTGAAACCACTGTGTGTGTGGGGAACCATAAAAAGGAAAAAGACTGGAAAACATAGGCAATAAGTTGATAAATGTGGATATATGTAGAGCCTTAACCTTTGAATGCAGCTGTGAGATACTCCTGGAGCTTAGTAGAAATGGTAATACCAACAGCTCCCCATATAGTGAAGCACAGAGGATGCAGTCCAAGCTGCACACACGGATTGCTCAATGCTGTCTGAACCACTGAAATACACATCCCCAGTCTATTTCTGTAGTTTTAACTTTTTAATATTGCCGCTAGATGTGAAGGGGACCTGCATAAGTATAGAAGAGGACAGTTGCTTTAAACTTCTATTCTCTGGTCATAAGATAGGAAGTTTAGAACTAAGTAAATGGCAACAAAATCCCAAACATAATGACTAACAATAAAGAAGCATAAAGCAAGACAATCTTTGATCAAAAAGGAAATTAAAACCTGTCAAGGAGGCAGTGAAAAACAACAGCCCCATACAAAGTCTGAGAACACAGGAGAGCTTTATGCAGAAATGTACAGCCTTAATAACTTTCACCATTATAGAGAAAACTGCCTGAGGTTGTAATGTTTCATTTAGATATAAATATGAAGAGCAAAATTAAATAACGGTTAAGCAAATGAAAATTTTAAATATTTCAAATGGGGAAATGTAAAAGCAGAAATGATTCTAAAAGGTAAGTTTCTGAAAGCACCAATGAAACAACTACAAAAAAATGCAATTTATGATTTTGATAAGGAACAGAGAGTGAAACCCACAATGAGCAGGGTGAGGAAGATGAAATCCGTGTATCCTTTGTACCCATGACCCTGGATACAAAGTAATAAAACCACCAGAGAAAATGTCACTCCACATTGTAGTAACAGGGGGATTAATAACTTTATTTTTGCTTAGCCTTTCTCAGTTTCTACCTATTTAATTTTATCTTTTTTTGTCTAAGTATTTAAATCAATCACATTTGCTTCTCTGCCCATATTCTCTGTCCTTAGTTGGAAAATTTTTCTGTCAATCATGAATTATTTCAGAGATCGGATACAGTGGTGTATGACAGAGAAGCTGAGACAGAGGACTCAAGAACTTGGAGCAAACCTGCTAGCCTGTTCTATATAATGATATCCAATGAAAGAGGGAGGGGGAAGAGGGAAGGGTTGGGGGAGAGGGAGAAGAAAAGGGCGAGGGACACAGAAAAGCTGTCATATCTGACTCAGTGTGTCTGAGGATTGTCAATTCCAGGTCAGATTTAATGAGCATGGGCTTGGTCCTTCTGCCTCACATCGCATTTCCAACATTCTTGGGCCATCTCCCACACGTGTGTTAGACCTGCCTAGCTCTCCTCTTCTTTTAATATTAAAAGACATTTCTACATTCATTACAGTATAACCTGAAAAGGTTTTTATTTTTCTATTTTATATTTCTATTGTAAGGAGAAGTGTTTTTTTTTAATTTAAGATTATTAGCAAATTGTTTTTGTTTCACCCCAGGCAACAATTTCATATAAAAAGTAAAATGAAATGTTTTGACAAGCAACTTGGGAGGAAGTTTTAATTATCAAAGGTTTTTGATACATGCATAATATATTTCCTGTGTTATCTTTTTGCAGTTGTGGCAAAAATTTCTGAGAAAGAAAAAAATTTCAGCAAGGAAAGCCTTAGTTGGGCTCCTGGTTTCAGCCCATCATGATGGCAGGCACGTTATACACAGCAGCTCATATCATGTTAGTCATGAAATGGATAGTACAGTCCTGAGCTGGCGAGGGGGGTCTGACTTCATCACTTGAGTCTACCTAGATCCCTAAGCCGTGGGATGGCTCTACTGAAATTCATGACAAGTTCTCCCTTACTTAGTTAATTCTTTCTGTAATTGAAATGCCATCATCCATTCGTCAAGAGGTGTGCTCTACCATTATTCTAGACAATTCTCAATCTAACCAAGATGCTAGTTAAAATTAATCACCAGAAGTTTGCCACTTGGGCTCATAAAGTGGCTCAATGATAAAGTTTCTGACACTCAAGAGTGTTATCAGATCTCTAAAACCTATAAAGCAAAGACGGCAGAACCTCCCTCAGACTATCTGAAATGGTGAGCTTTGAGTTCAGCAAATAATCCTGCCTCGTTGCATGCAGTGGAGAGTAACCATGCATGCCTGGAGTAGGCATTATTTGTGTCTATTGTTGAATATTATTTGCCCAGTTCTTTTCAAGTCTTCTTTCTCCACATTGAGCATCAGTGTTTAAGATGCCTGTTTACTAAACCTGTTTCAATTTAAATTCCACAAGTAGTTGCCATCTTCTCCAAGTAGAGCACCAAAGCATCCTCATTTACCTACTTGCCACACCTCCCCCAGGCACCGTGGAAGGCAGGTTTTTTGAGCATGTCTCTCAAGTAAGAGCTTCGACTAAGAGCTACTCTACACCTCTCTTAACCTTTTTATTTTTCAGCTGTGGATAATATGCTAAGAACATATAGCCATTGCTGTCAAGGCTTTGAGCTTGATCAAGTCCATCTAAAATCAAAAGGGATGCATAAGCAAAATGGCAACCCAAGAAATAGACTTGAAGGAGGGCAATGTTATCAAGGAAGGAGTATAACAGTGGTACAGGGTGTGGTTTTTCAGTCTAATGTCTATTAAAGGTGTCGTCACACAGATCTCTGAGTTGTCCTGCCTAGGATGAGTGGACTGAGGCACATATACCTCTAGGTATAAACATTACTTTTGTCAAGTTTGTCAATCATTAATTGAGGGCTATTCTAGGTGGAAGTCATAGATTCTTTGGATTGTTCAGCCTGCTATGAGAACTTGTTGAAAAAACAGACTTTGGGAGCCAAAGAAATCATCAGACAAAAAAAAGATAAATTTGTTTGATAAATTTGTTTACCATAGAAGGGTAAATGTGCAGGACAAGGAATAAATGGCCCTTCCTTGGCTAGTGGATCTATGTAGAATTTGAGAGGAAGTCCATCAAACTCAAAACAATAGCAAGCTCTGAATGTAAACTTCTCTTCCAGAGGGTTCCAGATCCCTCAAAACATAGTTTTAGTTTGATTTTTTTCACAATGAGTTTATTTCTCTCTAGCCGTTTCTATCACATCTTTGTCAACCTTCAGTATCCATAACATCCCTTTAATTCTTGTCTGCAGTTCATTGTTCTCTTTACCTGCATCAGTGCCCTCCAAAACGTAATGTCCTTGTTTTCTATTATATTTTCTTATCAACTGATGTCTTTGCATCTATGGCAAGTCTTCTCCATGCCAGAGACTTGAGCACTTCTTGAATAATTGAATTCATAAGTAAGGTTCATTATTCTTTGTAATCAAATGTCTACACTATTTTCCATGGCAATCCTGGATGCAAAGTATCCTTGTATTTTTGCTTATCTCTCTGTGGGATACAGGCTTTCATTACCTGAAAGTTTGTATTAGTTGTGACCACTAGTTTATCATGGAAGAAATGTGACATGACACCTTCCATTTGTCACAGTCATTCTATTTCCTACAACTCCTATGCCTATCACTTCATATTTGGTAAGCTGAATTACTATGAATTTTATGCATTATGCTCTGGGAGTGCATAAAGAATGGAACTTCTCTTTCCTTCCCCCATCACTCTTTTTTTTCACCCTTTCCATATTCCTTCTTTCAGCACACATATGAGAATAGAAGTTGATTACACTTTCAGTTATTTTGTTCTCTCTGCCAAGAATTTCATTGCTTTGTCAACACTGCCCCTAAATCTCATTGTTTCTAGTATACCTTGAGATAAATGCTCAAAGAAAATGCACATATTAGAATGATACCATGGAGGTTCCCAAGCCAGACAAGGGACAGTAGAATGTTGTCCATTCCTTGGACAGCTCTCAGAGAGCATGGCAGGAGTGGGGCCACTCCCTACCCAAAGCAGGCTTGGGGCCTAGTTAACTCCATACAGACAAGGACCATGTCATGATAAAGCCTGTTAGGCTCCTATTTCCTGACCTGAGAAATGGCTTTTTGGAAATCATGTTACCAGCAATCTGCTAATCTGGCTGATATGCTTGGAAGGCCTCTGCCCTTGCTGCAGCACCTCTTCCCTTATCCCTTTTCATCCCCTCTCCCTTGACTTGAGTTGTATAATTTAGCTCTTCTATTTCAACAAATGAGTCAGCCGTCCTCTGACAGTTTACCAGATCACTTACATTCCCCATACTCACCATACCAGAGAACTTTGTTCTCCAGATCCTCTGTACCCTGAGAACACCAGTGTGCAACAGCCAGGGACCCACAACATGGTGGGTGAATTTTTATATGTGAACTCTGTATGGCCACTGTTTCTTTCTCAGTCAGGGGAGCCCAATGCTCCACCACCTACCTTTCCTGTTGAACTTCTTCCAAGAGGACCTATGGCAATCCCACTAAGAATTTTCCTTCCCCAAAATCAATGACTAGGGTGCGTAATCCACCAAAGTCACCTCTGGCCTATGGAAAGCCAGTTTTTTATCTCTATTATGTTTATAGCTAATCACTAGTGTTCATATCATTTCAGTTGAGCGGGACCCGCACTTTTAAGCTAGCATTTGTTGTGGCCCTTGTGATGTGAGTGCCCTTGTTCTGGGTATTTTCTTCAACTGTGTAGAAAATAATTCACTTGAAAGTTCTTCTCTATAGGGAGTCAATTCTGCCTTTCCTTGGAAGTTAAGTGTCCTAATGCCTGTCTCTTTCATGCTCTAACCCTTCCTGCAGAACAATGCCTGGTATATTACCTGTTCTTATCTACATTTGGATATTTTCATCTTCTTCCCAATGTTAAAATGTAGGCAAATCAATTCCAATATCCATTATGTATGCAATGAATTTTACAAAAATAATTTATATTTTACAAGCACTGAACTTTTCCAAGGCCTCACAGCAAGGTTAATAATATAACTTGAATTTATTTGAGATTAATTAAAGCTATGCACTTAACCTGATGCTCTCCTGTGTACACAGTACATCCCACACTCAGCCTGTTTTAGGTTGAATCTGCCTTTAAGACACATTATAATCAACCTTACTATGTACTGGATTTCACATAAAATCATTTTTATAAGCTAACCTATGTTATATCTTTAATCTTAAATCATGTATCCTTCTGGGTCTCCAACATAGAATAATGTATGTTTGTGTTGTGGAAATCATTAGCTGAAAGCAGCCAACATGTTGGAAGCAACCTTATATGAAAAGTATCTATCATAACTGTTGAAAACAAGCTTGAGTGTAGCTCCCCAACTTCTCTTTGCAGTTGTGCTTGCTATTCTGGGTCAATAAGAAGTCTTTGCCTTTCATAAAACTCTGTTCAGGATTGCTATAAAGCATCTTTCATTCCTTTTCCATGCAGTGTTTTCTGTGCTGTTCAATAAATATGGAGCTAAGTCCTTTGTTAGGGATAGCAATAGGGTCAGTCTGACATTAGGCACAGATGCATACAGTATACAGATTACAGATCAGCCAGAAACCATAAATTACAGACAAAATCTACAGGGAAAGGAGTGGAGGGTTCAGATTTGCACTTAATGTTAGTCAAATGAACCTGAGAGGAACTGCTTTGCTTTCATTCCTTAATGCAGCGTCTACACATTTTTGTGTCCTCCGACAATACTGTTAATGTGCTAACTGATGCAGATATAGACTACAAGTGTACAGCAGCTGAGTAGGTAAACATGTAACAAAGTGTGACAACTAATAGTGTAAGCATCTCTCTGTGTTTATCATCATTTACAGTGCTATTGTGCTATTGGCCGTTCCCTCTAATGAATCTGTTTCCTTGGCTACACCTGTTCTTTAGAGCAGGCATGCATCCATACAAATGCACAGTGAAAAAGTTCATGCCTTTCCTTTAGCCCCTGACTTACATGTATGCCAAGTTGAACAGCTCATTTCAGGTGTCCCTTGCCCTCCATTTCTGAGACTCACCTCACTCTGTTATTCTCACAGAATAGTTTCTGGGGTTTTTTTTTTTTTCTAGAAAATGCTGCAATCTGCTTAAAGTCTAAATGATTCTGTGCTTACTTTGGCAGTATTTTTTCTGTTGGTCTAAATAAGCACCTGCTTATCTGGAATGTTTACAGCCCATAGCTCTGAGCTTCAGCAATCACCAGTGTGTCAACTCCAGGATCTCTTTGCCTTCTCTCCTAGTCTTCTTTGAGATTTCAGGAGAAATTTCTTGACCATCATCTTCTTCTGAGTATCTCACTCTGCATCTTTAGTTAAGAAGATCCTCTGCTGCAAATGTTCTTGCTTCCTATCAGAATGGTCTATACTTTCTGGAAAGAAGAGGAAGAAATTTCTACATTAGTTTCATAGACCACAGTTGTCAAAAAACTGTTTGGGGTTGTCATTCTATTACCCTTAGTAATGTTCTTTTGACATCTTCTAAATCATGTTAAATGGCTGAGTCATGCATTTGAGAGCTTTGAAGTTCTCTGGTATGATTACCTAACTTTCAATACTATGCTTCACTATCAAGATAATACATTCTTGGAGTATAATTCCTCATTTCCCATTATCAAGTTGGAGGTTGTAAGAAGAAAGAAAGTCAGAAAGCAATCGTGTTATTCTAAAGTTTACATGAAACGACAAAATTGCACTGTTGAATCTTGGCAGTGCTATTTCTTGTTTCTATTTCTATAGCCAACTTTTCCATACATATTCGATATATTGAGGACGAAATATATGAATGGGCCCATGTGGTAAGATAGTGTAGCAATCTGTTACCATGGAACTAGTGGATTCCATGGTAACTACCTCTCCTTCTCATCAAAGCTGGATGCTCACTGCTGCCTCCTGGCCACAAGACTAACCTGAACTAAATATTACAAATCTGTGGGTCATTGTTTTCAGACTAGGTTCTACAGAGTTGTGAGGCAGAAGAAAGTTCCATGGAAAGTGAAAGGCAATGTAAGTGAAACATGACAGCTGTGTCAACCTTTACAAGAAGCTCAACTGAAATAGCTCTGTTTTTTTCTGCCCTCTGTATGGGATATCAGACAAAAGACACATGAGAAGCAAATTCCATTGATAAATTTTAAGAAAAATTTAGCCAAGCAAGGTGATACATATTGTAATTCCAGCACTAGGAGTCGGGAGAAAAAGAATAAAAAGTTCAGGATAGCCTTACTATATAGAGTTTGAAACCAGCCTAGGTTATATGATACCCTGTCTGAAGACAAAGGAAAACATGTATAGCGAAATATACTCATGTTTCAGCCTTCCTCATGATGAACTTCAACACAGAGGACTAAAGAGATGTTTAAGCAATGAAAAGCCTTAGCTGCTTTTCCAGAGGACCCTTAGGTGCTTCCCAGTAACCAACAAGGCAATGCACAAATATCGTTAACCCCAGTTCTAGAGGATCCAAAACCCTTTTCTGGCCTCTCTGGAGCACTGTGCACATATGACATACATTCACACCTGCAGGTAAAACACTCCTACACATGAAAATTAAATAGAGCTGTCTATAATTTTAGCATGTACCATAATTCATAGTGAATGGAATACTGATACAAAATAATTCAACTTCGTTGATTTTTGATCCCTCTCAATTAGTATGTTAAATCACCAGGGGTTTTTCACCTCCATTTCATACTAGAATTTGGATGTCAGAGTTCTAAATCATTTCTTCCCCCTGGCCTTAAATTACTTAATAATATTATTGGGTGACAAGTAAGGGGGATTACAACAGTGCCAGCCACGGTTGAAAGGGCTGGGTAAGTCTCCCACCCACAGAGCACATCAGAAGCTGTGTATCATAGCAATAATTATCATCAGGTTTGTTCAAGCTTGAGTCCAAGGCTGGCTGTCAACTGTCTGAATGAGAGATGATCTGGGCTTGTGGGGAAGACATCTTTGGCTGTAGTCTCTCTGACCGCATGGCAGAGATAAGAACTTAAGCATCTGCATGGTCAATGTACTACTCTCCTGCTTTGATAGGGTAAGTAGCATAGTGGCCACTTCACATACATTCTCCTTTAGACATTTCCTAACATCACTGTTTACTTCTCTCTCAAATGAACATCAGAGGCACTTATAGGCTGTAGGTAAAGAATTTCAACATTCCTTGAAAATCTGCTCCAAATACTATGATCAAACAATAACCAAGTGGCTTAAAATAGTTCCTTGCTATTAAAAAAGAAAAATAGCTGAGAGTTTTATTATTAGCCAGAATGTAATAAATCCTATCTTTTAATTGGAGATGAGGAAGTGTGTGTGCATACGCATTTACCATGGTTACCAAACTTAAATTAGTGCATATTGATTTGTAAAGAAAATGAAGAATCACTCCACACTCCTCATCAGCCAAGTGCAGAAAGACTAAAACTCACTTGGGCTTTATTTGAACAGGTGCATGCAGGTGTTTCTAGCCAAGGAGATGGATCTGCCAGTTGGAACTAGAGGGAGTATTGTATTTGTTGGGCTTTGTATTCAGCTTGCAAGAGCATGTGGGTTGCTTGAAGGCAGATCTGGCAAAATGACTGTGGAGGAAGGTTGAGTCACATAGATGCACACCCACCCACTCAAGCAGAACAAAATCTAGGATGAATCAGGTGCCACCTCAGAAGACCTCCGCCCCCTCTCTTATTTTTAGCCATAGAGTAGAAGTTCTGAAAACAGAAGTGTGCTCTCTTCTAATCTACTTCAAGTTGAGTAGCAGATTCTAACTAGACTGGAATGGCAGCCATAAATAATGACTTTGTGAGGGGTGTGTGGCTTCCTTATGGGGCACACACTAAAAAAAGGGGGAAGACAAATTTTAAAAAATTTTTAAAATTTTTGTATACATTAAAATATTTTTAAATGTAAGTATATATTTTATTTTAGCAAGAGATGGAATGGCTCTCTATTTTTAAAAATAGTTCTTCCCAATGATGTCAGTTTATAAAACGATAAACTAAAAAGAAGTTTCAGATTTTTGTTCAATCCAGGAGAATGAACACACATTCAGTATGCCCTGTGTCTGGAATACAACTACAACCAAGAACTGTGGCCAAATCTAGAGAGAGAATGTTCTAGATTCTAATGTTCAAAGTGCAGTGTCAATTATAATTATTATCAGACCATTCATCTCTGGTAGCCATTGAAAAATAAATGAACATTAAGGTCTTGTGTTAAAAAACAAGTGAATCAGATACCACAGTATGATAGATAGTATGGATTATAATCATTAATGGTTATAAAAACAGTTTGCATATAATAATATTAATCCTTTGGGTAGAAAAAGAACAATTCTCACTAATAAAGGAAGAATATTGCTAGTAATTTGATGCCTTTATGTCCAAACTTACTAATTTTGATTTGAAATATTTACAAACACGTGCATTTACCATGCATATATGCAAGTTCAGTTTAAATCTTAAGCACTGGGCTCTGGTGGTAGATTGCCTGTTTTCCTGTCCTGGCCTCAGAGTCACAATATGTGGGCAATTTGCTGTGACTGTCTATGCCTTAAGAGTATTCTTTGTAAATTGAGGCAAATAATGGTACGAAATTTATAAGGTTCATAGGTCAATTGAATGATGAGGTAAAGATAATGTGCTTAGAATAGTTCCTGACACAACAGAAGCACTACATGAACATTAGCAATAATGCTAATTGTGATGATTATTGTGTGTCTATTTCTATAGAGAAAATCAATGCAAAAGGAACAAAAGGCAGCAGACCAGCGTTTCATTCTGAACAAGCACTTTGATTTCATATTCAAGCATACAACTTTAATGAGCCAATCTAAACCTATAGAAAATCATTTGAATTTCCAGTTTCAGCTTCACAGTCTATTCTAAATTTCCTCTTCTCCTTCACTATTGATGTATAGATGTCTGAGACCATTGCCAGAATACTTTAATTCAGTTTTGCTTTATTTTTTACTTTTATGGATGGATTTTTTTAATTCAGTAGTTTTAAATGTCTTAAAATTAATCTTTTCAGTCTTACAAGTAAATTTTGTACTTTTTTTAATCTCCTAAGTTGGTTTGGCATTATTTTCCAATCACAATAATTTTTTATGATTGTTTGGAGAAAAATGGAAAACTTTATGATATTAAATGTTCTCATGTAAAACTTGAGATTTGTGTCCACTTATTCAGTTCTTCCATATAAGATCTTTCTAGTTTTATATTTTAAAATTATCTGCATATATTTTGTTTGTGTTTAGCTTGTTGACATTTATATTAATATTGTGAGTGGATTATTTCCTCATTTCATTTTCTTCCTAGTTATTTTTGCTATAGGAGACAGCAGTGGATTTGAAAGTTTAATTTTACACCTAGAAAATTGCTAGATTTTTGAGAAGCTTAAGGAATTTTAGCAATATTATTAATCAAATTAATAGTAAATTGATAAGAATTAATAGTCAAATCACACACAAATTTCTTCTATATCAGTGGTTCACCAATAGTTTATGTTTGATAATTAAATTTCATTCTTTGACCATTTTTTCACAGAGGTTAATTAGGAGAGGGACATGAAAATCCTGTATTTTTCATTTTTAAAATTCTTCATGAGGCACTATGTGCTTTTCTATTAAGAGAAATGAGGGGCAGAAGATAGTTTGGCTGTTAAGATCCTTGCTGCACAGGTCTGGGGACATAAAATCCATCCTTAAAACTAACAGTGGAAGGGCAAAACCAACTCACCAATATTGTCCTGGGGCCTCCATAAGCGTGGCCTGACATGTACACATGCAAACACACCCACACACAAATAATAATAATAACTGTTATTTTAATAATAATAATAATCATTTTAAAGCAAGACAAATGAATATCAATGCTATTAGTTATATAAACCTGAAATTTTTTTGAAGAAATAATTTAACGCTTGGAGTCTAATGCATTTATTTTTTCAGCTATCTTCTCCTTTCTTAAAATGTTTTTTCTTTATTGCTTAATAATTGCAAACATATCTACAATGTATTTCAGTAAAATCCCCCCATCTCACAATTCTCCAAATCTTTCCATAGGTCCCACTAAGATTTTTTTCCTCCCAATTCACGTATTTTTTTCTTGTTACTGTCACCTCTTCCTTCTCCTTCTTCTCCTCCTCCTCTTCCTCTGCCTCCTCCTCCTCCTCAGATGACTGAGAAATTTACACCTTTTTTATTGATAGGGAATCAGGCATTGAACATAAATTTGAGCATTTTACATGTATTAAAAAATTAGTCCTAGCGTAGCCCATGGTACAGATGAAAAGACGCTCCTCCTACTTCCACTTCTGTTTCTAGCCTTGGATTTTTTAAAACCACTGACTTTACTTGGTGCTATCAGTATCCACATACAGGGTAACTCCACCCAGTGAAACATGGCCAGGCTCTGAGAGACCACAACCCTGAAGAAAACCAATTCTCTCTATCCCAGCAGCCATTAACTGGCAAAAGCTCCCCAGTTAGGAGGGGAACTTCTTGATGACTGTCTTGATTTAGCTCATTCCGTTTTAGCCATCCTCTGAAGGTGTGCATGTGCAACTGTCTAGTTATTTACAGGAAACACTGTTTGGCAGTACTGGTCCACCACTGATGGCTTATAATCTCCCATCCTTTATTCCACGAGGACCTTGGAACCTTAAGTGGTGAGCGCCCTAATCCTGGAAAGACTTAATCCAGCATTGTAGGGGAGTACCAGGACAGAGAAAAGGTAGGGGGAAAGATAAGAGAATGGATGGAGAGAAGAAGACTTATGGGACATATGGGGAGGGGGGAACTGGGAAAGGGGAAAGCTTTTGGATTGTAAACAAAGAATATAGAATATATATATATATATATATGTATATATATATATATATATATAAAACAGATCACTCACTCAAGACTAAGCACTCCATAGAGTCTCCCTCTCCCTCTCCCTCCTTCTCCCCTCCCCCTCTCTCTTTCTCCTGTATGTGTGCCTGTGTTTAACATAATTTTAAGTATTTTTTTAAGAATTTCACGCATTTATTTCATCATTTCTCCACTCCTCACCCTAGCTCCTTAAGATACATTCCTACTTCCATACCCAACTTTATATCATCTCTTAAGTTTTTTGTTCTTGATTAAAATAGAATTGTATCACATTCCCTCCTCTCTTTCTTCTCTCTTATTTTCTGCATTCTGAGCAGTTGTGAGTCTTTGTATCAATCTTCATTTACTGTAAAAAGACAGTTCCTGGGAGAGGGTTAGATAATATATAATCTATGGTATAAAGATAAGCATTCATAGCAGTGCTTCTCAACCTGTGGGCTAATGGCCCCTTTGGATTGCACATCAGATATTCTGCATATCAGATATTTATATTATAATTCATAATAGTAGCAAAATTATAGTTAGGGAATAACAACAAAATAATTTTATGGTGGGTGTCACCACAGCATGAGGTATTGTATTAAAGGCTCGTAGCAATAGGAAGGTTGAAAACCACTGAATTAGAGGGTAGTTTGATATTATAACCATTTAGCAGAATAACAATGGCAATTTCTCACCTAGGGAATATGACATACACAGACATGAATTCTTGATTCCAAGTTTGAGACCAAAAATTGGTTACCAATATCACATGGATCATTTCCTAGTTTTGAATCACCAGTATTTGTTTACAAAGGTTATAGAATCAAGGATATATTCAGTAACTGAGTGAGTCTTGCCTCTATTTGTTTTCAATATGTGAACAGTAATTGTAGAAGTCAACTTATTCAATGTGTTGATCTAATCATAATTGATACTTCTCCAGTGCTTTGTATCATTAAAAATTAACTAGTCATAATATTACTGAGGTTCCCGTTTATTAGCAAAACTTATTAGTATAATTTATTTAAATGCTTTTGTTCTATTAACACTTTAATGTACTCTTAATGTCTTTTCAAGTCAATACTAGTTATAAATATTGATTAAATTTTCCACATCTAAATGTCAATTCTTTTTAGAACAATCTTTCAAGTATGTAACATCTCTTTTTCCTTTCCAAATCTGTATTATTTTTCTGCTATATTGTACAAAATTTTAAAAATATAATTTCTTCCCTGAATGCTTTCAAGATTTAATTTTATTTTAATGTTCTTAACTAATTAAATGGGTCATGAATTTTCTGTAGCGTACAGTGCTGGTTATATAGTACTAATGTCACCATGTTCTCTTCACCATTTTCTAAAGAGTTACCTAAGTCATTGTTTTATTTTTGGATGCAGACTATTTTGTCTAGTTTAGTGTTTGTATATGAAAACATTTCAAGTGATTTCTAAGTTTATTTTAATTCAGTATACTATTTTTTGATTAGTATACTAATACAAACTTTAGTTTTTGATTTTTGAAAATGTCAAAATCGTCTCAAGAAACCAGAGCCAACTGTGACTCTAGGTTACTAATAATGAAGGTCTTCTCATCTGCCGCCTCCCAAAAGCAATAGAATGACCCATACAAGCTCAAGCTGCAGAACACTATCTGTTAAAGAATAAATACTAGATATCTCACTTAAGCATAAGACAACATGCTATTTCACCTTCCAAAACTGAATTTTAGGCCATGTTGTATCCTAAAAGTTCTTGCCCTCACATGCCATCTTTTCCACAGATAAAACCATGAAGCTGCTCTGGTGAGCTCTGCTTGACACAATCCTAGGTGGCAGGGAAAGAATATTGACCTCTACCCTCTTTTCCTTTGTCAACTTAGGGTCTCTGTCCGGAAGGAAAATGAGGCTCATCCCTCTCTGACCATGCCAAAATGAAAATGATATTTGGACAATTCAGTTTTTTTTCTAAATTAGATATTATCTTTATTTACATTTCGAATGTTATCCCCTTTCCTGGTTTGCCCTCCAAAAACACCCTATCCAATCACCCCCTCTCCCTCCTCACCAGTCCATCCACTCCTGCTTCCCTGTCCTGGCATTCCCCTATACTGGGGCATCGAGCCTTTTCAGGACCAAGGGCCTCTCCTCCCTTTGATGCCCAACAAGGTCATCCTCTGATACATATGTAGCTGGAGCCTTGGGTCCCTCCATGTATACTCTTCAGTTGGTGGGAGCTCTGGGGGTACTGGTTGGTTCATAATTGTTTTTCCTCCTATGAGGCTACAAGCTCCTTCAGGTCCTTCAGTCCTTTCTCTAGCGCCTCCATTTAGGGACTCTGTGCTCAGTCCAATGTTTGGCTGAGAGCATCCACCTCTGTGTTTGTCAGGAACTGGCAGAGCCTCTCAGGCTACTGTCAGCAAGCACTTCTTGGCATCTACAATAGTGTCTGGGTTTTGTAACTGTATATGGGATGGATTCCCAGGTGAGGCAGTCTCTGGATGCAAATATCAACAACAGAATACAAGAGATGGAAGAAAGAATCTCAGATGCTGAAGATACAATAGAAACTATTGACTCAACAGTCAAAGAAAATGCAAAATGCAAAAAGCTTGTATCCCAGAACATCCAGGAAATCCAGGACACAATGAGGAGACCAAACCTAAGGATTGTAGGTATAGATGAGAGCAAAGATTTACAGCTGAAAGGGCCAGCAAATATCTTCAACAAAATTATGGAAGAAAACTTTCCCAACTTAAAGAGAGAGATGCCCATGAATATACAAGAGGCCTACAGAACTCCAAACAGACTGGACCTGAGCAGAAATATCTCTTGTCACATAATAATCAAAACCCCAAATGTACTAAACAGAGAAAGAATATTAAAGGCAGTAAGAGAAAAAGGCCAAGTAACATATAAAGGAAGACCTATCAGAATCACACCAGACTTCTCACCAGAGACCATGAAAGCTAGAAGATCCTGGGCAGATCTCATGCAGACTCTAAGAGAACACAAATGTCAGCCAAGACTACTATACCCAGCAAAACTCTCAATCACAATAGATAGAGAAACCAAGATATTCCATGACAAAACCAAATTTACACAATATCTTTCCACAAACCCAGCTCTACAAAGAATAATAGGAGGAAAACTCCAATACGAGGAGGGAAACGACACCCTGGGAAAAGCAAGATAGTTACCTTCTTTCATCAAACCCAAAAGAAGATAACCACTCAAATATAAAAATAACATCGAAAATGACAGGAAGTAATAATCACTACTCCTTAATATCTCTTAACGTCAATGGACTCAACTCCCCAATAAAAAGACATAGACTAACACACTGGATAAGGAAACAGGACCCTACATTTTGCTGCATACAGGAAACACACCTTATTGTCAAAGACAAAAACTACCTTAGAATAAAAGGCTGGAAGACAATTTTACAAGCCAATGGTCTCAGGAAACGAGCCGGAGTAGCCATTCTAATATTAGATAAAATTGACTTTCAACCTAAAGTCATCAAAAGAGACACTGAGGGACACTTCTTGCTGGTTAAAGGAAAAATCCACCAAGAAGAACTTTCAATTCTGAACATCTATGCACCAAATGCAAGGGCACCCTCATCCGTAAAAGAAACTTTACTAAAGCTCAAAGCACACATTTCTCCCAACACAATAATTGTGGGTGACTTCAACACTCCACTCTCCTCAATGGACCGATCAGGAAAACAGAAACTAAACAGGGACACAATAAAACTAATTGAGGCTTTGGACCAATTGGACTTGACTGATATTTATAGAACATTTCCCCTAAAACAACAGAATATACCTTTTTCTCAGCACCTCATGGTACCTTCTCTAAAATCGACCATATAATTGGTCACAAGACAGTCCTCAACAAATATAAAAAGATCGAACTAATCCCATGCCTCCTATCAGATCACTATGGAGTAAGAGTGGTCTTCAATGGCAACAAAAGCGACAAAAAGCCCACATACACATGGAGGCTGAACAACAATATACTCAATGACACCTTGGCCAAAGAAGAAATAAAGAAAGAAATCAGAGAGTTTTTAGAATTTAATGAAAATGAAGGCACAACATACCCAAATCTTTGGGACACAATGAAAGCAGTGCTAAGAGGAAAACTCATAGCCCTGAGTGCCTCCAAAAAGAAAATGGAGAGTGCATACATTAGCAGCTTAATGACACACCTGAAAGCCCTGGAACAAAAAGAAGCCAATTCACCCAGGAGGAGTAGAAGGCAGGAAATCATAAAACTCAGGGCTGAAATCAGTCAAGTGGAAACAAAGAGAACTATACAAAGAATCAATGAATCCAGAAGCTGTTTTTTTTGAGAAAATCAACAAGATAGATAGACCCTTAGCCAGACTGACCACAGGGCAGAGAGAAAGTATCCAAATTGACAAAATTAGAAATGAAAAGGGAGATATAACAACAGAAACTGAGGAAATTCCCATGGGTGTTTTATTCCCCCTTTCAAAAAGGACCAAAGTATCCATACTTCGGTCTTCCTTCTTCATGAGCTTCGTTTGGTTTTAAATCGACAGAATTATTTCTTTGCCATGGCTTTCCTTCCTTAAAAATGAAAATTGACACCTGAGCCCAAAGAAAGTTGAGATAACTAATCTGGAAAAGTTTTAGTAAGTAGTATAGTCTAGTCTCAGTAGGAGTGTAATGTGGAGTAAATTAGTTTGTATTATTATATCATGCCACTTCCATATGTGTAGAAGTTGTCATATGATCCCTGTCATAGACTTGTTAGAGGCTTAAGTATGAAAACCATCAATCACATTTGCAGCAATTACCAGTACTCCACCCTCCATGGATAGATGTAATTCATTCATCCTTATCTCAGCTGTTAATACTTTTCATCATGTAGCCTAATAACATTCTCATTTTGATTGCAGAAATTCTTTCCCTTCAATGTTTTCCTTAGTGTTTCTTTTCTTGTCTTTTTTATTAAAGAGATTATTACTTAGTTGAGAGAAGGGTATCAAAGATCTAGATAGGCTGAAAAGATTGAATAGAGCAGCATTTACCCAGTCACTTACTCCCTCTGACCCAGACTCAACCAAATTTGCCACTGTGAAGGTGATACTTGACAGGATTCTGGCTGAACCATTGTCCAGAACTAAACATTGGCCATACTCAGTAAGCAATGTAAAGGGGCCTGTGCAGCTCTTCATGCAGTTCTGCAGCTCAGCTCCTTTGGGGTAGATTTCTCTTTTTTCTTTTCTTTTTTGTTTTTTCTTTTTGTCAAAGTAAACAAATTCTAATGGTACCCATCTCATAGGGGAAACTGAATTCAGGGCAATTAGCAATAAACTCGGTTACTTCTGGGAGAAGCTCAATAAATGATGGGCTTGTTTTTTAAAATAATAAACTCTTTTATAAAGCTTTAACGAGGCTTAAGTGAACAAATATATATGACAAGCTTTACACAAAATAGGAACTCTGTAACTTTTACTTTCTGCTTTCTTTGCTTAGTGGGAAAAAAGCCATTTAATGGGTTGACGAGGACACTCAAGGTTAATGTGTGCTATGAAGTAGAGAAGGAAAGTGGGCTGTTTTTTCTTTTATCCCATGCCAGAATTAATGTCTAACAGAGACTCACTTACTAGAAGCAGCGCTCATTGACTAAGCAGCAGATCCGCACAGTCTGCCCTCCTCTTACCTGTGTTGGGAGGACCGGAATTTGATTCCTCTAAACTGTTGATAATTGTTTCAAGAAATAAGGATTCATACGTAGCAGAGTTTGTGAATGGAAGAGATTTTTCTTGACTATGAGAATTGATTGGAAATTTTAGGATTCATGTTTGTTTGAATATATGTTTTAAAGAGATGTCAATGGGCGGGAGGAGAGGGAGTCACTGTTTATTAGATATAGACTTTTAGTTTAGGAAAAGGAATATTTTCTAGAGACTAATAGAAAATTAGTCTGGGTGTGGGTACACAAGGTGAATGGACTGAATGCCATATTCACTAAACATCTGAAGGACAGACATGGCAGCTTTCCTGATGTGAGTTTTGTCACAACATAAAGAGTGTGACAATAATGTCAAACTTTGGGGGATTTGCATGGGGGAAGGAGAAAGAGAAAGGGACACTTGTGGCTTTGAGAATCCTGAGAGCACTGTGAAGCTCATACAGAGAGAACACATACAGAGGGGAAGGAAAAACATTGACAAAGCACTTGTGACCAATGTCACCAGCTCTGCCACAGTTGGCCCCCTTGTCCCAAGTACAATGAACCTTTAACATGTACATGAATTGTGCCTGTGGGTCTCATCCTAGAGAAAGCACACAGTTTCTCACAGGTCCATTTGCCTTCCCTTCAGCCTTAAAATCTGGTGAATCACAAATGGATTAGCATGGTTCCTCCATTCTATCCTCATCCAGTAAAAGATTTGAGAACACATCTTCATCAATTTCATGTCAGGAAGATACATACTTGGCTCAGGAAATGAAAGGTGCATTACACAATGTTTCAACTAATAATTTCACAAAATTATTCCCTACAAACTGGCATGCAAAATGAAAAAGGGAAGAGGAAGAGGTGGAAAGAGGAACACAGGTTGCTTTAAGACAAACAAGCAAACAATAACTTCTTCCAAACCAATTACTATCCCAGACAGCAACAATAACAAAAAGAGATTTTGAGTGAGTGGTTTTTGGGATGATACGCTCCTACATTCTATCATGAGTGTCACAGGAAGTGAAGGAGCTGCCCAAAGTCCAGGAAAGAACTCACAAAACTACCAATACGTACTCAGCAAGAAAGAATCAGAAACCATTTCTTATGGTTTCCAATGTAAGTGTGAGTTATTCTGTTCTTTTCTAAGCTTTAAATGAAAGTTATTTATTCTCTGTTTGTGTGTCAATGTATAGCATGAAAACAGACATTTCTCTAGGCATGCCCACATGTATGACAACACTTCCAGAGCCCAAAATGTATTTCTCTTTCAGCAAGCCTAGGCAACATTGGCGGATTGTGATTCCACACTCTCTGGAAGGCAGCCACCTCGTCAGTTTCTCCCTATTACTGAGAGCTCATTATCACAGCCAGGATTTGTCTTCACTGCCTAGGAGAAGACAGGAAGAAAAATGCGTATTCAGCTTTCTATCTGGAGTTCCTTAGATTCCCTTCCATCCTTAGATTCTCTTCCTTATCATCTGGCGTCTCATCATCATCTGATGCTAGATAAAGGAGCCCTGCTTGATCATAGGGCACATCAAAGATACTGACTGACAGATCAGTAGGCATACTGGTAACCCAGTCTTTAATCACCTCCATTTCTAGCAAATGCCATAGTATAATCAGGATAGCTCAGAAAGCATTTGAAAACTGTATAGTGATAAATCCGAATTTGGAAGGTTGTCATATACTGTTTTCATGGTCCTAGTCCTAGCATCCAAAGGAGGAAATACTTTCTCGACATATTAAAAACTAATGTAGCTGAGAAATGAATGAGCAGATAGCCTACTTCCTTCTTCGGTACCCCATGATTTCATGTCCTTTTCTTTTTTCCTCGATGAAAAATAATCAGTGAATTGGAAAAAAAAAAGATAGCATTCAAGCTCTTACTTTAGAGATGCAAAACACCTTGCTTTTCCTTTGTTGTTGTTGTTCTTTGTTTGTTCCTATCCTTTTTGCTTTGTTTTGCTTTAGTTTTTTTCAACTTTTAAATGATTCTTTGTGAGTGTCACACAATACGCCTAGTCCCACTTATCTCTGAGTCCCTTATATCTAAGATATGCCCTTGTAAACTCTCCCCCAAGTAAAAATTAGAAAAAATAAACAAAACAAAACAAAAAGCATAGAAAACCTTTGACCACACATCTTCACTTGTAAATGTTCATTGCGATGAGTCGTTGGTCTGATGCCAGGCCTCTGGCTTTGGTTACACCATCAATATTGGTTCCTCACCAGAACTCCTCCTGGTAATCCTATTGTTGCTCCGTGTCATGAAGATCCTGCGCTATGGATCAGCAGGACCAGCCCTTTCACATGCTCCAACAGTTCAGAGATGATGTAGACGTGGAGGTGAGCCAACTCAAAGCCCTGAATCTAAGCTGGTCAGCCTGCTGGCTTTTCCTGCATCCTACAACCATGGTCAGTTCCCCTGTGATCAGGCTTTTGGAGCTAGTTTACCAGCACCCTCCCCTCCAGAACCAATCTCCATTGTCCTTGCTGCCCCGTGGAGGCATATAACCCACAGACCATCAGGGCTGGCTCAGTTTGTCCTTCACCATCAGCGCCAGCTCCACTGTGTTGCCTACAAAAGGTCAGGGTTCACTCTCCTGATTGCTACAACCAGTGAAGGGCAGAGATAGCTCTCCTACTCTCATGCCTTTGGGGCCGGCTCTCCTGACTACTGCAGGTGGTTTGGGGCAAGGTGGTGGAGAGCATCACTCTCACACCCACTCCATTTCACAGCAGACTAGGTGGTGGGGCCAGTTCTCCTGCACTCACGGCCTCGGGGGTCACCCACACTCCTTCTACCAGGGCCTGCTCTACTGTGCTGCCTAGGTGAGGTACAGGGTCCACTTTCCCCAATGCTGAAACTGGTGAGGGGTATGAACAGCTTAAATGCTCTCATGGCCCCCAGATGTTACTTTTGTTTTTTGAGACAGTCTCAGTATGCAATCCTTAGTGGCATGAAACTCTGCAACTCACTATATAGAATTGGCTGGCCTCTTACTCAGAAGAAATATAGCAACATTACTTTTCATATATATATATGAAATATATATCAGCATATATAGTGTGTGTATATATATATATGTGTGTATGTATATATATGTGTGTGTATGTATATATATGGGTGTGTATGTATATATATGGGTGTGTATATGTGTATATATATATGTGTGTACATATATATATATACATACACACTATATGCTGAGAATGCTATACCAGTAAGAAGATATTGCAGTTCTTCATTTCAGTGCCAAATAACACCATGTTTAAACTATAGGGCATACATATCAAATATAAGTCTACTGATAATACTTGCTGGATATGGGTGGTGACTTTTTCCTGCATTGTGAGAGTGAACCAGTGTGCCTACATCGCAATTGTGTTCTTGGGGTGCTATGTTTCCTATCCCTTTTAAAATGTTTAATTTTACATTAAAATGGAAGGTAGATATTGTGCTTCTGCAAGTAGGATAGCCTGAATTCACAAACAGAGGCCTATGACATGAGATACATTAAAAATATTTTACAAATAGAATATGCCAGCGTTAGCAGAAATGTATCTGCTTTGGGGAAATTTCTATTATGAATAAAGTTGTTGTTTGTCACTTTTATTTTGCCAAGAGGCAAATTAGTCATTGCATAGCCTGTTCTATTTTTTTTTTCATTGAAATCAGGTCACTTAATCCCTTCTGGGATGTATTCAAAATGAGAACCTATATTTTCCTCTCAGTTTAATCTGGAGAGATTTCAAGTTGCAGGTCTTCATATAATAGGCATATGGAAATGGGGTCTAAAGTAGCTGACATTTTAATGACATAACTTCATTCACAATGCCATTACTTGTGAATATCATTTAAATGAAAATGTAGGTGAGCCAAATCCCCACATGGTCTTAGCAGCAATGAAGCTATTGCACTATTCTGCAATGTACAATCTACCTCCTATAACGTTAGCTCAGCTGCTAACCATCAACTGCCAACATTTGTCAAAGGACACCTAGTTCTGAATGCAACATATTATCTATTCTTTGGATAAAAAAGTTGTTATTCAGTCTTCTTGAGCCACAATTCATAGTTCTTACAGTTTAAATTAAGAGCCACAGCTAGCAAATACAGGCAGCTCAGAAGGTAAGATGGGAAGCCAGTTCTTCTCTAAGAATGTACTCATCTTTCTTTGTGGTTCTAGAGATAACGCCATCTGGTGAGGAGAGAATGTGAGCATCCTTTAGTTCCCTTTAGTCCTTCAGTTCTTTAGCTGAAGAAACACTGCATAACCAATTATTGATATCCTCCCTAAAAGAAACATATACAACATATTTTATCATGCTAAGAATCAAAACATGAGCTTCCCTGCTTTAGGACACTAATCACATAGGAAAATGAGTAAGATAAACCCAGCCTAGAATCAACTTATACACAGATAAATATATCCATACATTAAGCAAAATTCTTAAAGGCTCTATGGTTTCTAGTCTGTCAAGACTGATAACATTTATAAACTACATAATTAATAAATATGAAATTAAATTAAACCAAGTCATACAAAATACAAGCCTTATTTTCGGCATTTAAATACTCAGTGTCAGTCACATTTCAGTGAACATGGATCAGTAGAAAAGCACAATAGAGAGAAATTGCTACAAAATTTTCTGAATGATTTTTTCTCATTTTGTTTCTCTCCACAGTTGGCCAGTCTATGGGCCACACATTAAGAAAGTGCTGAGATGCAAGAAGTATAATATCCTTGGCTTGTACTTCTCCTCATTTGTTAGCTCTTGGGTCTGTGTCTCAGCAATCTGAAACAGTGAGCCAACAGCTGCACTTGAGAAAAGCAATCTCTTTCTTTCCATGTGTGCCTCTGCAATTCTGAAAGTGACTGGGACAGGGGTGGGTCATTAGAGATGGGGAAGGCACTACAATTCAGAAAATGTCAGGGACTGTAGCTCCTACCTTTAAAAAAAAATGTAACCTATTAGAAAAGGAAAACATTACAGCCTCTTAACAATGCATTTTCCCACCCCAGCCCCTGGGTGAGGGTCACACACACCATGATCCTCTTTCAAGGAGTAATTCTTCATGTGCTTTGAACACTAATAACAGACAGAAAAATGTCTCACATGTACAGATTCTGCTGTTTTCCAATAAGCGAGTAGTGATGTGTTTATTCATTTAAAAATACTGCCTGTGGGTTTGGAGAGGTGCCTCAGATGTTAAGCACTCTTACTGTTCTTACAGAAGACAAGAGTTCAGTTTTGAGCACCTGTGGGTGGCTCAAAACCACGACTCCAGTTCCAGGGAGTATAGTGCTCATTTCTACTCTTCACTGATGCACAGACATCACATACGTATATACACTCAATACATTAAATAAAATCTTAAACATCTACTGCATCTGTCTATATCAAATATTTGCAATATCCAGTCTCTTAATAAAACCTAGAGATATAGCTACCACGATGTGGTGCCAGTTGCTAAGGATAACACCCAGCCACAGCGTATAAAGGGGCATCATCCACAGGAAGACATGCTCATCAAAGAAATTTGAATCTGTGATCAATGAAAACAACACAACATTTAGCTTTTTCTTCAGAAATCATCCTAGTTGAAGACAAGTACTCAAGAACATATGGCCATAACAAAGTCTTCCATTGAAACAGATTCGGTAGTTGTAATCTGTGTGTAAAGGAAATGTGTGGTTCAGTTATGTAAGATGCTGAACACTACTTGGATCTCACACATTAGATCAGGGAAAGTAGAAATGACAACATAAAGGTTGAATAGCTATTGATAGGTCATCAGTTTCTAGTGAGAAATGTTAAAAATAACTCTGAAATATGGCTAAAGTAGAAATGTAGTATTGTTGATTGCTGACTTTTACCATGGGCATGTGGTAGGAAAATTGTGGCATTCATAATTGTTCTTCCCCTATATATGTCTTCTAAATTTTTACAAGAATTTAATAGAAATTGGAAAAACAAAACAAAAAACAAAAAAAAGACCAAGCCAAAAAGAAAGAAAGAAAAAAAGAAAGAAAGGAAAGAAAAGAAAAAAAGAAAGGAAAGAAAAGAAAAGGAAAGGAAAGGAAAGGAAAGGAAAGGAAAGAAAAGAAAAGAAAAGAAAAGAAAAGAAAAGAAAAGAAAAGAAAAGAAAAGAAAAGAAAAGAAAAGAAAAGAAAAGGAACTCTATGATCATGTAACACCCAGCAGTTCATCTTTGCTGATACTTGCTTTGCTCCGAGAGGCATAGCCAAAAATGTCTCCTGGTGACCCTCCGGGTCCCTCCAGGTAACTCGAGCCGAGGCTGAGGTCCTGGCTGTCTCTTCTAGATACTACCTCCTCTGTTGATTTGTGTTTGCTATCCAGACTCTCCTGAACTGGACTGCTGGTGTATTGTGTAGTGTTCAAAAGATGGAGCTGCCACTGCTGACCAGTGAACTGAACTGCCGATTTCCAGACAACACAGATGTGCGTTGTTCCAAAGAACCCATCTAAACAGGTCCTCTTCCCTGTTATCCTTTCTCTCCCACTACCTCTGGTGGCTGGTGGGCTAAAAAGAGTTATTAAAGCATTTAAGAACCATAATTACAAATGAGGTGTGAAAAAAATTGAAAGGACAAGGTAAAAATAAAACGTAGAGAAAATAGAGAAATGAGCCTCAAATGATTTCTACCTACTATAAAAACTCATTCTGCGACTTTTTAGACCCTAAAACTTGTGTGATTTTTGTGTAGTCCCTGGAGGGCTTCTACCCCATGAGAATGTAAATAAAGCTGTTTTTCTATATCTCCATATGGTGTGTAGCTCACAGGGAAACATGAGAAAGGAAAAGTACATCTCAAATCAAGACAGGGGTATATTTTATGACAACATTATGCTAAACAAACAAAAATAAACGTAAAAGACATCCCTTAGCAAGTAAAATTCTAATGTACCTATGTAGTAGAAATTTAAAGATTAATTAGTTTTCTGTGTCAGAGGGTGAGAAATCATGCTGCCTGTGGAAATGTATGAGTGTGTATATGTCTTTCTGTGGTTGTTTAAAAAAATCCTTATGTTATTTCCTGTAGAATTATTTCAAAAGCTCTTAAAAAACTTATAAGTGACTCATGTCTATAACAATTTCATTATGTTGAGTCTCTAAATAGGACTAATCTGGAATCTTTCAATTTTGCAAGACACAAGAAAAAGAGGTGGTGAAGCCCACTTGACATTTCAAGTTCTAAAAGCCAGTTGTAAGACAAGAACAAATAACTGAAAAGTTGAAAAACAATCTTATTTCCCATCCTGTTAATTGTTTTCATAGTGCCCAATTGGACACAGTTTGCATTTTCTAGAAGGGTGATACATCTTTGATTTCTGTGGGGATATCCCACGGTAGGGGCTAAGACTATGAACCTCATACTTTATGTCATTCTGAGGACAAAGGGGATATGCTTAAGGTGAATTGTTCTGGCCTATGATGGTTAGTCACCTCATGGGACTCTAGCATGGCAGAGCAGGCAGCGCTATCATGTACGCACACCCATGTTTCTGAGGTGGAATTTCCTAGTCACAGTCCAGTGATTGTACCAATTGCGTAGTAATGCCTACTTATTTTCCAAAGTGGCTTTGCCAGTTTCCAGTCCCTTCATCCATGTATGAGAGGCCCCTTGTTCTAAAGTAAAAACAAGGGCAAGTAACCAAGCAGGGCACATGCCAACCGTGCTCAGGAAAAGCTCACAAGAAGAAATGGCTTGCAGAGATGAGATGTGTAGTCGTTTCACCCCAACTGTGTGCTGGGAAAACACACAGCTCTCTGTTCTAGCCAGAAGTCATTCTGGAATAGAAGCCCCACATTTTGGTTCTGAGGACTATAAAGAATCTCCACTAGGGAAATCACTCACCCCTCATATATGATCAAAGAGTTTTTCTAGGTAACACGAATATGAGGTGGCAGATTCTTGGCCCTGGGGCCTCTCCTACTGGCTCAATATTCATATCAGGGGCTGTAACAGTTGGCCCAGTCCTGATCTGATTTGGGGATCACTGCTCAAAACTCAATTTACCCATTACATAAGAAATCATAGCCCAGTTCCATAGGAAGCTTATTCTTCTAGAAAGCCAGTTTACATGGTACCATCTTAGGCAACTTAAGACTTAACTCTCATACCAGAGTATGCTTGCGCTATAATTTTATTAATTTCTAACATACACTAAGTTTGAGGAAGTTCAACTGAGTCTGTTTCTGTCTTTTTATTGCTTTTGAAACAAGTTATAACTTTAGTGTATTCAAAAGGCAAAACCTGGAGTATTTGTAATAAGTATGTGTCCTTACTTCAGCCAGTGACATGCAGACATCTGATGAGAACATTAAAAAATGAGGCCAATTTCCCATAACCCCATGTCCAAACAAGACAGATGTAGACCAGCAGTGGCTTAGATGTCTTTTCTGTTGTGCTTCTCTAGTGAGCCTTTGAGCTCTGCTCTCCACTTTCTACTTGGAGTGCTGTTACCCTTCAGTGCCACTGAATGCTGCCCAACTCATGAGCTTCAATTGCCCCCAAACACTCTAAAATAGTTTCTTAATTATTTATTTTTAAAGCAGTTTTTCTGGTTTCTTTTCTCCTGCTATGATAAAATTCTCTGATCTGAACAAAAACAACTTTGAGGAGGAAAGGATTCAGTTCATTTTATAGTCCCCAGCTCCCAACCCATCATTGAGGGAAGTCAGGGTAGGAACTCAAGTCTAAACCAGGGAGTAATATTACTGTCTGTCTTAGACACTAGCTTTCTTACATAGCTGCCTTGTAGAGCCCAGACCCCCACATACTCAGGGGTGGTGCCACCAACAGGGCCTAGGTCTTCCAAAATCAATCATCAGTCAAGAGAGTCTCTCACAGAAATGGCCTCATGCCAACCTAATTGAGGGAGTTTTTCAATTGATGTTCTTTCCCCAGATAATTCTAGTTTTCCTCAAGTAGACAATAAAACATGTCAGACCAGCAATTGTACTGAAATTATGGCATGTTGGTATGCATGACTATAAATCATCAAGTGTTAAGGCTTGTTTTCTGACCTAACATATCATAAATTTTCATAAAGTTTCTATATACAGCAGGGACAATATTTTAAATATCTCTACAATGTATCAAACTTGTTAATTATATTGTTCAACATTTCTATATAATAAGTCATGCAACCTAATAGAGAGATGTGTTAGAATTTCTGTATATGGTGAAAGCTTTATCTTCTTTCTACAACTTTAGAAATTTTTGTTTATTTTTTAGGATTCATTTGCAAAGTATACGTATAAATATTTCCAAATATTTAAAACCTTCCTTCAATATATGAATCAACTTCTCTGTCTTCTATAATGTTTTTTAAAAATTATTTTGTGTAATATTTTTATTATCATTAATGCTCTTTTAGCTAGTTTTACAGGATGATCTACAGTTTTGTTTTCAATTATTTTGTGACCTCTAATTCAGGAAAGTGTTTCTTAAAATTCACCTTTCACTGACTGTGAGGGCAGATTTATTTTGATTTTCTCATTCTGATTTATACCCATTTGTATCTGTTCATTCGTTTGTGTGATTGCTCTTGGTTTCATAGCCTCATCTGAAGTTAAGTCTGATCTCCCATTCCATTATCAGCACTTACTAGCTTAGAAGAGTTGTCTTCAGTTTCCATTCTATTTCCTTCTGGAAATTTTAGCCTAAGTATCTAGTAAGAAATCTCAAAAGTTAACCAGTGAATCATGTCTTCAGTTCCTTTAGTTGATATCTTAACTATTCTCCTATTTCAGGTATAGAGCTATAAAGCAATTACATCCGATTATACCCCTTTCAGAATCAAATCTATCTTGATTTCTTTACCTTACAAATTTGATATTCTGGCTTTTGTACCTAGTCAGTTCTTATTTACATTCATCAATACTTCCATTGTCTAAGGTTTTGCTTCATTTTCAGTGCAGGCATACTGTCTGGAATACTTTATTTTTCTATCTGAGTATGTTCATTGTTATAGCCTATGTGAGGGTCTGCTGCTTGTACATTCTCTCAGTATAGCTCTGAAAATGTCTTTATTTCAGCAGTGTTCTCCCTCAAGGCATGTCTTCATAGAGTGTCAGGGATTTCCTTGCCATACATTAAAATAAGTCTGGATGTTGCTGTGCAAAGTCAGCTCTCAGGCTAATAGCTATTTCTGTATAGGTTGTTTTCCCCTTTTTTACTGTCTGGCTTTAAGTACTTTTGTCTTTATAAAAATACTTTTATTCTTTCATTTAAAATGTTTATATATATATGTATGTATGTATTATATTTTAAGCATAACATTAATTCCATCTCCCACTCCCTCTATTTCATCTCTCTCCAAGCATTACTAGTACACCTTTGTCTCCATACACAATATCACTTTTACTTTTATTTTTATATACATATGCAATTTTATGTGACTATATTAAACTATGAACAACAAATGAAATAACATAGAGTTCTTGTCTGAGATTGGCTTGACTCACTCTTATCTCTATTTGTATACATTTTCTTATAGATGACATAACTTCTTTGTGAATGAAAAAATTCCCAGTGTGTTTATACTACCTTTTCCCTACCTAGTCTGGTGCTGTTGAATACTTAAACTGGTTCCATAGCTTAGTTTTGTCTATTGTGATGCAATAAATTTGATATGAAAGTCTCTGTGATATTTTGACTTGGAGGTCTTCACCCAAGAATGGTGTAAGTGTATCATATATGGTATATCTATTTCTAGTCCATTGAGGAATTTCCATACTGATTTTCATAGGAGCTACATTAGTTCACACTCCTAGAGCAGTTTTTTTTTTTTAATTATTGGACATTCGGACTAAGAGCAAATTGAATTTTGGTTTGCATTTTTTTTCATGGCTAGTGAAGTTGATTTTTTTATATCATCTTTAGCTCTTTGTATTTAGTGTCTTAACAGATTGACCAGGTCATTAATTCATTTACTGATTTCTTTGTTTAATGTTCATTTTGTTGTATATTTTAGATATTAATCCTCTATTGGATGTATACTTAGTGAAGATTTTCCTCTATTCTGTAGGTGGTAACAATTAGATTTATAAATCTATACAATTTCACGAGATCCTATTTGTCAAGGTGTGAATATTTCTTTTTTTAATTTTTTTTATTTTCTATATTCTATGTTTACATTCCAAATGATTTTCCCTTTCCCTCACCATAAGTTTCCTAAGCCCTCTTCCCTCGCCCATTCTCTCCTATCAACTCCCTCCTACATTTCTGTCCTGGTATTCCCCTACAATGCTGGAACAAGCCTTTTTAGGATCAGGGACCTCTCCTTCCTTCTTCTTGGGAGTCATTTGATATGTGAATTGTGTCTTGGGTATTCAGAGTTTCTGAACTAATATCCACTTATCAGTGACTGTATTCCATGTGTGTTCTTTTGTGACTGGGTTACCTCACTTAGAATGATATTTTCCAGATCTAATCATTTACCTAAGAATTTCATGAATTCATTGTTTCTAATTGCTGAGTAGTATTCCATTGTATAAATATACCACATTTTCTGTATCCATTCCTCCACTGAGGGACACCTGGGTTCTTTCCAGTTTCTGGCTATTATAAATAGGGCTGCTATGAACATAGTGGAGCATGCGCCCTTATTGCATGCTGGGGAATCCTCTGGGTATATTCCCAGGAGTGGTATTGTAGGGTCCTCCGGAAGTGTTATGCCCAATTTTCTGAGGAATAACCAGACTGATTTCCAGAGTGGTTGTACCAACTTGCATTCCCACCAGCAGTGGAGGAGTATTTCTTGAAAAATGTGGGTTCCTGTCAGAAAGTTCATGCTAAGCCAGGTGTTGGTGGCACATGCCTTTAATTCCAGCACATGGGAGGCAGAAGCCAGCCTGGTCTACAGAGTGAGTTCCAGGACAGCCAAGGCAACACAGAGGAACCCTGTCTAGAAAAAACAAAACAGAAAGAAAGAAAGAAAGAAAGAAAGAAAGAAAGAAAGAAAGAAAGAAAGAAAGAAAGAAAGAAAGAAAGTTAGTTCATGCTGGACCTGCATAAGACACACCCTGCAGAGGTAGGTTGTGTGCCTTGGTCCCCTGGCCTTCATTGCCTATTTCTTGGATTACTCTTTAGCTCAGAGGCCTTTGCCAGACGCTAAGAGCCTCCTACTACTCTGTGAAAACCTGCAGAGAACCCAAGAACTACCAGCTTTGAACATCGCCCCACCAATCCCTTGCAAGTTTGGTCTACCTGAGGCACAGCCAGCAGGGTCAAGTACCTTGGCCTCCATTGCCTGGACCATGGCTACCTTAACTTTCCTGAGACATCTTACTGCCATCAAGATCATCCAGCCAACACCAGGGAAAACCAGATGCCTAAAGGAGAGAGCAAGAACACAGTCACCAAGACTCAAAATGGCACCACCAGAGCCCAGCTATCCTGCTACAACAAACCCTGGATATCACAATGAACCTGAAACATATGAAGAGGATGTTAAATTCAATCTTATAAAGATGATAGAGGCCTTTAAAGAGGACAAGAAAAAAATCCCTTAAGAAAATACAGGAAAATACATTCAAACATGAAGAGGCATTAAAAGAGGAAGCAAATAAATATAACAAAATACAGGAAAATGCAATCAAACAGGTGTAGGATATACATAAATCTATCCAAGGGAAAACTGAAAAGAGAAATAGAAGCAATAAGAAAACTAGGCAATCCTTGAGATAAAAATCCTTGTCAAAAGAACAGGAAACTTTGCACTAACTCAGCCCTACAGAAGATACTAGAATGAGAACACCAACCCACTGAGAGAAGCTAATCACACTCAAGAAAACACAAGAAATAAAATTTCATACCATTAAAACCAATAGAAGAAAAACGCACACAACTACCACCAACATCAAAATAACAGAAAGTAGCAATTATTGGTCATTAGTACCTCTCAAGATCAATAGAAATAAAACACATGGGATAACAGAATGAGTATGTAAACAGAATACATCACTCTGCTGTATATAAGAAACACATTTCAAAAAAAAGAAAGGAAGGAAGAAAATAAGAAAGAAAGATAGACATACATCTCAGCAACAAAAATAGTCCACAATGCAGGGAGGAAAGATGTCTGTCAGTGGATGTTCATGGCAAGAACAAAGGGAAGGCAGAATCAAGGGTGGTGGGCACAGTGACAGTAGAAGAGGAAGAAAACTCCACAGAAAACTGGGCAGGATACTACCAGAGGACCCCACTATACCACTCCTGCGCATATACTCAGAGGATTCCCTAACATGTAATAAGGACGCATGCACCACTATGTTCGTAACAGCCCTATTTATAATAGCCAGAAGCTGGAAAGAACCCAGATGTCCCTCAATGGAGGAATGGATACAGAAAATGTGGTATATATACACAATGGAGTGCTATTCAGCCATTAAAAAACAATGAATTCATGAAATTCTTAGACAAATGGATGGAACTGGAGAATTTCATCCTAAGTGAGGTAACCCAGTCACAGAAGAACACTCATAGTATGCACTCACTGATAAGTGGATATTAGTCTAGAAGCTTGGAATACCCAAGACATATTCACATATCAAATGATGCTCAAGAAGAAGGAAGGAGAGGCTCCTGGTCCTGGAAAGGCTCAGTGCGGCAGTGTAGTGGAATACCAGGACAGGGAAGTGGGAACAGGTGGATTGGAGAACAGGGGGAGGGAAGAGGGCTTATGGGACTTTCTGGGAGAGGGATCCAGGAAAGGGGAGATCATTTGAAATGTAAATAAAGAATATATCAAATTAAAATAATAACAGGGAGAAAACCAAGGCCCATAAAACAATAGACATGAACAGAAGAAGAACTTGAATCCATCTGGTGTCCATTGGGGTCCCTGTTTGGGTATCAGTTGCTGTCCTAAACCTCAGTCCCCTGGGATGGTTCCTGGGGGTAAGAAGGCATGGAATCTGACTCTGGGAGCCAGGTGAGAAGCAGAAGAAGACTTGTTTATTGTAGGATTGGGGAGTGCCTTTATACCCTCTGCCCATATCCCCTTGGTCTATAACTGATTATGGATGAGTTGGCACCAGATGACTGGTTGCCCTGGTCACATACTTTTTCCTTGTTCCAATGTGTCAGGCAGGTTCTGGGATTAGCAAATGTGCTTGCATGGCCCATTTCAGAGCACTAGTCAGAACATGCTGACTCACTACTTCTACAACTTTTGTAATTTATTTCTAGAGGTTCATATGCACTTTTTATATTACCATTTGGCAAAGCACTCAACTTTTCTCTAATGTGTACTTTTAACATCTTTATTTAAAAAAAAACAAGTACTTATAACTGCATGTGCTTTTATCTGTATATTTTATTCTGTTCTTGTATACACATATGACAATATCATGCTGCTTTTCTTAGTGTGGCTTTGTAATAATAAATAAATAAATAAAAATGTGCTTTCCTATATTTCATTTTGAGTGAACCAACAGTTATTACATTGACTCTGTGAAGACAGTAGTATTACTTTGTGCATCCTAACTTGTACTAAAGCTTATCTGTGTCTAGAGTGTGGTGCATAGTATGTAGGTATTTATGCACATATGCATGTAGAGAATAATCTATGTGCATTTCTCTGTAATGAAGGGTAAAACACCTAGGATATTCATTTATTTTTGTTGCTTGTAATTTTTTAGTAGTTCTTTAAGAATTTAGTACAAAATACTTTTGAAATTTCATTTCTGTTTGTACATGCATGGGTACCCATGGAAGCCAGAAGAGGATGCTGGAGCCCTTAAAACTAAAGTTACAGATGGCTGTGAGCTACCTAACATGAATGCTGGTAATTGTGCCTTCTTCACTATCAGTATGTGCTCTTGACCGCTGATCAATCAATCTCCCCAGCCCCTTTGACAAGTATTCTTTATCATACTCTTGTCCTCCCCTAATTTCTCCCAGATCCACACCTCTCTTTCCAACCCAGCCAACTTTGTGTCATGCTTTTTGTTTACCCATTAAGTCAAATTTGTGCTGCCCATGTACTCTTGGATACGTGGGCTTCCACTGGAGTATAATTGACCTAAAAGGAGCCAAAATCTTAAGAATGAGCTCTCTCTCTCTTTTTCCTCTTCTTCCTCTTCTTCTTCCTCTTCTTCTTCTTCCTCTTCTTCCTTTTCTTCTCCTTCTTCTTCTTCTTCTTCTTCTTCTTCTTCTTCTTCTTCTTCTTCTTCTTCTTCTTCTTCTTCTTCTTCTTCTTCTTCTTCTTCTTCCTCTTCTTCCTTTTCTTCTTCTTCTTCTTCTTCTTCTTCTTCTTCTTCTTCTTCTTCTTCTTCTTCTTCTTCTTCTTCTTCTTCTTCTTCTTCTCTCTCATTCTCTCTCTTTACATAGCTATCAGTTGTCAACCATTCCTTAACTAGGAGTGGGACTTCATACTTAAAGATTTTCATGAAAACACATAAAATGTCTCAATAATTTTAGATGTATCTGTGTTAAAAAACATTCAAGATGTATTGATGTAAGCAAAATCTATTCACATAAAATTCAGTTATTCCTACTTTTTCCATGATGTGAGGATACATTTAAAATTATATATTACTGAAATCATTGATTTTATAACAAATTTTATTTTATAATTTTAAATTAGTTTTTGACCATTTTGCTAGTCAGAATAATTCAATTATTCCATATTCCATTTTACCTCTCCGCACTCTTAAATTTACCCAAGTAAATGTATTATGTTTATTCAAATTTATTTTTTAGAAACTGTAATGCTATTGGATATTGTGGGTCTGTTTCTGGAGCCTGGTGTTTCTGCTGACTCATTCCAAGATGGAAGTCTGAACTCAGCAGATAGCCTTCATGCCTGCTCTCTGTGTAGTTTACTTTCCCAGAGCTTACTGTGCCTTCTTGTGTGTTGGAGGTCCTAGGCTTTTTCTCCTATTCCCCTTTAAGACCTTGACTTGAATGAACTTGTACATTTCTCAGGTAAATTTTGTTTCCATCACTTTAAAATGCCCTAGATTAGAGCTCTTGTCTTGCTTTGTCCTTATTTCTAATGTTTCCATAAGCACAGAAAAATGTGAAATATTAGAAAGGGGAGGCAAAGCAGGGAAATGTTAAACTATTTTAACATTTAAATTATCATAAAGGATAAAGACAAAAATTCTATAGCATTAAAGACCTTGTTATTAATCAGTATTTAATAGTAGGTGAAAGCATCCAACATCTAACTAAAAAGAAAGCAATTATGCATACCTATGAATCAGGATCTTAATTTTGAAAAAAAAATCTTAAAAAAATTGTTTTGACCTAAAAAATACAAGAAAGAAATTAATTATAGCTTTGTGTGTCTGAAGAATGAAGTCATACCTTCTTTTCTTTAATTCTTTTGCTTGTCTGTGTTTTCTGTGAGTTACTCATTTCTCATTTATAAAATGCACAAAAATTATGTTAAAAATTAAGAAGGAAAAGCAGGAGCCAGGAAACATTTTTCATCCACCCACCTGGACTCTTTGTCACATCTCAGCCTGTTAGTTTAGTACGGAAAACTGGGGAAAATGGAATAGCTCCAATGACACTCACCAAGGAAAGTCTGCAGCCAAGTGGGCACAATATGACTCTGCCTCCCATACATGCTGGCTGCCATCCAAAGGAAAATGTGAATTCACCTAGGACAAAGCCCTTGTCTCTCCACCCATGGCTATTCTTTTGTAGTGCAGAGCTAAGTTGCCTTCTCCTGAGCAGCAAAATGCAGGTGTGGAGGGATATGACAACACTTTTCATATCCTCTAAGACTTGCAGTTTTTCAGTTTCTCAGAATGATTGGCATGCAGTTTCACAAGGCATGAGATACAGAGAAGGAAGGACACGCAACCATGCATTTTACCAATTCACATCATTTGCACATATAGGATTAGAAAGAATTGCATCATTTTAACCTAGAATAGTTCATCTATAACTCTGATTTTACATAAGATGACTAAAATAATTACTAGACAGAGAAGAGAGGAGAGAAGCGAAAGATTGAGAAAGAGTGAAGAGAGGGGAAATTAAGAATAAAAAGAAGAGGAGAGGAGAGAAGAGAAAAGGAGAGGGGAGGAGAGAAGAGGTGAAAGGGGGGAGAGGCAGGGAAAAGAAGTGAGAGGGGGAGAGACACTGTATATAATAAATCTTTCGCAATTCTCTCTTCGGACTTGTGAGTTGGAGTACTGTGGGTAGGTGTCATGGGATGATAGTTCATGATAGTGAGAGGAGAAGAGGGAGCAGGGGTTGGTTTCCCATGGCCTTGAGTACCAACTGACAGATTAACTTCCGGGATTAACGTCAACAAGACAGCTCAAGCTTATTGGATTTTAGGGGTACAGGTGGAAAGGGCTAATTGGTCATAATACAGTACCTAATTATCATGTGGGCAGAAAGCCAGAGCAGGGCTTGTGTGCTGAGTTAAGCAGCTCTTCACAAGTTCATTCTTCAGATAAGGCCAGGCACCTGCGTTCAGGTATGCTCTCCAGACAAAGTTGGGCAGAGAAAGGAAAGCCTCCATTTCGTGCCAAGCTCAGAAAGGCATCTGGTCATGGGGGGCTGTGGCCTTAATAGCAGGGTTCTCCCACAGAGTATCTCATGCCTTGAGCTATTGCCATCTAACCCACGGTGCATGCACCTCCAGAAAGCACCGTTTCTGAGAGCCTGCTGGTAATTCACAATCTCAGCCTCATGCCAGACTTAAATTATTGAAAGTTCACTAAGGAGCTGTGGTGAGTCTTTTGAATATTATCACTTCAAACCTATTTGAAAGCATTTAAAAATAATAAGCAACAATCAAGGTTCAAATAAAAAACCACACTGAGCCAATTGTGTTCCTCTGAACAGCACTCCCTTATGTGACAGAAACATTGATTCTGAACCCCCACCTAGCAGCAACAATTAAATGTAAAAACTTTTGAGAACATCCATAAACAGGGGTCAGAACCGCCTCTAAGCAGCCTGATCCATCCCTGCCATCATCCCACAGTTAAACTCCAGGAAAGATGTTTTTGTTCAATTTCTGCTTTCATCCTCTTTGAAGAGATGTGGCTTTGAACTAGCAGTATAGCCGTTGGGACTGTTTTGTTCCTACCACCAATGTTCGGGTCCTCTTTGTAACTCTTTGTAAAACAGTCCAAAAGTGGGACATAACCTGCAGAAAGGTAAGTCAACCAGCGGCTCTCCGCTGTACAGGATTTTCCCAACTTCTCATTAGCTTCTTCCTCTTCGAATGGCATTAATACTATTCTTGGGACCCCATCCTCCTGATTTAAGTATCTCCCCAAAATTCCCCAATAATCTCATTGGAGCATAGGACAAATGAATTGAGGAGCAAAAGAATTCAGTCTCCAACAGCTAATTGCTACAAATATATTTTTCAATTTATTCATTGCCAATTCTGCTGCACACATAAAACCTTGATGGCATAATAGAAAAGAAGTCATTGCTCACACATCAAGAGGCATCTAGGGATCTACGGCAAGGCTGTATGGCTTTTGGGTAGGCTTATTCTTTTGGTTACCTGCCAAATGTCTGTCTATTGATCCAGATCAAACTCCATTGAGATGCCTGAACATCTCAACTCTCCTTTATGCATTCATCATGTTCCAGTAGGGCACGTCGGGCATGTTGTCACGGAGAAACAAAACCACAGGGAAGAGGAAAACCTTAGTTACAGGCTTCAAAGCCTCAAAGTTTACACAGCAACAATTTCTGCTTCTATTGAACATGTTCACAGCTAAGTCAAGAAGCACAGGGTATATCATTTAACATAGTACACCAAACTCTTGGGGATGTTAATTAACAGGAGTCAGGGGTCATGTAAGCAGAGGGAAGATCAGGCTCCTATTGAGCTAATATATTATTCTCCTCATTCAATTCACCACTTCCTGCCAACTCTACCTTAGAAATAATTTCCACAGCTGTCTCAATTTCTTTTATGACTGCTGCCAGTATACTCTGTCTTGCCTGTATCTCTCTGTCTCTGCTGTATCTTTCTGTGTGTCTCTGTGTGTTTTCTCTGTTCTCTGTTTCTCTTTCTGTCTCTGTCCATGTCTGTCTGTCTGTCTGCCTCTCTCTCTCTCTCTCTCTCTCTCTCTCTCTCTCTCTCTCTCTCTCTCTGTCTCTCTGTCTGTGTGTGTGTGTCTGTGTGTGTGTGTGTGTGTGTGTGTCTTTCTGCCTCCCTCTCCATCTCCCTTTCCCCCTCCCACCCCCTACCCTCCCCACCCCCGTGTAGCCCAGAATTTGAGTTTGGATGCATTCCTCAATAGTGTGTCACTTTATTACTTGGTTCATTTTGTGACAGCATATCTCGTTTTTAGAACATCTCATTGATTCCACTACGCTGGCTGGCCAACAAACACCAGGAATCCTTCTGCCTCGCCCTTATCAGCACCGGGATTGTGGGCTCTGACTGCAGCACACACCTTCTGATGTTGATTCTACGATCTAAATGCCTCTTCTCATGTTTGCTTAGCAAGCCCTCTGCCGGCTTATTCATTTCTCCAAACCCAAGCCTCTTAACTATTCTGCTTGCATCAAACTCGTATCATGTGCCTTAGATCATTCTCCATACAGGACCATGACTTTTTTTTTCTTTTACATAGAAAACTTGGTCTTACTGCTTGTTTGCTTAAACTGGTTCAATGGTTTTTGACTGTTCTCACAGTAAAAGAGGCCATCCTGAATACAGAGCACACACTCCTTGCCTACTGTTGACCCTGCATTTCTTCTCATACTCCATTAGCTATAAGTCCTCTGGGCCTCGACTGTCTCAGCCTCCTTTCAGTCTCCGATGTCATACTCCTTCTCCTCATAACACTTATATTTAAATGGGGTCTCCTTGGCTATCTAGAGTTTCCAACATTCCCTTTCAGCAGATCATCCATCAGTATCACATTCGGCATCCTCACATTCACTTGTCACTATAACCGGTTATAGATTTATGATCTCAAAGCTGCTTGTAATTTTCCATGATTGCCTGGGATTTTCCATCACAGTTTACAGTGGATAATTACTAATATCACTAACTGACAAATACCCACTTCCTACTAAAATAAATCTTCCATCATATCGGAGGTTGTGCCTGGCCATTGTAATTTTCTAAAACTCTTTACCAAACTGTAGAAGAAGAAGAAGAAGAAGAAGAAGAAGAAGAAGAAGAAGAAGAAGAAGAAGAAGAAGAAGAAGAAAACAGTTATGCACTAAGTGAATAACTATAGTCAATGACGCTGTGCATCTGAGTTCCTTGAAAGGGCATTCTAAATAAATGGAACAAAAAAGCAATTATTTTGTTGCCTTACAATTTCCCAGCCACATTCTCCTTTTTGTTTTCTCACCTATTCCTTGCTCAAGGGTATGCAACTATGAAACAGGTTAGCCAGATTGATGATAAAATTATTCCTCTAGGGCTCATGCTTATTTCTTGGTCATTTCTTTGATGACTCCCCACATTTTCTGTAGAGTGAAGGTGTATATTAAAATTTGCAATGTGCAAAGAAGCTGTTAGATTTGTATCTGACAAATGAAGACTTCTTGTGTGTTCAACATAAATACTGTTGCTCTCCTGTATATCAACCTGAATTATAATGGGTTCTCAAAAGCATGCAAGCAGTTACATTTAATTTGTAACTGATTTGATTTCTACTTTGGGGAGCAACGTTTACCTATTTGCTTATTTTCCAGTCACCTGCAGCTAGGAGCCACCTTTCTATCCTGCTTCATTTGGCTTGGCCAAGGATTAGAGAGAGTCAGAGAGACAAGGAAGGGAGGGGCACGCTGTATTTTTATTTCTCTGTCTGGTTAATTTCACTTAGAATGAAACCCTCTAAGTTCTTTCTTTGTTAATGGACATTTAGATTGTAACCATGTCTTAATAATTATAAATGGGCATACAGAGAATATAGGACTATAGATTCCTCTTCCAAATATTGACTTCTCTTCCTTCAACTATGTGCTCAGAAACAATACTGATATTACTAGAACAGATAATAGTTATGTTGTGGTATTTTACGGATCCTGCTGCTGTTACATTTCTCCCAATGAAAATCCCTACTTCCTTTTTCTCTATCCTCTCCCAACACCAATGCCTTTTACTTGTCCTTTAGAGAACAACAATCCTGACAACTGTGGGCTGATGCTTTCTTTTGGTGTTGATGTGCATTTCTTACAGCATGTGTGAGATCACACACTTCCTGGTGTCCTGTGCCTCTTAGTAGGGAAAATGAGTACATGAGTCCTTCCATTTAGCTTTTAATAAAATTATTTCCTTTTCACTGCTAAGTTGTGTGGACTTCTTATTTATTTTGGGTTTTAAACCCTTCTCTTTGGATGCAGGCTTTTAGACATGTTCTACCGTTTTCCAGGTTTTTCTATCATAGTGTTGACTGGTTCATTTGCTGTCCTAAAGCATTTAAGATTTAAATGGTGACACTCATCTATTTTTGCTTTTATTGTTGGTGCTTTGGGGGTAATTGTCTAGACCAGTGTCAAGGATCACTTTTCTCAGTGTTTCTTCTAGGAGTCTCACAGTGTCTAGTGAGTCTTCAATCCATTTTGTGTTGATTTTAATGACAGAAAGTGGGTGGGGGAGTGTAGGTTAAGGTTCACATTTATCCGCTTACATGTACATAGTCAGTTTTCTTGGTGTATTTATTGAAATACATTGTGCCTCCTCTGTATTCTCAGATCTCTCATCATATATTAACTTATCACATATGAATGGCTTTAACTTTAATGGGTATTTGTTTCTATTTAATATTAATATATTGTTTCAGATACTATAGCTTAAATGTTACTATAATATTGCTTGAAATTAGAAGTCAAATGATGATTTATTCTTCTTTGTCAAGGCTTTTGCTTTGCTCTCTGGGATTTTTTCATGCATATATATCTATATAGAGAGAAATATGCTAATATATGTAAATATATTAGAATAACTTTTGAATAAATCCATTCTTTTGCTCATGAGCATTTCTTCCATTTATATGTGTATTCTTTGGATTATTTCATCAATTACATGGCATTTGATATATACACATATCTCCATGTAATTCACAAAGAGTAATGATTTTGCCTAATTTAGATATTTTTCTCTCATTTTGTTCCCTCTTATGTTTAAGATTTCTACAATGATGATGAATAGGGGAAAAGAGTTATCATTTCTTATGTATTCTTAATCTTAAACAAAAATCTTTTGACCTTTAATAATTGGGTATGATATTACCTGAAGGTTTGCAATATATGGCCTTTATTCTGCTCATTTTTATGATACATTTTTTATATACAATTTTTGGAAACTTTTCTCATGAAAATCATAGATTTTTGTCAAATGTTTTCTTTTCACTTAATTGAGATAATTTTTAACATTATTTTTTTCATTCTGTTAATGGATAGTACAACATTTTTACTCATTTGAGTAGTTTAAACCACCTTTGACTCCCAGGGACAGATAGATCTCACTTTTTCATATCATCTGATCCTTTTTTGTGTGCTTCTAAATTTGATTTCCTAGTATTTTATTCAGATTTTTAGTGTCTATATGCTCATAAGGGATGTTAGTCTGTAATTTTCTTTCCTTGTAAGAGTCTGGGCTCTTTTTGGTTTCAATATAATACCAATCTTACAAAATATTATTCAATATCTTTAAATTATTTGAGAAGTATCATTCCATCTGTAATGTTTGGACGGATTTATTATTGAAACCATCAGAGCTTGAGTTTTCCTTTGAAAAGAGATTTTAATTACTGAATTGCTGATTAATTCTCCTTATCAGCGCTATGTTCAGACTGTCCCTTTCTTCATGATGCAGTTTTTCAGATTCTATGCTTCTAGCCATTTATCCATTTCTTCTTGTTTTCCACAATTTTGGACTTATAGTTTGTGATAACAGTCATTAAAATATTTTATATAAGTTCTAGGAGTCTATAGCATAACATCATGACTACAAATAAAATATATTTTGTATTGAAATTTGATATCAGAAAAGATTTTAAATATTCACTGCAACATGAAAGTGAGATAAATAACTGACTGTGGTAATTATGATATATACATATATGAAATTATCATGTTGTATATTGTCTTAGTTACTGTTTTATTGCTGTGAAAATATCCCTTTACCAAGACATCTAAGGTCAAAAACTCAGGAGACAGCAGCTGTTGGCGAGGATGTGGAGAAAGAGGAACACTCCTCCACTGCTGGTGGGGCTGTAAGATGATACAACTACTTTGAAAATCAGTCTGGCGGTTCCTCAGAAAACTGGACATGACACTTCCAGAGGACCCTGCTATACCTCTCCTGGGCATATACCCAAATGATTCCCTGGCATGCAATATAGACACATTCTCTATTATGTTCATAGAAGCGTTATTTATAATAGCCAGAAGTTGGAAAGAACTCAGATGTCCCTCAAAGGAGGAATGGATACAGAAAATGTGGTATATTTACACAATGGAATACTACTCAGCAATTAGAAACAATGAATTCACAAAATTTTTAGGCAAATGGTTTGATCTGGAAAATATCATCCTAAGTGAGGTAAGCCAATCACAAAAGAATACACATGGAATGCAATCTCTGATAAGTGGATATTAATTAGCCTAGAAGCCCTGAATACCCAAGGCACAAATCGCATAACAAATGACTCCCATGAAGAAGTATGGAGAGGGTCCTGATCCTGGAAAGGATTGATCTAACATTGGAGAGGAATATAAAGACAGAAAAAGGAGGGAGGTGATTTGAGAATGGATGGATAGAAGAAGGTTTATGGGCCATATGGGGAGGGGGGACCTGGGAAAGGGAAAATCATTTGGATATATGATATATGGATATGGATATATTCTCTAAAAATATGGATATATTCTCTAAAAAAAGAATATAGTAAATAAAAATATTAAAAAAAAGACATCTTATAAAGGAAGTCATTTATTTAGGATGCTTGCTTACAGCTTCAGAGGCTTTGTTTCCTGAGGCTGCTCAACTCAAGAAGAATGGTGGCAGGTACATAAGGTACTAAAGAAAGATATAAAAGCTACATCCTGATCTATGAGCTGAGACGAAGAGAAAGAACTATGTCTAATATGGACTTTTGAAACCTCAAAGCCCAGTGGCACCCTTCCTCCAACAAGACCATATCTACTTTATCAAGGCCACACCTCCCAACCTTTCTCAACAGTACCATTCCCTGATGACTAAACATTCAAATATATGAACCTATAGAGGTCATTCTTATTCAAACCACCACAAATTGTATAGAGTTTGGGCAATTGTCTCAATAAAAGTGAAGATGAAACTATGAATTTGGTAAGATCAAATGTTATATTTTCAAAACCTTAACTTGGAACATTTCTCTATGTTAATCTGATGATCCCATGTAAATATATCATTCTATAAATGTCACTCATTACAATCATGAATCTGTTTCTCCAATTTCACCCTTATGTTTAATGTATCTGTTCTCAAATAGCTTCAGAAGGAATATCCCTACAGAATGTGGGAAGAGCTTGCCCTCTCAGCTGGACTGATCTGATTTGGACCTGTGATTTGCACTGTAATGATAGAGTTCTTCCCAGGGGTAAGTTTTTAATTAGGCTACAAAGATGTGAAGCTGTATGCAGCCATAATGTGAGGTGAATTGTAGAACTGACATTCCTGATTCTGAAAGGTCTATGAAGAAATTAGAGGAAGTCAATCTGGGAAAAAAAGAGAAAAAGACAAAAGTGAAATAAAGAATATAGATTCAAAGAAAGATTCACTTTCTGTGAATCAGAAAGTTGTGGCAGCAACAGAGGCAAGAAGAGAAAGCATGGAGAAAGGGTAACATCTTTCACCCTTGGGACAGCTCCACTCAGGCCAAGGCCTCATAAAGCACATAACAATATTATGAGAGAATTCCTTAAATTCATGTAATGATTTCTGTTAGTTATATAATGAACCCAAATGTTTACAAAATATAAATAAATAAGTTCAAGCCATCATAGAGATTTATTTAAAGAATACTGAAGTGTCCAGAAAAAACATGCCAGGTCAAAGGGATGTTGTTTCTACAGTTTAACTAAGGAGTCTAGGCACCTTTATTTCTAGGTTGTCCTAATATTATTGTGATTTCAACTGACCTTTCTAGAGAATTATAACCCTAAGAAAAAACTTAATATGGAAAAATCATACATTCTGATGACGGAAGAAGCCTGCCAAAGACGTCCTGTCATCCCAGCTGTGATCAGAACAACTTGTGAAATTTGTAAGCCCAAAAGTCAGAACCCAGCCTGTTTCTACAACAGATTTAGCTTGTTATAGAAATGACTCAGCTAGATTGACAGACACAGATAATTATTAAGTATAGTTTCAGATAGAACAGAGTGCCTCCTGGTCCTTCTCTTGAAAAAAAAATAGCTGAGGCCAATATCAGGAAGATATTACTATGTGACAACCAATCGAAAATCCAATGAATTAATGTGGTAAGAATGGTTGTTCTTCAGTCTGCGGCACCATCTGGGCAACTTTTATAGTCTTTGTGGATCTTCCTTCTCCCAGGGGTCATTGGGTAATCACCCAAAATGATGAAGGGAACAGAGTGAACAAACAGGGGTTGGGACAGCCAGTGAGTGTGAATGGTAATAAAGCCACATCTAGACCAGCTTTGGGGAGACAGATCAACTTTACTTGTGAATCAAGAGTTATATCTAAAGTTTGGGGCTTAGGGAGTCAGAATAGCCAGAGTGGGCAAAGGTCACTGGCATGGAGAGACATTCCTGGAATCTCAGGTGCAACTGAACTGGTTCTAATTTGGGAGAAGGGAGGATGAGCTTGTAATTTAACCAGGGCTACATGACATTCCACAGGTATGGAGTGTGGGGACTCGAATCCCCTAGGTTGAGAAGAGGAAACCTTGATGATACAAGGAATCTTCTATTTTGCACCAAGCTCAGGGTTTTCTGGTAATGGCAGACTTCAGCTTTAGCAGCAGAGCAACAAGTCTTGATTGATCTACTGGTTTGCTTGAGATTTGTTCTCATGGTCACTCTCTCCGACATGTGTGAGGTCAGGATTGGTAACTCTAATAGTATAATCTGGATTGGACATATGAGTCTCATCCTCTAGTAGGCCATTTGGAGGATCTAAGGAGAAAAAATATACATAAAATTTCCTAAAAACCAAAATGTGAATATGACACTTCCACCGCATTCAATTACTTACAGCTCACCATAAACTACCAAAGCAAACATAAACTGAAGGCTTGAGAGAATCCTGTCCTTTCTGTAGGAAGAACTATACTGACTTAATATAATGTGGCTAAGTGATGTGTAGCTCGTTCTTCTGAGAGTATAACCTTCAGTCTCGGAAGAAAGCCCCTAAAAACAGAGGACATTAAGTGGGCAGGGTAGGTAAATAAGCAAACTTCTCTAAAGACGGGTGAGATATTCTATCCTGCAGGAAAGTTCATTGAGATGTGAAGGTAAGCAACTCAGAGTCTTTATGAAGTTACTGAAGCTGACCAATCCACTAGGCTACCCTCTTCCCAAGTACCAGAGCAGCTGAACTGCCCAGAAGAAGCCAAGGACAAATGAACTGTCGGGAAAGGACAAAGACAGCTGAGCTGCCTGGAAGGGGCTCAGAGAAGCTATTTACTTGCCCATCTTACCACTCTCCAGCCTGCTGATTTGACTATAGGATATGCAGAGCACTTGTAGAAGGTTTCCAATTCCCATAAGCTGTTGCCCTGTTGTGGTAGGCTTTTGCTAAAGTAGCTGTCTCTGTGTTATTTCTGTAACTGCTTACCAATATTTCTGCAAGTAAACCCAGTAAATCTCATTGGATTGCCAAGGTAGACTTTGATGAGGACCTTTCTTTGGTCTAGCATCAGTTTCCCATCTGTGGAGAGCAGCCAGACATTTGTTCAAGTCTCCCCAGGTATAGTATATTATAACACTTGGATGGTTACATTATTATAACAATAATAGAGGGAAAGACAGTTAAGAAAAGTAAAAAATAGTACAAAAACAAAAAAAATAAACAAAAAACAAACAATAACAAAAACAAAAACTAAAAACTGAGATTCCTAGATGTTAGTTAAGTATCTTATTCTACTACCCATGATTAGACCTCTTTGAGGTTGTAAATACATGGTATACCCTCTGGTTCCTCTCAAAAGATCACACAAGAGTATTAATGGTGAAATTTGGCTTCAATTACCTTTCAGTTCCAGGTCTCAATGGTCATTGTACATCAGTGAGCATTGCCTGATGAATGTCACCAGCTGCCAGGTGGCTTAGAAGGCATAAGAAAGCAAAGCCATAAATGCTTCTTAAGTTCAGTCTAAGTGGCTGTCACCTCCATTGGGATGAACACACCTTGAGGTAATGCAAATTATGAAGATTCGATTCTGCTTTCAGATGCAATTCCTGGGAGTTATTGCTTTGTCTACAAAGTAGCCTTTTAGAGGCAGCAGTAACTCTAAACCAAATAAAAGCTAGCTGCAGGCTCTGGATGATGTGGCATTAAAAAGTGAGTGGCTAAATCTGTCAGAAGAAAAAGCAGTTACATGGCAGCTTTCTCTTTAGTGTAGAAAGGTAAAGGGCCGTAGTTAACATTCCAGGTCTGGTGACACCACTGTTATGATAGCAATCATAACCACTTGCTAATTCCTGCCTCCCAAACCACATATTATAAAATGCAATTATATCACAAGCAACACATTATAGAACTTCTTCTTTCAAAGAGATTTGCAAGTTTAGTGAGCCAGAAGAATCATCTGGAAGCCTTGACAATGTTGATACTGTGCTCATCAGTAAGCCTAACTAAAATCAGGCTGGACGGAAACTTAAGTGAGGCTTTTTTTTTTTTTTTGAAGGTCTCAGTTATCTTTAATATATGCCTTAAGATAAGGAATTAATTATATGCCTGAGAAATTCTTAGCTCATGCAATCAATGTATTGCTTAAACCATGTGATCTATGTGTCACATTTTGCCACATACAGGGGTCAAGAGGAAGTTGTCTTTGATGCCAGAGGTGCCAGGAATGGCCCTGGAATCGAAACTACCAAGTTAAGCCACCATAAAGAAAACCTAATATAAGAAATGACATAGGGTGAGCTAGGATAATTTGGATCACATTTTCCTTGGGCCCCTTAAAATCTCAAGTTTAGGCATCCAGTTCTCAAACTGCTGCCTCCTATCTGTCCAGACCACACATTCTAATGGCATAACCTAATTCCCAATTTATATGACTTCTAGTGCAGAAGCCTTGTCTCTTCTTGCCTTATCTGACTGAGATACTATTCTTCACTTGGATGGCACATTCATATTAGCACTGGCAAGATCATTTTGTAATGAATTTGTCGGATTTCTTATGAAACTAATGATGTGGAGCACAATCCAGTCTCTGTAGCTGATGAGTCTCTACTTCTAAAATGTACATCTGTCAGATGTTGGAGACTTCTACATCTCAGGCTTACTTCACATCTTTACCAGCTTCCTTTCTTGCGGAACAGGTAGTTGTCTGGAGAAGACTGTATCTGTATTCATGGAGTTAGCTGCAGCTATACAGAACCAGTCCAACCATGCAGGTAGTGTTAAATCCTGTTCATATGACAACTGTCTCATTCTAGTGGTCAAAGCAAACTATATAGGTTAGTCCAAAGTCATTTATATATTATTTCATGCCAGGGGTTACCAACATCTGTCAAAACATCTAGAATTGTAGTCCTAAATATACAGATAATGAAGATTGGGCCAGAAGAGAATGTCATTTGTGCCTTCACCATCCCATTATATCTCTGATTGCATTGTAATGAACCAACCAAATTGCAAGTCCTGTTTAAATTCTCTGTGCCCATTAATAGGTGTAGACTAAGAAAAAAAATGATGAATGAGCCCATTTTATATTCATGATTTCTCACCTCAAGTGCAACCTCAGTGAGACCTGAGAGTCCTGTAATTGCCTGTCCAATTTCTGTCTTCCTTCTTCTTCTCTTCCTGCTCATTCTTGTCTTGGAAAGAAAAAAAGAAAGAAGGAAAAGTGATTTCGCATTTCCTCATTTTCATTACTACAGTACCACATGGCCACTTCATCCTTCTCTAAGAGTGTCTACTTTTGGCACTGAGGAAACAGAAAGAGAGAGAGCCTCAATCTTCCATCACTTCCAACTCACCTAACACTCCACACAGTGGTCACATGCTCTGCCTCCATGTTTGTTTGCATTCTTCGTGCTCAAGGGAGCTCTGGGCTTCGCTACTTGGCCAAACTCCTCTGCTGAGTATTTGTCTTCATCCTGTATCTCCGCTTCTCCCTCTTCATCACTATTTGGATCACTGTATACATATTCTGTTACTGAATATATCTCCTTCCCACACTGTTTCACTCCACCCCACAACAGCATTTTTCCTAATGCTTCTAGAGTAAGTCCCTAAAAACTTCAACCTTTTCATTCTCTTACTTTCTTGTTCAGACATTGAACTGTGTCAGTCCACTGAAATCAGCCTCATCTACATTATGCATGATAAACAGAAGCAACACTGAGTTCCCCCCTTAAACTCATTGGGTCTATGCAGGAGCTCTGTAGAGTCACTTTGATCTCTGGACATTTGGATGTCACTGAGTTCAATGAAAGTCCTACTTTCTCAGGTAGGCTTTAATTTGAGAATAAGGGTACCAGATCTGGTCACATAAAACTTCCATCAAGTCATTGGCTTTCAGGTTCTTGCCTCACAAATTCCAAGAATAAAATTCAGGACCACAGCAGGATGAAGTTCACGAAAAAAGTACTTTATTTTAGGAAGCTTCAGAGAAAGAAAAAAGATGGGTATATTGTTATCAGGAGCAGGCTTCAGAAAATGATGTGCCACTGAGTTGCTGGTCTGGGAGCTTTACACCAGTCTAATGGCAAGCACTGGACTGAAATATGGGATGTAATGAGGCTAATTTGCATAGCTGTGAGATGCCCCCGTGCCTCCTCTCCATTTTGGTAATGTTACCACTTATAGCTTCCAGAGGGGGGCAATTATTTAGGTGAAAAAAAAAAAACAAGGAACCACAAACCAGAACTCTGTTCCAGTGTTTAGGATCCCTGCCCCATTTAAGCACGGCCTGTGTCTTGTTATCTCTTGTCTCATTGAATTATTGTTTAAGATGGCTTCTAACACATTGCATTACCTATTTTTTCCTCCTATCTTGTGAACTCAATTCAATCAAGAGCCCCAAGTTCTCTCTCAGATAACACAACTTTAAACCCTGACTCCCCAAAGCAGTTTGTGTTCTGAGGACCAATAGCATCAGCATCACAATGGGAGACAGTTAAAACTCACAGACCTGGTACAACACAATCTGCATGTTAACAAGATCCTCAGGTGATGCTTATGTACTCTCAAACTGTGTTAATGTGGCTGCCAGCTGACCCCACTGAGTAGTTCTCTAACTATTCTGCATAGAAGAAACATTCTTTAGTCAGATCTAAATTATCTAAACCAGTTCATGAGCATTTCCACTCTTTCCTACTGAACTCTCACCCCACATGTCAGAATCCAATCTTGTTACTCACCCTTAATTGTTCCTTAGGTGTTGGCCCACCTCAGGCTGAGAGCTCCAGTTTGGGATTACTCCAAATGTAAGGTCACTGGCTCAGTTTAATGACAAGTCTCTTACTGACTGTAAATCTACTTGGGATGACAGTTTTGAAAAAGATCCAACTCTGCTTATGCAGAATTCTGTCCCCTGCCAGCAGGATGCTGTAGAAGAGTACACACATTATCTATCCATGGTATAGCCAACAAAATTGACAAACTGTGGTAATGGTGGGTCAGGTAGTTTTCAAGTTCATGGAAGGAATATGTGCTGATCTTTTGAACAATCCCTAACATTCCAGTCTTCCTTGTAAAGTAGAAGGATAACACATAGAAATAAAAGGTATAGCATGTCTCACGTCATGCTTCCTTTTCATTTATATTTTAGTTTGTTTTGGAATAAACTGTATTATATTCCCTCAAGGGTGTTAATTTTTCATTGCAAGACATTACATAGATGTTAGGAGTACATTTTCTTGTCTACCTGAATGCAATTGTCTTTCTTAAGGATACTTAGCTAAGCTCTTTCATAATATGTTCAGAGAACTGCAAACCAATAAAATATGGTTTCTAATTATGGAATGGAGCTTCCTTTTTTACTTGTGTATTTTAAATTTACTTTATCACCAGAACATCTTTGTCTTTTTCCCCACCTAAGAAATAAAAACTGTTTAACTTATATTAAATAACATGATTGTAATTAAAAGAACTGATTTCTACTTTGCCTATATCAACAATATTGATACACAGAAAGACATCATGAACATTAGAAATAAATTTATTTATCATCAATGCACAAGAAGCTTCCTTAACACAATAGACCTCATGGAATAGGATGAGATTGCAGATGGGCATGAGACATCTGCCTTCCAGAAGTATGTTACATACAAAGAACATTAGTGTGATAGAACCAAGGTACATGGGGAAAAATTAAGAGTATGTAAGAAAACTTGTAGAAATGTAATGCAATGGAGGGAAAGGAAAGAAAGACAATTTGGGGAAATGGTCCAAAGAATCTCATATGAGTAGTTTTTGCAGAACATGTAGAGGAGGGTAGAATTTTAAAAACTAATCTTGTTCATACAGTAAAAAGGGAGGAAGTAATTTTTCAGGAGTAATAGAAAAGACAAAATAAAATATTGATGATTTCTATGTAAGGAATAGTTTCATTTACATTACTCCATGGGAACAATGGGCAGATTAGTAAGAACCAAAGAAAGAGAAAAGAAATTCAAGTGTAAGAACAGCTCTTGTCCATTGAAATTTTGTAGGAGTAAAACAGATTTTCTAATTTTATTATATATATATATGTATATATATATATATATATAATATATATGTATATATATATATATGTTTTCTTTTTATCAAAAGTAGATCACATGATGTTTCTTTATTATTGTTTTCCTTCCCTTACTCCTCTCAGTTTTTCCCTCCCTTGCCTTCCATCTGGATCCACTTCCTTTTTATCTCACACTAGAAAATAACAGGCTTCTAAAGATAATAACAAAAAAACGATACAAAAAGATAATAACAAAAAATAATACAAAATGTAGTAAGATAAAATAACAACTATCACATTGACATTGGACAAGACAAACCAACAGAAGGAAAAGAGCCCAAGACAAGGCACAAGAATCAGAGACCCACTAGCTGGCATACACAGGAATCCCATAAAAACACTATATATATATAATATATATATATATATATTATATGCAGAGGGCATGCTGCAGATCTGGGCAGTTCCTGTATATGCTACTTCAGTCTTTGCACATTCATAGGATCTTTATTCTTGTTGATTTAGACAGCCTTGTTTTCTTGGGGGTCCTCTATTGCTTCTGGCTCTTAAATTCTTTCCTTCTCCTTTTCTTTGGGGTTTTCTGAGCTGTGAGAGGAGGGATTTGAAGGAGACATCCCATTTAGGGTTGAGTGTTCCAAGGTCTCTTAATCTCTGAATAATGTCTGGCTGGGGGGGGGCGTCTCTGTATTTGTCCCCATCTTCTGCATGAGGAAGCTTCTCTGATGGTGGCTGAACACGGCAGTGATCTTACTCTAGATCTCTGGGCTAGCTAGTCTTGGGTACTTGGTCACCTAAACAGTATCAGGTATGGGTTCCATCATGTGGAGTGGACCCTAAGTCAAGTCAGACGTTGGTTGGTTACTCCCACATCCTTTGTGCCGCCACTGCTCTAGCATATCTGGCAGGCAGAACACCATATTTTTAATTTTTTTTTAAATTTTTTAAATTTTTTAATTTTTTTATTTTACAGAACACGATTTTTGATCAAATATGTTGTTTGTGGCTGGGTAGGTATTTATGCTCCTTTATTGGTATCATTCAGAGTACCTTTAGGACATGGGGGTGAAGGATCTATATAGGCACCAGCTCAACTTCTCCATATTCAATGAGTTGTATAAGTATTATCTACAGTAATAAGGCATTACAGTAAGTTTGTAAAGTACAGCCTACTGTCTTGGCAGTATTCTGCTAAGATTCTGTTTGAGAATTCCCATGGGACTCCTGTGGCCAAACCATCATTAAGATGTAACCCAATCCCTATACTAAAGGCTGTATTTGTGACAAGAAATGGCCAGTTTTTTTTTTATTTCACAGACTATGTACATGTGTTTGTCTGTGTGTATATACACATGAATCTCTCTCTGTGTATATTTGGGCATGTGTATGCCTCTCTGTCTCTGTCTCTGTCTCTCTCTCTCTCTCTCTCTCTCTCTCTCTCTGTGTGTGTGTGTGTGTGTGTGTGTGTGTGTGTGCAATCCATGCATGGGATGATGGTCCATATGTGGAGACAGAACACAGTTTTCAGGAGTTATTCTGTCCTTTCACTGTGGTTCTGGGCACTGAAGTAAGGTTTCCATGAAGTGCTACAAGCACTGTTATCTACTGAGCCATCTCCCCAACCCAGTACCTTTGTTTTTGATGACATAAGATATTCTCTTAATACTGATTAACCTGCTTAGCAATGACAAAAAAAATGGATGACTTGTATGGGTTTTCATTATGAAATGTGCCCTCATCTTTATAGATCATTTTATATGAATACATTTTTCTTTTCCTTCACTGTCATGCAGAACTTTAAAAAGACTTCTTGTGCATCTCTGATTCTCTTCCCCACATTTTAGCTTTTTTTGTAGTGTGTGCATGTCCATTACGACTTTGGGAGTTCTCAGACGTTTTCTATGTTCTTTATTCCATTCAACAAACTAGCCCTAATTAATTCATTCACTAGAAAGAGGCCATAGCTTTAACACAGACTAGGAAAATAGTTATATCTTAAGAGCAGTACAAAATTACTTTTCCTCTTATCCTTAATAAAATTTCTAAAACTAAAGCAGAAAGGGAACTACTGATCAAGAACAATACAAACGCACAACTTACCACACAAGTACAGTGTCCTCACTAAGGAAAATTATCACTTTTCAGGAACAGCTGTTACATACAAAAGTGTCCTAGTGGTGGCACTGACATATTAGCTGAAGAATTCTCTCAAAATCTGCATCTTTCAGGAAAAACTAAGCTTAGCTAATAAAAAAACTCATGTAAACTCTCATTTGACATGTATGGTTGTGATTCATGATAAATATAACCTAAGCATCTCTTAAATTTATTTTTTCCAGATAGAAATAATATAATACTAAAACAAATTGATTGTTTTCTTCTAAGTCACCAAAAGAATCTATCCTTTTCTTCTTATAATTCTGTATATGAATAATGTATATAATTCTTCTTATACATTATTTTGGGTGGAGAATGCTGACAACCAAAACACAGCAGGGTAGCTGTCCATTCTTGCCTTCCCTCTCCTATTAATAATTAAGCATTTTTGTACAGCAGAGAATGAGCCTGAAGTTGGCATATAATTGACAATGTAAACATTTAAATAAAAACAAGAATCCAAGAGGGAAGAGAAGTGCCCTCAAGAAGCAGACTGCATTTATCATCCCACGAGGAGGCCATCTCCACACCTGTTCTCAGAAGGGAAGGGGCTGAGGCCGCATACATGAAGAAATGGCTCTTTTCAAACTGATTCTCTCTAAATGGGACTCAGCACAATGTAGCCTCACAGTTTTTATTTCCCTTTCAACAAAGCATGAACATCTTTATCAGTTCATTTTGTCCATTTGCTTTATTCTTTATTCTACACACACACACACACACACACACACACCATTTAAAACTTATGTCATCGCCTATAATGGTTAAGGCTGTCCACTTCTGACCATCAATTCTGTCAGGCTGTTGTTGTACCCTTCAGTTGATTTCTTAAGGTATGTGTGGGAAAGAAAAGGGAGCCTCATTTCTGTTTAAGTAGTGGCAAGTTTAGCAGTGTTTTCAAGGTCACACTCCTCTCGTTCCTTAAGACACAGATGGAAGGCTTTTTTGCATTTGTGAAATGCTGCATCCACGAAAAGAAGTGGTGTCAAAAACGGAAACTGCCTTATTTGTCTAAAACCTTGATTAGTTTGAAATGCCTGCCGTTGGCAGTTTGAAAGATGTTACCAATAAATGAAAAGTTCCAGGCTCTACTCTGAAACTTGCCTGCAGCCCAGAACTTTTAATATTTATAGGGCATGACCTCCAACTGTCAATGATGGCTTATTTTCCACCAAGCTATTCTGGGGCAAATGTCAGTTGCCCGAGGAGCCAAGAACACATTAGGCTTTGGATTCAATATTGTGCTTACAATAGAAGAGTTTTACCTGCATGGAAACGGCCATCACTTTGACCAAGGATGGCCCACTTGGGCTTTGTGAGGAAGTGGTGATGATACCCAGGCTTTATAACGTTCCAGCTGTCAGAACATTTTCCACACACACACAAAAAAAAAAAAAAAAAAAAAAAAAACAGTCCCATCACTTTTAAAAGTGGCATTTTGGGAATATGAAAACCCAAACATTATGATTATATAAATAATTGGAAAAAATAAAACTGTAAGGGTGTAAGGGAAAAGTGTTCACAATGATTATTTTTTTCAAATCCTTAGTAATAGAAATGAAAGACTATTCATGTTTGAAGAAATGTTTTTTTCTTTCTTGTTTTTATTGGATATTTTATTTATTTACGTTTCAAATGTTATCCCCTTTCCCGATTTCCCCTCCACTAGCCCCCTATGCATCCCTCCTCCCCTTGCTTCTATGAGGGTGCTCCCCCACCCATCCACTCATTCCAACTCACTGCCCTAGCATTCCCCTACACTGGGGCATTGAGATGAAGGAATTTTTTTAAATGATGAAATACCTGTAAAAGGAATGGAGAGTTTTGTTAAACCAAATACAAAATATCAGAGTCTACAGTGACCTTGACAAGTTATAAGACCCCAAATCAATATCTCCAGAGTCCTTACTTTCAGTTTATTCTCCCAATTTTTTTAACAAATTATAATGTGTTTGTATATTTTACCAATGTGGTAAAGTTCATTATAATATGATTCAGTGGTTATCAAGTGTCTTAATGTAGTTAATGTAGTTAATGTAGTTAATATTAAATGTCTTTAATATAGTTCCTCATGTTGGAGTGAACCCATTCATAGAATTACTTTGTTGCTACTTCATAACTGTAATTTTGCTATTGTTATGAATTATAGTATAAATATTTGATATGTAGGATATCTGATATATGAGAGGGTCATTCAACCTCAAGGGGTGTTGAGAGCAGCCAATATGGTTCCTTTCTTAGCAAGTCCGGACAAGAGAAAAGAGTAAGAAAAATATAAATTAGGCATTAGCAATTCAGACCCATGGGAAGTGTGGAATTTGCTATACCCTTTCGAGGCAGGGATAAAGTTGAAAGAGTTTTTCCCCAAAGCATCCTTTCCCCAGTGCAACAATGATAAGAAGCAAGACCGTTGAGATGTGCTAGGGTTATGTGAGTCAATCTTCATAAGCAGATTAAAGCTGATTATGAAAGGGCCTGAAACTGCCCACTCTCTTACCTTCTTATTCACATACTATCTCAGACCTTGGATTTCTATCATGAGATGAGAGAGAAGAAAGATATATTATACCAATATATATACCTTGAATTTTTCAGCATCTAGAACTCTGAGAAAGCCAGTTATTTCCTTGGTAAATTGAACAATCATTGGCACACTGTTACAGCCACATTAAGTTGCTTTGCCAGTCACTTAACCCATTGGTAATTCCATGTTGATCATTTTGATCAAGCAACAAATGGTGGTCTTGAAATAGGAAATTTAATTGAACAAATGCTTATTAAGTGCCTACTCTCTCCGCTTTAGGCACACACAGGATACACCATTGCTCACAGATTCAGAGGCTTCTAAACTCATTAGGTTATTTTCTGGAAAGGAGGGGAGAACAGTAAGTAGATAAATAAATAAAAAGTTATAATTAAAAACCAATTGCTAGTTGAGGTTGGAAAGCAATTTTGAAGGGTGATATTTGAAAAAAAAACTCTTGGGAGAGCTAAGAAATGGAGCCAAGCAAATGACTTAATAATTGTGGAGGAAGAGAATGTCACATGAGTCTGGTCAATGTGTTTGAGGACCCAAATGGCCAGTGTGCTGCAACTGGAGTGAGTGAAGGAGTAGCTGCAGAAAAGCAGTGGAGGAGAATGGAATATTTTATAGAAGATTGGCTGGCCATTTTTTTCTTTCCCTAACTTAGTCTTTTAAAGGTTTCCTTAGTTGAGAATGAGCTCTGTTAATAATAGAAGAGAGGAGGGGTGACCAGAGCAGTTAGTAGGATTTTTCAACACAAGAGCAAATTTTTTCAGACAAGAGCAAAGAGATGAGACCTGACTTATAATAGCACAGGACAGGGGAAGAGGTCAGATTCTGACTATATTCTGAATGCTGAAAAACAGAATTCATCCTCCAATGAACTGGAAGCAGCCATGAAACCAGCCAAATTAAGCACTCCTAAAAGGCTTTCCTCCTAGGCAGCTGAAAAATGCTGCTGATATTAACTGAGATAGAACTAGCCTGTGCAAAGGGCTGCTCTGAGGGAAAAAATCAGATACCTAGAGTCTGAGATGCCCTAGACATCCAAGAAGAGATAGTGACAATCTGGAAACAGACGCTTGGGCATAAGACTTAGCCCATAGACATTAGCACAGTGTGGGTGCTCAAATACAGACACAGGAGTAGTTTAAGTATCTCAGTTACCAACTAACATAAATAGATTGGGTAATGGAGAGAAGCTGAGATTTTTAATGGCATCTTTTCCATGTCTGAAGTAGTCTAGCCTGTGCTAATTTGCTTTCACAAACTCCTCAGTAAGATTGGATATCTAGTTTTGAATTCCCCTCAAAGCAGACCTTGAGATGGGGAATATGTGGGAGCAATTTACTAAGAAAGGAAGAAGGGGCGGTGAAGATGCTAGAAAAAGTGGTAGTTCTAGCCAGACATCATGTACACTTCTGCAGCTGGAGTGGCAACACAAAGTTAGTCCCATCTGGAGACAAAGGATTCAATAGCATCTCTACATGGAGAGCCTAGTAAATGCCACCAACATTCACAGTGAAAATTAGGGAAGTAGAAAGACTCATCATACAGCTATTCTATGAAAGCGTCTGTCCTTTCTCATTACACTTCTAACATTAAATAAGTGTAGCCTTTCCTCTCCTGTGTGTGAGTGTGTGTGTGTGTGTGTGTGTGTGTGTGTGTGAGCTGGTGTCACGGGGTCAAAGGAGGACATAAGATGCCTCCACTGTTTATATGACTTTTAAATTACATTTATTTATTATGTGGAGAGAGATCACTTGCATGTGGAATTCCCAGGTATTGGACTACATTTGTTAGACAAAGCAGCAAGAGCCTTTACCTAGTAGGCTGTCTTCACTTGCTCTCACTGCCTTGGTTTTTAAAATAGGATGTCTTTCCAAACTTTAATCTCATCTTTCAGCTAAGCTGGAAAGTCAGTGAATTGCCACAGTCTACCTGTGACCATCCCTGGAATTGCGGGCATCGGAGGCCATGCACTGCTGCTAGTGGGTACTGGAGATTCAGACTTGGTCCTGTGTAGAGATGGCAATGCATGCAAAGCATATTAAAATAAATGCCCGTGAACTTATCATGCAACCAGATCAATAACCATCCACTTGCTCCACAAGGATCTATAAAATGAACATCTCATACTAAGTAGTGCTGGAGCAGCCACTGCCTTGTCATCAGATGACCTGCATGTGTCACAAGATTGACAAGTGATAAACTCCCGATTGTCTTCCTGGGGATTCAGTCTTCTTGCATAATCAAGTTGCCATTAGTCCAGACCCAGTTCTCAAACTTAGAGAAGTTCTATATCTATCATATCTATATCTATATCTATATCTATATCTATATCTAACTATCTATATGTATATTTATATCTATATCTGTATCTGTATCTGTATCTATATCATCTATCTATACCTAACTACATCTATATCTATATCTATATCTATATCTATATCTATATCTATATCTATATCTATATCTATATCTATATCTATATCTATATCTATATCTATCTATACCTAACTACATCTATATCTATATCTATATCTACATCTACATCTACATCTACATCTACATCTACATCTACATCTATATCTATATCTAATCTATATCTATATACCTAACTACATCTATATCTATATCTGTATCTGTATCTGTATCTGTATCTGTATCTGTATCTGTATCTGTGTCTGTATCTGTATCTATGTCCTTTTCTGGGTATCTGAAGCACTCTGTCACTTACTTCAGTAATATCTAACTACCTGCCAAGGCTCTCTGCATCTGCATCAGCTTTCTGCCCCTGCCCCCAGGGCTGTCCTGAACCTCTCAATCTCTTTGATGCTTTTGCTCTCATCTGTAATGTGTATATGTTTGTATAGTTTTGTATGTGTTGCAGTTGTGTAATATGAAATTGATTATGAATTACTAAAATAGGAAGAAAAGAGCTGTGTAATAATGATCATGTCCATCGAACAAAATCAACATTATTTGGTGATTTTTCACTCATAATATGATTAGTTTGTATTTTATTGTGTTATTCAATAAAATTTGACATTATGTAAAGACAAAAAAGGTGTCATCCATCTATACTTCTAACGTAGTACATTCTTGATAGATGATCCGTCAACCTGTGGGCTCTCTTGTTAGCATCAAGTAAATGGTGGAAGAGTTGAGTTAGAGAACTCTCTGCTAGTGTTCATTGCAGGAAAGAATTAATTTCTTGTTTGGTGTGTGTGGAAAACCCCGTACACAATTTGTCTCAGAATAGTATGCACTGCTTGTGCTGTAAGAGGAAAGGAGTGAATGCCTTTTGTTTTTGTTTTGTTTTGTGTAGCTTCACAATAATAATTCAGCATTATCCTTAATGAATAAAAATCTTAACAAAGGTCTTAGTATGTAATCAGAGCTGTGTAGGGGTGTGTCTACTGAATAATGGTTAGGAAACTCCAAAATGAGATATTCTATGTAATGAGACCTCTAAAGGCTAAGGAGAAACAAAGCTGCACAAAAGAAAATTCATACTTGTTGTCATGTTTCATTTGCAGCCCTGGGATGGACATGGAGGTGTCTCCATTCACAGACGCAGAGCTTGAAACTGTCCCAAAGCCCTACACTCACATAACGTATCTATCCTTGGATATAAATATTCCACAGCATGAAAGTAAATGTTGTGTTTTAGATTGCCTCACTATCAGGGTCTCTCATGGACTTTTGAGTACTCGTTGTCTACTTCATCACATATAGATTGACCGTGAGTTAAGATACCTTTTTTGAAAAAAAAAAAGAAAAAAGAAAAAAAAGTTTTTAAAAAAAAAGATACCTTTTTTGAGAAACTTGGAGGCTTCCCATTATCCTTGTGAATGGGGGAAGGATTAGTCGTGGAGGAAGGACTGGGGCAGACAAACTAATGGTGTCTGTGAAGGAGAGGGCATATGCTAATTGCTTTCTAAAGAATGAAAAATAAATTATCATAGGTCTGTTCCTTCACTCAATTACTCTAAAATCTTTTGAAAGTTGAGATGGTATAAGGCGCTGACAGCTGCATGCTTCTCCTTCAGTAGAAAGATATTTGTATGACATATAATGCTCACTTCCAAAGTTGATAAGAAATTTAAAGAGCCAGATATCAAGAAAGCAAGCAATATCAGCTTCAACCACATTCCATTCTTGGTTCTTGCTTATGTCTTCAAGGCAGACCTTTTGAAACAGTCTTATTGCCATAGCCTGATCATTCTGTTTATTTAGCCAGACTTTGAGATGGGATACCCATTTAAGAACTTTAAGTCCTCACAAACCACTGACTGTATGAGTGCAAGACAGAACACCAAAATGTAAGAGCCATTAGAAGATAAAAAGGAAAAGAGAATCTGGAAGGTTAAAGCCAACAAGTGTCTCAACTTGTCAAAGTTTTTAGAGTATTTGAATGAAGGGAAGTGACCTATAATCACTTACTGTTCTTTATTAAAAAGAAGCTAATTAAGAGGTAACATATAAGCCCTTTCCTTCATTCTAAACATCTCTGTTGATGCTAAAAAATAAGACAACATACCATCTTATCTTCAAAATGTTTTGGATTGGCAACAGACCAATATCCACATGATAATGTATAAATAGAGTATATTCATCACACATACCCCAAAAATTCCAGTTCTTTACCCTTCTGTGAACTATATTCTTTCAAGTAGCCTTTTTTTATGGTTGTTCAATGACATTTTTTATTGATATATTTTTTATTTACATTTCAAATGATTTCCCCTTTTCTGGACCCCCACTCCCCAAAAGTCCTATCAGCCCCCTTCCCTCCCCCTGTTTTCCCACCCAACCCTTTCTACTTCCCTGTTCTTGTTTTTCCCTATACTGCTTCAAGTAGCTTTTTAATTCCTTCCTTTGAGAAGTAAGACTTATTTCTTACTCTTTGAATGTGTCTGCTTTGTGATTTAATTTAATGCAGCTGATAATTCTTAAGCTTACAGCTCAAGAAGCTTTGCCTGTTTGATCTCTTCCACAATACTGTCCAGGTGTCATCTAAACAAAACTGAACTAGCTTGCTGGGTCTTAAGAGTACATAAAAGGTATCTGTTTGTTTCACTAGGTGATCTAAATTGCCTAACAGCTGTTTTAGAAAAGCTCCAACAATGTGAGAAAGTCCAAAAAAGAGAAAAAAGGCACGCCCTAATTTGTAGCCTACCTCCATAATGTTCTTCATCACATCTTGCTCGCAAGAACTATCCACAATCCCAGGAGGACTACACTGTCTCCTGAAGGAACTACATCCAGTGACCTAAATATTTGCTATTAAGCCTGTTCTTTAAGGGTTTCATGCCTCCTTTTACCAACTCCACGCTGAAGACCAAGCTTCTAACATAGGAACCTTTTGGAGGCACCAAACCACAAGAGATAAAGAGATCAGAACTAAACTCTACAGGAATTGGAGAAAGAATTGACTTCTGGATTAGGAAAACAGGAATGAGCTTTGTTATTTTCAGTCTGTCTTTCTTAGAGGACATAATATCCTGACTTAGCTTTGAAGGTTAAGTAGGATTTCCTCTGGTAAAGATAAAAGAAGGGCATAACATCTTCATTTTTTAATAGGAATAATTTTTCACTTGAAGTTTGCAATGGCTTTCTTCATGTATTTAATATCTCAAATGAAGATTTATGCCCTTCCACTGACTAAGAATAAATTATATAGATACATAAATGTCTGCTCCTCACATGGCATGGATCAAGACCAGCATCACAGTTTCAGAAAGATAATTATATTTCCAGTAGATAGAGCAGTGCTGTGGAGAAAACACCTATATCACCCTGGCACTTGTTGAATAAAAATGTGCATATTTTATTCATAAAGGTCAACTAATTAGTAGGACTGAATTTTTACAAAACAAAATTTAAAAGCCAATTATTCTAAATGGTAGGAGGCTAATGGTTATATATTTAACATGCTGAGTTATTCATCCAAAGATGGGAGGGTTGAGGGAGAGACAGAAAAGTGGGGAGGGCGATGAAATAAATTAAGGAATGCAGAAGGAAGGCGCTAGGGGGAGGGAGGAAGGCATTGTAATACTCTTTAGTTTGCAGAACTGCCAATGCAATCACCATGACTAGTACACAATCAATTATTAACACCGAATTCTAATACAACAAAATAACAAACCAGAGGATAAAAATGTTTTTTAAACAATGCACATAGAAATGAGACACAATTAATGCCATAAGAAAAATGATAAAGCTCCTATTGTCAAAATTAAAGGAGAAAATTCTAGAGCATAACCATAAGACAGGGAGCACATCAAAAGGAAAAGACAAGTTATTTTTCCAGATATAATTATATTTTCCTAACAAAATTAGAATCAGCATGCACACATGCACACATGTGTGTACACATCCTACACCTGTCCTCATGGTGAACTTCAAGGATTTTATCAAAGTAGTGTTTAACCAAAATGTTTTAATGTTTGAAATAAACAGGAAGACTTTTATATTCTTGGACTCATATTAAAGTCATGCTATTCAGTTTACAAAGTACGGGTATGATGGAATCACTTCACTGACTTAAAAATCTTTAATGGCTTCCTCTTATTTACAGAAACAAACATGAAGTCGACCTGACATGAAGCTGAGGCTGGAAAAGGCCCTGTGTGTGATTCAGTGAGGTCTATGCAGAGCACGGGGGAAGTGACACAAACAGGACAGACCAATGACAGGAGCTGAGTAGCATGTACATACAGCTGAAAACTGCATGTAGCCTGATGCTCCACAGAGTACCAGAGCATGCACAGCACGCATGGATACCTATTCCTCAAGCCCATGGAGCCCTTTTACCCCAGGGTCAGTAGCTATTGATTGCAGCATGCCCCAGGAGGGATATGTTTTATCTCCTCAGACAGTTCTGCGTGGGAAGACTCCTGTAAACCAAAGGAAGTGCACCAAAGGAAGCAATGAGCAACTTGTCCGGGACCTGGACACACTGCCCAGATGGCAGACAACATAGGTGGCTCTGTTATTATTTTATATATGTTAATAATCCAACCTGAATCTCTCTCCTCCATTCAATCACCAATCCTGGTCACTACAAGTCTTCTTTGATCTTTAGAAATATCAGTGCATTTGTTGCATTTTACAGTGGCAATACCACCTGTGGTAGGATATAGATTTTTGTTGGTTTGGTTTGGTGTTTTGTTTGTTTGTTTTTGTTTTGTTTTGTTTTGTTTTGGTTTTGAATCAAGATTTGTCTGTGTAGCCCTGGCTGTCTTGGAGGTCACTATATAGACCAGGCTGGCTTTGAACTCAGAGATCTTCATGCTTTTGCCTCCTAAGTAAGGGGATTAAAGGCATGTGCTACCACTGCCTGACTGGAAATCGCTATTTTAACTTATGTCAACTCATTGTTCCATGAGTCCATATGCTTAGACTAGACAATGTAGTGGCAAGATTATGTGATAAAAGCTATCATTTCATAGACAACCATGAAGCACAATGTAAGACAGGAAGAAACCAGCGATATTGGATCACAAGGCGTCCCTTACATTCTAGGCTTTCAGGATCTCCCCCCAAAAAATACTACTCCATGCACCAAACATTCTAATCACAAATCTAAATATTGTATGTTCATGTCATAGCAATCAGCCACTCATTTTTTATTGTTGCAAGGACATTTTATCTAATTTCCTATTGTGGCATTCTGCACCATCTCTGTGCAAACTGACTGATCAGTTGGATTATTAGTTCTATAAGGACAAGAACTGCATGTGGCTTTTCTCCAGACTTAGAGTCTGACATACAGTAGATATTGTGTGACAGACAGTTGGATACATCCATGCTTCCATGAGAATAATGTTCTGTGAGGAAGAACAAGCCATTCACCATAGTTCTTTCTGCTTACAGTGACAGTCTCTGTGAGCAAGGCCTCTGAGCTAACTAGTACCAGCAGGATATCTGCTCATAACAGAAGAAGTTTTCTGTGAAAGGTACATTGTCCATCTCATTGACCCAGGATATGCCATTCAAATACAATAATGAAGCAGTTAAAGCATTCAAATACCAGAGCTCCCTAGTCATTGGACATTGGATTCAATTACTACTAAGAGAAAAATATATCTAGGAATCAGAAGATGTCAACTTTGCCTTACAGAGCTTTTTAATTTTATGAGGTCCCATTTGTCAATTGATGATCTTAGAGCCTGAACCACTAGTGTTCTGGTCAAGAAATTTTCCCCTGTGCTAATGTAAATCTATTCAATATTCTCTTCTATTAGTTTCAGTGTATCTCATTCTATGTGGAGATCCTTGATCCACTTGGACTTGAACTTTGTACAAGGAAATAAAATGGATCAATTCCCATTCTTCCATATGCCTACTGCCAGTTGAACAAGAACCATTTGTTGAAAATGCTGTCTTTTTACCACTGGATGGTTTTGGCTTCTTTGTCAAAGATCAAGTAATGATAGATATGTGGGTTTATTTCTGGGTCTTCAATTATATTCCATTGTTTATTCCATTGTTCATTCCATTGAACTTCCCCTAGAAGTTCTTTTACTTTTGAGAATAATTTTCACTATCCTGGGTTTTTTGTTATTTCAGATGAATTAAAGAATTGTTCTTTCTATTTCTGTGAAGAGTTGTATTGGAATTTTGTTGGGGATTGCCCTGAATCTGTAAATTGTGTTCAGTAAGATGACCATTTTTACTATGTTAATCCTGGCAATCCATGAGCATAGGCTATCTTTCCATCTCTTGAGGTTCTCTTCAGTATTTTTCTTCAGAAACTTGAAATTCTTGTCATAGAGATCTCTTACTTGCTTTGTTAGAGTTACACGAAGATATTTTATATTATTTGTGACTATTATGAATGGTGCTGCTTCTCTAATTTCTTTCTCAGTCCATTTATCCTTTGAGTAGAGGAAGGCTACTAATTTGTTTCAGTTAATGTTATATGTAGATACTTTCCTGAATTTGTTTACCAGCCGTAGGAGTTCTTTGGTGGAATTTTTGGCGTCATTTATGTTTACTATCATATCATCTGCAAATAGTGATATCATGACTTTTTCCTTTCCAATTTGTATCATTTTGACCTCCTTTTGTTGTCTAATTGCTCTGGCTAGAATTTTGAGTACTATATTGAATAGATAAGGAGAGAGTAGGCAGCCTTATCTAGTCCCTGGTTTTAGTGAGAGTGCTTCAAGTTTCTCTACATTTAATATGATGTTGACTATTGGTTTACTGTATATTATTTTTATTATATTTAGGTATGGGCTTTGAATGGGGGGAGATGAGATACAGGGTTTGTGGAGGGGGAACCAGTAAGGGGACAGCATTTGAAATGCAAATAAATAAAATGACCAATAAAAAGAAGACAAAGTCACCTGTGTTCAACCACACATTTTCAGCTCTCCTTTGCCTCAGTTCTATATAGAAAAAAAAACTCCTCCTAAACTTGATGGTGTCTCGAAGACTCAGGCCATTTTCTTCTTATGTTTCTTTCTTATGTTCTATGTTTTATGAGAGAGACCTAAATATTCTGGTAATTTCTGTTAAAGTAAACTCTATAAACCAATAAGGCACTGATCATAATTACTAGTTAATGATGAATCAAATTGTATAAGGAACCATACTGACATCTTCATCAAGAAATAGAGCATCAACTGCCCCAAATCCTATGCCTCTTCTAGTGATTATTACCTTCCTAAGGGTTACCAGTATCCTGGCATCTATCACTATAGAGAAATTCAACTGCTTTAAGAATGCAGAAACTTTCTGCAAGCCAAAGTTTGAGAATCTTATCAGAAGAAAATGTTTCAGATCAAGTCGGTGTCTTCAGTTGCAGGAACAGTGATAGGCATGAGCGGATGAGCAAAGCTCTCCATGACCAAGAGAAGCCTAGCACACCAACAGAGATTTTTAAGATAAGCAAACTTTGGTTCTCAAAAAGTTTCTGAAAATTCTCAACATACCTATTTATAGTTATTCATTGCTAAAAAGCAAAAATATTTTGTAAGCAATGAAAGAATAGCCACCTCATTTCAGATACAACCCTATTGGATTTTTAAATTCCTTTTCAGTAGCTAAAAATGAGGTCAGGTATTGAATGTTTAAGATATTAGAATGTCTTTTGGGACCAAAAAATATCACACAGTACAAATATAGAAGGCACCTGCGTTTAGGGTTTTGTTTGTTTTGTTTTGTTTTGTTTTGTTTTGTTTTGTTTTGTTTTTGACCAAATGTGACTAATTTAAAATTTTTGGTGACTTTTGACCTATTCTCTTACATTTTAGCCAGAGTCTAGTTTTATCATACTAAATCTGCTTCAGGTTACAGGATTTACTTTAGAGTTTAGATTCTAAAGAAATATATACTCACTTGTATTTTAATATGTGGAAGAACTAGATAACCTTTCAGGGACTCTGGAAACAATCTGCTTAATATGTTCAATGAAATATAACTTAAAAAAAATTAGCTACATTTTTAAAGACCCTGTTGCTAAGCAGAGGTCTCTGCAATTTTAATCAATTTATAACATATGATACTGTATTAAATATTCTTGAAAGGAATACAACCATTCAATTAATAAATGAGTTCATTATGTTTCCAAAAGAACAAAAGACTAGAAAACTCACATGATACATATTTTTCCTATGATATATTTTCCTTTTTAATTGACAGTCCAAATTATTTATATGTATGATGTATTATTATGGTGTTATATTGGATATAAGCACACTACATGAAATTCAAATGTGCCCTCTTGTCTTAGTTTGGATTTTATCACTGTGAAAAGACACCATGACCAATGCAACTCTTATAAAGGACATTTAATTGGGGCTGGCTTACAATTCAGTGATTCAGTCCATTATCATCAAGGGGGAAGCATGGCAGCATCCAGACAGGCATGGTGGTAGAGTAGCCTACAGTTCTACATCTTAATCTGAAAGCAGCCAGAAGGCTCCCCTCTGCACTCGGCAGAGCTTGAACATAGGACTGCAAAGTTCACCCTCACAGTGACACACTTCCTCCAACAAGGCTACACCTATTCCAATAAGACCACACCTGCCAAGCCTTCAAACACATGAGTCTATGGGGGCCAATCCTATTTGAAGCACCACACTTCTAAAACACAGATTGAAATGCAACTACTATGTAACTGCCCGCAGTTACATCGAACGGGTTACCTGGAAGGGAAGCTGGGATATATGGGAAGGAGGCAAAAAGAGAAGGAGACCAAGATAACACCTGCTATTCAAGGTCTCAAAGTTTAATGAAGAACTCCCAATATATAGACAGAGGAAAATGACTGGAAGCTTCTCAGCAGAACTGGATCAGTTGCTCCACAGGTGGCTAGTGTTTCTCAGGAAACTGCAGGTCCTTGAAGAACAATAGGCTTCACCTTGGTCTGAGCACTCCACCCTAGGTGGAGGGGATTAGGGCTAACAAAGGAGTTCCCACTCAAAGACTGGGAGAGGAATTTCACATTAGTTGATGTCAAGTTCCTGCCAGGTGGCGTGGCACCTCAATAAGGCTCTCTACACTACTATTGTGACAGTAGTAAGAGGTAGGGTCTTAAAAATATTGTTACAGAATGGCGATTGCTCCCTCACAAATATGTTAGGGTTATTATTAATTTCATCAGTTAGTTAATGTAGGCATAAGCTCATTATGAAAGGAAGTGCTTGACATGGTTTTTCCACCTCATGTATATTTGTCTGTCTTGTGATGCCCTTGACCACTATGCTGGTTAGTTTTTATTATATAACCTGTATGCTAGTCTGTAGGGCACTTTCATGCTTAATGATCAATGTGGAATTTCTGAGCTCACAGTAGGTGGTGCTGCCCATGGGCAGATGGATCCAAGCTGTGTAAGAAACAACCTGTATAAGCAATAATTAGCAAGCCAGAAAGCAGCAATCTCCTATGCCCTCTGTTTCCCATTTTATGCCTCCAGGTTTTGCTGTGAATCCTTGCCCTGACTTCCTTTCATGATGTACTATAAGCAGTAAAATGAAATAAATCATTTCCTTCCCAAGTTGCTTTTGGTCATAGTGTTTTATCAAGCAATAGAAAGCAAAGAAAAACAGTCACATTTGATACAGCATATATTCCCACATCTCATATGACCTACCAGATTCATCTTCCCAGTCTATAGAACTGTAGAAAATATAAGTAATTATAAGTAGTTCCCCTTTGAATAACCAGATTGTGATATCCTGTCACAAATCAAAAATTGGAACAAGACAAGTAAAATATAAAGTTATTATTATAGCAAGTTAATTAGCCCACTATTATGAGTGAACTATTAGCTCACTTATATGAAAAAATTTTTGTGGTACTACATTTAAAATTTGAAACATTTTAAAATACAAACATTATTATTAACTACAGTAACTCTGTGAACAAAATCTCAAGCCTTGTTCCTCCCATCTTGCTGAAATTCTTGGGAGGGGCAGATACTTTGTATTTTTTATTATTTTGTATATATTATTATTTACATGAGACTCATAGGTGGTGATGTTTTATGTCACTTCCCATCATTGTGTGTCATGTCCTACTGGGTGAATATGCCTTAAATCATTGATAGGAACCTACCTTAGGATACATTATTTGATACAGACATTTCACTTGTGTCAAAAAAAACCACCACCAAATTTCCAACCCCCTTACTGTTCTGCCTTTCCTCAAAAATCTTTACTCAAGTTATTGAAGCATTTTTTCTTTGTAAAATAGCAAAAAATTCTAACAAAGTATATGATCTTGAGCTTTATTACATTATTAAGTAGTAGCTAGTGTCCCATAACTGAGAGCTTCTCTGTGAGGACACTGACTTAAATTCTGTTAAACTTTCATGGGAAGAAAAACAGGTTTTTAATCATGAAGGAGTATGTATTTTAAAAGTTTTGTTTTCTCTGTAACATCATAGATCCTGATAGGACTATCTATATGACATAGGCATCTGTTCATGATGCTGGCCAAGAACCTTCCAGAAAGCCTGATGTGGGACAACTCTCAGCATATGTTTGGACTTGTTTAGCATATTCATTGGTGTCACTCCTGAGCACTCAGGAGGCAATTCTTAGAGATGGGTGAATCTCTTAATGTAATGAGGCATGTGTGTGTGTGTGTGTATACATGTATATATATATATATATATATATATATATATATATATATATACACACACACACATGTATGTATGTGTGTGTTTATATGTTTGTGGGCAGTGTTACCCTAAAAGTGATTTTATATTCCAAATGGAGACATAAATAAAACAGCAGAGGTTGTAATTCAGTCTTGACTAAATATAAAAGTTCAACTGAATAAAAAATTAATTCAATTTCCGTGTATAAACCCAGAAATTGTAAATGGATGTCTAAAGTTTGCTAGACACAGTACCTATCCCTGATAATCTAACAGGGATTCTATTATTAAAAAAATATATGAGATAATTAACTCATAAAAAGAAAGGGCTTGTTTGGCCTACAATCCTGACTTTAGAACTCAGCCCACATGGTGTTCTGTGACATGGATCCCAGGTGAAGTCACCAGACCATGTCTGCCTGTGTACCAGTCACCATACCCCACAGTGTACTTCAGGGACCACATGGTATTCTGCATTCCTGGCCTTAAATAAGGACTCTCTAACCTGATGTCCACCATACCCTATTCCATCTAGAAAAGTGTAGCATCCTATGTCCTCCTCCTACCCATAGCCACTGTGAGCCCCAACCAGTGCACCCCAAAGATTACTTAAATGATACAATGAACTCTCAGAGACCTCTGAAGATAGGCAATGAGAATATTTTAGGCCTAGTGTCTTGGCCCAAAAATTATACCTCTCATTATGAGTGAGGTAACCTATACGTAGGAGGGAAAGCTTTGCATGTTTTCTTTCATGTGTGATATTGGCTTTGAATTGTTAGATATGTGTGCTTCATTTGAAACACCCATAAATGTTTGAAACTCAAAGGGACTATGGAGAAAAGAGGAATCTTTCAAGATATCAAAGATAATAACAGTAATAAAAGTCAGGGGAGGAAAAACAATAGAACAGGAAGAACTAAATGGAATGAGGGTGGGCAGGCAGAATGGAGAATGGAATGTGAGAAGGGCTAGTTAAAACTTAAAGACATTTTGGAAAAAGTACTTGTACACACTTCCTAAAATATGTACTAATATAAAAAGATTAGAAAAAGTTACCCTATAACAAAGGAACAATACCACAATTTGATACTTCTAAACTCTAGTATATTTTTAGTTTCCTCTTTTAGGCCAGTGGGGTCCAATAGACTCCAAAAAAATTATAGGCTATCACTATAGTTCTTGCTTACCCCCACAATACAACGATAAGATCCTATAGCTAAACACTTATGCTTGAGCCATAAATATGGATAATACTGATACTAAAATGAAAGCTTCCTCTGCACTGGATAGATATTATAGATTGTGATAGAAAGCACTGTGTGTGGTACCAGAGGAGAAAACTATTAGCCAGACTTGCTTGTGAACCCTATGAGGTAAAATAATGACTGGTCTGGCCTGATGTGCCTCTTGATGCAATAATGACACACATTTTATGGGAGTAACCAACCACTTTCTGATTCTATTAAGGCCCTCTACACAAGATGAAACCTATACCTTCCATCTTTAACAGAGTCAAGAAATGGTGGCTAAATATTTCATCGACCCACAGAGAGAATCTACCATAACTCTGTTAAATGGATATATTAGTGAAACCACCCCTAATAACTTATTTCTACATCCATAGATCACTACCACCTACCTCTCCTTGCTCTCTTCAGGAAAGTGTCTTCTCGTGATAGATGGTAATTAACAGAGACTCGCAGCTGACAACAGGATAACACTTAGAGAACAAGAGACTTCAAAGTGCTCAGCCCAATATGGGATAATCAAACATTACATCCCTCTCCCCAAAGTTCAGACATGTTCATGAAAGTGAGGGTGGAAGCACTGTTAAGAGTCACGGGTGATGTATGCCTTTAGGAACCCAGTGTTTTCTGGACACAACTAGAAAGTTAATCTATGAAGTCACAGAGATTGTGGCAGCATGCACAAGACCCTAGCAAATTCACATCAGGCAATATTCCAGGATGAAGAGGGAAGAAGAGCAGGCTGTCTCACTCCTACCTAGGCAGCTATTGGAGTTTGATATCTCCTGAGAGAGACAGTAATGATGTTGCTGTAATGATGTGGTAGACTTGACAATATTCTGGATCAAGCCTCACTCCCAAGGTTGATTGGGGAATGCAAGTTAGTGTTGGTGGGTTTAACAACAAAATCAGAGAGTGGGGATGGGGTGGAGTGGAGTGGGGAGGGAGAGGAGGGCAGGATCTTGGAGGAGTTGGAGAGATTGGAAAATATGATCAAAATACATTGTATGAAATTCTCAAGTAATTAACAAAAAGAGAGCTAAAGATGGTGGTATACACAAAGAATTCCAGTGCTAGAAAGGCTGGAGCTGAAAGACTGCTGTGAGATTGAGACCAGTCTCAGCTACACAATAAGTGTGAAACCAACTTGATCTACGTAAGACTCATCTCAAAAATGAACATCTAATGACCGCTGCATTCATGAACTTACACTAGAAGTAGTTAACACCTGCAGACGATCAAGCCAAAGTTCCAGCATGGGTTGAAGAGGGTCTTCCAGGCCTCTGCCTCTAGATAGGGTGAGTTCTGAGTAAGGGAGAGTCATTTTTCTTCAGAGGTATGGTTGTTGATAACCTGACCTTGTTCCAGTGAGTAAGCCCTCCCAACTCCTATGTGCTTTGAGAAGCACTAATTGAACTCAGTAGAAAATCTACATCATACATATATACATACGTGTGTATGTGTATGTATGTAACAAAATGCAGAAAGGTAATGAGGATAAAGTGTTGAAAGGAATATAGAGAGTTAGAGGAAGGAGTTGGGGGGGGGTTATATGATCAAAATATATTTTATACATGAGTATAAATTCAGAAAGAATAAATAACATTAAAAATAAAAGTGAGGGGGAAAAGAAAAGAAGAGAAAAAGAAGAAGAAAAAGAAAAGGGGGTTGGAAAGATGGTGCATCAATTATGATACTTACTGCTCTTGTGGAGGCCCACATATAGCTTCAAACATCTAAATGGAGGCACATAATCATCTGTATCTCCAGTTCCAGTGGATCTGACACAGTTTTCTGGTCTCTGCAAGCACCAGGCACACATGCTATGTACATACATACATACATATATACATAAATACATACATATGTACATACAGACAAAATCCTTGTGAACATTAAATAAAAATAAATAGATGGGAGAGATTCTATCTTGGCTCACCATTTCATGATGTCCAGGACACAATTAACTCCTTCACCTTATGGCAAGGATGCAAAATTAAAGAGGATGGCACCAGGGCCCCTACACTCTTCTTGGAGGGTACATCTTTAGTGACCTAAGCCTTCTGATTAGTAGGCTCCATGGTCAGGTTTCACCACCTTCCATTGCTATTGCTCTGAGGACCAAAATGCTTCAGGGAAACAGTCAACACTCAAGCTAGAACAGGTGTGCTACATTCGATGCTTAAATAAATGCCACAAGCAGACAGCACGAATCTTCATCCAGATGTAAATGAGAGTAAATTTTAGTTAACAAATGGCAAAATGGAATATAAACGTGCTTCTCTTTGGTGCCAAATCTGCCATTTCTGCTTTATTTCTATATAATACAATCATCTATATAGTGTCATAATGAAAAATTAGTAAAATAAGAAAAGCTTAATAAATTTTCCAGATCCTAAGGCTGAAGTGTGTAGGAGATGCCCCAGGAAAGCTTCTTCCAAGCATCCCAACCAGTCAGCAATCTCCCTAAGGCATCATGCGAACATGTAGTATCTTAATAGAGGAGCCTTGGATGATGGATGCCTGATTTTCTAGTTGGGAGCATGTACGTGCATGTGTGTCAACCAGATATTTAAGAGAACAAAATTTTGTATTATCTTTGTCTTTATATAAAAACCACTTTGGACCTCTAGGGACATGAAGTTCTATCTTCTAAATGCACATTTCCGTTTTTGCCCATAGAAAATTGTGTTGGGGGAGAAGTGGAGGTTTGTTCCTGAGAATGCTCCAAGGCACCTTTCTTATTTCAAGTTTAAAAATGCTATGATTTTACATCCCATCAAATATAAGATGGTAAGTTTAATATAGCTAACAAAAATTGCCTCCTGCAGATTATGCCCTCCAGCTATCATCGTGTTAACTTGTAATTTGCAGGTTTGAAATTCTCCCATCAAAGAACATGTTTTCTTTAGTCAAAACAGAAAGAATTTAATTTCTATTGTCTGTATAGATTGATCCACTTCCCTCTTTTCTTTTCAAAAGACTCATCACTAATTTGTTGAGTGGCAACAAAGAAATGTATGTTCCTATTTCGGTCTCAAAAATGAATAAAATGTGATTTTTAAATGTAATTAGGGTAAAATAACTAATTATATTATGTTGAATATAGTTATAATGAGATGAGTATATTAATTAGCTCAAGTGGACAACAGTGTAACTCAACACAAAGCACTGTGCACTGCCAACCCTTATAGAGTTCATAGAGGTCAGGATACAGAAAACAAGAATTTGAGAGGATGGTTAAACAAATACAGTGAAGTTTTCAATGTGTCCCAGTATGTTTCTGTTAATGTAGCTCAGTATCATAGCCTTAGAGATAAGTTAGTGATAACTTCCGGAAGTGTTGTGACCAGTTTTCTGAGGAACCACCAGACTGATTTCCAGGACCCTGCTATACCACTCCTGGCATTATGTAATTGGGAGTTTTATATACATAAAGACATTTGGTTAATTATTCAAGTTTAAGAGTCATGCTTTACTGGATACTTGGAAGGAGTGGTGCAGAGGCCTGGTGGAGTGGTACTTTTTTCAAATAATTACCCCTACCTACAAAGACCAAAACTTTCCCTGTGATATTACCAAATCTCCATGAAGATTCTTTCTCGTGGTATTTAAATGGTAGATTTTGTTGCATCAAAATTAGTCTTGGTTGAAATACAGCTGATGGAAATCATATAGATAAATGTAAACTGCTTGCAATTAAATCAAAGAGAAGAGCAGGATATTCCTCAGACCGGAGCGATACCACTTTGGAATAAACTAGCACAAGCTGTGAACTGCTGACATTCATTTTTCTCAATTCTTCAGGGTGGAAATCCAAGATAAAGGTGCTAGCCTTTAACTCCTATCCAGCTAGAGCCCCACCTACCTGACCTGACTCTGACCCTAATTTTCACCCTAGAAAACTTGACTGTAAGCATTGTCAAATTGTGAATGAATACTTAAGCATGTGATTGGAGCTCGGCACACACTGACTTGTATTCTAGTGGGCCTTATTACTGTTCATTCTTAGCACTAAATCTCTAGAACTATATGAAGCAAACTCCATGAATCTGCCAACATACTTGGACCCAAATATGTGAGAACAAAACTTTCTTTGAGCATTATGAACCACTAAGTTTTAGGGCCTCTCATGAGATCAGGTCCCTCATATTTCAACATTGTTGGGGCACAGAGGTCCTTGTACTCACAAACAAGCACAAACAGACACAGGGGTGTTAATCATGCAGGGGTGTCTCCACAATGGAGGAGATAAAATTAAATCCCTGCAATCCATCCAGAAAGCTGAGAGATTTTGTTAACCACCTGGTGACCTTGATACTATCTGTGGAGGCGGACCTCACCCACCTTTCTCAATAGAGCAGGCCCCACCCAGATTCCTCAGAATAATCCTTCCAACCTCTTTTCTCCCTAGATCATTACCCACCCTTAGGGGAGAAGTCACAAGTGTTCTACAGTCTGCTGACCTCTGGGCTGTCTGTCAGAGACTACAGTAGACTCTACTAGGCCTTTAAGCTATAGAACCCACCCTCATGATCATATGTACTTTTTAAAAAAGCCTCTATGTAGTCACACCTTAAGCTTTATTGTATACCTGAAGTTGGACTGATTAGATAGATTATTGCCTGGAAATCTTTTCCCAAATTGTACTGTTTTAAATATACTGACACAGAACTGCCTGGCATAGACTCCCTGAAGCCTGAGCCAGGTTGACAAAGTCAGTCTGCAGCAGGCTTTCATTCTCATCTCTTCCCACATTTTGCTTTCCTGTATGACACCTGCATGGTCTCCCTCACAGCACCTTCTTCATTGGAATGGTGACATTCTAATAGCTACTTAAGTGCCATTGTGCTTTCATCTAACAGTCAAGAATTGGCTCCTCCTCCTCTTTCTCATGGTCTTCTTCCATTCACTTCAGAAACTTCACACATACTATTCCAAAGTTGACCATCTTTTCACAGGAACAATTCCCCTGTGAGCAATGCTATTCTTTTTACAATGGAACTCCATGTACGCAATTATAGGCATTTCAGCTTTTGAAATTAACTTTCTTTCCCCAACTTGAAGAAGTGAAAAGGAAGCATTGTTCCTTCAGCAACTGCACTGTAAATTACCTCTCGAATAGTCTCAGGAGTCAAATGTCTTTTGTGCTCTCTCATGCCCCTTTTGGGCAAGCAATTCTCCATTTCCTCCCATTTCTCATTGTGACTTTGAAGGGCTGGTCATGTTTGAACAGTCAGAACCGCTTTTATCATCTCTTTGACAAGTTTCTTTGAATTTTGTTAGACTCACTGTGCATTCTCATTTAGTACCCAGAAATTTAAAAGATACAAATAAAAGCCATACTTCTATACGTGCCATGAGAAATGATGTCCAGGCACAAAAATAGCATTTGGGTTGAAATAAATATGAGTATAAATTCTGGTTGTGCCAAATAGTTGCTGCGTGTCTTTGGGAGAGTTATTAGCATCTCTGTGCCCCACTTCCTTCATCTATCATATAGAGGGAATAAAGCAACTTTGAAGAATGGCTTTAAGCACCAGGAGATATACAGAATTATTGGCCATATGTATGGCATTCAATAGAGACAATTACAATAAATAATTATTATTTATTATTAATAAATAAGGCATTTATTAATGAAGAAGAATGGAACAGAGTACTATGATATAGATCCTTAGGACTATCTAGGAGTGGGTCTCATTTGAACTCACTACCTCTTAGACTCTTCCTCGGTGATCTCTCTGGTTGCTCTACTTGAGAGAACACTGGCAGCAGCATCCCCAACAGAGTGGTGGTGACTCTACTAGCAAGGTGTTGATGATAGAAAGTGACAGAACACTAGCTAAAGTGGTAGGGGCAATATCAGTTAGTAGTATGGACTGCAATATGGAAAAGAGTCCAGGGAAAACTGAAACACAGTTCATCTACATAGATGTGATGTAGTACTTTAAAGAGAGCACAGGGGTCAGAAAAGCACTTGAGGGTTTAGGAGATTCATAGCAGTAGAAATCTCCAACTGAGTTAGTAAGACAGCAGTCAAATCAGCCATGTCTGCTATCTGCTGGTTACTACAGACAGAACTCCCTGAACAGGAAGACCAGGCCCCATCTCCAAAGACTGAAGGGGAAAAACAACTTTTGAGTATGTGATCAATGTGTGGTTTATCAAAGTAGACATTTGGGGGGGGGGTTGGAGTTATCATTGAGGTGTGCTCATAAGCTGGTAGAAATTATGTCAGCATTAAAGCTGGGCTTAGAAGCCATGAGATGGATGGGCTTTGGAGAGTGTATGTCTAGGGTTGCGTTGCATTCTCAGTTTCTGAGACTTCAAACCATGTAGCTGCTAGACATTACTTGGAACTTGCATAGCATTCAGAGGAAGGGGCGTAGTTCTCTTGAAAGCCTTGGAACCCAGACATGTAGACGCTTGCATCAAATGAATACCTTGGCTCTTACATTTGCCTCCAGAGGCTCTTGTATTCCCCAACTAAGTGCAAGTATCAACCAATAGCAGAACTTCTATTTTATTGATAAATATTGTCAGTGGCATCAAGAAAGGGGAGCTGGGGACACAGCTCTTCACTGCCACATATATCAGCCTGGTGGATTAGAGGAGCATTTCAGTAGAGTCCTTTAATCTAGAGAAGCTAGAATTCGTCATCACAGAAAAGAATGCCATGCCATCAAGTCAATGAGAAGGTGAGTTGAAGCTTAGAACTTCACTATAGATGGAAGCATGGGCCTTAGTAGAGAGGCACTTAAGAAGGGATACAGCATGCCCATGTATGGATTTCTCAGGAGAAACCTAAGTGTTGGTATCTTCACAATAGCTGTAACAAAATTTTGGAAGCTTCTGAAGTTACATCTCAAAGATCTGCAAAGGGACCACTTTTTTCCCCTTTATTTCTCCCAGGAAATGAGATAGCAGAGTATTTCCCAGGGAAAATGGAATAAGATTATAATTTATAAGTTAAAACGATAGAGAAGTTATAGAAGGAAGTTAGGCAGGATTTTATTTAAAGAAAGAAAGAAAACCAAAACCAAACAAAGAAGCAAACAAAAACTTTTGTAGACCCATTTGTGAGATGCCCAGAAAACTGCTGGTTCATATCTGGGAAAGAAATAAAGTCATACATGCTTGAACCTAAGCAAGGTTCATTGTTTTACTAACATTCTCTAATGTTCGTATTTGAAACATCTCTAGATAAAAGGAATTTTGTCTCCATGTTGACAACATTCAAGGCAAATGTTGATTGTACTAGACTTCTCACGTCTCAGGTAGTAAGAGACTTTAGTCAGATTCAGAATTAGAGCTTTCTTGTCCTTCCCATGTTTCACCCACCCTTAATTTTCCCTGTATTTCTTCTATCTTGCCTCAGTTGGATTCCCATGTTGGAATCCCATGTTATATCTACTGAGACTTCCATGAAATTATCCACTTGCTCTTTAGCAGTACTATAGCTATCGCATATCAATTATTAAGTAATTGTCATAGATTTTTTTGGGCGCTATACATATCTTGTAATATCAGTACTCAGAAAACTGTGACAGGGGCACCACAAATTTGAAAATAGTCTGGGCTACTTTAAAAGTCATTGACTACAAAACAGATCAATGAAGCAAAATCAGACAATGAGACTACAAGCAAAGTGATTCAGCTCCCCAGGTTTTTAAATCCAGTGTGTCTGTGTCATTTTCACTTGGGATACTTCCAGCCTCACTTCCTTTCTGCCTCCCTGACCAGGTGTCCAGGAAATGGCCTGCAGCTTAGCGGGCAACACAGAAAGCTGACTTCTTTGGGGTTCCATTAAAAGCTACATCTCCAGAAGGTACTTGATCCCTCAATCAAATTAGATTTCCTGGGCAGCCTGTTGTTTCTATTTGATATCACTTAGAGCTCAGATCACATGTGAAGAAAAAAAAAAGTCTTTTCCCCAGGATATAAATGCAAACTGTGGCTATCTACTGGTGACAGACACCGTCACTTCAAAGTTGCTTTCTGAAATTTCATTTGGGAAAAACAGGGACCTTGGCAAGAATTTTAAGAGGAAGACTTTGAGACCAAGATGGCAAGAAGAAATGTGGGCAAGCACTGGCCTATTGTTCAGGGCCTCAATGACCATTCATATATACTGGGTTATATGCAGAAGCAGGGTATGCCCAAGAAAAGGCTAAAAGATCCCTATGACCAGCACTGGCATCCTGCACCACGAGCAAGTTGAGCCCTCTTGGGAACTCTGATACTGCCTGAAATCTAAAGGTGAGCTGAGCTGTCACCAGCAGATTGAGCAAGGGAGATTCGCATCAGGATGATTTGGAAAATCTAGCCATTTGGTGATTGGCCCTTAAAATACCTCTCTTATTGCTATATTCATGCCATATGCAGGACTGGGATTCATCTGGTAAGATCAGATTATTTTCCACAGAATTATTATAAAAAGAGTGAGACCAATCACCTTTATGGATTCTTGCTTCCTTTCTCTCTATTTCACACCTTCCCACACCATGAAACCATCCACTATGTGGTGGTGCAACCAAGAAATCCTCACTAAGTACCAAACTTCCAGAAACCAACAAGTCTCACACTTTCATCCTCCAATACTACAAAATCAACAACTTTCTCTTCTTTGTAAAGTGTCCAGCTTTGGTATTTCATTACAGCTACTGAAAATAGACTAAGTCAATGTGCAAAGCAAGAAGTTGCTATGATGGAAGAAAAAATAAATAGCCAGGCTAGTGTGTGCTCTAAATGGCCCAGATATTGGAAAGCCAGGAGAATCCCCATTTTAAAGGCAGCTAATTAAAACTCAGCACTGTGTCTCCACTCATCCTTCCAGCTGTCAGGACAACACAACATACGATTTGGAGTTTTCATTCCACCTATCAGAGATACATAGTCATGTAAACAAGGTCATTGCCAGCGACAGACAGCTTCTTATTCCTGCTCTCAGCTTGGCACTCCGCAACCTCAGCCTCTGCTCTGCTACCCACTGTCCTTTTACCTTTGCCAGAAGTGGTGCACACAGAAACAAAGGTTAGCTTTCTTTGGAGTCTGACACTGTCAGTTAGCATATGGGAGCAATTACTCATCTGTGGATGACATCTTTCTTTAAGGATGTACCTTTCCTCAGTCTGTTGGTTGTGATTTGAGAGACCATGAGTACATCTGATCACAAACATGTGTGCCCATGTCAATAAAGAGCTAAAAACAAGTGTCTAAAACATTCCAATAACCCTACTCAAAGGAAAGAAGCTAGTGGAAGTTTTCCACTTGTTTAAAAAACATTGATTTTTTGACTTTTACAGATCTAAACAAAGAATTTTCACCTGAAGAAATTCAGATGGCCAAGAAGCACCTTAAGAAATGCTCAACATCATTAGTCATTAGGGAAATGCAAATCAAAACAACTCTGAGATTTTACCTCACACCAGTCAGAATGGCTAAGGTTAAAAACTCAGGAGACAGCAGGTGTTGGTGAGGATGTGAGAAAGAGGAACACTCCTCCACTGCTGGTGGGGTTGTAAGATGCTACAACCACTTTTGAAATCAGTCAAGCAGTTCCTCAGAAAACTGGACATGACACTTCCGGAGGACCCTGCTATGCCTCTCCTGGGCATATACCCAAAAGATTTCCCAGCCTGCAATAAAGGCACATACTCCATTATGTTCATAGCAGCCTTATTTATAATAGCCAGAAGCTGGAAAGAACCCAGATATCCCTCAATGGAGGAATGGATACAGAAAAGGTGGTATATTTACACAATGGATTAGCAATTAAAAACAGTGAATTCATGAAATTTTTAGGCAAATGGTTGGATCTGGAAAATATCATCCTAAGTGAGGTAACCCAATCACAAAAGAATACACATGGAATGCAATCTCTGATAAGTGGATATTAATTAGCCCAAAAGCTTTGAATACCCAAGGCACAATTAGCATTACAAATGACTCCCATGAAGAAGTAAGAAGAGGGTCCTGATCCTGGAAAGGCTTGATCTATCATTGGAGGGGAGTACCAGGACAGAGAAAAGGGAGAGAGGTGATTGGAGAATGGGTGGAGAGGTTTATGGGACATATGGGGAGGGGGGAACTGGGAAAGGAGAGATCATTTGGAATATAAACAAAGAATATAGAAAATAAAAATATATAATAATAATAATAATAAACATTCAGTTTTTTGACTGTGTCTTTGGGGAGCACATACACATTGAGATCCAAGAACAACTTAGAAATGTCATTTCTCTCCTTCTACTATGTGGGTTCTGGTGCTCAAACCCAGGTTGTCAGACTTTGAAGCAGTAGGGTACACTGAGCAATCAAGTCCCTTTGTCCACTGAGCCATCATGCTGACCTAAAATTTTGCTTTTGATTTATTCTTTTTCCCTGTACCTCCTTTTAAAGTAAGCTGAGGCTGCCAATTTGAAACTCCTTTTCTTCTGATACATGTGTTTAATGCTATATGCTTCTCCTTGAATACTGCCATAGCACACCAGAAACTTTGTTATAGTGGGGTATTATTATTATTACCATTATTATTATTACCTTTCTTTATAGTCCAGCCACTACCCCTTCTTGGTCCCTCCCCCTGACCATTCCCCATCCAAGCAGATGTCCCCAACCCTTCATCCTAGCCCTACCAGACTTCCCCACTCCTTGGGGCCACAAAACTCTCAAGTGTTAGGTGTCCTTACTGAGGACAGACCAGGCAGTCCTCTGCTGTATATGTTATGGGGGCCTCATATCAGCTGTTGTATGCTGCCTGGTGGCTCAGAGTCCAAGAGCTGTCTGGGGTCCATACTAGTTGATAGAAGCAGGCAAAAAGCAAAAGCTAACTTCTTCCATGTGTCATCACCAGAAAGTGTAATCCAGAGTTAGTATGTGTCATCTGACATCAAAGGATTCAATCAAGACAATCCTTCACAATTTTTGGTTGGCTTTTGATTGATTCCAAATGTAAGTCAAGTTCAGTTTTAGTAACTGAAAAATATTAACCCTTATAATTGAAAATTACTTTTCATGTTTGGTATTCTAAGCTTTAGAATTCTAGAAAAGGAAGAAAGGAAAAAAATACCAGAAAGGAGAGAACATGAGGAAGAAAAAGATATTTTAATACATAATCAGTGAAAACTCCCCAAATTTGGCAAAAGTAATATTAATAAATTTAAGTTCAGTAGTGAATTTAAAATGTTAAAAATATAAATAACATTCTCTATTAATACAGAACTAAGACAAAAATCAATACCAGAAATTACTAAAGAAATCACAAAGTGATTTGACATTAAATAGAACATGTCTTCACAACTTTTGGGTTATAGGCAAAATAAAAGCCAAAGGGAATCAATGATCTGACAGGGCAAATAGGAAACAATGGATGAGTGAGCAGGTATAAATGTAGGCGAATGAATAATCACACTAAATATAAATGGGATAAATGTCTACACATTGAAAGGTAGATATTTTTCAGATTAATAAAATAATAATTGTATACTGTCTCTAAGATAAAAACTGTTCAACTTCAATGGTGCACGTTGGCTTATGATATTAATGGTGAGTGAAGAAAGGTGGAGTAGAGTGCTTTAGGGTAAATAATAATACTACCGAAATGCCCCAGTGATGACGGTCTAATACAGGAAAGAGTATATAGCTCATCATGTTTTCTTGGTAATTGAATTGCAGTGTAAAAGGAAGATATGAATTGAGGGAATTTGAAAAATGCTCAAAAGGTACAGAACATTATGCATGTGGAAGCCAGGGGACAGACTCCGTTGCTATCCTCAGAGAAGCAGTCCCTCTCCTTTCATACAAGATCTCTCACTGGTTGGGAACTCACCTATCAGGCTAAACTTGTAAGTTATATATCAAGGAATGCTCTTTCATGTGCCTCCGCCGCACTAGGATTGCACATACACACACTACCCTTCCCAGAGTTTTTATATGGGTTCTCAACATGGAACTCAGATCTTCATGCTTACAAGGTACACACTTTACTTACAGCTGTCTCCCCAACTCACTTAATATTAGACTCTTTCCTCTACTCTGCTAATGATTTGTTGTAGTGTATTGTATGTCAGATATAATATTTTTCAGTTTCTAAATTTTCATTCATTACATTTTGAATATTCCTATATTTTGGCTGACATTTTCCATATGTCATGATCAATTTTTTGAAATATGAATTTCAACTTTATCTCATCAGAAGTAGTTATAATAGCTACTTTCACATATTCCACTGGCAATTTCAAACTGTAATTAATTCTATACATTTTGAGCATTTTTTTAAAAATTCCCCCACTTCTTGTCATGTCACATAATATTAGATTGTATTCAAGATGTTTTAACTTGATTTAGTAAGTTTTGAAGTATTTTTATACTCTACTAGAAAATAATGATTGTTTGACAGCAACAACCAGTTTGATGATAATCAGCCTGTCAAGAGGTTTAGCTGCACTGCTATGATCAATGCTAGTTCTGTACCCCACACCTTTATCTTGCTATGTGGATCAGGTTCCGCTCCAAGGACAGTTAGATTTGACTCTGAGTTAAAGCATTAGTCAGAAAGTCTTCAAAGGCACTTCTGTGCCCTGCTGTGCTTGTCTATAAATGCCCAGCTCAGAGTTATACCAACAGTTACATCATTCCATAACCATATTTAGAAACCCAGCTTTCTCCATCACATGTCTTCTCCAGGAAGCTCAAATTCCAGAGAGCTTTTTTTTTTCATGTTCTCATAACCAGAAAAGAGTCTTATGACTTACTCTGCCCACAACCCTGTGAACTGTTGGATAACTACTACTAAGTAGAGGTTAAGTGACAAAAAGAGACAGAAAAATAACGTGGATATTGTTTGGGCATGACCTCTATTTCTTGGTTCCTCTGTTTGGAGAAGCAATATTTCTTTTCATAATGTGAGTCTTATGTGTCCTTTAAATTCTCATGCACTGAAGAGATGGTTGTCACCCTGTATGTTGTGGGGAGGTGGTAGAAACTTTGAATATGCTGTCTAAGGAAGGAAACTTTGGTCACTATGTCCTTGAAGGAGATAGTAGGACCACAGAGTCTCCCTTTCTGTCCCTGTTTCATGACTGCTGTTAAACAAGTAGTCTCCTCTATACGTCCCTTGAAATGTTATGAGCCACAGAAGAACAATATGAAATGATCATGAACTGAGAACTAGAAGTCATGAGCTCAAAACAAACTTTTTGTCCTTGTAAATTGACTTATTCAACATTTTGTAGTTGTAGTGGGAATCTGACTGAGAAATTTTGCCAAAGTTTAATTTCCTCATTCATTGCCATATGCCTGTGAGTGACTGACTCTAATCAGGGTTGAGAAGAAAAAGGGGGATGGAAAGACAGAAAATATAAAGCAAAAAAGGCACAAGAAATAAAATAGGACATTTCCCCAAAGTCACCCACATCAGAGGCCCATTTTACCAGACCATTGGTCAATGTGAGATTTACCATCGTCAGTTTTGCCTTCAGCATCTGCTGTGAAATTGTGAGATTTTGTTCATCTTGGGTTGAAGATGGGAGACAGACAGAACATCCCCCAGGTTTGGAAGCTATATCTGGTTTAAACCGCATTGGCTACTCTGTTTTGAATTTGATCCCTAAACTGCTTGCTAGTGTTACTTTCCAAAGATCTCCCAGCACTGTTTTCCATACTGAATTTGCTGTAATGTTGGAAATGCCTCAGTAACTTCAATTACTTTAGCCAGTCATCAAATGTTAGGTTCACACTTTTTATTAACTGCATTAAATAATGAACACGCAGAATTGTATGAAATATATTTCAGTTAGCGCATTATATTTATATTATCATTGCAAACGTAATCAATAGAAAAATAATTGAGGTATTTTACATTATTTTTCTCACATTATCTTTTTTCAAGTGACTGCATTCAAGTGCTTCCGTACGTGGCTAGTGCTTACTGTCTTGCAGCACATAGATCTGCACTGTGGTACAGCCTAGTACAATTCTTCTCTTTATGTACATGTTAGTGCTGACCCATAATTGTAGGTTAATAGATCGAATAGGTAAGAGATTCCCATGCATTTGGCTGTATATTTTGACTGATAGCTCTCTAGAGCTAAATCTGTTACTTCCTAAAGTGATCATGAATTCTAGCTAACAATGTAGGTGTATAACATATCCTAAATGATTATAGCTGTTACTCTAATTTAGCAGTTCTCAAACCATGGGTCTCAACCCCATTGGGGGTTAGAAATTAGATATCCTGTATTTCTAATATTTATATTACTATTCATAGCAGTAGCTAGAATTACAGTTATGAAGTAGCAATGAAATAATTTTATGGTTGGGGACACCACAAAATGTAGAACTATATCAAAGGATGACATCATTAGAAAAGTTGAGAACCATTGTTTTAATTCAATACATTCTAAATTGTAGGTACACTAAGTCCTTCACTATTGTAGGCTATCTGCTACTTTGCCACAGGCTTGAGTAGTTACTTTTATATTTTGCATTATATAACCATATTATAAGAGAAAATGGTTTCTCTAGCAACTTCTTCTTAATCTTGAATAGTCGTGTCTATGACCTTGGTAGCCGCTGATACATGGTGCAGAAGGAAGTGATAACCTAATACTTGATATTTGAGACCTATGATGAGCTCTAATTCTACTGTTAGAATTTTTATAGCAGAAAGATGAGTTTACTCACTCCCTTTTCTATGTGATAGTCATCTGAATCATTTCAGGATTTTTTTGGGTAACTGTGGTAGGTCAAGAATGAGATGTAAAAATAAACTGCATTGGAATAACAACTTTCCTACTAATCCATTCCCTTCTCCCAAATGGAAAAATATGTCCTAAGTATGAGAATCACTTTGATAAATTCTACAGTGCAAGAAAACTTGGATCTGAAGGGGATGTGACCACCTCACAGAATTTGATGTGTCATACCTAGTCAGTAGTGTGGCACCACCACATGATAGGACTGAGTTTTCAAGGCTACACATACAGTAAGAACTCAGTAATATTTGTATAAATACTATAGATGTTTACAAGAAAACAAGTCATCCTTTCTCTAATATATGTGGTGTGTATTCGTATAACTCCTGTGTTGTACACAGACATTTTCATGGAAGCATATGTTTGACTTTGTGAATCTCCTTCCACAAGTCCCTCTTCTTTGCTTTTGTACTGTGCCCCATTATTAATGTTCTCCATTCCTATAGACAGTTTCATGTCATATATACATGTATGATGTATGTATCTATTAAGAAGAATAGTAACACAAATGAGAATATATTTATTTGTCTTTCTGAGACTGGCTTAATTTTATTAAAGTAATTTTCTCCAGTTGCATTCATTTTCCTGTAAATGACAAAGCTCTATTTTTCCTTAGAGGAGAAAAACAATTTTATTGTTCCTATATGCCACATTTTATTTCTGTTCCTCCCTTATTGGACACAGAGATCAGTACCATAAATTAGCTACTATGAATAATGCTGTAATAAACAGTGATGTACCTGTATCTTTTGTGATAGGTCGAAGTGGAGACCTTTAGACAAATTCAGAGGAATGATGTTGCAGGGTAGTATGGTAGATCTAATTTAAGATTTGAGAATTCTCAGTGTCAGGATGAGTTTCCATTGCCCCCAAGCAATCAAAGAGTTTTCTGTTTGTCTAAATCTTTCCAGATTCGTTACTTGTTATCACATTGTTGTCAGTGTGACTGGGGTGAAATGGAAGTTCAAAGTACATTTGATCTGTATTGATCTCATGGCTCATGGCATTTTTCCATGTAATTATAGGCCATTTACATTTCATCTTCTAAGAACTGATTATTTCACTAGCCCATTTATTAATTGGGTTGCATTACTTCTTCCTGCTTGGTTTTTTTTTTTTTTTTTTTTTTTTTTTTACATTGTATGGTCTACATATCAATTCTCTAACTAATCTACAGCTTTCAAAGATTTTTTTTTCCTCCCATTCTGCACTGTGTCACCTTTTACATGATTTTAACTATTTCCTTGGCTGTAAGAAGGATTTGAATTTCAAGAGTGCCATTTGTCAATCACTGGCATTATATCCTGAGCAAATGGAGCCCTGGTTAGAAATTTCTTGCCTATTCTTATGTCTTGACATGTTTTTCCTAATTTTTCCTCTAGCACTTTCAGATTTTATAGTCCTTTGATCCATTCAAAATGGATCTTTGAGTAGGATGAGAGGGGCCTATTTTTAACCTTCTACATGTGGATATCCAGTTTTCCCAGCACTGGTTGTTGAAGTTGATGCCTTTTCTCAAATGTTTAGTTGTGCTGTCTTTATCAAAAATCATGTGGTTACAATTTTGTGAGATCAGCATCTCTGTAGTAAAGCAAACTTGATCATAGTGGATGATCCATCTTTTTTCTATGGTCTTGAGTTAGGCTTGCATTTGTAATTCAATAAAATTTATTTTTCTATAATGTCTTCCCCTCCCTCGCAGGTTTTTTTAAAATTTGCATTTGCCTCCAGAGTGTTAGAATTCATTTTTCCTTACTTTCTTCCTTACTTCCTTTGTTTCTTGCTTCCTTCCTTCCTTCCTCCCTCTCTCCCTTCCTTCTTTCCTTCTTTCCTTCCTTCCTTCCATCCTTCCTTCATTTCTTCCTTTCTTTTGTGGTTATAGTTACAGTGGTGGTGGTGATGGTGGTGGTGATGATGGTGACAGTGAGTTCTTATCTGGTTTGGGTATCAAAATAATGCCAGCTTCACTGAAATCACTTGGTAGCAGTCCTTTCTTTTCTATTTTATGAAATGATGTGAGAAACATTGTAGTTGGTTCTTTCAAGCTCTGGTAGACTCAGCACTGAATCCATGTGATCCTGGAATGTTTATAGTTGGAGAACATTTTATTACTGCTTCAATCTCAGTGTTTGGACTAGATCTGTTTAAAAAGTTTCTCTCTCCATGGTTTAACTTTATTCTGTCACATACATCTAGAAATTCAGCAATTTCAATTACTAAAATGTAAATTTGTAAGATTTGTCCTAATACTGATTTTTAAAAATTCAGTGGTATCTTTTGCAATGTTTCCATCTCTATCATTAATTGTAGTAATTTGGGTTTTCTCTTTCTATCTTTTGGTCTTTCTGTATTTTGATTAGCTTGGCTGAGAGCTTTTCAATTTTGCCTATTCTTTCAAAGAACTGTTTGTTTCATTAGTCATTAGTATTATTTTTTTTCATTTTATTAAATTTTGTCCTGACCTTAATTTTTCCTCTCTATTCATCTTGGATTTGTTTATTCCTAATTGTTAAGAGCCTAAGGTACACTATTAAGTTATCTATTAGTGTTCTCTCTGTTTAATGTAGATACTTTTAGCTATAAACTTCCCTACTGGGACAGGTTTAATTGTATCCAATAGGATACACACACACACACACACACACACACACATGTATATATATATTTCATTTATAGTCAATTCTAGAAATATTTTGCTTGTTTTATGATGTCTTTGATGATTCATTTTTCACTCAATAGTATATAGCTCAGCCCCCATAAGTTTATATGTTTCTCTCGCTGTTAATTTTTAGTTTTATTCTGCAGTGGTCAAATAAAATGGAAGACATTGCTTCAACTTACCTACATTTGCTAATATTTGCTTTATGTCCTTTTATGTTATCATTTGCAAGAATGTTCTGTGGGAAAATGAGAAGAGAGTACTTTCTACATTATTTAAATAGTGTTTTCTTTTGATGTTAGTCCTTTTTTTATCATGTAATTTAGCTCAGGTGTATCTCAGTTTTGTTGGGATAGCCTGTCTATCAATCAGAGTCTAGTATTTAAGTTTCCCACTTTCGTTGTTTGAGTTTAGTCAGTGTCTTTATAGAAATTATCATTCGTTTCATAGAATTATGTGCTACTGAGTTCTGTTAATACACATGTGGTTAGAATTGTAATGTACACTTGGTTGATTGTCCCTTATTCTATGAAGTGACCTTTAAGTCTTTTGACTAATTTGGACCAAAATTTATTTTTGCCAGATCTTAGAACCATGACTCTGTCTTTCTTTTTCCCACTTGCAGTGGCATGAAGTACAGTTTTCTCTCCTTGCATCTATTGTTGCAACTGTTCTTGGTGAAGAGGTATATTTTGTGGAGACAGCAAGCTTGGGACAATTTGGGAGGCAGCAAAGAGATGAATGCTGTTTTTCAATACAATCTTCTAGTCTGTATTTTGCTTGGATGTCTAGCATTTTGCTACTTGTGTTCTAGTATTCAGAATTAAGACTGAAAGTTATGTGTTAATTCCTGTCCATTTGTTGAGTTTGTAATGTTTAAATCACCCAATCTGGTTAGCTACTGTTTGAGTATGGATTACTTTTCCTAAGGCCTGACAAATAAATGTGTTTCTCTTTTTCCTTCAAGATTCCTTTGAGAACTAGCTTAGTAGTATGAACACTTTTGGTCTTTTTTTTTGTCTTGCGTAGGTTTTTCTTTCTCCTTAATTTATGCCAAATACCTTTGCTAGATACATTAGTCTGGGTTGATACCTGTTCCCTCTCACAGCTTGTAATACATCATTCCAAGCCCTCCTTAGCATATTCCTGCTTTTTATGGGATTTGGTGTTTCTCTCTTGCATCTTTCAATATACTTTCTTTGGTTGCGTTTAGTGTTTGCAGGGCTATTCTTTCAGGGGATTGCATCTGCAGGGAGTGCATCTGAAGGCACTTAAAACAAAGCCTCTGTTCACTCCTGGGAGTGATTTTTCTTGATCAGATTACTTGAAGCAGGGAGACCTAGCCTAAATTTGGTGGCAGCCCTGATAAGGACATTAAAGGAAGAAATTTTGTTTCTCCTGCTCGTCTTCACTCTCAGTGGCAATTTCATATATTATATTGCTGCATCATTCCTTCCTGGTTATTATAATAGACTACATCAGGATTCCAATGTAGATTGAAGACCAGCAGCTCTCCAGAACTCACTCAGGCCTTCAGTGCCATAATGAGACTGCTGAGACATTCAACAACTACCATAGCTTGACCAGTCATTTTAATAATCTCTCTCTCTCTCTCTCTCTCTCTCTCTCTCTCTCTCTCTCTCTCTCTCTCTCTCTCTCTCTCTCTCTCTCTCTCTCTCTCTCCCTCTGTGTGTGTGTGTGTGTGTGTGTGTGTGTCCTTTCTGTTTGGTCCCCTTAGGCAGATGCTGAGTACTGCCGTATTTTCACTAGAATGGGATGTAGGAGGTTTCTCTTTTGCTCTTATTTGATAGATGCCCTAAATGACTCTGGCACATAGGTTGGCATCTCTTTTCCAAAATTTGGACATTTTCTGGTCTATAGTATTTTCTATAGCTCTCAGAAATTTTCTCTCATATTTGTTTATACATCCTTAATCAACATGTGTATGTGTCAGCAATATCTGACTGTTTTAGATCACAGAAAACTTAATCAAATTTCTGGTACTTGTTATATCTTCACATCTAAGGTTTAAGAATCCACATGGATATTCCTTTCTTAAATTAAAAAAGATCAGTTTGCATATTGTTTCAGGTCGTTCAAGCAATATTAAAATATTTCCAGGAAAAATGTCAGGATTGTGTATAAATATTGCTTTGGGCAAAAATGAAAAGTATAATTATGAAATACAAAGCTCTCTGTTGATCTAAAATATTGAAATCTTCACAATGAGATGAAGAAAGAGGTAGAAATGAAAAAGAATATGATAAAATATGTTGTATAAATTTTAATAATGCATCTTTATAGTGAATATAGCACTAATATATGTGATAAGCAGGCACAAATATTTAGGGATCTGCCAGGAAACATCTGTGGGCATTGCTACAAGGAAGGTAGCAATCTTGAGTGCCTTGATATAATATGAGCATCTAGAACTCCAGCCAGCTGAGAAGCCCTGGAACAGCATGAGAACATGCCTCCTTCATATGTATGTTACATGCAGCAGAAGGCTGAGGATCACATGACCCCTTCCCTACATCACCAGCACATCTCTCACTTGCTTTGTGCATGTGTTCATCTGGCTCTCACAGTCAGAAAGCTCTCAAAAAGGCACTCAAGAGCTCGCCGGGGATGGAGAGGGCCACTCTCTTTGCCAGTATCCTTTGTCCCTCAGCATGGACAACAATTAGAAGATAATCTCAACACAGGTCAAAGATAAACTGCTATGATCAATGGAGGTGGGAGAACAATTGTCTAAATGCCTCCTGTGACTCCTGTCTGAACTCTTAAGTGTGAAATTAACCCTGAAGAATAAGACTGTCTTTCTTGTCTGTTCTAATGTATGTGTTGTCGATACAGTAACTAACATGGCTAAAGTTCTTTTTCTTTTTTCCGGTTTCCTTTTCAATGGATATCTTACTGTTACTCGTATTTAAAGGTATCATTTACAATGTTTTCATTCTAAGTCAAGCAAGGAAAAGAGCAACCTGTTCCATCTTTTATCTCCTTTATATTGGTTGAAAGGACCCTACAGTGTCCTCACTTCTACATTTATTAGATTCCACCAACTGCATTGGTGGCCTATTTAACACCATCACAAAACCTGGAAGATTTAATTGAAAGCACTAGCATTCAAACTGTGCTTAGTAGCGTTCAAGAAGGAAACCCCTCTCTATTTAAGGGCATTATTGAGTGGAACCCCATGAGTCTCAGGGCACAGAGCCCAGGGAACAAGAGCTGAAAGAGCTGAGATGTCCAGTCATTGGTGACCACAATTGATGGCTTAGACTAATAATGCAGAGTAGAGCAATTGCTAACAGTTTAGGTAAGGAACTGTCAAAATAAGATTAAAATAGCCTCTCCCTACTAATAACAAAAAGGGGATTATATCATGGAACTGCTCTGTTTTTTTTTTCTTTTTACACCTAGTAATTATTCAAAGAAACAAAGGGGATTAGCACGCGGATTTTTCTGTCACTTCACTGCTTGACAACACCTCTTGATTATTTCCCATTGTTTGGGATTAATGTCATTTTTTTCTTCCCATAAAACACAAAATGAGAAGGTATTTATTGCTATAATTTCTACCCCAGTGAAACTGAAACAAAACCGAGACATTTAGTATAATTATACCTACAGTGATTAAACTGCCCACTTATGAATTGGTAAAGGGATATTATGCATTAATATATAAAATTAAAGTCCCTAAATAAGAATTATATATGAAGAGTATAAAGAGGCAACACTTTCTACAGAAAGTAAGCTAGGAACTTATTTCTGTGTTTACTTTCTATTTTCTAGTTAATATTTCATGAAATTACTTTTTTATAGAAGTAATATACTAGGGTGCTATATATATATGGATATATATAGCAATATACTAGTGGAATATATATATATATGAATATGTATATATACATATGAATTTGAAGCTAATCTGGTATGTAGAAAGTGACCCTGCTTCATGACCAATGCAATATAATTATTTCACATATCTACTGCATGTATACAGAATTGTCTTGTCATTTCTCTGTAAGAAATACAATATAACTATTATATGGTACAACTTGTACTAGGGATTGCACATCTTCCAATGATGGCTGAATGAGAACCTTCATAGAATTTGTACAAATACACTACTGTTTTATATAAAGGGTTATAACAGTCTCAAAGCTAGGTGTCTGAATGAGAAGGAGTACAGAACCAATCTCCAATGAATACTAAGGAGGAATTATACATTAAATCCAACCAATCAGTTTTCTAAGCTCAGCATCTGACTTTGGGTGCTTTGTTAAGTGGCCCCAGTTACCCATAGTAAATAAACTAATCATTAAGTTTTTTTTTAAAAGGAATGACCCTAAATTCTGATTGCATCATCACTGATAAATATTAAGCATCTAATGTATCTTAGTATATACATTCATGCTTATGATTTATAGATAATAACTCCATCAACAAATATTTATTGAATCTCCATCTGTGCATAGGATTGTATTGTTTTAAAATAGTCACAAGAATCATTCTAAGACTGTTCTTTATTTTCCCTATAGCATTTATCATCATCATATACTATGCATTTATTGATGTGTTCTAACTAAAGAGCCCATATTTGCAGGGAGCTTAGGAATTAATAAACAGTCCAAATCAGAAATGGTGCAAAGTTAAGCATCAAGGTGCTTCTTACTTCCTGGTTTATTAGCTTTCTATTCACTATGACAAAATAGCTGAGAAAAACCCTAAAAAGAAAGGGTTTGTGTTGATTCCCATTGCATGGCTTCTTGATCTCATTGTTTAGATCACATCATGGTGGAGGCATGTAGTGAGGCAAAACTGCTTATATCACAATGCAGGAAGAAAAGAAGAGTACAAAATAACCAGTGTCCTGTTGTCACTCTTGAGAATATGTCCTCCTAAATGTCTTTAGGACATCCTACCACGCCCTATCTCCTAAAAGTACTACCTTCCAGTAGTGCCAAATGGGAGACCAAGTCTGTAACACTTGAGATGTGGGGGACATTTGACATCCAAACCATAACAGGTGGGATAACAGCTGTATCTTCTCAGAGGTCCTCAGTAATGTTAAGCTCTACTTGCCCACTGTAGGGGCAACTTGATGGAATATAAACAAGTTACTAGATCTTCCGTTGAGTTTTCTGTTTTCCAAACTCTTATTGATGCTTCCTAGTGTTATCTCTCAACTTGTTTGTAGGTAAAAATCTGCTTCTGGAAGAATTAAGCCCAAGGCAAAAGGTTTTGAAACACACTATGCCTCTCCAGAGTTGAGAACAGTGTCCTGGCTGGTGGATGATAAATGCATGCAGTATTTCTTAGTGAGAGAATTAAATAAGTAGAACATTCATCACTTGTCTGCAAAGGTCCTACAAGATGTGGATGAAATGCAGATCTTAAGAGTAACAACAGCTGACTACTTGAGTATTTTATAGCTGTGCAGGAAAGACCAAAGGAGAGGTTGAAGAGACATGTGAGTTGATGAACACACACCCTGAACACCAACAACATCCACGGTAAAAAGGGAGAGGGCACAGAGGGCATCAGGAAGCCCAAAGGCTTTCTAAAGGTTGGTGGTCTCCTGTGAGAGAGCTTGATTCACATACTAATTATTAATGAATGCAACTTCAACCACCCTAAAGAGTGATACCCTGAAATAGAAGAATCTAACTCAAAAAGGAGGTTATAGTTGTGCAAAATGCAAAGCACTTGCTAGTTCCAAGTTCTGCAATGAGTCACTGGCTGAACCAAATACAGAACTGAGGGATTATTTTTAGAGAGAACATGATTTGGTTTCTCTTATCAATGTACATTCATCAGATGCTTATGAACTGCTCAGCACTGATGCTTATGAACTCAGGTAAAAACGAAAAAAAATCTACCTATTGTGTCATTTAGGGGCACACAGAAGAAAACCAATTGAGATGATTCCAAATAGATAATTTTAGCTACTTATTGTTGTTTAAGAACTCATTGTCGTTCCTTTTGTTAATTTCTGTCTCCATCACTGATGTGTTACTGATAAAACTAACTGCTACATGGCCAGGCACTCTGCTTAGGGTTTTCATGTATTGCCTTGTGTAATCACCATAGCTACCCTGAGATATTAATTAAATAACTTTTAAGCATAAAAACATTTTAGTCAAAAACAGCAGAGTTGAGATCCAAATTCTGTTTTTTCCAATGCCAAAACAATGTCCATTTGCAACAGTGTTGGGCTTGATATGTGATCCTAGTATTTTCTTGGTCTTTTTCTACTGCCATCAGTCTTCAAAAACTCTGAATTATCTTATCCATTAGACAGTCAAAGAGATGCCATAGGTTTGCAGTTCAGCATACATTAGGAAACCCAAAATATGGGAGAAAATATTTCCTCAAAATTGCACATATGTCCATTTTATGTCATGATCCACAATGACTTCCTCCACTGAGAGTTCCAGGTCTGTGTCTCTCTCACATGGGTGGATTTATATAACAGTATGATTTTGCCTGACACTGTTCCTGACTCTAAAGACAAGAACTTTGGCTGTACTGAAGCTGCTCCCTGTACAGTTACTCTCTCTACAGGGAGAGTAGTCATTCAGAGACCTACACAGATTAAAAAAAATGTACCAAGGAACCCCAGCCTGCTGGGCCCAGACAGCAGAGTTCTCTTAGCATCAAGTGCCTGACAAGTCAAAGACTCAGACTTAAGAGAGCACCAGCTCATTTTGATGGTGTCCTTTGCCTTACAGAAACTTTGTAATTTTATGAGGTCCCATTTGTCAATTCTTGATTTTAGAGCATAAGCTATTGGTGTTCTGTTCAGGAACTTTCCCCCTGTACCAATGTCCTCAGGGATCTTCCCCAGTTTCTTTTCTATTAGTTTCAGTGTGTCTGGCTTTACATGGAAGTCCTTGATCCACTTGGAGTTAAACTTAGTACAAGGAGATAAGGAAGGATCAATTCGCATTCTTCTGCATGCTGACCTCCAGTTGAACCAGCACCATTTGTTGAAAAGGCTATCTTTTTTCCACTGGATGTTTTCAGCTCCTTTCTTGAAGATCAAGTAGCCATAGGCATGTGGGTTCATTTCTGGATCTTCAGTCCTACTCCGTTGATCCACCTGCCTGTCACTGTACCAATACGATGCAGTTTTTAACACTATTGCTCTGTAGTATTGCTTGATGTCTGGTATACTGATTCCCCCAGAAGTTCTTTTACTGTTGAGAATAGTTTTGGCTATCCTAGTTTTTCCTTATTCCAGATGATTTTGAGAATTGCTCTTTCTAACTCTATGAAGAACTGAGTTTGGATTTTGATGGGTATTGTGTTGAATCTGTATATTGCTTTTGGCAAGATAGCCATTTTAGCTATGTTAATCCTGTGAATCCACAAGCATGGAAGATTTTTCCATTTTCTGACATCTTCTTCCATTTCCTTCTTCAGAGACTTGAAGTTCTTGTCAGACAGATCTTTCACTTGTTTGGTCAGAGTCACACCAAGATACTTTATATTGTTTGTGGCTATTGTGAAGGGTGTCATTTCCCTAATTTCTTTCTCAGCCTGCTTATCCTTTGAGTATAGGAAGACTACTTACTGATTTGCTTGAGTTGATTTTATAACCAGCCACTTTGCTGAAGTTGTTTGTCAGCTGTAGAGCAAATCGGCAACCAACAAATTGGGAAAAGATCTTCACCAACCCTATATCTGACAAGGGCTAATATCCAATATATACAAAGAACTCAAGAAGTTAGACCCCAGAAAACCAAATAACCCTATTAAAAAATGGGGTACAGAGCTAAACAAAGAATTTTTACCTGAAGAACTTCAGATGGCTGAGAAGCATCTTAAAAAATGTTCAACATCATTAGTCATTAGGGAAATGCAAATCAAAACAACCCTGAGATTTCACCTCACACCAGTCAGAATGGCTAAGATTAAAAACTCAGGAGACATCAGGTGTTGGCAAGGATGTGGAAAAAGAGGAACACTCCTCCCCTGCTGGTGGCGTTGCAAGCTGATACAACCACTCTGGAAATCAGTCTGGCAGTTCCTCAGAAAACTGGGCATGTCACTTCTGGAGGACCCTGCTATACCACTCAGGGATTCCCTGCTATACCACCCAGAGGATTCCTCAGCATGTAAAAAGGATACATGCTCCACTATGTTTATAGCAGCCCTATTTTTAATAGCCAGAAGCTGGAAAGAACCCAGGTATCCGTCAATGGAAGAATGGATGCAAAAAATGTGGTATATATACACAATGGAGTACTATTCAGACATTAGAATCAATGAATTCATGAAATTCTTAAACAAATGGATGGAGCAGAACATCATACTAAGTGAGGTAACCCAGTCTCAAAAGATCAATCATGGTATGCACTCACTGATAAGCGAATATTAGCCTAGTAACTTGGAATACCCAAGACAATATCCACATATCAAATGATGTACAAGAAGAGCGGAGGAGTGGCCCCTGGTTCTGGAAAGGCTCAGTGAAGTAGTGTAGGGCAATACCAGAACAGGGAAGTGGAAAGGGGTGGATGGGGGAACAGGGGGAGGAAAGAGGGCTTATGGGACTTTCAGGGAGTGGGGAGCCAGGAAAGGGGAAATCATTTGAAATGTAAATAAAAAATATATCGAATAAAAAAATAAAGATTAAAAAAAGAAAAAAAAGAAAGAGAGCACCAGCTCCCAACCATTTGTTCTAACTGGAGCTTGGTAAAGCAACCAGGCTACTGCCTATCAATCCCTATTCAATGATGAGTTTATAAATAAATAAATAGATAAATAAATAAATAAATAAATAAATAAATAAATAAATAAACTGCTTCATATTGGCTCAAGTCACCATAAAAAAGAATTTCTTAAACATACATGATGACACGGGTTATAAATTAAAGGTTCTTAAAATGAAGCAAATTAATCCAATACAAACGAATGACCCTTCCATAAAGGAATTACTCCCAAAAACACCTGTAGTGAAGACATGAAGATGAGCTGACTACATTGTGTCTTTTCCTTAGATCATGAAAGTCTCCATTCAATCAGAAATAAAAGTGGACTTTGAGACCTTTCAACTTGGCCTCCAGGGCACATACTCCTACTTAGAGCTTCTGATTCTAAGAAATTTTGATCAATTCTGAGATATATGGTGGCATTTCAGGTCAAAAATGAAATCTATTTTTCAGCTCTGTACAAAGGATTCCTGGCCTCTAGTGACAGACACAGCTGGTTTGGGTTAATTCCTTTATCCTCTGGTTTTAGAAGGAGTTATGTCAAGCTTTAAGTTGATTTCATCGCAGAGATTAATAACATGAGAACAGGGCACATTGAAAAGATAACCCCGAATGTAACGACAGGTGCATTCTAGACTGAGAGTATGCCACATTTCTGTCCATCTACTGTCATTTTGACCCCTCCACACCACCTAATACAATAACCCACATTCTAATTTTCTATCAAGCAACAAGTTCCTGTTTTCTAGGTAGGGAAGGTGATGCATACCTTTAATCCCAGCTCTCATAATATTGAATTGGAGAGATCACTGGATTGATGTCAACCTAGACAACATAGAGAGTTCGGCCCTCCTGAAATGCACAGTGTGATCTTGTCTCTAAAAACGTATTTTGTAAATAGTTTGATTATACCTATCAATAACTTTAGAATATTACATATTATGTATGGATATTGATAGCATTAATGATTATTAAATAAATAAATTATTATAACACAGGACAATAACAATTCTATTCTATTTGTTCTTACCTCTATCCTTCCTCCCTGACTAAAGAGGAAGGAATACATTAACTTTTCTGAATGAGCTCATCTCTAGTTCTTTTACTTTTATTCCTATGACTCCCTTCCAGGCCTCCAGAATTAGCCAAGAATCTATTGACCACATGCCTTATCTTCCTGTGCCATTGGTCAAACTGTCCTCTTGGTTGCTTTCTCTTGTAATAGCTCTTTATCTGCAAAGAGTCACGTTTAGCTGAAAAGATGGTGGGTATGTGGCTTACTGTTCTCTGTGGTAGATGAAGACACTTGCAAACTAATTTGAGGCACTCCAAAAGCAAAGCCAAGAAATGTTTGCATTAGTTTCAGAAGGAACCATAGAAAATTTCAACAGGGAAGAAAATAAGTGAACCAAATAAAGGAAGCCAGCCAATAAAAGGTAGATTAAGGTTGTAACTCAAGGTCAACTGGGCCTTTATCTCACTCAGGAACTTTACAAAAATGGCTGTCCAGGAAGAGAAAGGAAGCCAAGAGGACAAAGAAGTTTCCAGGAGTGCACGTGACTTGAAAGTTAGGCCAATTTCCAAAAAATGCAAAGTGTCCTATGGACAGGTTGTTAACAGCATATGCCAGAGTACCTCTCAGAACTATTATGCCAGCTTAAGGACCTAGTGATTATACAAACCTAGTAAGTGAAGAACAGTAGCACTTAGGTCTGAGTCCTTTTGATGCTTTGACTTACCATCATGGGGAAAGATACAACACAGGGTCAAAGAGTAGAGGATATGACTTCCCCCCCCCCCCCCCCGTTTTATAAAGATGAGAAGGTATCTTACTTACTGTTCTATTGCTGCGAATAAACACCACAAACAGACAGATTATTATAGAAAAAAAGCATTTAATATGGTGTTTGCTTAACGTTTCATATGGATAGTCCATTTTCGTCATTGTAAGGAGCATGGCATCAGGAAGACAAGGGTGGCACTGGAGCAGCGCCTGGGAGGTTACATTTTATTTACAATATAGAGACAGAGAGAAAGCGAGAATGGACCTGGTTTGGGCATTTGAGACCTCAAAGCACATCTCCAGAGGTTCACTTCCTCCATCAAGGCCACACCTCTTAATCTTTCCTAAGCTACCAACAGAGATCCAAATGTTCCAATATATGAGCCTTTAGGGATTACTTCATTCAAAACATCCAGAAGGTAGGGACAACCCAGAAGAAAAAAAAGAATTGTTTGTGACTAATGGGGGAAAAATGTGAAATAGGGGTCATTTCAAAATATATTATAGAGCATGCTAGAAATAATGCAGTGTTTTACTAGGCAAATAAGCAAAATTCTTCAAAATTATTCCCCCAAATATGAGACTATATGCTACTGACAAAGCACAAAAGGCAGACAAACACAAGCAATGCTGTCCAGCATCACCAGCCACTAGAGACCTGCCAATTAGGAACAGGGTGGAATATCACTATTAGAAATCCTAAAAATTTTAAAACAATGATAATATTGAGTGCTGATGAGGTTGGGGAGAAACTGACTCTTCCATATGCTACCTATGAAAACATAAATGAAGTAATTACTCTTGGATATTGTTTGACAACTTCTTTAAACAAAAAAAAACATAGTTTTCACACAACTTGGCAATTAATGCCCTGTATATTTATCCCAGATAAATAAACCTAGATTTACATACACACACACAAACACACACACACACACACACACACACACACTCACTCACACACACACTCACTCACACACACACACTCAATTTATATGATTCTTCATAGCAACTTTATTTATTATTTGCAAATCTCAAAACCACAATGTCCCTCAATCAAAGATGATATCATCCACACCTATAACCCTAGCAATTGGAAGACAGAGGTAGGATGAGGCATCCTTGGCTCAACAAGTTTATATATATATATATATATATATATATACCATATGCAATGTAAGTTTCTTGTTGCACTACATTTCTCAGCAAAACAAAAAGAATAAACTTCTGTTGCAAACAACTTGGATGGTTCTCAAGGACATAAAAAGATAAAGATAATCTAATGTAATCACATACTATGATTTCACTTATATAACATCCTTAAAGGAAAACTCTTGGAGGTGGGAGACAACTCAGGAACTAAAATGGATGAAGAGTAATGAAATAGAGAAGGTTGAATGTGACAGTGGTGGTCATCAGGAGAATCTTTCTGAGTTATGAAATACCAATGTGTATTTCCTGTTTTCAGCATTATAATATAATTGTGTGAAATATAAGCATATAATGATTAAGGCTGTTATTTTAATACAATCATGTAGTCTAGACAAAGACCAAATGAACCCCCTTCATTCTATCTCCACCACTTATCACCAATATGTAATTGTTTAAAAATAGAAAGACCTTTTTAAAAACATTAAATGCTAACAGCAGTTCACGCAGCTAGATTTCCAAGTATACAATAATTATTGGGTATTTTTTCTACTCTAAAAACTGATTATAAAGCTTTCGGAAATACTCATAAGAAGTAATTTGTGGCATTCCATAAAGATTCCCTGTATGAGTAGCAACCAGAGCCAAAAGTAGAAGTTTATTGCCCCTTCCTCTCACTAAACCCTAACCCATCAAGAGTTACTAATACTCTCCTATCCAGCAGGTAGGTTCATATAAACTTTTGTTTATATGAACAATTTATTGTTTAAGGCTGGTCCCTGTCCATTTCAATGAAACTTGCTCCATGCTTCCATCTAACTGAATCTTCTTTCTTACTCTCAGCCTGCCATTGGAGACTTAAAGGAATGTCCCTGGTTTGGCAAGCTCCAACACAATAGCTTTTGCCAATACACCAATTAAAGATATAAGAAAGATGTTGAATAGATCGCAAATTAGGAAAAGGAATAGATAAAAAGTGTGGTGATTTAAATATGCTTGGCTAATATCCTGGATATTAGCCCAGAAGCTCTGAATAACCAAGATACAATTCACATATCAAATCATTCCCAAGAAGAAGGAAGGAGAGGGCCCTGGTCCTGGAAAGGCTTGATGCAGCAATGTAGGGGATTACCAGGAGAGAGAAGTAGGAGGGGGTTGATTGGAGAACGGGTGGAGGTAAGAGGGCTTATGGGACTTATGGGGAGGGGGAACCGGGAAAGGGGAAATCATTTGGAATGTAAACAAAGAATATAGAAAATAAAAAATAAAATAAAGTCAAAAATAAATAAAATAAAATAAATATGCTTGGCGCAGAAAATGTCACTAATAGGAGGTGTGACCTTGTTGGAGTAAGTATGTTACTGTGGGGTTGAGTTTTCAGTCCCTCCTCCTAGCCCCTGGCTTACTTTGCGTGAAAATATAGAACTCTCAGTTCTTCCAGCTCCATGCCTGCCTGGATGCTGCCATGCTTCCTACCATAAGGATAATGGGCTGAACCTCTAAACCTGTAAGTCAGCCCCAATTAATTGTTGGCCTTTATAAGAGTTGCCTTGGTCATGGTGTCTCTTTATAACAATGGAAACCCTAACTAAGACAAAGGCATTCAGTAACCAAGTATCTCTCTTATGTGTACTAGCATTAGCTTTATGTTTAAATAAAGAAGTATGAGCCACAGTGTAGTCTGGTTAATAATTGTCTCAGCTTGTCTCTGTAATGTGGTTTGATTAAGGTTGCTGTGTATAAAGCTTCACCTTAGATAAATGTACTTTTCTAGGGATGATCCGCCCTGCAAAGCTGGCTGTTACTTGGGATAGGTTCAGTTCTATTTGCTACACTAATGCAAGATTATTGCAGGAGAGATTGACTCAAAAAAATCAATTCAAAATACAAGATGTATTTTAGGCTAGAATATGATGCTTTTTTTACAATTCATACCACCCAAAAAGAAATAATATTTGTCAAGACTGAGTAGTAAGTGGTCCATTTGTCCTCAGAGGTGTTAAAATCCATTTTCCATCTTTAACACATAAAACATAATATCTTTGTGTTTCCCAAATATGAGGCCAAGGAAGGTGACAGGGAAATCAGACCATTGAGGAATCTGGGGCAGAGTAAGTCTATAATTTGGGTTTCTGAGCTAAGTTTCTAATTAGTGAAATGTTGTTTGTGAAGCAGCCCTATGAGAAAAAGTCCAATTGTTGACACCTTCATTATTTTTTCAGTGATGGAAAATGAATTACCAAAGACACTTATTTAAACAGTTTCCATTTCCAGTACACCTGGAAAAGGTGTGTGCTTTAGATTCAAATAAACGTTCCTTTTGAGACATGACTAATAGTTGACAGAAAATGATATGCAGATAATCTCTGAAAGAGAAACCAAGGCTAAAGTATGGTTTCTTATCTGACCAGTGGTTGTAAATATCCAGGTGATGCTTCTGTCAGCTTCTGGACCCCATGTATACCTCACTAAAATGAAACACTCTCAGAGGATCATTATTGTCCTGAAGATTATTGTCAACCAGCAGAAAAGATTCCTTCCCTTGGAGAAAATATAAATCATAACCACAAACATTTCCAACACACCGAAGAGTTTTACAAAGAATTGCATATTTCAGAATATTGTGTTACAAATAGATATTGGCGAAACAGAATAGATAGATGGGTGTGAAGACTTACTTTCCTGTTATATCCTAAAATAAGGCATATATTTTGAAGCCACTATAACTCTTTTCCCTGCTGGGACATTAGCTTTATAGGAATAAAGAATAACAGGAAACTGTGTTCAAGGTATGTGCTCACGTGGCATGGATGTGTACCAGGGAGATAAGCTACAAGTTAAATTTTAGTCAAGAAATCAAAACATCTTTGATGAGTCACTTCCTCTGATTTCCAAGCACTCATGCTATAAATAACACATTCATATGTAACCCTTGAAAACAAGGATCACAATGTCCACTTTACAGTGTGGCTGTCATTTTCAGATTGGCACTCTGGTGTGGTATAAAATAATCCGATCATTCCCTTTATTGCCCATACCCTCCTTTAAATGTTTAACCATATTACATTTACTCTATTATTCAAAATATGATTTGGGGCACTGGGCTTTTGAAAATTGTTGTATATAATATGTATTTAGTGACTGGCATGTTCTCTGCAGTTGACATATCTAGATTCTTGACTTTGGATGTTTCCTAATCTTCTTAATTGATATTTTAAAATAAGATGAATACAAACAAGCAAAGAGAAACACCATAGCCATAGACAAACTAGCACTAAACTTTCCTCAGAATCAAATCAAATAGATGGCCAGGACTACATTAGAAATGACCTTGATCAGAACAAAGAAAAACAGTCTCGTAGAATCCACTATTTTCCATTGCTTACTAAGCAGAGGAAATATATTTTATAAAAATGAAAAGGAAAAATCAATATTGGTTTTGCTTTTTGTTACTGGACTTTAACTAAAGCAGGATCAAAAATAAGCTGGCCTTGTGGAATTATTGGCTCCATCCATTTCGATGTATTTATTGTATTGCTGTGAGACATTTTCTAAATTTTAATAAAAAATAATAGTCACCAGGAAGGATGTGATTTGCAGTTGTGATTCCAACTGTGAAAGCATAATAGTCATGATTACTGGTATTACTGTTATGTCTATTATATAATTAAACACTGCTTTATAAAAATCCCTACATTCTCAAATTTAATCCATTTGCCTCAGATGGGGTTCCCCTTCCTTTTGTGGGGAGAATGCTTTTGGCAAAAAATAAAAAAATAAAAATAAAAAAAAGATCATACAGCACCAAGATACTTTCCAAAGACATATATAAGTCTGGATAGGAGGTGGAAGATTCCTAGTGAATTGCTTCAGTTCAAAAAAACACAAACAATAAACAAACAAAATCTTGTGGATGGTTTCTATCTAATAACTTCAGGAACTTTGTGCCTGTATTTTCATACAATTAAATATGTGTTTCATAGTAAACCTCATAATATGTTAACTGTTTAAGTTTTAAAATATTTCATAAGTATCTGAGGAACAATAATTAGCCTTTTTTTACTATTAGATATTTGCTTTATTTACATTTCAAATGGTATCCCATTTCCACATTACCCCTCTGAAAACCCATTATCCCATCCCCCAACCCTGCCCCCCCACAATTTCCTGACTTGCGTTCCCCTATTCTGGTGAATAAAGCCTTCATAGGACCAATGGCCCCTCTCTCATTGATGTCTAAAATGGTCATCTTCTGCTACATTTGTAGTTGGAGCCATGGGTTCCTCATGTGTACTCTTTGGTTGCTGGTTTAGTTCCTGGGAGTTCTGGGGGTACTGGTTGGTACATATTATTGTTCCTCCTGCAGGTCTGAAAACCTCTTCAGCTCCTTGGGTCCTTTCTCTAATTGCTCTATTGCGGACCCTATGCTCATTCTATTGGTTAGCTGTGAGTCATGGATGGTTTGATACACTTTCCAATAAGGATCAAAGTTTCCACACTTTGGTCTTTCTGCATCTTGAGCTTCATGTGGTCTGTGAGTTATATCTTGGGTATTCCAAGATTCTGGGCTAATATCCACTTATCAGCAAGTGCATACCATGTGTATTCTTTTGTGATTGGGTTACCTAAGTCAGGATGATATTTTCCATCCATTTGCCTAAGAATTTCATGAATTCATTGATTTTAATAGTTGAGTAGTACTCCATTAGGTAAATGTACCACATTTTCTGTATCCATTCCTCCATTGAGGGACATCTGGGTTCTTTCCAGCTTCTAGCTATTATAAATAAGGCTGCTATGAATATAATGGAGCATCTTCTGGGTATATACCCAGAAGTGGTATAGCTGGGTCCTTAGGTAGTGCTATGTCCAGTTTTCTGAGAAACTGACAAACTGATTTCCAGAGTGGTTTTACCAGCTTGCAATCCCACCAGCAAGGGATGAGTGTTCCATTTTCTCCACATCCTTGTCAGAACCTGCTGTCCCCTGAGTTTTTGTACTTGACCATTCTGACTGGTGTGAAGTGGAATCTCAGGGTTGTTTGATTTGCATTTCTCTGATGATTAAGGACGTTGAAGATTTCTTTAGGTGTTTCTCAGCCATCCGTTGTTCCTTAGTTGAGAATTCTTTGTTTAGCTCTGTACCCCATTTTTAATAGGGTTATTTGGTTCTCTGGAGTCTAACTCCTTGAGTTATTTGTATATATTGGATATTAGCCCTCTATGGGATATAGGATTGGTAACGGTCTTTTCTCAATCTGTTGGTAGCCATTTTGTCCTATTGACTGTATCCTTTGCCTTAGAGAAGTTTTGCAATTTTATGAGGTCCCTTTTGTCAATTCTTGATCTTAGAGCATAAGTTATTGATGTTCTATTCTTGAAATCTTTCCCTGTGCCCATGTGCTCCTGGTTCTTCCCCACTTTCACTTCTATTAGATTCATTGTATCTGGTTTTATGTGGAGGTCCTTGATCCACTTGGACTTGAGCTTTGTACAGGGAGATAAGAATGGATCAAATTGCATCCTTCTACATGTTGACTTCCAGATGACCCAGCACCACTTGTTGAAAATGCTGTCTTTTTTCCAATGGATGATTTTAGTTCTTTTGTCAAAGATCAAGTGACCATAGGTGTGTGGGTTCATTTCTGAGTTTTCAATTCTATTCCACTGATCTACCTGCCTGTCACTGTACTAATACCATGCAGTTTTTATCATGATTGTTCTGTAGTATAGCTTGAGGTCAGGGATGGTGATTCCCGCAGAATTTCTTTTATTGTTAAGAATAGATTTTGCTATCCTGTTTTTTTTTTTTTGTTTTGTTTTGTTTTTTGTTATTCCAGACAAATTTTGAAATTGTGCTTTCTAACTCTATGAAAAATTGAGTTGGAATTTTGATGGGGATTGCATTTAATCTATAGATTGCTTTAGGAAAGATGGCCAGGTTAACTATATTAGCCCTACCAAACCATGAGGATGGGAGATCTTTCCATCTTCTGAGGTCTTCCTCAATTTTTTCTTCAGAGACTTGAAGTTCTTTTCATACAGATCTTTCACTTGCTTGGATAGAGTTACAACAAGGAATTTTATATTATGTGTGGCTATTGTGAAGGGTGTCATTTCCCTAATTTCTTTTTCAGCCTCTTTATCCTTTAAGTATAGGAAGGCTACTGATTTGTTTGAGTGAATTTTATATCTAGACAATTTGCTGAAGTTGTTTATCAGGTTTAGGAGTTCTCTGGTGGAATTTTTGGCATCAGTTAAGTTTATTAGCCTATCATCTGCAAATAATGATATTTTGACTTCTTCCTTTTCAATTTTAATCCCTTTGGACTCCTTTTGTTGTGCAATTGCTCTGACTAGGACCTCTAGTACTATATTGAACAGGTAGGGAAAGTGGACAGGCTTGTGACTGATTGGAATTGTTTCAAGTTTCTCTCCATTTAGTTTGATGTTGGCTACTGGTTTCCTGTATATTGCTTTTACTATGTTTAGGTATGGGCCTTAAATTCCTGATCTTTCCAAAGCTTTTATCATGAAGAGGTGTTGGATTTTGTCACATGCTTTCTCAGCATCTAATGAAATGATCATGTGTTTTTTTTTCCTTTGAGGTTTTTTATATAGTGAATTACATTGATGGATTTCCGTATATTAAACCATCCCTGCAATCCTGGGATGAAGCCTACTTGACCATGGTGGATGATCATTTGATGTGTTCTTTCATTCAGTTGGCAAGAATTTTATTGAGTATTTTTGAATCAATATTCATAAGGGAAATTCGTCTAAAATTCTCTTTCTTTGTTAGGTCTTTGGGTGGTTTAGTTATGAGAGTAATTGTGGCTTCATAGAATGAATTGGGTAATGTCCTATCTGTTTCTGTTTTGTGTGATCATTTGAAGAGTATTGATATTAGGTCTTCTTTGAAGGTCTGATAGAACTCTGCATTGAACCCTTGGCTTTCTTTGGTTGGGAAACTATTAATGACTGCTTTTATTTCTTTAGGGGTTATGGGATTGTTTAGATCACTTATCTGATCCTGATTTAACTTTAGTACCTGGTATCTGTCTAGAAAATTGTCCATTTCATCTATATTTTCCACTTTCATTGATTATAGGCTTTTGTAGTAGGATCTAATGATTTTTCGGATTTCCTCAGTATCTGCTGTTATGCTTCCCTTTTCATTTCTGATTTTGCTGATTTGGGTACTGTTTCTGTGCCCTCTGGTTAGTTTAGCTAAGGTTTTATCTATCTTGTTGGGTTTTTTCAAAGAACCAGCTCCTGGTTTGGTTGATTCTTTGTATAGTTCTTTTTGTTTCTATGTGGTTGATTTCAACCCTGAGTTTGATTATTTTCTGCCTTCTACTCCTCTTGGGTGTATTTGCTTCTTTTTGTTCTAGAGCCTTCAGCTGTGCTATTAAGCTGTTAGTATATGCTCTTTCCAATTTCTTTTTGGAGATAGTCAGAGCTATGAGTTTTCCTCTTAGCACTGCTTTCATTGTGTCCCACAATTCGGGTATGTTGTGCCTTTGTTTTCATTAAATTCTAAAAAGTCTTTAATTTCTTTCTGTATTTATTCATTGACCAAGTTATCATTAAGTATAATGTTCAGTTTCCATGTGTATATGTGCTTTCTGTTGTTTTTGCTGTTGTTGAAGAGTAGCCTTAGTCCATGGTGATCTGATAGGGTGCATGGAATTATTTCAATCTTCTTCTATCTGCTGAGGTCTGTGTTGTACTGATTATATGGTCAATTTTGGGGAAGTAGCTTGAGGTGCTGAGAAAAAGGTATATTCTTTTGTTTTAGGAAAAAAATGTTCTATAGATATCTATTAAATCCATTTCATACGCTCTTGGGAGGGAAAGAACTAGGGCATAAGATCAGTGGAACAGCTGGGACTGAGGTCTTCCCACCGCCATTTGCACCAGGGAGGCAGGAGACTCCACAGACTTCTGTGCACAGCCCGCCAGGTGAGAATGATCTCCCAGCAATGCTTTCACTTCTGAGCTCAGAGGAGTAAGGACACAAGTTTACAGGCCCACAGGAGGAACAAACTCCAGCCAGAAACAACAATACCGACCAGCACCAGAGATAACCAGATGGTGAAAGGCAAGTACAAGAACCCTACCAACAGAAACCAAGGCCACATGGCAACATCATAACCCATTTCTCCCACCACAGCAAGTCCCAGATACCCCAACACACCAGAAAATCAAGAGTTGGATTTAAAATCGTATCTCATGATGCTGATAGAAGGCGTCAAGAAAGTCTTAAATAACTCCCTTAAAGAACTAGAGGAGAACATCAGTCAACAGGTAAAAACCCTCAAAGAGGAAACACAAAAATCCCTTAAAGAGATACATGAGATTATGGGTAAACAGGCAGAAGCCCTTAAAGAAACACAAAAACCCCTTAAAGAATTACAGGAAAATACAAACAATCAAGTGAAGGAACTGAATAAAACCATCCAGGATCTAAAAGTAGAAGTTGAAACAATAAAGAAATCACAAAGTGAGTCATCTCTAGAGATAAAAAAGAAACCTTGGAAAGAATTCAGGAGTCATGGATGCAAGCATCAACAACAGAATACAAGAGATAGAAGAAAGAACCTCGGGTGCTGAAGATACCATAGAAAACATTGACTCAACAGTCAAAGAAGATGTAAAATGCATAAAGCTGGTAACCCAAAACATCCAGGAACTCCCGGACACAATGAGATTTGTGATTAAAACCTCAGGATTATAGGTATAGACGAGAGTAAAGATTTCCAACTTAAAGAGCCAGTAAATATCTTCAACAAAATTATAGAAGAAAACTTCCCTAACCTAGAGAAAGAGATGCCCATGAACATACAAGAAGCCTTCAGAACTCCAAACAGACTGAACTAGAACAGAAAGTCCTCCTGGCACATGATAATCAAAACACCAAATTCACTAAACAAAGAATATTAAAAGCTGTAAGGGAAAAAGGGCAAGTAACTTATAAAGGCAGACCTATCAAAATTATACCAGACTTCTCACCAGAGATGATGAAAGCTAGAAGATCCTGGACAGACCTCATACAGACCCTAAGAGAACACAAATGCCAGCCCATGCTACTGTATCCAGCAAAACTCTCAATCATCATAGATGGAAAAACCAAGATATTCCATGATAAAAACATATTTACACAGTATCTGTCCACAAATCCAACCCTACAAAGGGTAATAGATGGAAAATGCCAACACAAGGAGGGAAACTACATCCTAGAAAAAGCAAGAAAGTAATCTTCTTCCAACAAACCCAAAAGAAGATACCCACACAAACATAAAATTAATATCAAAATTAACAGGAAGCAACAATCATTATTCCTTAATATCTCTTAACAACAATGGACTCAACTCTCCAATATAAAAGACATAAACTAACAGAATTAGTTTTCATGTAAATCTTCAATTTTACCAGAAAAGGTTTGTAATTCCCCTTTTAATTAATTTAGTAATGTTTTTATGTCTACCATTTTATCTGCATTATTTTTCATGATAATCTTCAATTTTAATGTCTTTCTATATATCTCCTATTTTATCAGAAATGTTTTCAATGTAAATCTTTGATTTTATCACAATTGTTTCTAATTCCACCTTCAATTAATTTAGAAAGTGTTTCTTTTTTTAATATTTTTATTTTCTATATTCTTTGTTTACATTCCAAACGATTTTCTCTTTCCCGGATCCCTCCTCCCCATATGACCCAAAAACCTTCTTCTCTCCATCCCTTCTCCTATCTATATCTAACATTTTATATGTAAAATTTTCCATGAAATAGTAAATTTTAACATGTTTGTCTATATATTTCTTGAATTTTACCAGAAATATTTTCCACATAAATCTTCAATTTTATCTGAAAATGTTTATAATTCCTCTTTCAATCAACTTGGAATTATCTTTATGCCTATCATTTTATTTGTATAATTTCCATGATAATCTTTAATTTTAACATGTTTTTCTATATATTTCTTCAATTTTATCAGAAATATTTTCCATTTAATCTTCAAGTTTATCAGGAAATGATTATAATTGCACTTTCAATCAACTTAGGAATACTTTTATGCCTACCATTATTACATCTATATAAAAATTTCCATGCTAATCTTCAATTTTAACATGTTTTTCTACATTTTTCTACAATTTTATCAGAAATATTTTCCACAAAAATCTTCCATTCTATCATAAAATATTTCTATTTCATATTTCAATTAATTTAGCAATTAATTTTTTATGTGAACCACTTTACTCTTTAATTTTCCATGAAAATTGTCAATTTTAACGTGTTTTTCTACGTATCTTGTTTATTTTATCTGAAATTCCATGTAAATCTTTAATTTTATCATAAAGTGTTTTTACTTCCCTTTTCAATAAAAAAATGTTGTATGAAATAATCTATTTTGTTCACAACTTGTGATAGTTTCACTGTTCTTCTGTTTAGTTTCTATTTCTCTGATCTGTACATTGATGAGAGTGGGGTGTTGAAGTTTCCCACTATTATTGTTTGGGGTGCAATATGTGCTTTGAGCTACAGTAAAGTTTCTTTTAAGAATGTGGGTGCCCTTGTATTTGGAGCATAGATGCTCAGATTTGAGTGTTCATCTTGGTAGATTTTTCCTTTGATGAGTATGAAGCATCCTTCCTTATCTTTTTTGGTTACTTTAGGAAGGAAGTCAATTTTATTCGATATTAGAATGGCTATACCAGCTTGTTTCTTGGGTCCATTTGCTTGGAAAATTGTTTTCCAGCCTTTTATTCTGAAGTAGTATCTCTCTTTGTGCCTGAGCTGAGGTTCCTGTATGCAGCAAAATGTTGGGTCCTGTTTATGTATCCAGTCTGTTAGTCTATGTCTTTTTGTTCAAGAATTGAGTCCATTGATTTTAAGAAATATTAAGGAGAAGTGATTGTTGCTTCCTGTTATTTTTGTTATTAGAGGTGGCGTTATGTTTGTATGTCTCTCTTCTTTTTGGTTTGTTAAAAGAAGATTAATGTCTTGCTTTTTCTAGGGTGTAGTTTTTCTCCTTTTGTTGGTATTTTCCATTCATTATCCTTTGAAGAGCTGGATTTGTGGAAAGATAATGTGTAACTTTGTTTTTGTCATTAAATACTTTGGTTTCTTCATCTATAGTCATTGAGATTTTTGCTGGGTATAGTAGCCTGGGTTGGCATTTGTTTTCCCTTAGGGTCTGTATGACAACTGCCCAGGATCTTCTGGCTTTCATAGTCTCTGGCAAGAAGTCTGATGTAATTCTGATAGGTCTGCCTTTATATATTACTTTACCTTTTACCTTACGGCTTTTAATATTCTTTATTTGTTTAGTGCATTTGGTGTTTTAATTATTATGTGATGGGAGGAATTTCTTTTCTGCTCCAAACTATTTGGAGTTCTGTAGGCTTCTTGAATATTCATCGGCATCTCTTTCTTTAGGTTAGAGAAGTTTTCTTTTATAATTTTATTGAAGACCTTTACTGGCTCTTTAAGTTGGAAATCTTCATTCTCTTCTATATCTATAATCCTTAGGTTTGGTCTTCTCATTTTGTCTTGGATTTCCTGGATATTTTAGGTTAGGTGCTTTTTGGCATTTTTCATTTTCTTTGGCTGTTGTTTCAATGCTTTCTATGGTATCTTCCGCATCTGAGATTTTTCTCTTTTATCTTTTGTATTCTGTTGTTGATACTTGTATTCATGGCTCCTGACTTCTTTCCTAGGTTTTTTTGTATCCAGAGTTGTTTCCCTTTGTGATTTCTTATTGTGTCTACCTCCATTTTTAGATCCTGGATGGTTTTGTTCAAGTCCTTTACCTGTTTTGTTGTGCTTTCCTGTAGTTTTTTAAGGGCTTCTCCCTGTTTACTTGTGTTATCCTGTATTTCTTTAAGGGAATTATTTATGTCCTCCCTGAAGCCCTCTATCAGCATCATGAGTTGTGATTTTAAATCCAAATCTTGCTTATCCAGTGTATTGGGGTATCAGGACTTGCTGTTGTGTGAGAATTGGGTTTGGATGGTTCCATGTTGCCTTGATTTCTGTTGGTAATATTCCTACATTTGCCTTTTGCCATTTGGTTATCTTTGGTGTTAGTTGGTCCTGCTATCTCTGGCTGTCGTTTGTCCCTCCTGTGGGCCTGCAAATCTATCTCTGCACCCTTATGTGTCTGGCTCTCCCCTGGCACAGAGTGCTGTGGCATTGCCCAGTTCCTGGGTGCAGGTGTAGCCTGGATAGACCCAGCTGCTCTGCTGCTCTGCTGCTCCTGTGTTCCCTGTGTTCCTGGTTGTACCCGCCAGCTTGGTTGGGGGAAAGAAAATGACAAATAATTATCCTTTTAACTATAGATGAAAGTGAGAGAGGTGGGAAATTTATGTATATGTATGTTAAGTAGAAATGGGTGTTATTAGAAAATGTTACAGGAAAATTTTAGGGCTCAATCTTGAAGCATTGTTATTTTAACCCATCAGATTTCATGGTTTATTTTGATTACTTAAGAATATTTTCCTTTGCTTATGTGACCACAATATTCACTACCACCCTAAAACTTGAGTGCTTAATGAAGACTCTTCTGTATTCAAAGGAGGCTGAAGACTCTCATAGGGCATGAAAATCTACAGGTCTTTCCAGAGAACAACTGGGTGTTGAGGCTTCTTTTTTATATGTATGAATGCATATATTTGTGTATACCACATACATGTCTGGTATCTGCTGAGGTCAGGGTAGAGTATTGGATCCTCTGACACTAAGTTACAGATGGTGTGAGCCACTATGTGGGTGCTGAGAATTGAACCCAGGCCCTCTGAAAGAGCAGCAGGTACCCTTAACCGATGAGTCAACTCTTCAGCCCTTGAAGGAGTCATTCAAGCTCTCCTTTCCTCGCACCTCACCCACAACTATTGGGCAATTCTATTTAGTGACATGAAAGGGAACTGGGGTCACTAGTTCTGTGACACAGGACAGTTTAAAGTGACTCTTTGATGTTGAAGCCTTAGGTACCAGCTCATCATATCTTCCACAGGGCTTTGCAGGCATTCTTTTTCTTAACTGTGTGATCAACGCAAGGTCTGTCTTCTGGGGGTTACGTAAGGACAGTGCTCATTATATGAAACTGAGCTCAAATCAGCATTTTATGCCTTAGACTTCTGTTATACCACAACAGTGCTCTTAATATTTAAAGTCATTTCATAATGTAAGCTTTTTTGAAGTAATTTTGGAACTTTTACTAAGGATTAACACTAAACCATATGTCAAAAAATTCTTTTACATTGTTTCTATAAAATTTAATGTGCTAACTTAAGGAGCATACTACTTGTCGATGAGAAACTTAAGAAGCATAATATTGACTGTGACTCATTTAATGGCTATAGTTCATTAACTACTTAATAAGGCCAATAACTCTTTGTGCATAAGGACATCTTTTTAAAGAAAAATCAATTGAGTAGCTTGTACACAGTAGTGGTATAATTTAGTATTTATTGATTCATAAAATTGAGATGACAAGATATTATTCAATTCATTCAACAAAATAACATGCAGGTGGGATTATTTATTCATTAAATGACATGGTGATCCAATACTTGAAAGCTCTTAACAACAATGCATGATATCTAAAGTTATAGGAATAACTGCCTCAAATACCTATAACAAACATCTATTTGTCTATTGCTATCTTTAGCTGTAGCTGTAGATATTAGGCATACATGGACACAATGTTAGAAAAAACATACTGGAGTCTCTGAAGCCAGATCTTTATTTGATAAAATGTATGTCAAGCAGAACAACTAGATTTGTGGGAGCTTCCTCCTTACTGGAATGAAGCTGTTGCAGAACTCTTGCATGACCTTCAGGAACATCTGAAGCATTACACAAAACTGCTGCGGCTGCTGCTGCTGCTGTGATTTCTTGAAGCAGTAATTAATGTTTGTGTAACAGTTCTGTTTCTTTTTTTGCATTTCCTCTTGATTTTCATATGATTTCTATTTCTTACAGAAGCTATGGCCTATAAAGTTTTGATGAAAACCTAATTAGTGAATATAAACCCAGTGCTCCGAGGGAAAATATGTATAGCATTAAGTTCTTAGGTCAAGACATTATCATCAGCTAATAAAGAAAAGAGCCCTGTTTTCTATGTTTTTCCGTGTTTACCACATACTTTTTTTTTGATTCACTCACCCAGCTGTTGAGGTTACAACATTGTAAGTCACACACTTAAAGCTTATTGCACACACATACGTTCTCAAAGAGGTGTATTAGAGTCTTCTTGCACTCAAAGCCTTTCAATATCATCTTTGGAATTCATCTTAAAGAATGAAATCACAAACAAATACATGAACACTCAGAAGACCACAAAATGGTATGTTTGCAATAGGAAAGCTCAAGCAGGAAGGCAAACAGAGCCTCTTAGGCCCATTGAATATGTGTCTGAGTTGAATATTTTGCTGCTCTGTGAACACCCACAAATGTCTGTGAAAGTACACACACACACACACACACACACACACACAGAGTGAGTGAGAGGGGAGACAGACAGACAGACTATGTCTTATATCTAAATATATCTATATACATGTAACATAAATATGTTTGCTAGATGTGACTGCACATATACTACACAGGAAGTCTATAATGGTTAAGACTGTATCTTAGCCTTAGAATGATGAAAGAGTGACATTCATTCAGTAAGAAACATACTATGAACATAGGTTATTTCATTTGCCAATTTTCTTGTGATGCTGGGAAGCTTCTGATCAGCCATATAATCATAAAAGTAGATAATCAATATTACATAGTATTAATATATCATGTTGCCAATGTCTTTTGAAGCAAGCATTTTATGCTTTCCTTTCCCAAGTAGTCAAGAGAATTCTTCCATTTTTCATTCCCCATATGTTTAGCTATTTATATTAGATATTTAGCATTCTTTTAAAATTGACCATGTTTTAGATGATTTTGCTCAACTATAGACTGATATTTTTAATGTGGACTAGGTTAAGAAGCAAATAAACAGATGTGGAGGGTCTTACTCAAGACACTCTTAAAAGCAGACCTGGGGTGGGCATTAAATACAAGTAGTCACCAAGGACTACTCTTGTTCTCACAAGAGAACAGGGTTAAAGGCAATAGAGAATGTAATAGGAATGGAGACATGGGCTCCATCCAACTGTCCATTATAGATTTGTCCAGAGCTGTGGGAAATGACCTATTACCATTTTTTCTCATCAGCCTAGAGTTATAACAGAGGATATAGGTAACTCAGCACTCCCAAGGTAGGCTAGAAATAGTTCTGCATACATGATCTAAGACAGAGTAATAGACTCCATGCTTTGTTGTCTCTGGTGGTGGTGGTGGTGGTGGTGATGGTGGTGGTGGTGGTGGTGGTGGTGGTGGTGGTGTGTGTGTGTGTGCATGCACTCACATGCAAATGCAAATGCACACGTGGAAGTGCATGTGAGTATTTGCCTTTAGTTTTGTTTTGTAAGAGAAAAGGATGAAGTTAAGGATGGGAAAGTATTTTGGAGAAGCTGGAGGACAGTAAAGAATATGATTAAAATATATTTTATGGAAGCATAAGAAATATAAATAAGCCAAATGATCTTTGTACAGCAAGAAGCAAGATGTTACATAGGTGAACCTGAGATAATGTGAGGAATGACTTAGATATAAGAAAGATTAATAATGTTAAGTGACCTTTCTACACTAGGCAACAAAAGTCCACTTTCCATTGTGTCAAGAAAGGAGTTGAAAATATTAGCAAACAACAACTGAGCTCAAAGTATTAATAACTTGTGTTCCCAGAGCACATTGTTAAATTCTCAGACGTTTTGTGAACCAATTCAATGATTCTTAAAAATGACATAACAGGAACTGGACTGCAGATGGTCCTTACTGTTGAAGTATATGTGCTTAGTATTTATGCAGCACTTATTGCCAGCATTGCAGAGACTACAAAGGAAGTAGTTACAGTTGATCGTTTTGTAATTGCACTGCTCTAGTTGTTGTCTGTATGCTGTTGGCATTCCTCATGACCTTGGGAACTGTGTGGGAGAAGAATGCATGGTGGCTCATGGCTGCCATCCCTGTTGAACGCAGAGTACAATGTTGCCATTCTGACAACTCCAAACCAGACCCAGTGGCCAGTGCAAGTTATTTATACTGTAGAAACCAGCACCTCTACACATCAAGTTTTGTTTTACTCTTTGACAGCACGATGTTAAACATTTACCAGCATACCAGTAATCATTTTTACTTCTGCTACACTCTCCTGTGTTCTGTTTCTTCCATTTGCCCCCATTCTGACAGTGTTTAATTTATGTTCCTTGAAACAAGGAACACAAGACAAGATAAAAGGACAGAAACAGCAACTCTTTTCCAGGCTTGAGTTTGAAAGGGTTGGGCACTGAAAAGGAAAAGGAGCCTGTGTTGCAAGAAATACAGTAAGTTGGGAGCAAGAAGGGTGAGCAAAAACAAGAGTTCACCAGCTCAGGTGTCCCTTAAACAAAGCAAAGGAGTTAGAGGGACACAGGAGAATGCAATGTTTTCCTAAAAGAATAAAACAGTAAGATTTGGGGTTCAAATGTTGAGACAAAATTGTTGGAAATTCAGAACATGTTCAAAGGCATGAAGTGAGGAAAGGTTCAAACCTCTACTGGTAAAATTGCAGGTCATTAAGAAGACTGGAAAATAGCAATAAAGCTGATTATGCCTAAATAGTTTCCCGTGGTCTAGACATGACAATAGTAAAGAATTCAAGGGTCACTCCCGGTTGGCTGTTACAGATGTGACAGCGGAGTACATGTATCCATTGTGTTAAGATGGGGCATAAAGTGTTCTGTTGATAGAATCTTATATATCAATACTAGGTAGCAAAATCCAAGATCCAGGGGGAAGCCTGAATCTCAGGTGGTGATGTGAAAAACAGTGTGCTCTCAGCCCTATACTGTGCAAGCCAAGAAATAGTGAAAGTCTCAGAGACTAACATGTAGTGCATGGCAAACATATGGGATAACTGAAATCAAATGTGTGTGTTATTGTGGCACAGTGTCTCATCATAGATGTTAGAGAGAATTGCAGAAAATAAAAGGAGGTGAATTTCATATCTACCTGAGTTTGGGAAGTCGGATTAGTATCCAGACTACCATAACTTGAACCATAATTTTAAAATACAAGTAGTTCTTTTCAGATCCACTGGGCTATTCGCCTCTTCAACCACAATGAGTATGCCTGCTACTTTTGGGGATCAGAAATATTTATACTATATAATAGTACATACTGATAATAGAAAATATTGATTGAGCTAATAGTTATAAAAGGGGTATCCCAAAATTGCCCAAAGATGGCAAGGGACAAACTTGCAGAAATATGCAAGTATATTATGAATCTTTTCATGCCCTATCTTATGTCTAGTAAGCATGTCAGAAATGGTCATTATGCTGGGTCAGCAATGTTCTTAAAGAAACCTGTGTTTTCCCTTTTAACTTTTATGCATGACTGTACTATTTTTAGAAATATTGATTGTCCATAAAAAACTTTCAGGCTGCCAACTAAGCCTCAAAGGGTAATTGGGCTGACCAGCACAACCATAAGCTGGAATGCAGACTTGGGAAAGAAAAATGTATCTATACCTAAGTGAAGCTGAAATGGCATGTCAGTTTTAAGTTACATCATTAATGAAGCAAAGAGATAATTCATACATACAGAAATTGAGCCTTTTCTGTCAACCTGCATCTCAGGGAACAACAAATGTGGAGCGGGGCTATAGCAAGCATACCAAGGGCACAAAGCATTAGCAAAGGGTTTCTGATAGAAGCCCCTAGAAAAACTCATGATAAATGATAAACTACATAATAGTATGAACTGCTTTCATTCTTCAGCTTCTCATATCTTTTTTCCTAGAACTTAATATCTATGGTCTAATCCATAGAATTGGGCATCCACATATTGTCTATGGCATGGACACCAGCTGCTTCCTTCTTGTTTATCGCCCTGAGTTTTTCTTGAGATCAGGTCTCAAGAGTAATTTTTATCTTCAGATACTGTAGGATTTCTGGACCTCAAGGCTAGATTTTACTGTGGGAGGCAGAGGCAGGCAGATATCTGAGTTCGAGGCCAGCCTGGTCTACAGAGTGAGTTCCAGGACAGCCAGGGCTATACAGAGAAACCCTGTCTCGAAAAAAATCAAATCCAAAACAACCCCTCCCCCAAAAAACAAAAACGGACTAGATTTTAACAAGCTGAAAAAGATGAAGTTTAAAGATGAAGGTGCACATGAGAAAAGCTAAGATCATCCTCTTGTGAGCACCTGATCATTATCATTAGAATTTTTTAAATACAAGAGCATTTCAGGCACAAAGATAAACAATTGGCAAATTTGATTTTTTTCTTCCACCTTGAAAGTTACTAAAAGTTGATGAACATTCTGTGGTATTTCAAACAATGTCCTCTAGTCCTACATTTAAGACTCTTTTCAACATTCATTTGGCAAAGATTTAAAGAAATAAGCTTGCATGACCTAGATAGGAAATTCTAAGCTAGCTAGGGAATACACTGTGAAACCTGCATTTTAGAAAATGACATCTACCAGACAAGGTGTGCAGTATGTTCCCACTGATGCAATAATAGTTGGATCGGTATGTGATACATTGTTATGGTGTAACCTACAGTTTTCTGGTTGGATTTTAGTCCTACTCCACAGGAGGAAATTTCATTTTACACATGGAACTGTAAACCTGGTCAAAAGTCCATAGCTGTGGAGACCATGGATCCTGGGGAGACCTAGACTGCTCGCAGCCTTGGTCTGCTTAATTTCTTTGTGTAATAGGCAGCAGTCAGTGCAGAGATTTAAATCTAGCCAAAATGTTTAAAGCAAGTGCCTATGACTGACCATCACTAAATGGAGCACCTTTGTCCTGCTGAGGATCATGGAACACCATGGAAGAGGAGGGAGAAGGAAAATAAGAAAAGAGTGCTATGGAATGTTATTTTCTGGATGTGGCATGGCTGTGAATCCAAAAGGACAAAACTCCACTGTAGGCAACACAGAAGCTCTTGAGACTCCACATCCTACCAAATAGCTATAGGTAGCTCATAAATGCAGATAGAAGGAGAATCCTTCTTGCCTCCAGATATAGCCCCCTCATTGATTACCAATATCCCAGCCTTATACCTATGCACATGTGGGCAGAACAATTTGACATAGTGGGGTTTTTTTTTTAATTATTTTAAATAGGAAAAGGACATATTACGTAAGATCTAGGGAAATGTGGAGAGGGAAATTGGGTGGTAGATTTAATTTGTATAAAAAAGAAAGAGCAAAACATAAAGTCAACATGAACATGCAGCAGTGTTTAGGCTGGTTGCCTGTTAAAGCATCCTAAGAGTTCATGTGTCAGCAAGGGGTGCACTCTTATGAATGTCCACTAGGGGTGCGCTCTTATAAACGTCCACTAGGGGTGCACCCTTGTAAACATCCACTAGGAGTGCACTCTTTTTTTTTTTTAATTGAATATTATCTTCATTTACATTGCCATGGTAAAACCTTTCCCAATTTCCCCCCTCCCCAAAGACCCCCAACCCCTCCTTCCTCCCCCTGCCTCCACGTATATGCCCCTCCACCTGACACACTCCCACTTCCCCAACTCGGTTTCCCTTTTTGGGGCCTCTGTTGAGCCTTTACCTGACCAAGGACCATTCCTCCCATTGATGCCCAACAAGGCCTTCCTCTGCCACAATTTTGGCTGGAACCATGTGTGCCCCTTCGTTGATGGTTCAGTCCCTGGGAAGTCTTGGGGCTTCTGGGTGGCCGAAGTCATTGTTCTTCCCATGGGGCTGTAAGCCCCTTCAGCTCTTCTGGACCAACCTCCAGTTCTTCCATTGGGGACCCCATGACCAGTCCAATAGTTGGATGCTAGCATCTGCCTCTGTATTTGTAAGTCTCTGGCAGGGCCCCTCTGGAGACAACCATTGCATGCTCCTTTTGGTACACACTTCTTGTCGTCCTTAGTAGTTTTGGAGTTTGTTGACTGTTTATAGGATAAATCCCCAGGTAGGGCAGTCTCTGGGTGGCCTTTACTTCAGCCCCTGCTCTACACATTGTCTCCCCTATTGCTCCTGTGAGTATTTTGTTCCCTTTCTTAGAGGAACCAAAGCACCCTTACTTAAGTTCTCCTTCTTCTTGAGCTTCCCCTGCTGGGTGAATTGTAACTTGCTTATTTTGAGCTTTTGGACTAACTTTTGCTTATTAGTGAGTACATACCATGTGTGATCCTTTGTGATTGGGTTGCCTCGCTCAGGATGACACTTTCTAGTTCCATTCATTTGCCTAAAAATTTCATAAATTCATTGTTTTAATAGCTGAATAGTACTCCATTGTGTATATATACCACAGTTTCTGTATCCATTCATCTGTTGAGGGACATCTGGGTTCTTTCAAGCTTCTGGCTATTATAAATAAGGCAACAATGAACATAGTGGAGCATGTGTCCTTATTACATGTAGGAGCATCTTCTGGGTATATGCCCAGGAGTGGTATAGCTGGGTCAGCAGGTAGTACTATGTCATTTTCTGAGGAATGACCAAACTGATTTCCAGAGTGGTTTTACCAGCCTGCAATCCCACCAACAATGGAGCAGTGTTCCTTTTTCCCCACATCCTCTCGAGCATCTGCTGTCCCCTGAATTTTTCATCTTAACCATTCTGACTGGTGTAAGGTGGAATCTCAGTGTTGTTTTGATTTGCATTTCCCTAATAACTAAGGATGCTGAACATTTCTTTAGGTGCTTTAGGGCCATTTGAGTTTCCTCAGTTGAGAATTCCCTGTTTAGCTCTGTACCCCATTTTTAATAGTGTTATTTGACTCTCTGGAGACTAACTTCTTGAGTTGTTTGTATACATTGGATATTAGCCCTCTATCAGATGGTGCTGGATCAACTGGAGATCTGCATGCAGAAAATGCAAATTGACCCATTCTTATCTCCTTGTACAAAGCTCAAGTCCATGTGGATCAAAGATCCACACATAAAACCAGACACACTGAAACTTATAGAGGAGAAAGTAGGGACAAATCTTGAACACATGGGCACAGGGGAAAAGTTTCTGAACAGAACACCAATGGCTTATGCTCTAAGAACAAGAATCGACGAATGGAACCTCATAAAACTGCACAGCTTCTGTAAGGCAAAGGACACGGTCAATAGGACAAGAAGGCAACCAACAAATTGGGAAAAGGAGTGCACTCTTGTAAACATACACTAGGGGTGCACTCTTGTAAATTTGCTAGGAGTGCACCCTTGTAAACATTCACTAGGGGTATACTCTTGTAAACATCCACTAGGAGTGCACTCTTGTAAACATACAGTAGAGGTGCACTCTTGTAAACATCCACTAGGGGTACACTCTTGTAAATTTGCTAGGGGTGCACTCTTGTAAATTTGCTAGGGTTGCACTTTTGTAAACATCCACTAGGGGTGCACTCTTGTAAATGTCCTTCAACCTTTCCAGTTTTAGGATCCACAGGCATGAACCATAATTCTTTCAAGTGTCTTGAAGAGGCAAATCACAACATGGCAGCCTCTCAACAATGCCTATTTAACCTGTGAAAGAACAGAGACCAGTTTAGTAAGTGAGGCTCCCAGGATAGAAGGTAAAGTTGGTTGACCTACTTTTGCCTAAGAAATAAAATCTTTGCAAGTTCTTAGACTAGAGCTCTACATAGCAAGTGGCCCACTCCTAAATATCCCATGTCTTCGTCCTCCTTTTGAGTAAAAGAATATTGTTGTCAAATTTGTTGTTGTTTTTTCTTTTTGTCATTTTGAGACAGAGTTTCTATATAGACTATACTGTCCAGAAACTGTTATCAAGCTCACTTGGAACTCATGGGAACTCTCCTGCCTCACTCCCAAGTGTTGGGATTACAGGTCTGAGCCACTATACACATTTTTTTGTCTTCTTCCCTATCTTCATGGTAGTGCTAGGGATGCTCAAACCTTAAGTCTTGAGAACACTGAACATGCACTGTACCCACTTCCATCTTTAGTCCTGAATCTTGAATTGTTTATTACCTCAAGCAAAGAATTTAAAAGCATGAATTGCATTGAATTAAGTTATTTGATTGTACCTCTTTGTTTGTGTGATTTTTTTTTTTATTCTTTTTGTTTTCTTGGGCCTTTCTATTAACTCCATGCCAAGACCAATGGGAGAATTCTTTGGGGACTTCAATCTAAAATAAGAACTAGAGGCAACTGATGGTAGCTGGGAGAGAAAAGAAGATCAATGTTCTCCAGGGACAAGCCTACTGGTAGGTGAGCCAATCCCAAGTGGTCAGCCTCAAGCACGTATGAGCTGCACTAGATAGGCTCAGTAATTGTATTATAAATTTATATACACACATGTAACAATCATAACTAAAGAAAAAGAATCCATGAACCAGAGGAATGGGGCAGGAACAGAGAGAATAGGAGTGAGAAAGAGGAAAAATGATGTAAATAAGTACTCATATATGAAATCCAAAAACTAAATTTAAAAAGTAATAAAAAAAAAGCAAATGTAGACACCTATAATCAATCCCAGAACATGATATGTGAGATAGGATGATAGTCACAAGTTTGAGGCCAGCCTAGGAAATAGAGCAAAATTTGACCTGAAGTAAGAAAAATCAATGGAAGCAGCAATGGAGAAATTTTAAGTTGAACAAAATAATTTCTACCCTACCATGTATCTTCATGTGAAATGTCAAGAAACAGTTTGGAAAGTCTCCTATAACTTTCCTCACTGTGGCTCAATTGGCTTCCAGCTGGAGAAAAGTGATTGTTCTCCTGAGTTCTCCTTCCACAATATCCTATGCTCAAGAGGGGATGGGCTGTAAATTTACCCAGTATCCTCTAGTGCCAAGGAGAATGCCAGGGACAAACACAAGTGTGGCCCTTCTTACAAATCACTATTGACTGGAACTCCCATGTGCTAGCAATGTGTATGGAAAATAATATAACACTTCAAACAACTGTGCTATCTACAGATGTTCAACATTTATGCTCACTCTAACTGTCATCCGTTTCCTGAGTGTGTCTATTCAGCTAAAATATCTATGTTCCTTTTTCAAAGGATATGTGAACAATTATATGTAGCAGCAAGATGTCTACAATTTGAAAACTACCTAGATTCCCAAAGGAGTAAAATGGAAGCCTTAAATTATATGTTCACAGCACATAATACTCTCAAACAATGGGAATAATTAACCCCACAATATGAAAAATATTACTAGCCAATTGGTGCTCTCTGTGCCCATTTTTACTATTTTAATAACTGAAATAAACAGCATTGGAAGTGAAGTGTCCCTTATTTTGGGTGGGTGATGACTTAGAGTCTGGAGACCGCCATAGAGATTGACGACAGTGGCTTTACTGGGTTTCACAGCTACACGGTTTTCAGAACCTACAACAGGTAGACTGTCATTGTTGGCTTACCTCATCCCTATCCTGTAAGCCAGTTTAATACATCACTTTCTATTATTTACATATAACACAATCTATTTATTGTATTCCTCTAGAGAACCATACATAGTATGTTAGGTGCTCTCTCGATGTTTTATAGACACTGAGATCCCAGGTGAGAAACAGTGGACCGACTAGGTAATTTGAAGATTCTGGGCAGTGATGCTCAAATCAAATGTATTGACCACTTGTCCCACACCCTTGGGCCTAGCTACAGCTTTGTCACACTGATTCTGTTTAGCAACAGTACATCTTAGTATTAATGTGGGGTTTTCCTAGTTTGATTTCTGTTGCTAAAATAAAATATCTTGACAAAAATCACCTTAGTAGAGAAGGGTTTGATTTTACCTAACAGTAGAGTTTATATTATAATAGGTCTATCATAGAAGGTAATTAAATGCTGAAGGGACATCAAAGGGACACAGACACAAACATAGAGAAATAAATCTGTGCTTGCTTGCTTGTGTTCTGGGTTATTTCTAAATCCACTCATATAATTCCAGACCTAGGAAACAGTGTTGCTCTAAGTGGCTTGGGTCACTTCAACTTACTTGAGGCACACACAGAGCCACAGGCCAACCTGTTCTAGATAATCCCTCACTGAGGTCCACTTCCCAGTTGACTCTAGGTTATCTAAAGAAGGCAATATAGAAAATAATATATATATATATATATATATATATATACATATACATAGAAAAGAAATGTAAATTTAAAAAATCCAATAAAAACCAAAGAAAGTAAAAAAATAAAAATTAAAAAAATTTTAAAAAAATTAAGAATACAATTAAAACTAGCCATCACAGATGGAGTGCAGACCCTCTCACATAAAAGTACACTTTGTTTAGAAAGTTATAATAGATGGCAACAGAAAAGACACACAAAGAAGCTCCCATCCCCAACTCCCATTTTTCTAATGGCAGGACATAAATTACAAAAGTGTTCCTTCTTCCCTTTGTCCCAGGAACCAGTAACACACTGAAGTAAACTTTAGATTCTTGATAGTCCAGAAATGTATTAGAGAAACCTACAAAGCTTTCTCACTTGCACATTTGCCATCCCACCATTTGCCACCCTGAGTAACACAAAAGTCAGCCTAATCCTGAACACCTCTCCAAAGATTTATTACTCTTTGTTGCTACACCAACTAGAGTTACTCATTCTCTGGGTAATTCCCATCAACCATGAAAATACATGATATATATATATATATATATATATATATATATATATATATATATATATATATATATATATATATAAAAGAGCTAGACTTTTCTTGTTATTAAGCTATCTTCTGCTACAATGATCTTCACCTAAGAATTCATAAATATCAAAGAAAATAAGTATGTGGTACTACAAACATACAGATTTGCGGATGCCATGTCCTATGCACTACTTAACCTCTCTTTGTTTCATTAGCTCCAGGAGATAGCTGTCAGGCCTTTTCTACTTCAGAGATGTATATGCTGTGCATCTTTTTTGATTAGCTATCTTTGCCTTGAACTTTAGAGCCAAAATGGACTGAAGTTGGTATTCAAACTCTAAGACCTTACTACCTTGTATTCAGTATCTCCACTCATCATTAAAAAAATTGTCAATATTTATCAAAATAAGTACTTAGATAATGGTGGCAGGTTGAACACCTACAAAATACCAGATGTGGCTCCATGATTATATGAATTCTACATTACTAATGCCCCTTGTAGAGATGAGGAAACAGACACAGAGGTTCAGAAATGTCACAAGATTGGACAGCTTGCACATGGAGGAAGCAAGCATCCTGGCTCCAACACCTGTGGCCCTAATTGATTTGGTATGCAGTGCCATATATGCTGTCTCATTTTACTTCATACTTTTCAAACTAGAGCTTGCATCAGAATCAGAAAGATCCTGAATCCTCAGTTTTGGGATGAATCCAGAGATCTTCACTTTTAAGCCAGCATCCCAGTTCTGATGGTATTTAAAGTCCAAGAACCACACTTTGAGGAATAATACAGATCCACAAAGGAGATTCTAACACCTAAATGTTTTAAAATTTCATCAGGAAGATCATCTGAACAAGATTTGGCATATGTGAATTATTGATCAATACATTTTTAATAAAGCAACGTCAATGACTTGTCTGTGATCAAATGTCCCAATGTTTCTGAGAAGATTGAAATTAGCACCACGTTTTCCTAAAGAACAAACTTGTGATGACAGCCCAGGGAACCAAGTCAATTAATTCTCTCTATCTCCTAGAGGATCTAGAATCAATTCTGACACAGGAAATATGGGAAATTGAATTGGAGTTAGAACATAACTTGTGAGTCAAGACGCAAGTAATTGTGTTAGATTAGGAAATATTTGTTGTTTTCTTCAAGTCTGCCTGTCTCTTTCCCCTTTTCATCACAATTTAGCTTATTGCTACAAATTTCTCCTGTGTATATTTTAACAGACAGCAGATTTTTTTTCATTTAGATTATCCCTGGATGCCAAAGGAAAATGTTTGTTCATTCTTGTTTAACTTGAACAATATACTAATATGATCAATATCTACTTCAATTCTAATTGTTTGTAGCAATAAAATATTGTAATTTACTTATATTTCATCTGAATCAGTGAAACCATTTAATAATGCTTCATTTTGACCTAGCTCATGTGAAAATTTGACGATTTTTGGAAAAAAATCAAAGCACCGAGTTAGAAAATGGAGACTTACTAACTCAAGAACCTCGAGTTCATATGACTCCCTCATGCTTGTAGTTTTGAATCACTTGAAAACTTAGTTGGGACCTGGCATTTTAAATAGTGAGTTTATGGGGGGAAAACTATATATGTATGTGTTCAAAATGGTCCCAATCATCTACCCTTTCTGGATTTGCTCAACCTAATTTGCTTCCTAAAGTAATTTCTATTTTGTGGTGATACCATTCTCCCAAAGCAAAGTTCTTGGAAACTGATACAAGCCTTTATTTTCTGTCTACTACTCGGCCTATACACTGCCTGGCACTCCACCTGCAACATCTTATAGCCCATGATGTTGGTGGTCCCAGACTTCAAAGTCACTTTAGTTCTCTGTGCCCATCTTCCTGATACTGCTTGCTTGGCTTCCACTAGTTTCTGTCTCTATTCTTACCATAGAGCTGCCTGAGGTCACCAGCATTCTCTCAGTGTTTCCTGTGTGTAACACACTGGGGTGGCTCATAGCCAATCACTAACCCGACCTGTATAGCATCATGAAAATCCTGCTTTCCTACATTCAAATGAAGCATCATTCATGTCCATAATCCCCCTGCAGAACCAAATGAATCTCTAAAGCTTGGCCTCACCTTCTCTGTGTTCCCCACTTCCTGTTTCCTTCTGGAAACTCCCTTAACTTGACAAACTCTCAAATGCAGGTACTCTTGCCAGAAGGCCAACTTCTAGAGAAGCTGGTCTAAGAGACTCTGACCTGACTGCCCAGACATCCATTCCCCAAACTACTATCTGCTACTTCCTAGTGTAGAAGCAATTCCTGAAGCCATTGTATTAAATTTCACCAATGATACACTTAAAGGAGACAATTGTTTGATATGAATTTTTTTTTCTATCACTCCTAGAGCAAACAGTTCTAAAGGTTTGTCTGCATCTTCTTGGGCTAGGACAAGGATCCATGTAATTGGGCTACTATCTGAAGAACTTGGTACAAAAACTGAATCATCTATGAATACTTTCAGAATGTGGTTATTATGGTTCTAAGGTCCTTGCTTCCAGTACCAGGAGGACTGTATCTCAAGATTCAGTTCCCTTGACTTCTCCATCTACTTCATCTTCTCAGCTTTCTGATGGGAAAGTTATGATTTGAAAAGATGTATACTTAGATTGAGTACAATCAAATAATCCAAGCCAATTCCCCATTTGAAGGACCATAACCTTAACTAAATGTGCCAACTAATTTTTGTTATATAGTATAAAATATTCATGAATTGAGTAACATGATTTAGTATATATGGGCATCTTTTAGAATCCTGCTGATGGCTGCAGTTGTCTCTTTCTACACTGAAACTCTATTGACTCTCAGATCATCCTTTTGGTAAATTTCCTCACACATAAAGTCAGAATGATTTACTTCCATTTTGTGTAACCAGAAACTTTTCCATATTGGCACTTTATCCATATTGATCCAATTTTTCTTTGTAACAGTCTATATGTTCATAATGATTATAAACTATTTGACATGTGAAGACTAAACTATAAAAGGTCTATCACCTCCAAACTAATAGATAGAATATTAAGTATGACTAATTCCATGTGTTTACTCAAAGGCTTAATTTTCTTGCCAATGCAGTACTTCTTTTCTGAGAGCCTTGTACTTTGATAGGACCATGTGACTGACTCTGACCAGTACAATGTGCTCAAAAGTGATGAAAAAAGTTTCTCAGTCTGACCACCCATTTCAATAGGTAGAATGATTTTCTATATGTCTTTTGTTAGAAGCACATAGCTCTTTGTATATATTGGATATTAGCCCTCTTAACTCAAGAAGTTAGACCCCAGGGAACCAAATAATCCTATTAAAAATGGGGTACAGACCTAAACAAAGAATTTTCACCTGAAGAAATTCAGATGGCCGAGAAGTACTTTAAGAAATGCTCAACATCATTAGCCATTAGGGAAATGCAGATAAAAACAACCCTGAGATTTCACCTCACACCAGTCAGCATGGCTAAGGTTAAAAACTCAGGAGACAGCAGGTGTTGGCGAGGATGTGGAGAAAGAGGAACATTCCTTCACTGCTGGTGGGATTGTAAGATGGTACAACCACTATGGAAATCAGTCTGGTGGTTTCTAAGAAAACTGAGCATGACACTTCCAGAGGACCCTGCTATACCTCTCCTTGGCATATACCCAGAGGATTCCCCAGCGTGCAACAAGGACACCAGCTCCACTGTGTTCGTAGCAGCCTTATTGATAATAGCCAGAAGCTAGAAAGAACCCAGATATCCCTCAGTAGAGGAATGGATACAGAAAATGTGGTATGTATATACAATGGAGTACTATTCAGCAATTAAAAACAATGAATTCATGAATTTTTTAGGCAAATGGATGGAACTGGAAAATATCATTCTAAGCGAGGTAACGCAATCACAAAAGAATACACATGGAATGCAATCATTGATAAGTGGATATTAATTAGCCCTGAAACTCTGAATACTGAAGATACAATTGGCATATCAAATGATTCCCATGAAGAAGGAAGAAGAGGGCCCTAATCCTGGAAAGGCTTGATTCAGCATTGTAGGGGAGTACCAGGACAGAGAAAAGGGAGGGGGAAAGATAGGAGAATGGATGAAGAGAAGAGGACTTATGGAACATATGGGGGAGGGACTGGGAAAGAGGAAGGCTTCTAGAATGTAAACAAAGAATATAGAAAATAAATAAAAAAATTTTTAAAAAGAGAAGCACATAGCTCAATTTGTGTAGTTACAACAAAAAAGTAGCTTAACCTTTAGAACACATCTTGGAAGAGGCAGACAAAAGAACCTTGTCATCGCAGACCGTCATGTATAGATTATGCTACATTTTGTTGCATTTTGAACCTATGGCTTCAACAGCATTTATTTTAATCAATAGGCTGAATATCAAGCATAGACTGTTTCTTTAGCTAGAATAATGCGCCTTCTTTTCCTTCTTGATTTTCTGAATAATAATATAATCCTCAGACTTTTTTGGGAGGAAGTTTTACAAGGATATTAACTCTTTATACTTTACAGTCCATCATGTAAGAAAGCAAAAGCAGGAACTCAAGACTGAGGCCATGGAAGAGGAATGCTACTCACTGGTATGCTTCCCCAGGCTTACTCATCAGCCAGGCCAAACTGACTAGAGGTGGTCCTAGACACACCTATATAAATGAACAGTCAAGAGGGATACCCAGTACATGTCCACAGGCCAATATGATGGCAGAAATTCCTTAACTGGTGTTCCTTCTTCTTCCTTCTTTGGAAGTATATCAAGATGATAAAGATTAGTGTGACAGCACGGTTGTTTTACAATGCAGTGTTCTTTGTCTGCATAGACCTTAAAAAGCTTTCTTTCCCAGAATACTCAAGGTTGAACACAGAGAAGGACAGTTCTTTATGCCATAGGAACATGTAAATAAAAGGGTGGGGTTCACTTGGACTTTGTATCGATTTAGAAAAAAGCAGTGAGATTTGTCTGATAGGAAAACACAGAGAAGAGTGGACTGATGAAGCGTTCTCATTCTAATTCCCCTTACAACTACAGAGAATCAGAAGAACCAGTAAATGGACAGAAAACCAAATAAACAAACTATAAATAAAGTATAAAACCAAATGTCAGAATCTGTCATAAATATATTCTACAACTAGCCTTCAAAGTATTATAATTCTAAAATAATTTTGAATGGTTTTAAAGACTTCTAAAATTAAAAAAAAAACTGTCTTTTTTCTTCCTTTACTATCTTGTCTATGGACTTACTATTGTCATTTAGATTACAAGTGTGTAATATAATATTTCATATAAATGTCTTTATGTCTTTCTCATTGATAGTTATTAATCCATATGTCATATAGATTTCCAGATTACAAACATTTTTTGCAGTGTTGGATTATCTACAAAAATTATAATGATAAACCTTGTCTCTAGTCATCCCTTCTTTTCTGAATTCTAAGCAAACTCAATGTAATTATTTTCTGTCCAATATATGCTTCTTTTGGTGATATTTCTGATGTGGCTGATAGAACTGTCATCCATTGAGCATCTTTGTTGCCTCATCTTTGTAAGGACACTAGGAAGGGACTGGAGAGAGGGCTCAGTGGTTAAGAGCTTTTGTTGTGCGGCCCTCTTTCTGTTCTTACAGAGGACCTGGATGCAGTTTTATTCAGATTCATTATAACTGTTCAAATAACTACAGTTCTCATTTCCACTTCTTGTCCCTACGGACACCAGGCCTAGGAGTGCACAGGCATACAAAAGGGCAAAACATTCATGCACTACAAATGAAAATAAGTTAATTCTTTAAGAACATTAGCAATAGACTCTGTTCTTCCCCCCCCCCCCCCATTTTGGACACTCAAATAGATGCCACAGCCTTAGAAATGTCTCCTTTCTAAAACTACTCTGTGTCCACTGGGCACTGCCTTGCTGGTGTTTTTTTGTTCAGATTATATGATGAGTAGAGAAACCACTATCATAATGCACAGGAATGGGGGAGAGAGAGCTCCAATAAGAGACAAATGAAGGCAGCGAGGAAAAGTCAGGACAGTAAATGAGATCTATTTAGATATTTGTCTTAATGGAAATGTGATCATGATGTGATGGAACATGATGAAATGTGGAGCAAGGAAGGAAAGGAAAAAAAAATGTTGCTGTGAGCAGAAAACATCTGGACTGGGACCAGATGGACAAGAGCCAGCCCTGGGGTATTCAGCAAAAAGGGTTGCAGGCAAGGGGAGCAGCCAGTACAAAGCTCAAAGGAAAACAAGGCTGACAGAGTTCAGAGAACAGGAAAACCAGTATGGACACAGAACAATGGCTGAGGGAGACAAGCAGAGGAAGACATCAGAGAAGTGGGTGGAGTCTGCACAGAGAGAGTACTCAACTTTACCAGGAAATGTAATAGTTTTAAAGGAGGAACTCTGAAGTTCTGAATTATTTTATTTTAAAATTTGTTTACAAAATTGGCGCTGGCTGCTGTTTTCATAATGGCCTTATATGGGAAATAAGACTGGGGATAAAAACGGTTTAGCTGTTCTCCTCATCAAGGCTAGGAATGGTATTGGCTCAAAACAGAATTGCTCCAGCAGATGTGGTGAAACTTGTCAGATCCAAAACATTCCTGCACAGAGAATGGAGGGTCCTTGTTAATGAAATTGTTTAGAGGTAGTGCACACAGAGTATCAAGAGGTATTGAATAATATTAAAGATATTGCCTTCATTTTGGGTCTGAGCCAATGTTTTCTCCTTATAACCGTTTCTAGTCAAGACTTCGTGTGACTTTGGTCTAGGCAAAACTTCAGCAGAATCCTTGCTTTCTTATCATTCTTCCATTTCTCACATTTAATCCTTCTGCAAAAATTATTTTTGAGATTATCCTATAAATGTAAGGGCTGAGAATTGAATTATCAAGATCCAGTTAGAAGACAGGAATTCACACTTGTCACTCTGGGTACAAAGGAGGAAGAATCCAACGGAAGAGATTGTTTTCATCAGATATTCAACTATGTTTGCCACCGTCTACACTGGAGTTAACGTAGAGAATGAGTAACTGGGTGCTGCAGCCGCCACTGGAAGTGAAGCTAAGAAGGAAGTGGGAGGCCCACAACCCAGGACTTTACAGAGGCTCCGAATTCTCTATTAATCCAGCTTTATCATTCCCTAGATCCATGAGCATAGAAGCCTAGATCTTTTGGTCTATATGATTTACTCTAATTGAAATTTCACCCCACTCCCTGCCACCACCCAGGAAACAACAAGGAAAGGCACCCTCGATTTCTGCCAGCAGGGTAAATCAAATCTTCTTCTTTTTGACAGCTTTGTGCTTCCATAAATCTATGTCAACATATATCATATTGGATTGCCAGCTATCTATTTACAAAACTGTCTCATTCACAGGATGATGAATTTCTTGCAGATAAGAATTATATCTTGAAATCTCACCCTTCCTTGGAGATGCTCTTTGAAACAATAGTAGTCCAAGACAAGATAAAGGACACATGCTGCTAGAACTTTTTGAGGTTCAAATTGGAGTTAAAGATTAAATGTTGTTTATGCATATGATGGGGACACAGAACAAATGGTAGCCATCATATGTTTATGTTATCTTTATTAGTTAGCCTGGTGCTGCAAAAATAACCCATAAGGTTAGGAAGTCTGACTAGCACTATGTTTTATCGTTTATGTTGTACTTGGCTAGATGGTGGCTAACTTGTTCAGAAATACTGACCTAGGATAACTCATCTCTCTTCTATGTGGTTCCTGACTTCCAAGAAAACTTTCCTAGGCTTGGTGACTAGGAGAGGTAGCGGTTTGTTAGTAGTTGGGCTCAAAGAAGAAACAAGATGAAAGAAAATAGATTCAAGAGTCTCCATCTCTCTCTCCTCTCTCTCTTTCCTTCTCCCTTATCTAGTGATGGAGGTGAAACCAAGGAGATAAAGGCTGGGCAAAAGAAGAACCTATGACACAGCAAAGACCAGCAACAGTTCTTCACTCCTGCTATTAATTATTCCTCAATAAAAATCGCAAGGCCACACAAAGCTTCAAAGATAGGAAAGCAGACAACACTTTCCTAAAAGATGGGATGAGATTCATTTTTGATAATTGAGCATGTTGAAAAGGCTTACATATTCCTTGTTGTTCTCTCTTTTAAATCTTACCAATACCAAGAAAGAAAGAAGGAAAGAAAGAAAGAAAGAAAGAAAGAAAGGAAGGAAGGAAGGAAGGAAGGAAGGAAGGAAGGAAGGAAGGAAGGAAGGAAAGAAGAAGGAAGGAAGAAGGAAGGAAGGAAGAGGAGAGCGAGAGAAGGCAGGAAGGCAGGAAGGCAAGAAGGAAGAAAGGAAGGAAGGAAGAGGAGAGGGAGAGAAGGAAGGAAGGAAGAAAGGAAGGAAGGCAGGCATGAAGGAAGGAAGGAAGGAAGGAAGGAAGGAAGAGGAGAGGGAGAGAAGGAAGGCAGGAAGGAAGGAAGGCAGGCAGGAAGGAAGGAAGGAAGGAAGGAAGGAAGGAAGGAAGGAAGGAAGGAAGGAAGGAAGGAAGCTAGCTCAGCCCAACTAACCCAAAGGAAGCCAGTTTCCCAAGGTGAAAGCATCCTATTATTCTATATAGGCTTCAACTCCAATTGCAAAGTAGAGTGTAGCAAAGATCTGTAGATCTGTTGACTACCCACAGCCAACCCCACATGTGCTCCAAGGCAATAAGAAATGAGTGGCAACAAGTGCTTATTTTGGGCCACTAAATAATATATTTATTGATTTGTAATACATTAGTAAATGACAGGCAGCTTATTAAAAATCTGCCATAATACAAATCTGTATGTTGATCCAGAAGAATCAAATTTTCAGAATTCTTCAAAAGCGCATTTTCTTGAGTTATTCATATACATTATATTTCTATCTTTTTCTCTTTATTCCAATACCCAGTAGCAATTTTTCACCTTTTTGTATTTTGAAAGTAGAATAGAGCATGTAGCAGAAATAGTGGTGTTACCTCTCTTCAGTAGAGTAGGTGGGCAAGTCACTATCTTCATGGTTGTTAGATAAACCAGGTTTAATATGATACACATGGACCAAATTCTTTCACCCTTTTGAGGATTTTTTTATTCTTTAAGGTGAAAATAATGATGCAAACTATGTCCAACATACGCTGTCTGGGTTGCATACAGTATCCTCCAAATGTCACCAAGGGTTGATCTATGATATAATCTTCACAGTTGGGTAAGACAACATAAGTTATTGGGATAAATATATAAAATGCTTTGTATGCAGTAATTAGTTAATAAACATTAGCTTTTCTTCCATTTCCATACTTTTAATAAGCACTCCATGCTCTAGCCCAGAGATGGGTGGGTATGCGATGTATCATGGGCCAAATGTGACCTAGAGTGTGGATTTTATAGATGCAGTTTTACTGAAGCACAGTCACACACCTGTTGCTGGTCACTCTGCTCCTACGGTAACATAATAAGGGCCTACTGTTGTCTATAGTGTCTAAATTATATAGGGCTTAGGAGTTTATAGAAACAGTTTCCTGACTGGCCTTTAATTTTCTAAACCTTAAACTTACACTGTATATATATATATATATATATATATATATATATATATATATATATATATATATATATATAGTTCTATAGTTCTATAGTTCTATAGTTCTATATATATATATATATATATACTTGTTCAAAAGCTGTCAGGCTTCAGTTACCACAGAGTGTGAGCCAGTATATGTGGGTAAGATCTGATATCTAGCATTTCCAATAAGAATATTAATGCTGAAACCATATAAATACTATTCTCTATTTATAGTAATATAATCATATAAATATCTGTCTTTAAAATGGCAATATTATGGGTCTTGGGGGTTCACAGCTCTTACAGCACTTGGAAAGCAGAGATGAAAGGTTGTCATTGACTTGAGGTCAGTCTGGGGTATAGATGGAGATGTTATCTCAATAAAGAAATAATATAAAATAAAATAGCATATTTGTATATGGCTTGAGTGATTGGAGATGCTTGGACCCTGGTGTCATGGTATTAGGAAGCAGACTTTTGAAGAGTGGACACTTCAGACTCAGAAAGGATTCTCTAGCTGGGGCTAAAGAGATGGCTTAGCAGTCAAGAACACTGACTGCTCTTCCAGAGGTCCTGAGTTCAATTCCCAACAACCACATCGTGGCTCACAACCATCTGTGATGGGATTCGATACCTTCTTCTGGTGTGTCCGAAGACAGTGACAGTGTACTCATATACATTAAATAAATAAATAAATAAATAAATAAATAAATAAATAAATGGAAGGATTACTGCTGGTCTTGAGGAATAAGCGGGTTACCACGAAAGTCGGTTGTTAGCACAGCCATTCCATGAGCTTGGTTTTTTTTTCTACACACATCATCTGCCTTTCCATTGGTTCACCATCATGAGACCCAGTCAAATGGCCTTCACCAAAGGCCATTTGCTAAGTCTCTGATTAAGCCTTCAAACTCAGTGCTAAGAAAATGTATTTTCTTTGTAGAATACCTAACATTAAGTATTCTGTGATAGCAACATAAAATGAACTAATAAACAGGATATTTGTCAATTAACAATGTACTGAACCCATATTATAAAAACTTCAGAATGATGCTATATGAGTGACTCATAGCCCTACACAGAGTGCTCCTTGTAGATAATTCATGTTTGTTCACAGGAGAAAAAGAAGCTAATCTAGGCCAAGGACAATTACCACCAGCAAAAAGTCAGAAACCAAAGCACAAAAACAAAATTAAGAATATATATTAGGCTTTAATTATTAGTCTATGTACAAAATGAAAAATCTATCTTAAGGTTTTCTTAAATTAGAAGGTTTGGCTCCTCCTAATTGCACCATTTGTCCAATTCTCTCTAAAATATCTAATCACGGAATACTCAGTGACAACCACATACTCCAAGGCTCAAAATAATTTCTATTTTCCCCTGCTAATAACATATTGCAGATGCTCTGCTGGCAGCCCTCAAGATTTCAGACTGATGGGTAACAAAACTGCTTGCTTAAGATATCAGGTCAGATCTGTTGTGATCCAATTTGTGATATTTGAAAATCATCCTATAATGAGCTTTTATAAATTATTGTGATTAAGCTTCTTGCTACGTGGGCGCCCTTCCTTGATCCCTAATTTAATTTCCTTCAATATTTTTTTGTATTCCACCCTTCTTTCTAGTTCAGTGCTTAAAGTGAAAAGAGCAAATGGCTTCCTTTTAAAATTGCATAATGTGCCTTCACTTTATCTTGATGACTTAGTTCATATTCCTTTTATTAGCAGAAAAAAATGACCTGGATATTATTTTGAGCTCATTTTAAATAAGGAATAAGCCTCAGCAAGCAAGAGACTTTTAAAAGGCCATGAGAGAGTTTATAGTCACAGTGGTGTCTGGTCCTGAAATGCAAAGTTAAAGTAATCTCTGACTTCTAGAGTGTGGGATCTCAGAAGGGACCTGGAACAAAGCCCACACACTCCCTGTGTAGATGAAAGAAGGAAAAAAAGTGTATGAGCTGTTACAACTAAACACACACCCACATGTTCACACAGAATTGATTTTACATCTCATAATGTGTTCCTAAAATAAACACCCTATGCCAACTAGAATATTAGAATTAAAGAAAATATGCTTTGCATGGAGAAAAATGTATTTATAGCCTACTTCTATTTCTTCTCCTCTTCTCTTTCCCATACATCTCTATCACCTCCGTTTTTCTTCCTCCCCTTTCTTTCTTTGGTTATAATTTACTTAGTAGTCTTTTTTTTCCAGTTTATTGGAGTGACCTATAACACAAGAAACTGAAAAACCTTATCTAATAGAAAACACAAGCCATGGTGTAATTGAAGTAACTGCCTATGGTGCTGTTTTTTCTTTTCTAGTTGTGTATATTTAATGATTTTTGTACATTATCTACATTTATGGAATAAACTTGAGGGGTAATATGTAGCATAGTACTTAGGAACATGGTCTTCATAGGACCTGGATTTCCATCTTACTTATGACTTGTGTGACATTAGGCACCTGAGCAATCTTCCTACATATTAATTTCTGTGTACAGATGGGTACTTAAGAAGTGTTCCACCTCATTTAATTCTTCAAAGATCAAATGAATTACATTTCATGAAAAATGATAAGCCCTACATCAGCATCTTTGCCATTACTTCAATTATGATGATAGAAAGTGCTGTTCATTTAATTCTGTCCTTTAAGTCTAGTATATTCTAAATGTTTGTGTCACTCGGGATTCATATATTGAAATCCTGAAGCCCTGATATAATGGTGTTAGGAGGTGTGGGCTTAGGTGACATAAGTCTATGAAGCTGCACCACTCATGATTGACTTGAGGTCTTATAAAGTAGGTCCAAGAGAGTCCCTCTCCTTTTATCTACTATCCATGACACAGCAAGGATCTGGTGGTTTGCAACCTGGATAACAGCCCTTGCAAGAACATGCTATTGCTGGGACTTCTTAGCCTCCAGAGTTATAAAGTAAAAGTTTAAGTTGATGGTAAGCCACCCAGATGGTGGTATTTTGTTACAGTAACTTTAATGGATAAAGCATTAGTTTTACTATGCTTTATCATATGAATACAGTCCTTACTGGATCTGATCTCCGGTTCTTGCAGATTCACACTTAAATTCTTTGCAGGATGTAAATACAACGTATTATGATGACTGGCCCAACATACTGGAATCATGTTTCTGGCAAGTCCTATGAGATTCCAAATTAAGATATACATTTAATGCTGAGAATGTTAAATGGAAGGCTAAAGCTAAAATTCACTGCAAATTCCCCAGGAAATATAAGGGAATCCAATGGGCTGGAAGACTTTACTGTGAGACACAGGTCCTGAGAGCAAGAATGGGCTTGTTTAGAAGATTTATGCACAAAAGGAAAGGTGCCAATATTTGCCTCACTACTGATACTGTGAGGTCACCCGCCTGCAAAAGAGCAAAGTGAGTGGGAATATCATTGGGACTTTCCTCAGAATGGATTTGATCTTAATATTTTGTTTAGGTAGTAGGAAGGAAATAAAACACCATGGACTATACATAGAAAATTCACAAAATAGAATGAAGTGTGTAAATCTGTAGATTGTCATGAGAAACATTTCTCACTACTTTAAATGTTTTTCAGAATAAATACCTAGTTCCTCTAGAAGGATCAGAAATCACAGAACCAGACTGACCCTCAGGTTGAAAACAATTTAAAATGATAGTCAAAATATAAATAATGTGTTTTTTTCAGTAAGCATGTGTGGACAGTTTATAAGCTTCTCACAGGTCAGGCACTGATTAAATGCAGAATCCAGACATGAGAACAGAAATTCAAGGCTAACTGATAGTGGCTGAGGGTGTTTGCCAAGTCCAAATGATAGTGGAATTTGTTGGCTTTCACAGACAAGTTGGACTATCAGGAGACAAAGTGAATCCTCACCCAGGTAAAATGGGCTTTGCAACAGACTACACTTGAGCAACACTGAATAAAGTTGGAAATAAAAAAAAAATTAGTCTCTGCCTTCCTTCTGTAAACCTTTCCATGATTCATACTGCCTGGATTGAAAAGGAAAGTTGACTCTTTCTGACCTTGGCATTAGGTGAAATGCATTTTCCCCTAGAAATTATGTTTACAGAATGGTCCTTTCATAAACTTGCAATCAATTTGCATTAGCTATGCAGTTTACAAAAGTTCAAACTGAGATTTAGCTTCAATTTTGGTTCTTAGAGTAAGATTAGCTTTAATAAACATCTCTGAAATATCAATGGCTTAATCCAAAATACATTTATTCTTTTCCTACACACTTTATGCTTGGCACAGTAACTATAGAAAACAAATTCTCTCACTGTGGCCCTTCTCAAGGCTTATAAAGCCTCTTGATGGATGATCCACCGTCATTAGGGAAAAAAAGAGAAAGGATCTCACATAGGAATAGTCAGGTGTGATGAATGTATTAAAGTATTGAAAATGGCCCTGTGGGACTGTGGACATGGATCTGTAATACATCACTCAGAATGCATAGGCCCTGAGTTCTATCCCCCATATTACACACACACACACACACACACACACACAAATAATCCAATTTCTCTATGGTTTTACTCTTTTACAATATCACTTTGAAGAGGCAGTCTGCTTCTCACGTTGAATCTGGGTTAAATGTCTAACTCATGTGGCCTAATATAATGTCCTGAAAGCAGCACTCTGGGGATTCTGAGTCTGAAGAGAACCATTAGCATCTACACTTTTCCTGCTGGCACTTGAGTAGACTATTGTTATGTTATTCTGATAACTCTCTCTGATTGTAGTTACCAAGAGGACATGAAGAATAGACGTTAGATGTGGGGAATGACCACAGGGGACAGAGCTTCAGAACTCCAGCTCACAATGAGCACAAAAGACTACTATATGTAAGAAAGAACATCTAGGGTTCCCCTGGCCCAAGACTGCTCACATGTTAATGCAGTCATGTGGCACAAAAGACTAAAAGGCATGACATGGTTATATTGTTAAAGTAAGTTAAATAGCTCTTCCTCAAAGTCACTAGATCTTAAAGATGGTTTGCACTTCAGTGACTGAAGGGGTTTACAGGGCAGGTTTGGAAGCAAGTGCATGACTCAACTTTACATTAAAAGCATTCAGCCGCAAGGCCCCACCCAACTCCACAGGAAGCTGGGAAGTGTAACCTCCACTAGCTGTCCAGCATGAGGAAGTAAATGTATTAGCAGATAGCTAACCTGCTGCTTCTAGTTAGACCCAAGCCCTTAGAATAGGCAGAGACAGATGATAGCTCAAAGATTTTAACATTCCTTCCCACTTTAAAGAATAAGCATGAAGCTCTGAAGAAACACAAGTAAGGAATGGTTCTAATAATATAGCTATTTTGGCCATTATCAAGCAACATTTTGTTATCAGTTGAAAATGAATGGAATCCCCTAGATCTGATGTATGAATGTCAACTCAAATTTAATAGGAAATAATAATCAGTACTTTTAAGTTTCTTTGCCAGAGCAATCTCAGATCATGAAAAGATTTGCAAGCAAGTTCTGACAAATAGTCAAGAAAGGGGATCATTTGAGTATTAGTCACACTGTTCTAGAGAATACTAAAAAAATGTTCTAGTAAATGTGTGACTTCTGTTATCATGGCACATAAATCAAGCAAGAAGACAGGATACTGGAAATTTAAAGGAAAATTTTCACTAATAAACATATATCCAAACTGCAAAGGGAAATTTGAATCAAGTGAATTGACCAGATCATGAAAAAAAGACATTAGTATTAACTTAATGGTTGTTCTGGTTAATGTGAGGCTGCAAGTATATGCACACATAGCTGTAATTAAATTCACTGTCTTAACAGATTTTTAAAAAAGTCCAGTTTCTACTTTGACGTGTAAAATGCTTGAAAGCTATCCATCTGCCCTAATAAGAAGAAAAGCAAAACAAATTAAAAACTATTCTGAGATCCGTCAGAGAACAGAAGATGCAAGGAAAACTGCCAACCCTGAAACTGGAGAGATAGAGAGAAACATTAAGTGACTGGAGGGCAGACAAACAGGACAAAACCTCTGCAAGGAAATTATTGTTTGGAGTGAAATGACCCAAACTCCCAGAGGATAGTTGTTTAGAGATACATTAAATCATTTGTAACCATGACATGGAAGCAGAAGGGAAGGGAGGAAGACCTTAGAGGGGAGTGTATAGAAGAATGTGGAGATGAATCTGGTTTAAACACATATTTAAAAGAAATTGCCCCAATGAAACCTACTACTCTGAACCATGAATATATATATATGCCAAGGAAAAGTCAAAGGTGTCCAAATTAGAATAAGAAACCTTAACATTGTTGGGGAATCAGTTTGCATACATCTTAGAACTAAAAAGCTCTAGAGAGATTTTTGTCTTGGTGATCTTATGAGCTTTATGTCTACGGGTGCTACCAGGTTTTGTCATTAAAGGCTGGAGAATAAACAATCTACACTGACACCAGTAGAGAGAGTAGCCATCTTGAAAACACTGGTGGCCTCTGGTCTTCAAAGGTCATGTAACTAGAAATTTTAGAGCAAAAGTCTTGCCTTGGTGGCTCAGTAAACAGTTCTGGTCTTGTGTCCCCATAAACCAGTTCACAAAATATGCTGACATGTAGAAAAGGAGAATTATTCAAACATGGCCACCGTGGGAAGAGAGATAAATAATGGGATCTAGTCACCACATGTCAGTCTTCCGGGTACTGGCAGGACCTTTAAGGCTGAGCCGAGGAAGAGCTGAGGGAAGAGGCAAGATGTGTGCCTAAACTGTTTGGTCAAGTGTGATCTGGTTGATCCTGGCCTCGATCTTGGTTTTTCAAGCTGGTCTCAAGAAGTCACTATAACTGCCATCATATGGGTGGGTCAGTCTGGACTCCAAAACAGAGATTTGACTTTGTAGATGATTGCCCCTTTCTGTATTGGGTGGAGTTGGGGGTCCAAGATTTTGCTCTTCCTGGGATCTAAAATGACTACAAATTTAGAAAAAAACTTGTCACTGTACTTGCAGCACAGAAGACAGAAAAGGTAAGTCAGTTACTCCACATGATACAAAGTAAAGGAGACAAAAACAATAGGGAGGCAGAAATGCTAGGCTTGCACCCTGAGTTTAGTTACCTCACATTACATTGACTACTACTAACATGAAGTCAGTGCCTCTTTAAACACACACACACACACACACACACACACACACACACACAAAACAAACAAACAAACAAATAAACACCAGAATCTTTGAGTGCCTGCATTAATTTTCTCTCAAAAAGTTTTTTAACTGGCTCAAAATTTACAGAGGTTTTATAAGAGCCTACTTACCTGAGGAAGGAAAACCCCCAGAAGTCAGCCTCCTCTGCCCTTCCTGTCCCTGTTAATTCTAGGAAGTCCTGAGGCTAAGGTTCAGTTTCATCAAGAACTGAAGCTAGATCTCAGACTCTTTTCCTTCCTGCACACTACTCTCCTATTACTAAAGTCCTCTTTCTACCGTTTGCTTCACCTAGTACCCCATGCCTGCTTTCAACAAAAACCACACCCAGGTGACCAGTTCAAAATCTCAAGCTTAGGAGAAGGCATCAGAATCAGTCAGCTGCTGCCAGAAAGTGGAAACAGCCAGGTCAGCAATATTAAACAAGAATGATTAAAACATCAGGGCCTCTAATGTAGATTCCCCACACAGAAGATGAAGTCTGGAAACAGACAGACAGAATCCCGGAAAGAATGAAAAAAGAAGTGGCTGGGACTGAAGCTAATAAAGAAAATGAAGAATGCCTTTAGCATTCTTAGCAGATAACACTTTGCCTCAGAAAGAAAATGTCAGTGCAAAGTTCTGGAAGTAAAAAACTAAGAAAACTGACAAAATACAGCCATAGAATATCACAAAACTCTAGGCCAACCACAGAGGGTATCAGTGGTGTGTGCTGAGAAGGAATGGGGAAAAGGAGTGAAGGAAATGCTTGGAGCAGAAATTACTGAAGAACTGCTGAATTGCTGTGAGGTAGGAAACCACTGGAACCAGAGGTGCAGAGAGCACCAAGCACGATAAATTACAAACAAACAGGAAACAAGCACACAAACACACTCAGCTACCTTACACACATCATAATAAAACTGCAGAAAATTGAAATAAAGAAAAAAATTAAGAAGCCAAAAAGGGGCAAAAATCCATTTTCTACATACATAGCAAGAGAAATAAAATTTACACTTGGCTTTTCAGGAACCATATCAGCATAGTTGAAATATTAAAGTGTTGGGGAAAGCCCATAACCCTGGATTCTATATTATATAAAATTATTTCTCAAAACTAAGAAGAAATAAAGAATAATATTGAGGAAGTTTGTTGTCAGGTTTCTGGTAAAACTTTCTCCTCTCTATACAGCAGATAGTCCCATCATCACCACTGAGCCGAAAGAAGCCCTTGTCCCTGTAATCTCGCCAATGAAATAAGCAGAGATCCAGTGTAAGGTAATACCAATGGGGCTGTTGCCACCACCTAGGAGAATGTGAAAGACAGAAGGTCTCAGAATCCTCACCCAACAGTTCAGCCATTCCTACCCTCGGTCTACCCTCCACACCCTGCAGCTGGTCATGAGAGATAGTAGAGTTCACAGGAAGTGGGAGGACAGCTGAAGGCAAAATTCCAACTGATCAGCTTTGGGGAGATCATCACCACATATGCTGAGCTTTTCAGTATATACAGCTACTGGAGAGTTATCCATATTCATATAAGCCATGCTGATGAACTCTTTATTTGTTCCTTAAGCTGGACTTGAATGGGAACATTGCTTTGGTCAGTTTTTAGAACCGTAGATGGAGTGAAGAGATGTTCATTGAAAGTAAACTCAACTTGCTTGTTTCAACTTGTTAAAAGTGCTAACCAGATAGATAGCTCACCAGGTAAAGGTGGTTGCCACTGAGCCTGATGACCTGAATTTGATCCCCTTGAACCTCATAAAGAAAGGAAATACAAACTTCTGAAAAGTATGTACGTGTACAGACATGTATACACACACACACACACACACACACACACAAATAAATATATTAATGAAAAAGAAGTAGTTTTCTAAGAAGAAAAACTTATCGAACATTTAGATTTAGGTTGGAGATGTCACAAAGAGATATGGGATTGTCGTGCAAGCATGTGGGCTCTGGTTGGAATCACCAGAAACCACATAAAACAAGAATTGGTAGCAAACTATAATCGCAGTCCTCAAGTGACAAGATAGGAGGTGGGGACACAAATGTTCATTTTTACACATGTCATATATATGCACGCATATGCCATACATGTACACACAAAAATCAATAAAGGGAGAGCATGAGAGCACAGACAACCATCAGTAGAAGCAGAGAAAATATTTAAACCACCTCACATAAAGAACTTGGTCCTCTGAGGATGCAGCCATCTTGGAAGATGAATCTGGGCCCTCATCATAACCAAATCAAACAGTATCTTGATCATGGACTGCCATGACTTCAGAACTAAAGAAATAATTTTTTGTCATTTTGAAGTCATTTATTCTGTGGCATTTTGCTATGCCAGCATAAATAGGCCAAGATATTGACCAGTGCTCCGAATATTTTAATAAAGACTGGCTTTCTATTTTAATTCTTACCCGGAGTTAGCGCGGAGTCCCCATAGCATTTATGAGTTCAATGTTACAGGATTACTTTTGTTAGACCCTGAGTACAAATCACTTGTAATTCTGATGAACTTACAAATTGGGTGCCCACAAATTCCTCCTCAGGTTTGATAATTTGCTATGATATCTTAAAAACTTCAAGGAAATATTTAGGCATAGTTGCCAGTTCAGTATAAAAGATGTTCTGAGATTCCAGATGGGCAAACAGGAGAGGCGTATGATGTGAGGTCTGGAATAGTCCTGGGAGCAAGACTGCATGTGCAGCTGCATGTGCCACTTCTGACTTTGTACCTACCAGGATGTTGCCTGAACATCTGTAAGAGACTTTGTGGAGGTTTACTTACATAGACATGGTGAATTCGGTCATTGACCTCCCGCGATTTAGCTGATGTGTAATTCATTTTCTATCCCCAGAGTTCAGGATGGTTTTAATTATACCTTGCTCTTTGTGGTGATGAATCCTCACCCAGAAGCTACCTAGAGACTCCAGCCACCAACTATCTCATCAAAATACAGAAGATACAGAATATCCTAACAACTCCAAGGGTCTTCTGTTAGGAAGCAGCAATGCAACAAAAGATGTTTCTAGCATTCTATCACTCAGAAAAATCACAGAAATTTTAGAAATATATTACAAGTAGCAGGCAAAGACCAAAAGAATCTTTTGCATATACAATACCAACTCAGCTCTATATCAATGACAAAGGCTAAAGAAGAGGCAACCATTTCTGAGGGTGTTAATGGCTATCTATACAACATAATAAATGCCTTTTGGTAGGTTGTGAGCCAGAAATCTTAGAGATCATTAAAATTATGTTAGAGAGGCCTGCCTGATGACACATTGCATGGATGTGCGATATGTGGTAAAGAGATGAGAGAGGAAGAGAAGCTGAATGGTTTGAGGACTATGAAGAGAGCTGAAACCAGACATACAAGGGTAGTGAGGCACAGCCCTATGTAGGTAGCCTGCCTCAATGCCTGAGGCCATGGTGAAGTCCCAGCAGTGCTGTTCCGGAGGGCCTTGTCTGTGGCAGATGTCAGTATTTGTGGCCCATGTCACTACTGAAGGTCATGGGGACATCGCTGGTCTGGGAAGCCACCTGAGACCATGCTGATGTCTAAGAACTGAACAGAGCTGTTCCCACCTCTCACTGGCTGCAGCACCTGTGAGAGTAGTGTCCTGTACCTCTCCTGGGCAGCACACTAGAGATGACACTGGTGGCATAGGCACAGGTGAGCCCATCCAAAGAACATGAGGTCAGGAGGACTGGCCACACCCCTTGCTAGCTATGTACTTTGATGAACTATAAAAGGCAGTGCTGGAGAGCTGGCCCTGGCCGTGTGTGTATGAGAGGAATAGAGGGTTCACTATCCCAACTAACACCCAGGCCCAGAACTGGGACTTCGAACTGGCCCACCCCAACATCTACCCCATTTATAAACTGCTGGAGCCTTTGAAGGGACTGGTCCTGTAGATGCAAAGCTACAGGATCTCCATGACACACAGCAACAAAAGAATATCTGAGAAGAATCCTGGTGAGGATCGAGTATTGACAATATAGCAGGAGTCAGAGGTTTTGAACCAGACTAACGACTGATTGCAATAAACATTTGCAAGTTAAGATATTTGGGCAATAGAATATTCTGTGTGACACACCATGACACTCTGAAGCTTCCATGGCAAGATAGGTTTTGTTTGTTTGTTTGTTTGTTCATTTGTTTTTGTTTTCTTTGGGGAGCAAAGGTTGCAAGGGCATAGAATGGATACAAAGGAACAAGAAGATGCATAAGATTGGAGTGGATGATATGAAATTCACAGAGTCAATAAACAGGACTTTTTAAGATGACAATGGGGCTAGAGAGATAGTTAAAAGCACTAGTACCTCTTCCAGAGGTCCCATGTTCAATTCCCAACTCCACAAGGAGGCTTATAACCATCTATAACTCATCCTGTGGCATCTAAATCACCAGAAACACATGTGGTACAGAGTTATATATATAGGCAGAACACCCATACACAGAAAATAAAGTAATAATACAAAAAAAGGTTTCTATAAAAATAAGAGAAAAAGAGGAAGGAAGGGAGGGAGGAACGGAGGGGAGGGAAGGGGAGAAGGAGGGAGGGAAGAAGGGATGAGGGAGAAAGGAAGGAAATAAGGAAGAAAGGAAGGAAGAAGAAAAGAAGAAAAGAAAGAAGGAAGGAAGAACAAATGGCCAAATGAAAGAAAGAAAGAAAGAAAGAAAGAAAGAAAGAAAGAAAGAAAGAAAGAAAGAAAGAAAGAAAGAAAGAGTGATAATACCAAGTTCTAAGGAAAAGCAAGCAGCTGGAGTTCTTGAATGTCTACGGAGGATGCAAAATCATAAAATCACATTAGAAAACAGTCTTAAAATTTGTGGTAAAGTTAATAAAACATTTATTATATACCCCATCAACTCCAATTTACTTGAGAAATGGATGCCCAGTTAGTGTAAATATTTGTATGTGAGTTCTTGTAAAAGGCTTAATTTATTATAAGTAAAACACTAAGATATCTTAAATACCCCCATAAATGGACAATCAGCGGCACAGCCCCAAACAAGTATAATTCAGGAAAACTAAAACAAAACAGTCAGAACTAGTCTTTGGAGAGGGAAAAGAAAATGGGCAGACAGCCTAGAAACTTGCTCAAGCTTGCTCTGCAAATGCTACCCAGAATATGTGTGTAGATTTACTGCCCTCAGTTCCAGAGCAATAGTTGAGACCAGCCTGGTCTACATAGTGATTTCCTGGACAGCAAGACTATGTAGAGAAACCTTGTCTCAAAAAACAAAATCAAACAAACAAACAGCAAAAACAAAAATAATACTAGTGATATTTACAAACTATATTACTAATGTCTCCATCACAAAGCAGGTCCCTCTAACATCCAGTCTGGGAAGGAACTCTATCAAGAGAATGAAGAGTTTCATGGGGACCATGTACAAGGTCAGTGGAAATATATGTAGTCCATAATCCTCAGATTTCATCCATCATCATATTCTACCACTTTTTCTCACTCCCATCAGCATTCTGTTCTTCAGATTGCCAAATGCCTTTCAGCATACTCCAGTTCAAAGATGACTTCGAAAATCAAAGAATAGCATTCTTTCCATGCCCACAACACCAAGAAGTCTCTAAGCAAATGCCCCCAGGCTTACTGGTTTCTCTTCTCTTGGTTAAGGATGGGGTTTCTCCTATTTCCAGATACAGTAAGCCCCCTACTTGCTCAATAGGCACTTACAACCATTACATTGCCCCTGAATCCACCTCTCTTCCGCCTTCCCCCCACCCTCCCACCCCCACCCCCACCCAGGTCATTCTTGTCAGGATTCTGGTTATTCAGGAGTCATTTTCCTATCTTGAACATCTTTTCGGTTCTATTTTCACCTCTAGAAAGCATCTCAGTTATGAACTCCTTCATAGTAAAACTATGGGAGAGAAAGTCCTACTGTCTCTTGTACTTCCTTCAATTTCTCTTCTCTTTCTTTTCAGCTGTCAGCCTTAGATATTTATCTTCCCTACCACATACACAGAATGCTTGGAAATGGTTACTTCTTGCTTTGTTTCTACTATAGAGTTCAGGAATGAGACAACATCCAGTAAAAAAAGAAGAAAAAGTGCGTCAAGGAAGGTCACAACCCAAACTAGTGTATTGTTCTAGAGACCAAGGAAGGAAGTAATTAAAAGAACATGATAATCTGACTCAGAAACCACTGAAGGGAAAATGCAATGAGGACTGGGAAATAGCCACGGGAGGGACTCAGTATCAAAAGGGTTCACTGGGTACCTTGGCAAGAGTGGATTTTATGAGAACAGTAGAGTAAAGCCTAAATAAAGGCTAAGAGAGAACTGGAAGGAGGGTCTAAAGCATGGTACCTGGGATCACTTCCTGATCGGTTCTTATCTGAGAGGCTTTAAGGAATTTTTTTAAATGCACAACTGTGACTGACTGCACTAGAAAGATAAAAACCCGAATTAACCACATGATAAGATGCAGAGGAAGAGCTGGAGGGTAAACCAGCTGAATTCTTTCAAGTCTTTCTCTTTGGATTCACACAATACATGTTCAATCTACCACAAGACACTGTGAGAATTTTTGCCGATTAGCCAAGCTCACGAGAGCCTTAGCATCTAGGATATTTTCCCCCTGGGGAACAGTCATGTAGGCAGCATCTGACTTGTGTGCAACAAAGTTCCAGCTTGCAAGGGTGAGAACAGAAGCAAAAAAATCACAGATGTGAAAAGTTTAGACTCAGAGTGCCACTCCCACTTAGTGATGTCTCTCTGAAGTCTCCCTTCCTTGTGAGAAGGCCTTCAAGTCAGACCTGCTATGCCATCTCTGGGCTGCACAACCAAGAAGGTCAGCAAGCAAAGATCGTGTCCTTCACTAAGGTAGCTGTAAAGGAGAGAAGAGAAATCCGATGACAGGTGGAGGAAACCTAGTGTGTTATTTTTAGTGGAAGTGAGATTACAGGGTGTGTGAATGCTTATAGGAATAGCACAGTGAGGAGAGAAAAATATAGTCATGTAAGACAGTGGGAAACTCGAGAGGAAGAGAAGGGTGGGACTCAATGCAGAGCAGAAAGAAAAACCTGAAAGCAAGTACATTCTACTAACAAGAGTTCTATGATGAGAACTGATATTATTAAATGTAGAAAAATCAATAGCCTCCCTATTTCAGAGACTCCACGCTCATAGTATTCATTGACAAAAATCCTAGCTCTAATATGAAATATGAGAGATTGTATTAGAAACCACCATAAAATATCGGTGACCAGGATAAAATAGACATGTACAAGAGAGAAAAAAAAAAAACACCAGTTAATGTTCTTGGGATAAAGACAAATATTATAATAGAGTATTTTTTTCCTGAAAGCAATTTAATCAAGGTTACTTGTTCAAATAAACACTGATTTTAGAGGGAATTTAAACGAATAACTAAAAGAAAACACTTTTATTAGTTAAAGAATCCCCAAGTTACCCGAATCAAATTAAATTTATTGATTTACACCAAAATGTAATTAGATTTTGCAGTAGTAAAAAAAAAATGCAAATAAAATGCTTGCTTAGTGTGTGGTAAGCCCTGGGTTAGTTCCCAAGCACTACAACAAAATAAAAAGTAATAAATAAATATAAATTGCAAAGAAAGATAGAAAGTGCTATTTTTCAATATTACTTATTTTTTTATAATAAACATTAATTGTAGGGAAGATTAAAACATGCATAAGGAAAATTTAATAACTCCAATTGTCCAAAGGTAAGCATTCACTGTAGATTCTAGCAATAGTTGTCCATCATTTTTACACTTAGATTATTTGGTTTAATATCTGTGACATACAAAATTTTAGTTACAAAATTTAGTTAGCCTTTATTACCCAACAAAATGATTCAATTTTTAGTTACCAAGTGGTACTAACTATAATATATATATTATAAATATAAATATATATATATATATATAAATCTTTCCTCTGGCTCATTTGGCCACCAAGTACTTTTCTAATAATTCAGTGGCATGGAGCTCTCTGGCCCCAGCAGCACCTGTTCATTTATTACTAAGTTCACAAATAGACAGCAAACCTATGACTGTGTTACTACTACATTACCTCCTAAGGATAAATCCTTCTGCAGCTTGCAAAAATCAGAAAGGGAAGGAATAAATTAGCCCCTTCTCCAAAGTGATATTTCTAAGTAAAGATGATGTTGTGATCAGATTGAAAGTGAGATTCATATTCTTCTGCAAGCTGACCTCCAGTTGAGCCAGCACCATTTGTTGAAAAGGCTATCTTTTTTCCACTGGATGGTTTCAGCTCCGTTGTCAAAGATCAAGTGACCATAGGTGTGTGGGTTCATTTCTGAGTCTTCAATCCTATTCCATTGATCTACCTGCCTGTCATTATACCAGTACCATGCAGTTTTTAACACTATTGCTCTGTAGTAATGTTTGAGGTCAGGATACTGATTCCCCTGAAAGTTCTTTTGCTGTTGAGAATAGTTTTAGCTATCCTGGGTTTTTGTTATTCCAGATGAATTTGAGAATTGCTCTTTCTAACTCTATGAAGAACTGAGTTGAGATTCTGATGGGGATTGCATTGAATCTGTAGATTGCTTTTGGTAAGATGGCCATTTTAACTATATTAATCCTGCCAATCCACAAGCATGGAAGATTTTTCCATTTTCTGAAGTCTTCTTCGATTTCTTTCTTCAGAGATCTGAAATTCTTCTCATACAGAAAATGTGGTATATTTACACAATGGAATACTACTCAGCAATTAAAAACAATGAATTCATGAAATTCTTAGGCAAATGGTTGGATCTGGAAAATATCCTAAGTGAGGTCACCCAATCACAAAAGAACACACTTGGAATACAGTCACTGATAAGTGGATATTAGCTCAGAAACTCTGAATATTCAAGACACATTTCACATATCAAATGACTCCCAAGAAGGAGGAAAGAGAGGTCCCTGGTCCTGAAAACGCTTGTTACAGCACTGTAGGGGAATACCAGGACAGAGAAGTAGGAGGGGGGTGATGAAGAATGGGCAGAGGGAAGAGGGCTTAGGGAACTTATGGGGAGGGAGGAACCGGGAAAGGGAAAATCATTGTGAATGTAAACAAAGAATATTGAAAATGAAAAGTTAAAAAAAATGAAAAAAAAAAAGAAAGTGAGATTCAAAGAGAAGGTGTCTTAGTCGGGGTTTCTATTCCTGCGCAAACATTATGACCAAGAAACAAGTTGGGGAGGAAAGGGTTTATTCAGCTTACATTTCTGTGTTGCTGTTCATCACCAAAGGAAGTCAGATCTGGAACTCAATTAGGTCAGGAAGCAGGAGTTGATACAGAGGCCATGGAGGGATGTTACTTACTGGATTACTCCATTTGCTTTCTTATAAAACCCAGAACTACCAGTTCAAAGATGACACCACTCACAAGGGATACTCCCCCCTTGATCACTAATTGAGAAAATGTCTTACAGCTGGATCTCATGGAGGCCTTTCCTCCTTTCTCTGTGATAACTCCAGCTTGTATCAAGTTGACAAAAACTAGCATGTACAGAAGGTCAATGGAGTCTTAGACGGCAGCCCCAGCCCACTGCAGGAATGCTGGAGCGGCTGCCATTTGAAGGGGATGTGTGGATGGATATCTTTAACATAAATGGGAGATGCTGGGATAAGAGCATGCAAATGTCCCACAGGAAAGAGTGCCCCAAAAAAATCAGTCTCTTATGGAAAATACCTTCTAAGAGGTAGTTTCCAGTATTGAGAATACAAAGGGAATTATGTCAAAAGCTAATTGAAAGTTTGAAAGGAGTAGGACAATTTACCAATAGAAAAGATACTTGCACCAAGATACAACAAGAAGTCTGGCGCACAATGAAATGCTCTCACTGATATTTTTGTTCAAAAGTAAAACCATTTGATTCCTCAGTGCTTCAAGTAATTTTACATTAGTGGATATTAAAAGACTTTAGTTTTATAATTTTTCATTTATGTATACACTGAAACAGTAACAAGCAACTTACAAGGTCATCTTTAGCCCTATTCCAAACATAACGGAAGGACTACCATCATCATGTGGTGATTTTCTGTCTTCCTTCCATCTTTTGCTCTTTTTTATCCCTTTCTTCTATTTCTTATTGCTTTCATATCAGTTTAAACAGACTTAAATATATGACTGGAATAAAAACTGTTTTGATTTTTTCTTCTAGTGCTTATTTGTTGTATTACCTTCATGCCACAAACAGAATTATATCTTTATTTAGTGAATGAAAACTATTTCTTTATAGCTATGCTGACACTTATTCAAATCATAACCCCTCCCTCTGGTGAATATTTGAGATGTTTTTGCCGCAGAGTTTCCTGAAAACTGAATTGTAGAATCTCAGGCTATGTATGTATAACTGTTAAACTTGGTATATAAGAACAAACATATCACAGAGCTTGGCTTCCAAAAGCTCCACTGATTTACTTTTCTTCCTGTGGATAAAGAGATCCCAGTGCTCAGAATTTACATTAGATTGAGCATTTTTAAAACATTTACTTTTTGCTACTCTAATAAGTAAACTTTTACATTTTTAATTGAATTATTGAACTGAACAGAATTTGTACTGGAGCAGTAAGAGACCATGGCAAAATTAAGGTTATCTAGCTTAGAGATATTGTTTTTATGGAAATAAGTGTTACTGGAGTCTTACAGACTATAAAACAGGGACTATACCAGAAGTAGGGCAAAAATTTTGGATTCTGTTTCTGTTTCATCACAGATATTCAGTCGCTCTGTGCTAAATGTGCCTTCAACATCGATAACCCGGAAGATAAAGTAGGGATTATGAAATATTGATTAATGGGTGGGATATATAGTACAAACACATATCATTACGGAGACTGGACATGGGGGGGGATGTATAACTCAACATAACTTAAAACAACATATCAACTTTATTCCAAAGTCAGAGTTAAAAGTCATTGTTTTAACTCAATAATAACTTCAAAGTCTAGTAAGGACTTTGCAGTTAATTTTATTTTGAAATGACATTTTGCTATTTATGAAATTTAGGTGACACAATTTTTAATTTGATAGAATTTTAATACTGAGAGAAAGTTATACTTTGAATTTTTCCAGGTCTTCAAAGGTCTGATAAACTGAAATCTTCCATTCCCACAAGGCAGCTACATGAAGGTGCAGGGAAGTAATTGTTTCCTTTACAAAAGGCAAACATCACAGGCGCTTCATCTCCTTCCTTCATTCATTATTGCCTGCCTCCCCTGTGCTTAAGAAAATAAATCAATCTTGAATTCCCTTAAATTTTATATTACAAGGTGAAAGAAATGAGAATGCATTATAAACCTGATTAGTACATCAATTATACTTCAAAGGGACAGCAAGTAAATTTATTGTGATATTCGGACATTCTATTTCAGGAAATGATTTTTTTTTCCCTTTAGCACTGTTCTACCTCATTCGTTCCAACAACCTGCCCAAAATGTGATGCAATGCTGAGCCATTCTGGGTAAAATCATGATGTAGAGTGGTGTAGATTTCCAGAAAAGTTTTCATACTCCAAAAAAAGAAACACTTCAGCAGATATGGTTAGCAGGAACTGCTTTGGAATGAAAAACAGTCCCTTTGTCAACCATGCACATATAAGTTCACGTTTTGCTAAGAAAGTTCACACTTTATCTAAGGCCACTCTCAATATTTGTAGACAAATATCAACTTCTCCAGGAAAGGGCTCTGCATTTCAACTCTACTTCTAAAGTCCTTGTCTCGGAACTGACTTATCTCCAACTACAATCTTAAAAATGTTTGCGTTAAATAAGTGCACAAAAGTGAATAAACTGGTACAGTTTTTTTCCCTTCTACTTAAATAGTATTTATAAAATCTCTAAAGCAAAGAAATAAAACCAGGGTATAAACATATGGAGCCTGGTTGTCTATATAGTTTTGTGATAAAGATACTATCCTAACATTCTCAAGGTCCTGGATTCAACCCAATAATTAGATTATATTTGCATTATTTATGTTTATACATCATAGTGTTGGGAGAATTATTGTCCTCCAACTACTTACCTTAATCTTGCTAAGATGGGACACTGAGATCCCCAAGCAGGCAAAATAATTTTGGAGCTACACCTGATTCCCCAGGATCCTTCCTCACCCCTCAGCTTCCAAGCACTTTCCTTTTCTCCCTTGCCCTTTCCCATTCTTTTTGTTCTTTATGCTCTTCTTCACTTTCCTAATGAAATGAAGACAGCATAAGTTCATCCCTGTATCTACACACACACACACACACACACACAAGCACACACAGAAACAGACATATATGCACACACACACACACACACACACACATACACTCCAAGAATTTAAAATCATAAATTTTGTTGTACAAATATCACTAGTAGCAATTACTGCAAGCTGAAATATGTCACATGAGATGGACCTTTGAGGGTTAAACTAGCAACTCATTTTATTCTGCTTTCTCTGCTTCCTGTTCTGGATCAAGAATCTATCACCACAGATTCCCACAGACAGAACCAAATTGAGCCAAGTTGTCATGCTTTCTGCACTATGATGGACTAAAACACCTGAAACCAGGAGCTAAAATAAAGACATTGCCTCAGTAAGGTATTTCCGCATAGCAACTAGAAAATTGACTGCTATAGCAAGTAGGTAGCAGGAGTGGGGCCAGCGCAGTGATTAAGCTTTCTGACGTTCGTATAAAGCCTTTAGGTTAGTTTTCAGGAAGAATGTAGAAGACTTTGAAGATGTAGACTAGAAGTCCTAGGAGTCTGTCATCAGAATAGGTGACAATGGAGTGGGTGGAGAAGACAAATACGCCGATAGAAATCCCACAGTGAACACGTTGTTCATGGGTTTTCACATGAGATTAGACCCCTGTATGAAACATGACTAGAGGTCATCTGACAAATGATCTGGCTACTGTTTCCAATAGAAATAGATAGATAGAAAGGCTATTGATTATCAGCTATAGCAGTAAAACCTATGAATCACAGGGATGTTCTGCTTGGCAGGATATTCCCCAGTGGTGCAATGGTGGCACTTTATATCTAGGGAAATGGAGAGTTATCTAATTGAACTTAAGTTCCATTCAATAGGAGTGAATCAATACCTGGCACTGTAAATCCAGCCAATTCCCCATAGCTACAGAGGTCATAGACTCTAGAGGAGAACCTATTACTGCCTTTTCCCTGAAGCAATATTTTCCATAACTGTATTCTAAATACTTATTTTTACACTTATAGGTGACTGTATCTCTCATATCTTACCAAACAAAGCTTCATTTTGTAACATATATAGACTATTACACATTTTAAATTTAAAAAATAATTTAGAATTCCAAACATAAGTACTACATTTTCAGTATTTCAAACCCTTTCCAAATACTTCCATGTCTCTTTCACAATCTCTCTCAAATTCATGATCTCTTTATAATTATTATTGCTGTATATTGGAGAAGAGCACTGGGAAATTTCCCCTCTCAAGGTTGGAACTCTTCCCCTAAGCATGTGGAGACTATTACTATCCACAATTGGTGAAAATGCAGAGAACAGGTGACTACGGGGTCTCTAACTTGACTGGTACATCCACAAAGCAACTCATAACCATACATCTCAGGAAACATTGTGGAAAAGGGTGGCAGAAAGATTGTAAAAGCCAGAGGTTCTAGCCACCTGTTTTTAGGTAGTATTTCCTATATATGTCAGGGAAGTTGCATACATGATATCTTAACAATATGATTGCTTAAACAAGACCCAATAATCACCACACCTGTCAACATTCCAACCTTGATAGGGGAAATTTCACAATGCTCCACCCCAAGATATAACAATAATAATTACAGAAGCAGTCATGAATCTGAGAAGGAGTGGGAAGAGACATGGGCGGATTGGGAGAGGGTTTAAAATAATATAAATATAATTATTATGCTTAGAATTCTAAAACATTTTAAAGTTTAAAACAATTAAGCCACAACCAGGTACATTCTGTCTGTGCTCTTCAATTTTTGAGTCCAGGGACAGAATGGCATGGTTTTATCTGAAGTCCACCACCACCCTGACCCCATCCCATGGGCACACATACAGGTCTCTCTCTTTTCAGTTTGTGGTGCTCTTTAGAAGGACATAGAGTCTATATGATGTGGGGATTGGCTGATCTTTGAAGGTGTTTCCTGGTTTCACATGTGAGCTTCATGGATCTCACTAATGCAAGCAAAGCGACCATGACATAAACATTTACACCTTCCACATTATCATAACACAATTTTTCTAAAATCTTAAACAAAAGCTGAAATAAATTCCTTTTCTCATAAGTTACCTTTGTTGGTTATTTTGTTTCAGCAATAAAAAGGGTAACTAAAACCATATTTTTTTCTTCCCTACTTGCTCTGCCATCTCCAAAATAATCCTCCCTCCTTTATCACTTGTATGTGGTTACACGTTATAGAATCTGCTTCTGTAGTAGCCAACATAAGTTGGTAGTAAAAGTCAAAGTAAAACAAACACTTCTCCACAAACGGTAAGACTGGGGGGAAGGGTTTCCCAACACATTATCCTTGCCACCTTTCTGAGGAATGGTGCTATATAAAACTAAGGATGTATATCTGAATTCTTATCTTATACTTCCTTAGAGACACAAGGTATAGAGCAACCTTGATGGAGGAGCCATTGGGTGTGTACTGATTAGTTGTCACTTGTACACAAATTGAAATTACATGGAAGGGGGAAACCTCAAGGGAATAAATGCCATCCTCAAATTAGCCTATAGGCATGTCTGTGTGGCATTTTCTTGATTGTTGGTGGGTGTGGGATGACCAAGACCATGATGGTGATGCCACCTTGGGGCAGGTTGTCCTGGGAGGAATAAGAAAGGCAATTGAACATGTGCCTGAGAACAAGTATGTAAGCAGAATCCTCCATAGGCTCCAGGTTTTAGTTCCTGCCTTTACTTCCTACTTTTGATTTATTTCAGTAATAGATGGTTACCTAGAAGTGTGAGAAGAAATAAACTTTCTTCTGTAACTTTTCTTTGTTTTGTGGTTTCTCATAACAACAGAAACCAAGCTAGGACAGGGAGACAACCATTACTGAGCAAAGAAAGACCAATATTTGTGTGATGCTGGCCCAGGAATTTTGTAAGAAAAATCTAAAAATACTTTAATTTATTTTAAAATTATGTATGTATGTATGTATGTATTTATTTATTTATTAATTTATTTATTGTATATTAGTAGACTGTAACTGTCTTCAAACCCATCAGAAGAGGGCACCAGATCCCATTAGAGGGTTGTGAGCTACCATGTGGTTGCTGGGAATTGAACTCAGGACTTATGGAAAAGCAGTCAGTGCTCTTAACCACTGAGCCATCTCTCCAGGCCAGAACTCTAATTTTTGAGTCTTATTCATGTTACAAAGATTATCAAAACAGAATAAACATTAAGGAAACAGATTGTATTATGACAATTAACAGAGACAGGAACAATCCAGGCTTAGAATAATATCTCTCAGCTTCATGACAAGAAAGTTTATTCATCAAGTTGTTACCCCTTCTCAATTATCTCAAAGTACATCATATATTCCTTGATAGAGGCTTTTATTCTAATTTGGTGACTTACTTCATCTACTTGTTTACTAATTGTCAAAGCACCGTGTCTTCATCATCTTGCATTAGTCTGCCCAAGGTATCCTCTCAGTGAATAAACATCTGTTGATTGACTTGTATAGTGATGAATTGGATCTACTGTTTATGTTCTCATGGTTGGTGGGCAGACCTCTTCCATCCATCATTAATCACAAAGTATTGAGAACATTAGTGAGCATCTGTCATATTCATCCTTTCCTCCTTAGCTCTCCTGATGTAGTTCAAGATAAAGGACATAGCATCTCTTCTCTTACTTAAACTTTTACAATTCAAAACTCTCATCTACCACTGACTATTTCCAATGTTGCGCTGCTCTCGACACTCTGGTCTTTTTAATACTCAAGCCTCAGCTCAACCCAAGTCTTTATGTTCACCTTCATACCTCCCTAAGTTCATTTCCTCTCACACTTATGATTCTATTATATGTTTCAGCATGAATAAGCAATGACTGAATATGACAGTTCTCAGTTTCTTTATATAATCACCCGCCTCTTTCTGGAATGTCCCTCTCATGAATGTCAGAGTGTCAAAGTGACGCCTACTTATCTCCTAGCCTCAGTGTTTCCTCCAAAACCTCCCGCAAAGTCTTATTTTATCACCCCACTTCAACTGCCAATGTATGTTGGCTCTGAAGTTGAGACAGCATTTCCTCTAATGTTTCTTTACCCTTAAGCTGTGCATTTCTCTGGAATGGTATTTTTCTGTCACTGGATCTGTTCTTCACATTCTGAAATTTGACTGTAATAGGTAAACCATGCTTTGTACAGGGAAGTCATCAGTTCATTTTGGTTGAACGCAAGATGAGAATCAAATACCCAAGTCCTTGACAAATTAGTTCATTCCCTCATTCACTGACTACATTCTTTCTGAATTTGGGTAGGCTACTATAATGAACTAGTGGAATGGCAAGCCTAGTAAGACTTGAAGCCACCTATGACGTCAGAGGCACTGAAGGTCAAGCTCACTCACCTCAGTATTCTGCTTAAAGCCAATGATGTAAACATAATAACAACAATGCCGTCTCACACATTTATAACATAACTACTTTTGAAGCACTTATTATTGTATAATACATATGTCATATTTTAAATCATTATAAAAATTTGGGAGAGTCTCCTGGGCTATAATCATCCCTTAATTATTGACAACAGAACTGAGTTTAGGAAGATTAAGTAACTTGCCTGAGATGGCCTGCCATGATAGATAGAAAAACACCCTGCTCCTCACCCTTGCCTGCTCCAGGCCTCTAGCCATGCGCTTTGCTGCACCTCCCAGTCTGACTGTCACACTAGCTACATGACTGGTCTCAGTTAATTGGATGAGAGAGGTACAGATATTCAGAGGCAAGACAAGCCTTCACACAACAGCACTTGCTCACACTTGCCATCCTGTCTTCATCATTGCCATCGACAGGACCTGTCTAGGCTAGACTGCGACGAAAGAAACACCTAGAACAGATACCAGTAACTTCTGTCATCCCAACCAAGGCTTTGTAGACAGCTAGGAAGAAAGCACGTAGTAAAATCCAACCAAGACTGAAAAGCTTGCCCAGCTTAGGACTGACTAAACTGCCAATCTTCAGACTCACTAGGTAACTTTATGTTTGTTCTCTTAAGCCACTATATTTGGAGGCTGTGGTTTATAAAGTGTTATTTCAATAATCGTCTTCCAGTATACAAAATCAAAGGTAAATGTAAAGAAGATAAAGACCAAAGTCTTCTTGTTGGATTATTTTCTGTAGACACTGGCTACAATGAAGAGTTGTGTAATACATTAGCACATATATTAAGCCTCAAAAGTTGAACATATCCAACTGAAATTGCTCTTTTATTCATTTTCTGGAGATTTTCCATCTGAAAAAAACCTGTCACTTGACAGTGCAGAAATGTCCATAATGTTCATTATATATAGTTGAAAGCAGCTTCTCAAGGGAGGTTAGGTAAAGTTCCTGGGTCAGAAATGGCAGGATAGAAAAAGTTGGGCAGAGAAGTCAAAAGCAATTAAAGATGATTAGCCACCCAAAAAAGGTCACAAGGCAAGAGGCATGAACTAAAATACAGAATTGGATATGGTTTGGCCAGCAGAATCAGGGTATAAGGACAGGAGTAAAGGAAGTCATAACATGTTATAGCTTAAATAACAAAGTAAAGTCATAATATGGCTCTCATGACATAAGACTACAATGTTTGTCCTGGAGCAAACTGGACTCAGGTTAGGAGAATGATCTTGGTGCTATGGGAAAAAAGGGACTGAGAAAAAGATACAGGTTTCCATGGAATGCAAATTGATGGGGTCCTACAGATAAAGTATAGACCTTGGTGATTCCAAGATTCTGTGAATCAAAATGATAGAGACCTATAAAACAAACAGGACAGAAATTATTTCACCCTCTCTTGAAAGAACCTAGCTTATCTTAAGCTGCTGTCAGGGTCAAGCACATTCCTAGCACTATGGTAAGGTCATAAAGCTTCACACACCTCTCTAATTGCTTTGTTTACTTACAGTGTGCTGGCAAGCTATGTAGGGAAAACTGCCTAGGGTTACTCAGGAGCAATCCCTGTAGTGATGAGTCAGAATGGCTGTAGTTACCTCAGCCTGCATCCATGCTATGCTCTTTAGTGGTCTTGCACTTTGTCGGGTGTATTGCTCAAAATCTCTTTTGGGATAAACATAATATTAACTCAGTAGGCTTCATACTTATGATTCCAATATAATCATGTGTTCTCCTGCTTCATGGGCCCCAAACTTTACTGAAGTAAACAGAGATGATCTTCAGGTTTCTGTAGTCTCCATGGATACTCTGAATCAAATAGGTGGCTTAAATAAGACAGACTTAAGTCACTGCACTTATATAGGTGGGGGCTACAAAGAGAAAACTTTAGTATTTTTTGAATCACTGTTTAACTTACAGGTGAACAACATCAAGAGATTTAACTTCCAATTGTTAAAATTGGAACAAAATATTATTAATGATATGTCTGTCATATGACATATAATGGTCATGATAAAATGACAGATAATGCCAAGAATGGGCAAGAATAAGGAGTAATAACTCTCTGACAATACCATAGGACTGTAAGTCCACACAAGCACTACTGGGGAATGTCAACTAAGGTAGCATATATCTTTCATCACTACCCCTAGGCATAAATTTAACAGAAATGTACTTACATTCACTGTGTACAGGGAGGTTCACAGTATCAATATTTATAATGGAAAAAATGGGAAATAAGATGTTTCTATCAATAATCAAATTGATGATTGTTTTTAAATGTAACATGTGATGTAGTATGCATTGATAATCTAAAATGTATGATTATATTCACAATCAAGAGGGCCAAATAGAGTGCATCCCAGGAGACTTCCTCTATATCCTATTCAAATGCAAGTCAAGTGAATTCCAGAGGAGCAGGGAGAGTATTGGTTCTCCAGTGGAAACAGGCAGTGGGGGCAGGGCTTGAGCAACAGTGGTCTTACTCCATTTGTTGATATAATCGCTAGCTTCATCTGTATCTTTAGGTTGTGACAAGCCACTGAGCTTTACACTTGTAATTTGTGTACGCCCTTCGTGTATGTCTACTCCAATAAGTATTTTAAGAGTTGAAATTGAACTCCAAATCCAATTATTGTGATTTGATGGAAATACATCTGTCTTCTAGTTGCTGAAGTAGAAAAGGAAAATTATCCTTTAGTTGTATTTTAAAAAAAGGGACACAGGTACCTTTTCTGTCTCCTTATATGAATGAAATCAGATGAGGTAACTGGCCTGAGTGAAGGAAACTTTGTAGACTATAAAAATGTAGAATTGGAAGTATCCTAGGGGGACAAAAATAAGTGTGGTTTTCATTTTAATTTTTAAATGATTTTGCACTGTTAATGAGTAGCTCCGTTTGCAAATGATAGCCATTTAAGTGTTTTAGATCAAGTTTTATAAAAGCAGGTTTGTCAATTATATAACGATCTTTAATGTACCCAGATTGTTGCTTTTGTTTCGGGAAACAGAAAATTGCATGATAGCTTGTAAATGGCACAGTTAATTTCACAGGCTGGCAATGCTTGCAAAGCGAAAGGTCTGCGTACAGTGCAGGGACTCACATTTAATCGCATCAAATGATACATAATTTGATTCGTTCAACCACATTTTTAGAAATTAATCACTGAGTGTCAGAGTCTTTCCATCCTACATGACTCACTACATCAAATGAAAACTGGTCCTTTTGCTATTGCACTGCTAATCAGTAATAGTCGGTTCTTTCGATTTAGCATTTCAATCCAGTGCTCAGCATCTGGAAACATTTGAAAAGGTCAGGTTGCTACTCCCTCAGTCAATTTAGTAAAGTTTCAAAATTCCTAATGAGCTTCTTTGTGCCTGCTGACATTCTTAGAATCACCTTTAGAAACAAATGGGAACTCCTCTCCCATCGATACTGCTTCTCTGTACCTCAGTTCTTCTATAGGGCTACATAGAACTTTGAGGATGTACAGAAATTTGAGGAATGAATACTTTGTGTATTATGAGATGATTAGCTATGTTGGTCAGCACTGTACCCTTATGACACCTATGACATTCAACTTCCTAGAAGAAAAGGTTTGCCTTTTCCCAGGTTTGGAGTTTCTAGTCTGTAACAGGTAACAAATCAAAACTCAGTTGCCTTCAGCCAGAGCCAAATATCAACTTGGAAGCAGGAAGAAAGTGAAACGGTGTAGATTTTCCTTCTGAGGTAGAGGATTGGAGAGCTGCTTGCAATTTTGCCTTTGGGAATCCTTCAAGACATCTGTGCCATCATAAAAAAAATACTTCTTAGACTTTTCAGAAAAAGCTTGAGTGCAAAGTTATCTTCACAGAGAATGTAGCTACCACCTGGTGATCTGGGCTTGCTGTCATGTAGGCACTAGAGTCGCTGTCTGCTGTGTGCATCACTAGAACATGGCCATGAGAGAGGTTTTGAATTCTTAGAGAAACAGAGAAGGCAGCAATAGTAAAGATGGGAAAAATGATAAGCTTTCAAGGGAATAAATATCATGTTGAGATATGCTGCGGAAGGGACTGTGTGATGCTGCTGGGTCTGCATGTGGAAGACATCCTGGTTCCATTCTCTTAATACAAGCTCCGGGATCACTAGACGTCAATGATGAGCTACAGAATCTCATTTCCTTTCTTTCTGGCCGCAGAACTCTTTTCAGCTCGTGAACAGGAACTGATAAGGGAAAGCACAAGGGAGTTAGTTTCTCTGAGAACACCCCAAGCCATTGATGGATGACAACTACTGGCTAATGGTTCTACTTCTCTTGTGACTTGATCAGCAGGAGGTAGTGAGTAATGATTTTTGAATTTCTGGCCCTTCATTGGAATATAGCTGTGTGTGAGCATGTGTGTGTGTGTGTGTATGTGTGTGTGTGTGTGTGTGTGTGTGTGTGTGTGTTTGTGTGTGTGTGTGTACTTGTGTGGACTCTATGCCAGCTCCCAGAGTCCTCAGCACACTGCAGCTCCAGCTGCCTGCAGCCTTCCTTGGCCGCTTCTCCCTGATTGTTTCACTTCCCTCCCTTACCACCAGCTTTCCCATGGACCACTGCCAAGCAAACCACTTTCATTTGAATTCTATTTGTGAATTCTGTTTGTTTCTGAAGAAAACCAAAGCAAGGAAGTCTGGTGGTATGTACTTGTTTTGCTGTCATATTACATCCTGGGAAGCTAACCTGGGAGGAACTGGAACCACGGGGAGTCTAGTTCAACTTATTATCTGGTGGGGAAGAACACCCTCTCCAGATACACACAAGAATATTGAGTCTTTCTTTCATCATGAGCAGGCACAGAGTGCTAAACCTTTTCAAACGACAAGCAACGTAGCATATCCAGGTGGTATTTTACGGCTGTTTGTTGTTGTTGTTGTCTATTTTTGTTATTTACTTCTGTTGGCATAAAATGTTACATGGCAATTCAAAGCTGCATGGAATGCAGTTTACTTGTATAAGGTTCTTTACAATACCTGCTTAAAGGCATTAGTATATATATATATATATTCTTATAATATATATATCTTATACATATATTCTTATAATATATAATACATTCCTTATACACATATTCTTCTGAATCTGAAGGATTTAGGTTGAAATTGGACAAGCACCATATAAGCATTCCTACACAAGAAAACACACTTGCCTTCAGCCTTAAACCAAACCTTAGTCATGCTGCCAATTGGTAAAATACAGAACCTTTTACTGTATCTGTGTACATTTGCCTGTACTGTTTGTATCTGTGTACATTTGCCTGAAAACACAAGCACAAAATGTTTTACATAATGGATCAATGCACTCTATCAACTGCAAAGAAGTACAGAGGAAAACAAAGGTTCAAAAGATCAGTAAGCTGCCAGAAAGAGTATGTTGTCATTAGCATATGCAAATGAACATATATTTAATTTTTCAAAATCAGATTCAGAATTTTGACAAAACATACAGCATTTGCAGATTTTTTGAAATTCAAGATAATTTATGACACCTTTTTATCCTATTTCATATTTTTATGATTTCCTGATCAATGATTATATTGATTTTTATTATTTATCCACAGTCATTTTAAAAAGGTGTTTTAAAATGTATAAAATATAAAGAAAAATCCATTTTAAAGGGGATACAAATACAATTTGAAGGAGACATCTAATTTTAAATAATTGGCATTGAGATAATTATGGTAACACTGCAGAGCAAGAACACTGGAAAGGAACACAGTGACACATGACAGGATTAATCACATATACGCCCTTCATATATACGGTGCTTGTAGCCTGGATGCACTGATGCCTGAGTCCACACCCTCTGTAGAGCCTCTCACCTGATTCTGGTCTCACCCATAGAACTGGCTTTGACCACTTACACAGGAGCAGCTTGATGCAGATTCTTGAAAATGTGCTTGTGCTATATCCCAGTTTGTCTTTTATTGACAGCATCATAGAGTATATTTGCTCTTGGTTCTGCAGCTGAACTTTAAGAGACACCAAGAGGAGCAGAGCTGAGTGGTCTCATTTAAGGCTGGGCTAGAATCTCTGGCTTCCAGCAACCCACCATCTAAGAGGAGTTGTTGGAAAGAGTCCAGGAGAACTTACTGGCAGCCTTCCTAAGAGCAGATTCACCCAACAGACCAATAGACTAGGAAATTAGTAAAAGCTGGAAAAACGACTTCAAATGGTATAGCAGTGAGGTCATGCATTCTTTAGCCTTAGGATAAATGTGGGATACTTGTGAAACATGGGGCCATGGTCGTTCAGGTCATCCTGACCCAACAGAGCATGCCTCTGTGAACTCAGTGATGCCATAAACATAATAAAGAACTTTCATGCAAAAGTCTTTTCCTGTTTGTTACATTTATAACCTGGAATGTGTAGCATAAGGGACCAAGGATGTCCTGTGCTCTTCTTGCTGTTTGTGCTTTTGTGCTGACCAGTATGGCTTACTGCACAAAACGATTTGCTGTGACATTCCTCTCCCTCCTTCTCCTCCTCCTCCTCCTCCTCCTCCTCCTCCTTCTCCTCCTCCTCCTCCTCCTCCTCCTCCTCCTCCTCCTCCTCCTCCTCCTCCTCCTCCTCCTTCTCCTCCTCCTCCTTCTCCTCCTCCTCCTCTTTCTTCTCCTCCTCTTCTTCTTCTTCCTGTTCTTATTCTTTTTGTTCTTCCTCCTCCTCCTAACTTCTTTCCTTCCTTCCTTCCTTCCTTCCTTCCTTCCTTCCTTCCTTCCTTCCTTCCTTCCTTCTTCCTTCCTTCCTTCCTTTGGAGCCACATTGGAAACACTTATTCTAGACAATGAGAATTATTATTTTCTCCCTGGTGGAATTCCTGTATTCTGGCATGAATAAACTCTTTGTTCTTGGACTTGGTATCTTGGCCTGTCTCAGCTTGCCTGTTAGACTGACAGATATTGATTTAAAACAGAAGAGTTTTAACCCCCTTAATCTTGGTAGACAAAACAGCATCATGAATCTGTATCTTTTAATGGCCAGGTTTAGTGACACAAACCTGCTCTCCCAGCTATTTGAGAAGCTGAGGCAGGAGCCTCACTTGAACCTGGGAGTTAGGATATAACCTGGAAAACATCAGGATCCTGTTTCAATAATTAAATAAACCCAATAAAATAGGATTAAGAAGAAAGTATGGTGTCTCCCTGGTTCCACTTGAAAATCATTTTTCTTCCCACCCTCTTATTGCTTATAACTCCCACCTTTACGTATTTAGTCATTATTTTGCACGTGTTTCTACATGCACATAGATAAATTCTATTTACCCTTTCATTTTTAAATATGACTTTAATTCAAGTGTTCCAAACATGGACACTAAGAGGGTAGAGAAAGAGAATTTCATTCCAGCCAAATCTTCGACAGATGTAGCACAGTTTTATAACAAGTGTGAGATTAAATTTCAGTATGAAGGGACTATGTTGCAAACAAACCTGGTCATATTATCCAAAGCATCAGACTTTTATTAGCAAGTAATCTAAAGACATATTAGTGAAACGCATTTAAAATGGGTATTAAATGTACTGCATTGTTAGTATATTTCAGCATAATTTTATAAGCTGATGCAAGTGAATACATGTAACTAAACAATTGTTATGCATTTCATACCAAACACTTGAGAATGATTTAAAATGCATATAAATGAGATTTGTCTCAAATTATATATAATTATATATTATATGTATTTATTTTTTATAAGTATATACACATATACATATATACACAGATGCACATACACACACACACACACATATATATATATTAAGATCACTCAAAGAGTTTATAAACACCTAACGGTCCAGATGATATCTAGATCAACTGTTGAGTTATAACACAGACATAAAAAATTTCAAATTTCTCAGCTGCTGGCAACATACTTCTAAGAATGGGAACAAAGGACTTAGTCCTAGTTCCATGTTGTGCAATATGATAGCCACAAGTAACACTTGAGACATGACTAGTCTGAATTGAGCTGAGCTTTTAAGGAAAAGAACATACGGCTTCAAAGACATAGTATGAAAAGAAGTAAAAGTGGGTTTTAAAAATATATTATTTTATCCATTACATGTTGAAAAGGTATTTTGGCATAGAAAATTGCAAACGGTATCAACATTAATTTATCTGTGTTGAACTACTCTGGTGCTATGTGCCTGTGATGCAGTACTTGGGAGGTTAAGCCAAGTAGGCAGCTAGCTCCAAGCTTTCTGGGCTACATAACAATTCCAGGCCAGTATGGACCAAAAGTGAGATCCTGCCCCCCAAAATGTATGTCCTTATTCATTTTTAAAGTGTGACTATGGAAATGTCTTTTTAGCAAGCAGTTCTTGACTAGACTGCTCCCCCCACCCCATAATGAAATGTGGCATGGAAATAAGTATTCTCATATTTATGTGATCTTAGAGAAACTGGCTTAATAAAGTGTATGCTCACAGTCAAGAAAATAGTGTAAATTTCCCTTAGAGCTTAATGTTTTTTTCTTTCTTTAAAAGGGAACTATAGGTCAAAGTATAGCTCTTACCTTTTATTATTGCTAACATAAAGTTGTTTACAAGAGTTTAGTTTTCATGATTGCACTAAATTTAATATTTTAAATATAACACCAACACAGCGTGTCTTACTTTGGGTTTCTATTACTGTGAAAAGGCATCACAGTAACGCCTGTAAAGGAAAAACATTTAATTTGGAGTTACTTAACACTTTAGAGATTTAGTCCATTGTTAATTAAGGAAAGCATCACAGTGCACAGACAGACATAGTGCTGGAGAAGAGGCTGAGAGTTCTTCATCTGAATCAATCCTCAGGCCAGCAAGAAAACAGAGTGACACCTGGCCTGGCTTGAGCTTCTAAAAGTTCAAAGCCCGCCCCCAGTGACACATTTCCTCCAATGAGGTCACACTTCCAATAATGCCACTAACTGAGAATCTATAGGGTCCATTTTCATTCAGACTGTAACACAAAGTTTACATGGGATTGGAGACCCAGGAATAATTAAGATGTGTGAAATTTATCTTGTTGCTTTGGGGTTTTTTGTTTGTCTGTGTTGCTTTGGGAGATTTCTGGATTTTGCTTGTTTGAAATGAGGGTCTCGCGATGTAGTCAAGGCTTGACTTTATAACACTGGATCTTCTTTTCTCAATCTGCTAAGTGGTGGAATTATAGGCATGTGTCACCAAGTCCGATGCCATCATGTTAAATACTGCTTCAATATATGTCTATAAGGTAAACTCTTAAAACAAAAAGAAGAGGAAAGTAGAATTTGAAATTATTACTACCATGTTTACTGAGCTCTTTGTTAGATTTTAATCATTTCAAGATCAAATGCTCTCACATTAAGAAGTGACATTGCCTGCTAGGTAAAGACATTTTACTGCAATATGGACCTGTATAAGATGTTTTGACTAGAATTAGTATAGTGAAAGACCATGGAAGAGGCTAAATGTGACTCAAGGCAGGATAGGTGTGTTTAATTTTAAGGAATGAGGAGGCAGCATATGATGTAACTTTGTAAGACATTATTCCAAGGTTTAACAATCTTTGAACAATTAGGCTTGTGATATATATTACCACTTCTATGATCACCACTACCATTCATCAAATGATAATTTTCATTTACAGTTTGAGACCATTCCCATTAATTTTATTAAACCTCTTCATTTCTAGAATAGATTGGCCAGATTAATTTATTTCCAATTGCTGTGGCACTCCCACAAAATGAAGGTATTCACAAATTATCATAAGAACATATCCTGATGAGTTAAACATTTTCCCACTGATCATTTGTTTTTGTGAGTTCTGGTGTTAAAGTACTTTATAGATCAGTATTTTATGTCTTGCCGAAAAGGAAAAGAATGCTACCTCATAATGCGGCTGGTCACGGAAGTATGACATCATCATGTTCCACCTTATAATATCTACCATTAGCAGTCCAAACCAAACCTTTTGTTATAGTTGCTTTTCATGTACTTGAGTTACAAATTTCCATTACATCAGGAGAATTATTATTTTATACTTTACACTTAAATTCCCCTTTAAATAAAATAATCATGACAGCAAGAAAAGATAAAAGAAAGGAGTTTTAGACCTAAATAAGCTATACTTCTGACTCACCCCACCTTCCAGTGTCCTGTCATCTGACCAGCTGAGAATCAGGGAAATGAGGATATTAAGTTATCTAAGACTTATCAGCCTCAAATGAAACCTATTTAAAATATTCTGTCATACCTCATTGGCTTTTACCAAACTGAAATGGAAAGTTAGGAACCATGGTGAGGCCAGCATGAGGAAAGAAAGCCCCTGGCATTAACTATCTGATGAAGTATAATTGGCCAAATCATTCATTTCCTCTTAAGGTACCTGTCACATTCTTCTAAATTATAGTCAGGATTCTTTTTCCTGCACTATTTAATAAATTCCCTCAAGATAGAAGCATTGCCTAGAATAACAAATTGTGATATTTGTAGACTAAATGGAATATTTTAATCATCTTTGCATGCTCCCTCAGCTGTGGGACTCTCCAGAAAGAAATCAATAAAAACGCTGATGTGGATTGAACGCCACAACATGCAGTTACTCTGGGAAGTTGGGAATTTTGTCAGAAGTAAGCTCCTGAGTTTTTCTCATCCTGGCAGCAAACAGAAAGAACAGAACCAGAACAGAAATTAGAGTAAAATGTGCCGATGTGGTCTTCTATGTCTATCTTTGTAAGTCTGGTGTTTTATCATATACCTAGCAACTATTTTATCAGTAACTATTTAGGAAATTTATTAATAAGCAACTAAAATATGCACATATATGTCCCCTTTCCTTTGTTGGAGCTATGGATATTAATCTTTTTCTTTCACCTCATAAATCTGGTTTTTAAGTGCTTATTACCCAGTGAATTGAGAAAAGTATTTTCAAAGTGCAAATATCTACTCCTCTTGCTTTTATTTTATGTTTTATATTCATTAACAGATGATAGCATTTGTCATTTAATCATATTCTACTATGTATTAGATTTTAACATACCTGAATTTGATTTTTCATAAGGTAGCAAGTTAAAGATAACAATGTTTGGTTTTTAATTAAATTAATTTATATAATATTCTTGAAACAGTTATAAATTGTATCAGCCAGAGTTGTCCCAAGAAACAGAACCAATAGAATGGGTATTATATCTGTGTGTGGGTGTGGGGGTGGGGGTGTGGGTGTGTGTATGTTTGTGTGTGTTACTTATGTTAGCCAAAGCACAAAACTTAGAGTGGTTCCAATGGCTTGGCTTTTGGCTTTTGGCTTTTGTTAGTGGTCCATAAACCAAGCAGTGTTCAGTCTATGAAACAGAGACTTGTTCCTGTGCATTAAAAAGAGAGCAAGTTTTATAGGTAGAAGAGCTTGAGAGAAGATGGGCCAAGAAACAAATAGAGGAAGTTTGTGTGCGTCAAGGTCATTTTCATTATAAAGATGTAGCACAGATTTGTTAGTTTGCTAGTTTACGAGGATGCAGTCATCATTTCTATCCCTATTTGTCAAAAGATCCGATCTTACCTGTAAAGAGCTCTGTCTGTTTTGATTTGAGCATGAGCAACTTTTTCATGAATGACTCCACTTCACATTTTCTATTTTCTTTAATTTACATGTATTTGTCTATGTTAGATATGTTAGATAAATATATTATTTATCATGCACACATATAGACACACATATACTAGAGTGTGATATAGAGCAAGAGAAAAGAAAGCTAGAGATAGTGAAGCAACACACACATACACACACACACACACACACACTGATGAGAGAGAGAGAGAGAGAGAGAGAGAGGGAGGGAGGGAGGGAGAGAGGGGGAGAGGGAGAGGGGGAGAGTGAGAGTGAGAGGGAGAGGGGGAGAGGGAAGGGGAGGGGGAAAGGGAGAGGGAGGGGGAGGGGGAGAGGAAGAGGGAGAGGGAGAGAGACCCTGGGCAGAAGTGCCTAAGGCTGACTGCTGGTAAAATTCTTTTTGATTATGGAAAGTCAGATTTTCTATTGAGGTTTTCAGCTGATTGGATGAGATTCACAACAGTGAATAGTAAAGTGCTTTTCTTAGAGTTACAGAGGTGTTAATGACATCTCAATCACACCATACCTGAACCATGTAGAATAACTACAATCAAGAACTTAGGCCAACAAAGTCCATCATAAAACTAAGCAGTGTCCAGATAACTATTAGGATCCCATATCACAGACAGACATGGTAAGGCCAGAGACATTAAGTGATTGGGGCACTAGCAAGCTGTTTATTATGACTTGTGCATTCTATTTGAGGGGTTTTGATTTGGAAAGCCCAACTGTCTTTTTTATATACCTCAATTTTTTCATATTAATGTTTTCCAAATAAACTAAAAGACATTCTCACAGGGCCAGACTCACACTAAGATAAGTATTTAGCACCTATGTCTGTATGTTTTATGGGTGTCATTTGCCCACTGATAAACCTTTACCAAGGATGACGCTGCTGCCACGCCATACAGAAGGTGCCTGCCACCATAAATGTGTCTCTACTTCAACGGGGAATTAAGCAAAGCTAGACAACCTCTTGTCTCTTACATTCTCTGGAAATTTTCCATCTGTTCTTTATGTTCTTTCTCGTTATTTTTTATCCTATATTAATTACACATACTAATGGGCATGGCGTTTTTGTAGCTATACATAATGCATTGTGACCATATTTAGCAACCAAAATCCTTGGCTAATTTTTCCCATTGACATATTCTTATTTGTCCTTTCTTTCTTTATGTTTTTTCTTCTTCTCTTCTTTTCTCTTCTCTTCTCTTCTCTTCTTTTTCTCATGATCCCTGAAGTTTAGTTAGAATTGTTCACAGGATCAAACCATTTGCCTAAAAATTTTGTGAATTCATTGTTTCTAATTGCTGAGTAGTATTTCATTGTGTAAATATACCACATTTTCTGTATCCATTCCTCCTTTGAGGGGCATCTGGGTTCTTTCCAGCTTCTGGCTATTATAAATAAGGCTGCTATGAACATAATGGAGCATGTGTCTTTATTGCATGCCGGGGAATCCTTTGGGTATATGCCCAGGAGAGGTATAGCAGGGTCCTCCGGAAGTGTCATGTCCAGTTTTCTGAGGAACTGCCAGACTGATTTCCAAAGTGGTTGTACCATCTTACAGCCCCACCAGCAGTGGAGGAGTGTTCCTCTTTCTCCATATCCTCGCCAACACCTGCTGTGAGGTAACCCAATCACAAAAGAATACACATGGAATGCAATCTCTGATAAGTGGATATTAATTAGCCCAGAAGCCCTGAATACCCAAGTCACAAATCGCATAACAAATGACTCCCATGAAGAAATATGGAGAGGGTCCTGATCCTGGAAAGGATTGATCTAGCATTGGAGGGTATTATAAGGACAGAGAAAAAGGAGGGAGGTGATTGGTGAAGGGATGGAGAGAAGAAGGTTTATGGGACATATGGGGAGGGGGCATCCGGGAAAGGGGAAATCATTTGGAATGTAAACAAAGAATATAGAAAATAAAAATATTAAAGAATATGAAAAAAAGAAATAAAAAAAAAGAATTGTTCACAGGAGCATGGGTAAGGGGCTATTTTCTGGAACAGCCTTGTACCAATGACTATATCACTGAGGGAAAGGTCTTTCCATCTCCTAGCAACCAGAATTGAATTCATAACTTCAGGGAGGGGTAAGGCCTGCTGAGCTCTTTCCTGTTTTGTGACAGAGTGTTGATGGCCCCAACCTTGAACAGGCCTTGTGCTGATAACCATAGTAACTCAGTCAAGGATGTTAGACCATACTGCATTCTATAATAAGTTACTCCTTCCTCCTCTCTTAGATTCCGTCTGGATTTACTTCACAATGTTCCCTGAGCCCCTTGGGAGAATGATACAGATGTTCTATTAGAGTTCAGCTTTCAACAGCTATTTTCAGTGCATTGAACAGCTATGAGTCTCTGCAGTAATTGCTGCCTACTGAAGCAAACAAGTGTTTTTGACCAAAGTGGATAATAGCATCAATCTATGGACATAAAAAAATTCAGAAAGCAACTTGACAGATATGACACATCATATCCAGTTAGCAAAATGACAATAGTAGCTTTTCCTCTAGGGCCCTTGATATTCTAGCCGCAGTTTTTTGACCATATCTATGATAGCAGATAAAGATTGTTTTCCTGGGAAGCAAGCTCCTGATTAAAACAAACAATGACCAAACAAAAGACCAGAAGGGGTTGGTTATCCCTGTAACAGATTTGCCATTACTGCACCAGTGAGTTCATCTTGCCTGGGCAGTTAGTAACGTAGCATGCAGGCTCCACAACTAAGGAAGACTGTTCATGACAGTCCTCCCTCAGAGCCTGTACAGTGCCTTCTGGTATAGTACAGCTTGTCTTCTTTATGTTTTGCAACCAAAGCAGGTGTGGTTTCTTCAGCAAACAACAGTAACAACAATCCTCTGTATTGCTTTATGTACCTCAGAGACGTTGCTGACCAGTAACTCACTTAGGATTCCACCACTTCTTACACAGGAGATGGCTAAGCATTTCAGACATTGTACCTCAAAAGGCCAACACAGGATTCCTCTGTCTCCCATGTTAAGCAATTCCTGTTTATTCACTGTTGGAATCTTGGGCTAAGCGTTAAAAATTATTTCCAGAGGAGTTTCAACTACATTTCCAGCTGTCACTTTAACCCTCCAAGAAGCATCCAGGGTATTCTTGTCTCTGGGTGTTCAAAAGCTCAAGGGTTCCTTCAAATAAATTGCCCTCGTGTTTATCTTTCCCAGCAGGTGAGTTTGCCTTCTCACTTCAGCTCTGCCTGTTTTTCCATCTCTAAACTAAGCATTCTTTAGCACTCCAGCCATTCTCCTTCCTTCTACCATTGAAGAGTGTAGTTAATGTTTGCTCTTTCAAATGCTGCGTTCTACTGATGTCTAAAGGGAGTTCCAAAATCAAAGGCAACTTGTCTACTCCTTCGGACGACTGCTCCGGAGTCTGCAAAATAGATGCTCCATAAGTGTTTAATATCTGATGTAATGAGTGAACTAGAGAAGGAAGTGGCAGTTTGTGGGACAAGGACACAGAGGTCTTCAGTGACACTTGCCCTAAAGCTCCTCTCTAGTCTTCCCAGCCTGTCTTCCAGAGTCCCCGCCCACTACTCTCAGGGCCCGGGAAGGGGAGGGCTCTGCGCATGCCCCGTATCCAGGGCAGCCTCCGGGAGCGCCTCCCGCCCCTCCTGGCGCTCGGGCGTGCGTTCACGGTCCCTGGGAGCGTGCCCTGCGTGCGGGTGCCCGCCTTGCCCGCCGGGCTCTGGATCCCTGAGTTCCCGGACCCGGCCTGCGGAGCGGGCACCTGGTCGAAGCTACGAGTGGCGGTAGCGTCCGTGGCCACGCAGAACGCTGACGGTGAGTGCTGGCGAGTGGCGGCCAGCTGCGCGCGTGCGCGGCGTGGGCCGAGGCGGGGGCGCGCGCCCGGAGGCGGGAGTGGCCGAACGAGGGGGCTCAGGCGGCGGTGGGAGAGGGGAGCGGGGGGCGTGGGGGGCGACGAGACACCCGGGCTTCGTGCGGGTTGCAGGGCCGAGGGTGCGGAGCAGGGCGGCCGATGGGACCCCACAAGGCGAGGCGAGCCTGGCCGCGACCGGGCAGACGACGTGGGCCAAACCACCTTGGTTGGGGCGGAGGACCGGGACGGGGTGGCGGCCACTTGCACGGTGCAAGACCGAGTCCGTCCCGAGCGCACCGAGAGCACCTAGGGGCCCGAGCAAACTTCTCCCAAGAAACTTATTGGGGCGTGGCCGACGGGGTCGGGGGCTGGGGATTCTGAGGACCCACGCCCTGCCTTCTCGCCCTGATCCCTGCAGGTGCGCCCTCGCCGGGGTCCTGTTGCTGCAGAAGTGCATCCTCCAAGTTCCCAGTGCCTCGCAGGGCCCATTCGCTCTAACCTAGAGGTTGAAGTTTGGTAGCGTGGTTGTTCTTGGTTGTTCGTTGCCTCGGGAAGGAAAGACTCTTAGTGCCTTTATCTCAAAGAAAGTATTGTTATGGTGTGCTGCATAGTCTGTGTGTCAAGCAACCCATTGTCCCATGTGCGCGTGCAGAAGACTAGCTCATTCTATGTGCTTTATTTATTTTTAAAGAAGGCCGGTGGAGATAAGTGGGCTTTTTCTTTTTGAAATACTCCCGCCACCTCTGTACATCCTTCTCTGGGATAGTTCCTAAACTTGTCTGTGCGGGAGATTCACCGGTGAGTTTTAAATCTCACGTGCTCCCATTGGCTAATTCAAACCCAAGGCATTTATTTGTAAAAAAGATCTGCATGTAATTCTAAGTTCAGAGACACTGGTTCGGTAAGAGAAAGTCAGGACTTTAGGTTTTACAAAGTAGTAGCGTTCGGTTTGTAATTGCAGGGATGAAATTCCAGTTCACTCCTCCTTGTCCGGAACACAGAACAGCGATTTGTTTCCCACTGGGAAGGGGGAAAAACGTCTCGAAATGCACAAAAGTGGTTTGTTTCCCGCAGAGGAGGGAGAAAACTTCCTAACAGTCAAAGTTGAGCTAAACTGTATGACTCTGGCGTTTTGAATTCCTGTTGGAACTACGGGCCTCCCCCGTCTCCCCCTTGGCCCCTTGTTACAGTCATGAGGCTCTCTATCTCATTTTGACCTTTCCTCCCAACCCTCTAACAGGACCTCATATTTTATGAACCTCAGTCTCTGGGAGAATATCCCTTCTTAGGCTTCTTGAATCTAAAGGGTTACTGTGAGTTTCCATAGTAACGGGTCCTGGGGGAAGTGGGCGGGACCTGCTACCCTTGGGTTCCTAGCCGACCTTTTCCTTTTCATTCCCCCTTGTAAGTTCTTTGGTCTCCTTGTAGGTAAAGATGAGGTTGTCCGATTCCAGGTTTTGTTTCTGAGATAGAGATTTCCATGGAAGGATACTTCTCGGGGCTGAGTAGTCCTTCCCCCTTCCTGAAACACTCATTTGTCCACACTTGTTTTGTTTAGCAAAGTTCGTGTTCCTAACACTTTTCCTTCCTCACACACACCAACCTGTGAATTGTGAACGATGTCTTTTAAAGCACTAAAAAAAAATAAAAAAAAAAGTTTTACCAGTTTCTATACATGAAATATCCTACAGCCAGGCAAAGCTAAAAAGGAAATGGGATAAAAAGGAAAATGATTCTAACAATTTGTGAGGGAAAATGCCACAGTCAGCGTTTTTACATTGTTTAATTCCTAGAAGGTGTTTTCCAAGACTATTTACAAAACCCAAAACCATTTGTGTAATATAATACTTTAAAAATGACAAAAGGAGAGAGTCACGGAACTCCTTCTAGCAACTCACATTCAAAGGTTTTAAAAAAAAAGAAAACGAACAAGCAAGAAAAAAAACCCAACCCAACCAACCAAAACCCCAATAAAATAGGATAGACATATGTTGCCTGTGTGTTTCAGACTTCACTATAAGTAATGAGTGCTGTGGATTCGAGTGTGTGCTTAGGGCTGCAGTGACTGTGAGCATGTATTGGGCCTCTTCTCTAGTTTTTGTGTGTTAATATAGTTTCTGTTAACTTGCTATAAACTGAAGCTTGCAATGCTATTACTCACCATTGCACTGTGGGAAGGAAATGTTGCTGGGAATCTGTAGTCTGGACCTGGCAGCCTCAGGGTGCTGAAATAAGATTTTTTTAAACCAATTACAGCTTTTTCACCTCACATATTAAAACAAACAAATAAACAAAAAAAGCAAAAAAACAAAAAAAACAAAAAAACCAAACCAAAACAAAACCCTAACAACCCCAGTCTAGTACAGTAAAAGATCCTTGAGGATGGGGATTGATATGCTGTCATTGATAGGTTGTTTTGAAAAATTAGCTGCAGCTATAGCTGAGAATTTCTGCTGTTTCCAAGATTTTTAAAGCATCTTAAAGCAAATAGCATTTATGTTTATTTCAGACTTTGGGGGCTTACTGCCATGGATAGTAAGGAAATTAAAATCATAGTCACATCCCCTGGCTGTCACCATCTGTTAACTGCTTCTCCCTCCCATTTGGCTTTTTGTGTTTTCCTATAAAAGGTCAGACACAAAGTTGGCTTTTTAAAGTTTCTGTTTGCTTATTGAAACAGGCTCGCCGTATAGCCCAGGCTTGCGTGGAACTCACTGTGTATTGCAATCACCATCCTCCTGCCTCAGTTTCCTGAGTACTGCAATCATAGGATTATAGGCATGTGCCCTCCTACCTGGCTTTATGAACTTTTAAGTAGAACATTTTAATTAGCATTATATCACACATGTCTCCTCTGCCTTTAAATCATAGGAATAAAGGTTTTATGCTGGATAGGTCCATCCGATTGAGTCTTTATTTAAGAGGGTTTTTTTGTTTTGTTTTTAAATACCGCTTCTATCTATTTTCAACACCCAGAATATACTGCTGCTGAGTGGCCCCGATTATTTACTGCTTAAATAGCCTTTCTTAGGGTGAGGATAACTGTAGGGTAGGGCTTTGGGGAAATGGGATGAACCAACGAGGAGAAGACTAGCATGGTGGCAGAGTGTATGGGCTCAGTACAGTCTAGGAAGCAGGCACAGCTCAGGTCAGTGCCCTGTGTAAAAGTCTTAGCGTCTATGATTTGTTGGGCAGGATTTACAGCCAGGTGAACTTTTTTTATGGTTCCTGAGGCTTGTTAACTTGCTTTTGCAATGACCTGTCCCTTCCTGACCCACACTGTGGTCAGGTGTTCCAACGCTCCAGTGTTTAATCCATCCTGGTTTTCTATAAAGATTGATTTAGTCTTAATATACTTTATATCTATTGAAGATGGTAAAAGCCTATTTTGCTTTTAAATGGTATTTTTTTTCAAATTGAGTTAAATACATTATACATAGATATACATATATATATATATAATTTTTAATTATTCATTTCTTGTTTTGGCTTTGGGTCTTTTGAAGTGGAGTTGAGATTTATTGAAAATTGCATATAGATTTTAAGAACAGGGTTTAAGAGGAGAGGTACTCAAGAAGAAAGGCCTATTTGGAGGTATTAATGTGGGTTCCTCCCAGGAGAGTCACTTAATTACTCATTGGTAATTTGTGTTACGGTATTTTCCAGACAACAAAATGCTTCCATTTCTATAAAATAATATTTGACCCATTTTTATAATACACTACACATTATTATCAGAGTTTTATACTTCCATGTTTTTAAGTCCAGTTGTCTCTTTGGTCCTTTATGAGTTTTTCTGATAAACGGTTGTGTTTGGCATGTCCAGAGGTAAAAGGGAACTAAGCAAAAACTTTGGAGACTTGAATCTGTTAGCCCTTTTTCCATCAGTACACCAATCCACATCTTTATGCCAAAGTCTTATATTTAGAACAGCTAGAAATGTATATCGGGTCACGTGATTTAAGAAATCCTTTACCTGTCCTTTCAAATAAAGATGCTAGATTTAAATCAATCTGTAGAGTTGTAAAGTCTCCCAGACTTGTAGTATCAGTGGCCTTCTATCCTGGCCTCTTAGTCTGTCCTCCAAGTAGTAACTGAATGAAAATAAGGAAGTGAGTCCTCCCAGGTATGATTAAGGGGAAGGGTTTATTGTAGATATGAGGGAGAGAACAGCCAAAGAAGCATCTGGAAGGGTCCAGACTGAACTGGCCTGTGGGGGCAGTAGGAGAGAGGAGAGGACTAAAAGAGCATGTGGGAACCAAGAGAGAGGAGCCAAGAAACCAAGTAGCCAAATGAGTTGTCTAGGATCTGAGGTTTAGGATAAGGAGAGAAGAGCTGGCAACTGCCCGGTACCAAGGGTATTGAGTGAGACTCCTTCCAGATTTCTTTAAGACCAGACAGCAACCAGTTTGGGCTGCTGCTTTTTGTTGCACATTTCCCGGGTTCTACTTGCCAGGTGGTCTTCTTGGACCTGCCAGAATAGTCCTTCAATATCCTCCACTGAAGGGGGGCTCTAGAGTTTATGGAGAAATCAGGCTAGCTGCCAACATCTTCTTTTCGTAGTTTTGTTAAACATGTCTAATTTACTTGGCGAAGACCTTGTCTTTAGCCTTGGGTTCTGGAACTGTCAGTGTCTCACAGTGAGGAGGTGGAGAGGGCATCGGTGCACTGGAGAAAGATCTCTCTGCTGTTACTCTAGTGTATATGGAAAGGAAGTGGTTGGAAGTTAAATCCAGTGTCATTTAAAGACTGTGAAGATGGATCTTGAGAACTAGAAATCCCTCCTGCATTTGGCAAGCACCATGCTCTTGTAGAGTGGTCAGCCTTTCTCTTGGGAGACAGGGAAGGAAGATGACTCTTCAGACTTCCCATCTGGCTCTGCAGAATTCACTTTTTTCAACGAGGCCTTGAACTTTTTCTGCTGGGCCTCTTTGTTTTGTTCCTTTTGTACTTTGTTTATCAAACTGGCTTGCCAGTATGAGGGATGGTGGTTTTGTGTATTTGTTTTATGATTGTCTGTTACTCCAAAAGTGTTGCATCTTATTCTCTTGGGTGCAGATAATGACACTTGTATTTGCTGTTTTGTAATAATTACATCTTAAAATTTTGCCTTATGGTGAGTTGCACTAGCATTTTGTAGTCTTATAAAATGCTTCAGGGACATGATCAATAACTGTTACTGTATGAACTTGTGTTTTGTTTTGATAGACAAAAGAAGAGAACCGTTTGACTTTTGGTTCGTCGTGGTTTTGTGTCAGAACAAGGGAATTTATCCTATTTCATTTACATTTAAGACTTTTTAATATTTAAAAGAATAGTATTTGAATGTTAGCAAATGGCCATTGGCATCAGCCACTTATCACTGGCATTTCTTAAAGTATCGAACTGATTTGAGTCTCAATTATTAGTTTGGATCAATTCCATCTCTGCATGATTCTTTAGAAAGTTAAATTCACCAGAAGACTGAAATGTAGCATATTCAATCACAATCATGTTTTCTTTGATGTGAGATAGGAGTCACTTACTGTGGGTTATTTGGAAGAAAATATTCCTGGTTACTAAACTCTCACCTCAAATGTTGACAGCTTTGGAAATAATTGGCCGTCACTTCTTGAGTTGTATAGTCTTTTGGTGTTTTTAATTCAAATTTTCTTAATGTATGTTCATTTTCTCCTTTTTTTTTTTTTTTTTTTTTTACTAACCTGCTACTTTGAAATAGACCAAAGCTTACTTCCTGCCAGCCTCAATGCAATACTCACAGTATTTTAATACAGTACAGTGCGCCTCCCTGCACTTTCCAGATGTTTGTTATTACCTGCTCAGACAGCTCCAAATACTTTTTTCACTAAATTGCCGTATAAGACTTATAAGCCGTATAAGTCTTAACATGCCCAACATTGAATGGTCTTTCTCTGTAAACCTGGTCTGTCAGCCACCCACTTCCTTTCTAGGGCTATTCATTCTAAAACCATTGATGTTACCTTGACTTTTCTCTCCTAAACCTATATCCGGGGTTGTTCAGAACTGTGCCTTCAACCAAAACCAGAAAGTAGCCCCTTTCTTCATATCTCCTATCCTTCCGAGGGAAAACTAGTCTCCTTTCCTTAGCTTGTCCCTATCAATGTAACTACCAGAATGGCTTCTTTCTTCTCTCCTCTCCTGTTTGTCTCTGCTGTCACCTCTTCTACTTTTCCTAGTTGTTGTACCCAGGGCTTTAATCATGCCAGAAAACTGCTCTCTCTACCACTAATCTACGTTCTCCACACCAAAATGGTCTTTTCAAATTTTAAGTCGGTGTAGGTTTAAACTCTCCAGAGCCCTTTTTGTCACTCAGGCCTGTTCCTTATTATTCACTTCGATTACACAAACCTGCCCCACTAACTCTGACTTTGCCTCCCATTTCTCCTCTTCCACTCTCCACTCCAGCTGGAGTGGAGTTAGCGTTCACTTTTGCCTGCTACCCCTTGAACACAGTGTGCACATTCCCGTGTTAAGTCTCTGTGCTGGACTTTCCCTCTGCCCGACACTCCCTGTCAGGCAGATCCCTTCATGAGCTCCTTACCTCCTTTAAGTCTTCCCACCCTTCCACCCTTCTTAGTGAGTGCTAACCTGCACATAATGATCAGAGGTACACTCAGCCCTTCCCCTGTGTGCTTTTTCTATAGCATAACTTACCTTAGAAATTACGTCTAAGGTGTCATTGTTTTGGCTTTGTGAATTGCCTCTCCCCTCCGCTCCTGTTATACTCTTGGGGTTCAGAAGGCCATGAAATTGGTGTTGACTGTCCCAAATGTCTACTGTATAGAAGATGCACAGTAAATATTTTTGTGAGTGAGTAGAGTCTTCTCAGTCCCTTTTCCTCCAGTGCATTTCTAAGGAAATAGTATATTCATAACCCTTTGGCACTTGTGGGCATAAAACTGATGACTGATCATCCACCAGCGAGGATGGAGCTCCAGAACGTGTAGCTTATGGTGAATGTAATGCAGAGTGGCTCTGAGGATTAAATGGGCTTATTACCTGTGAAGTGCCAAATTATGCACATGGGTGAGACCTGGTCATTAACTGTCAGGAGAGGCACCTCAGTCTCCTATTCCCATCTTAATTATTAGATTCTAGAATCTTTGGATGTCAGTATTGTGGGGTAGGCAGTAGCTTAAGATACCTTTAAAACATGCTTGAGTGCCTTGGAAGCTCTCAGTGATGTTCTGTTCCCCTGCTTGGTTCTTTACCCATCCATGTCTGCCTCTAAAGTTAAAATAGACCTCTCTCCCTCTCCATCTCCGTTTCTTCTCCCTCTCCCTCTCCCTCTCCCTCTCCCTCTCCCTCTCCCTCTCCCTCTCCCTCTCCCTCTCCCTCTCCCTCTCCCTCTCCCTCTCCATCTCCATCTCTTCTCCCTCTCACTTTCCCTTGCTCAGAGTTTAGTATCAAGGCATCTTTTCTGTGCCCCTTAAGTCTATTTTCTTCTAGTGCTCTTCCTGAAATCTCTTCAGTGACATGATTTTGACCCTGCAGAGCCATTCAGAGGCTCATTATTAGATGTAATATTAAATCTACAAGAAGAGAGGCTCTTGTTTGTTTACCTCTAGTTTCCCAGAGAAGGGGGCATTGCTGTCCTCCCTGCTTTAGTCACTAGGTGTCATTTTAGTTTGCTTTGGTAGACTCCATTTGGGTTCTTCAACTCTAAGAATGCAATGAAAACTCACCCCCTTTCCATTTTCTATGGCAAGACTGTGTCCTCTGACCTTCAGATTCAAACTGTGAAGCACACACACACACACACACACACACAGGAAGGGCAGGGAGGGAGGGAGAGAGAGACTAATTTTAAATCATGGTGGTGCTGGTGCGCTCTCTAGATATACATGAAACCAGTAGCTCTGTTATCTAAATCCAAAATTAAGGATTTTTTTTTATATTCTTTTATTTTTCTCTCAAGATGTATTTTTAGTTCCTTATGTGTATGGATTTTATGGATAAGACTAATCTGTATATTCAGTCACAGACCATAACATTTTAACCATGATCTGCACATGGAAACTGTAGGCTAGAGAAGCATTGTTCTGATGAATTTGCCTTGTCTTTGGAACTGATCAGATCTACATTTTGTTATTAGGAAAACTTAATAGCACAGTTACAGCTCATTTTATATTGAGTTCTCAGTAGTCAGTACCATTGGCCAAAACCAAAAGGAAAGAAAGGCCTGAGCTCTTGGATGGTGAACCGTGCTTCCTGTAGGTTCAGCCATTAATGACTTTTCCTTGGAAAATACACCTGTTAACAGACCCTACCTTGTTGGGGGTCTCCTGAAGCTCTTTCCTAAGCCCTGTGAAAATCTTTGGTTTTATTATATTTTAATGTACTCATTTAATTGTTTCATTTTGTCTGTTTTGAGTTGCTGTCTCACGTCTTGTATTGGCTGTTTTTGTTCTCTTTTGTTGTGCTTTTATGTCATATTCCAGTTCATTACTGAGGGACTGACTTTGGCCCTTGGCTACTATTATATTTTAAGTCTCTGCTTCTAATAAAAACCACCACCCACTTTTTAATGTTTATTAAGGGAAAATATAAGTAGTTTAAAGTCAAAATGCTTTTAATGTGACTTAGGCTGATCTACATGCCTAAATAGTCTGGAAATCCATTAAGTTCTTAATCTTACTATCAACATTACAAATGCTGAGACAGTTCCCAGAAGCACCTTTTGAGGAGAAGGGTTCAGGCTTCAGGGAGCTAATGGCAGCTGGCTGGATCTCATCCAGTGCCTCCCCCCTGCTTTCTGTCCTGCTGTGTAGACTGGGTGAGTGCAGCCTCTTCCACTCCCCTCCCTGGTAGCTTAGGGCCATGAGACTGGAGTACCTGCAGCTGGAGAGTGTCTTTTGGGATGTGGACTGTTCTGCATGTGGCCCCCGAAGGAGAGGAGGGTGTGCAGTTGAGCCGTCCCCTCGCTTCCTCCACAGGATGCCAACACACAAAGAGCAAATGCACATAGCGTCTTTATTTGCATAGAAGTTCCAGTTAATTTGCTACTTACCATTCCCTAAGTGTTTCTGTGAGGTCCATTCATGTCTCCCCTGAGGTTCTTAGCTGTTTTCTTTTCATCAGTGTCATGAACATCTCCACACAGCTTGCGGCAGTCCTGAACTCCTGTTAGCAAATGGCTCTGGCTTGGCCTCAAAGTCACCATTAGGCAGGATGGACCTTACTGTGTGAAAGGGTCTTTTCTTTTCTTTCTTTCTTTCCTTTTTTTTTTTTTTTTTACGTTTAATTGCCATGTAGATTTCCAAAACAGTATTGCGAACTTCTTAGCTCTTCTTATACTTTGGATGGATTTTTTTTAAATCAGTGTATGGTTTTGTTGATGCATGTCTCATTTTTTTAACCAGTGTGTGATTCTGTGCATTGTGGTTAGAAAACACTGGTTCACTGAGTTATGTAAACCTTTCAAATGCTGGCACGTTTCATTATGTAGTATCAAGAAGTCAGATAATACTATAGCCGCTTTCATCGTCACAGTGTTAATTAAGTACCGGGAAGCTTTCTGACCTCCAATCATGGTTTCCGAAACTTCTGATTTTTGCTGAGAGGCTTGAAACTCACCATCGACAGGCTGTAAACATTGTCAGTTTTTCTTGAAATGCCAGGCTTAACTTCTTTTGAGAAACTGTCTATCAGAGTCTTGATAAACACACCTTGCTAATTCTCTCAGGTAATAATACCTTACAAGTAACAAGTAACAATACCTCAGGTAACAACAACTTACAAGTGCTGCAGGTTTGATTCACACAAATTCCACAAAAGCTTCTCTTGAGGCAACCATTCTCTTTTAGTATTGTCAGAAATGCCTTGTGCTGGCTTCTCCGTTCATAACACGCTATGAAAAGATGTATACTCAAGCATTAGACTTATTAAGTGGGATGTTTTTACTGCGTCTTCTCTTGGATGCTATGAAATATTACTTTACATTACTTTGGTGATAGCTGAGGAATATTGAGATGGCCTAATCCTTAGCCATGTAGCCTGCTCACCAGGTGCTTAAGTGCCCCATTATTGGTGTGGCTTGGGTAGAATGAGGAAGGGAAAGTGATTTACTGTGTCCTCCTTCAGTATATCCTACCTTCTTCATTCTAGTGTCCACTGGGGTGACCTGCCACAGGCTTTGAGTGACAGTGAAAAGAATCAGGCTGTGGAGCAATCTTTTCCTTGGAGTTTGTGAAGAAGATCCCTTCCTTTCTGTTTGTGGCACAGAGCACTGCTGTGGAGACTTGCAGTTCTGCATTACTACTGCCAGATGCTGCTCTGGGAGTCTCTCACTGGGGCCTCTCTGAGCTACTTCCCCAAGCAGTGCAGTTCAGAAGGCTTTAAGAGACAAGATACTTTAAACAGGTCCACACAGAATATATTTACATTATACCACCTTCCAGAAATATATTGTTTGTAGCCAGGAGAATTTACCATTAAATATTTTTCTTTTTCATATTTTTATTCACCCGAATAAAGTTCATCTTATTCCAGTATTGTGAGGGAATGTGCAGACAAGAGCTGAACTCTAGTTCTGCCTTGATCCCCTTTCACACAGCTGACAGATTAACACAAGCGCCTATAACAAGACACAGATATAAGCAGTGTACCATTGTGTCTATTTGGAAAGGACCTGAGCCTAGATGTGCACAGGTGGTTGTTTGCTGGGAAGGCAGGAGTTTTTGGACTGCCCTATTCACACACACCTATTTTAACTGCTATGTTTGAAGATTGGGTGTGTCTAATGTAGTGGAAATTCATCCATTCAATGTTAAATACAGATGGAGAATATCTCAGAGCCACAAAAGGTCTTTTTAATTATAATCTTGGGGGGGTTATTCATATGACTGCTTTGCTTCTTTCATGTGGATCACAGAATTTATCATCCTTCCCAGTTCATTAAATCACTAAAACTCTACTGGTGCTATAAATAAATATGCCCAGCCATGAATTGGGGTTGGTTGAAAGCAGCTTTGTCCTGGTTAGTGATCTTGCCCCTGGTTAACCCACACTTCTCTGTGAATGTCTGCATTGAGTTAGATGTTAGGCTTCTAATGAACCAGAGCCCTGCTTCAAGCACATGTAAGGACTTGCTTTAGGTTAAGCTTTATTGTTTTCAGTTGCATTAGCTACAAGCTAAATGTAGTATTATAAACTGCATGTGTGCTTGAACTTGTCTGGGAGAGCCTCAGGATACATTTAATGGCTGTAGTTTCTTTGCACCTAGTTTAAGCTTGCACCAGACAGTTGGAAAGACTTAGATCTCAGTCTCAGACCCTTTTACCGTAGGATCAGTTGTACTGCATAAATATCATATAGACTGCTAACTGGACTTGGACCTGTGGAGCTTGAACTTTGCTCTATATAAGCAGAGAATGCCAGGTGTGTGGGTGTGGCCTGTTAGCTCGCTTGATAGGGATATGAGATGCAGCCCCAGAGAGTGAACTCTCATCTGGCGACATAAAGCAGGGTAGTGCACTTGCATGTGGAGAGTCGAGATGCCAGGTCGTCCTGGGCTGGAAGGTGAAGAAAGGGGGATGCTTGTGATCAGCTCTTGGGAAAGGGGGGCTGTGAGAATGGCAGGTGCTGAAGAACATTTGTACTATGAAGAAAGAAGAGGACAAGTCAGAAGAGTTCTAGTGAGTGAGTCAGAGTGGGATCATAGAGACCCAGAGCACATTGTGAGTTGTGTGACTTTTTCCTGATTGTGAAAGCAAGATAGGGTTTGTTTTGCCTGCATAGATGTTTGTGTATTCCCCGGGTGTGCAGCAGAGTCCATTCCCATTGTGTTACGGTAGGTTTCTTTTATTTTTTTATGGAGAGCATCTCAGTACAGCTGAGATTTGGCCACCTGCCCGTTAATAACCACCCCCCCTCCCTGATTGATGTTATTTTAAATTTTACTAGAGGATATTAGTGTAAGTAAATAGTGAATCCTTACTAGTTCCATGAGATGCCTACAGCTGCCTATGTAAAGAGAACTAGCTGATTAGATATAAATTATGTTCTGTTTTGGAGCCTAAGGTTGGCTTTGCTCTGATTCCAGTTGTCTCCACTCTGACATGAATCTCCTATGAGACCATGCAGCTGTAAACTATGTCAAAATGTCTTATTAAGAAAAGTTAAGAGTTACCTCCTCTGAAGAGGTACACTAACTTTGTTAACGTTAACTCCAGTGACAGTTAAGGGCCACAGCACATTCTTGTGTCTGAGCGTTGTGTGATGTATATTGGGGAAATCCAGATTTAAGAGCAGGTTCTTGACTTTTGAAAAAGAGACACATTTTAAGAGCAGTTAGATTAGTTACAGTACACTGTACCTTCTTAACATCTTTTCCAGTACACCTGAGGAGTTGCAGTTTGAAACTAATTAAAAACCCAGGCCAGGAGAGATGCAGTCGCTGTTGAGAGTACATACTACTTTTGCAGAAGATCTGGGTTCTGTTCCCTGGAACCATGTGGCAGCTGACTACTGCCTGTAACTGCCATCTGCTAACAGCATTAGCACCTGCACACAGTTGGTGCACATAAACCCAGGGAGACACATGGACACACACACACACACACACACATCTTAAAATTAATTAAAAGTAGCCATCTTTAATTTGAACTGAGACGAGATTCTGAGCATTTGCTGGAAGCTAGTTTTTACACTATCCCCATCATAGGCTTCATTTGCAAGAGAATGTTGTTAATAATTGTGGTAATGCATATATATCTTCTTAAAATTTCATTTGAAAGTGTATGTTTCAGAGAAGGAATGTTAGAACCAAGCATGGGGGTGAGAACTTCAGATCCTAGTACCTAGAGAGTGAGGAAACTCCTCTGAGTTTGAGGCTAGCCAGATCCATGTTGCAAGACCTTATTATAGGAAGGAAGGAAGGAAGAAAGGAAGGAAGGAAGGAAGGAAGGAAGGAAGGAAGGAAGGAAGGAAGGAAGGAAGGAAGGAAGGAAGGAAGGAAGGAAAAGCAAGCAAAGGCTGTGAAGGTGCTCTGTCATCTCAGTTACTGCTGTTTTCTAGTTGTATTTCTAGAGTTTCCTAAGCATCCAACCCTTCAGCTTTGTATCATAATCATTTATGGAAAGAATATTTTATTCTAATTATATGTATTATAAAATTGAAGGAAGAAACCTCGTTTAGTACTAGTAACTGACACCATATGGATGTATGTACAGTGGTAAATCAAACACAGAATTTTAACTGATCCTTTCTATATGAAAATAAGGTATTTTGAACAAAAGTTTAATTCCAGTAATAGTATCTTTTTGATACTATTCAAGCACGTTAAAGAATAAAATTGAAAAGGTCTTGACAATCTTTATTGGTCAGGTGTTTTGGTGTGACAAGACAGTGGTAAATTGAAGGGTTATTGTTAAGCCTTGAGTGATGATAGGGGAACAGCATATATTTGGGTAGCATTTTGTTTAGGGTTCTTATTTTTTAGAAGCTTTTCATTAAGAATTATGGGTGCCATGGAATTATTTCTGTTATAGATTTGAAATCCCACTAATAATCAAGAACGGTGCAGAAAAAATATCAAGTGGTTTGGGACTGACTCATCTGGATGCTTTCCTCCCATTCCACGTGCTCACTGGAACAGGGTGACTTTCCCAGTAGAGAAGGATGTTCATTATTTAAGTGTGTGAGTGACAAGTGTTTCAGAGTTCATGATCTGATCTGATTGTGATGTTCTTGGTGATTCTCCTCCTAATATGGGTAAGAGTTGAGTCCACCAAAATAAACCACCATCTTTGTGATACACTTATGTGTTGTTTTGTTTGTGTCTTTTTATAATTTACCAAAGCACATTAATTTTCCCTCACTGCCATCTAAAGCAAAACAAATGATCTAGAAAAGGTCACAGTGGTGGTGTTTGGAGTTGTTCCATTGTGGCCATTCCCAGTAGGATTAGAGTTCACTGTTGGATCAAAACAGCCTCCCTTCAGAGATCTTCCAAAGAGAACTCAGGACCTGAACTCTCTTTGGATTCATTGTTTTCAAGTATATACTGAATCATATAGGAGAGGGTATGTGGTCATTATAATCATGTTTCTCACTTTTAAACTAGCATGTTAATATAGGTTATTCTATTTGAATATATACAATATCTTTTTGGTTATGGGCCTACCCTTTAAGGGCTGAGACATCTCTCTAGCCCATATACAACATCTTTGTTTGTTAAAGATTTATTTATTTTTTTTATGTATATACAGTGTTCTGTCTGCATGTACGCCTTCAGGCCAGAGAAGTCACCAGATCTCATTATAGATGGTTATGAGCTACCATGTGGTTACTGGCAGTTGAACTCTGTACCTCTGGAAAAGCAGACAGACCTTAACCTCTGAGCCATTTATCCTTCCTACATAGCATCTTTCAAGGACTTGTTTCACCCCACCCCCACCCCCAGTTTTATTTCACACAGTTGTTAGAGGTAGTCTTAGATAAATCTCTCTAGCAGCTATTACACAGAGAGTTACTTGTCTCTACTCATTTCTGTTCCTTACATATTTACCTGTGCAGTGAGAAAAATAATGGAAGAGGACGCTTTGCTGAGGCTGGCAATGGAAGTTCTCAAGATTTCCACCTACATTTTCCTACCATATCAACACTCTCAACTGAGAATTGTGATGATACACTTTATCAGATGCCCTCATAATGAAAGTGCAGTGGTTCTAATGCAGGTCAGCCAAAATTCTAAGTCCTCATCTTGTCCATCTAAGGGAATAGTTAAGCAACCTAGAGAAAAGATTACTTTCTTTCTCTTGAGTTGTATAAATTTGAGTTGAATCATTTCACTGACTTCAAGATACCATTATTTTATAGAGTACAAGAAAACAGGCCTAGTGCTTACCAAAGTTAGTTGTCTTAGAATCATTATAGTCCAGATTAAAGTCTATGTATGCTTGTGGGAGAACTTAGTAAAACATTGCATGCACATTTATGTATAATCATAGTGTTAAACTATAAAGGAAACCATAGCAAGTAAATAATTATTTCTGTTACATATAAACTTTTTACTTGTGTGTGTGTGTGTGTTGTGTGTATGTGTGTGTGTATGCCCTTAAGTGCCAAGGGAAGGCATCAAATTTCCTGGAGCCAGTCAAAATGTGTGCTGGGAACTAAATTTCAGTTCTCTTCAAGAGCAGTAAGTGCTCTTAACCACTGAGCCATTTCTCCAGCCCAGAAGTAGATTTTAAAAAAAAATTCCAAAAAGCCCAGAGAGGAAGTTATTTATAAGATCATTTAGGGTACACAAAACTTTTCTATCTAAATATTTAGATATCTAAAACCCCCTAACCCTAACCCTCAATATCTTAACCTTTATAAAATATGATATTCCTTTAAATAGCTATCTATAGAGTATCACTTGATAAATCTTAAATACTCCCTTTCAAGATTATCTCATTTAATGTATCATTGAATAATTTGGGAATTAAATGAGTTGTTTAATATTCAAAACAAGGTGTGTACTGAGATATAGTATGTTACAGAGCTGTAATTATTGGGTATGTAAAATACTACAAAGGATTTTTTTTTTAAAGAATTACTTATTCTTGCCTGATGAGAATTCATGTGTTCTGATTTTGAATGCTTCCCATCCTGTTTCAAGGTTAGCTGACATTCTTTGCTGTAAAGAAGGTGACTTAGTAAAATTGACCATCCACCTTCCTTACCCTTCCAGACAACTGAGGTATACCTTGCCGAAAGGCTTGTATTAGGTATCCTCACCATGGTGCTAGAGTTGAGAATGGCTCATTGAAAGAGTCCAGTTAGAGATGGCTAGTGTTAGTGACCAGCATTGCTGGTCAAGAGGCTAGAGGACGGCTTGCATCTTCTAGCTTTGTTGTCCTGGTGCAGCAGGGCACTAACCAGCATTGGCCGCCTCATTGTTTGTGGCTTCCAGGTATAGATTTTGTGATAACCATGCAGGAACCTGATGTTGCAGTGGCCTATTCTAAACACATAGTTCAGAATCATGGCTATGCGGACTGGAAATTCAGCAAGCTGTAAAGTAACTTGGAACCACAGGTGGGGCCAGAGCACACCTGGAGAGATGAAACGCCAGCCGCTGTGCTGCTTGAAGATGCTGCACGGATGGGAAGCCAGAGTCTTATGTTTTGGTTGAGTTTATCCTAAATGGTGCTTTTCTGCTTGAGTCCTATTGCCACTTATCGTGAGAGCTTACCTTTGTAGACCATTTTAACATTTATCAAACTGCTTTCACAAACATGTAATTTTGACTTCACAGTAAATGTGAGAGGGCTGAGCCGTATGTAATTATTCTATTTGGCAGATGAAGAAAATGAGGCTCTCAGATACTAAGTAACCAACCTTAAAGTCACTTGTTACTGGCTTTTATCTTTTTTCACTGTTCTTGTTGTCTTGGTTGGCTCTTCATTTATCTCCAAATTTAGAAAGCATGTAGCATGTTTTTGGCAGCTGCTGCCATCTTTGAGACTGCCAGCATTTTGTCACTTATCTCTCTAACCTCCCAGGCCACAAGCATAGTGCTTGCTTGATACTCAAAGGGCAAAGAAGCCAATCCCAGGCCGCATTCTAGCCCAGCTCATCAGGTTGAACCGCTTTCCTATTATGTCCTAGGACTCCGGGTTGAGAGTGACGCTCACACTCTGTCTATCACACTGCCTTGGTTTTTTACATGTCCTGTAGTAAGCCATGTACAAGTCCAGACAATGAGAACAGAGTTAGAACAAGCTAACCAAGAGCTGCCAGTGTTGTTGTTGAGGACACAGAACCCCATGTTAACCTGGAGTATCTGGTTTTCTGATCTTAGATTTACCTGGAGAGCCTCCTGAATATCAGCAACTTCCTTGTGGCTCTTCCTCCCATTAGAGGACTTTCTAGAGCCTGACCATTTCATTCCTGAAATTCTGTGTGGTGTGGTTGCTGTAAGTGACGCAGCGGATTGAGCAGGACAGACAGAACGTGGCAAGCAGACCTGCCTTGCAGTCCATGTGTCTCCCTCCTGTTTATTGTGGACCTTTCTTTACAAAGCCCTCACGTTTATAATGCAAGTGGCCTGTCAGACTGCTGCTCTCCAGAATTCCGAGTCCCTTTCCCAAAATGCCTATGTAAGTTGCACTGTGACAAGCCAACTGGGAGTCCTCCTGTGACGAAAGGATGATCTAAGTGAGCCTAAGCTCTGTTGATAATTTTCTCATTAATTCAGAATCCAATGAAGATAGATAATGGTGATTCTACTTTCTAGCAATTATAAAATCAATAGAAACCCACTGTGATTAGCTAACCTTTGGACCCAGGTTTCTGCTCCTCCCTGTTGTGTGCCCAGCACCTACTACAGTGCAGGCTCTGCACTGTATATTTTGGAAATGCTTTCTTCAAAGATTGAAGGGCTTCTTGACCTAATTACCTCATTAAGGGAGATTAACTATGTCTCAAAAAGCTCTATAAATGAGGAAGTCTAGGAGCAAGTGAGAGAATGCTAGTAGTGATGAAGTTTTTCGATGAGTTTTCCAAACTGTTGGTGCTGTATCTGGATTGGAGAGAAAGTAAATGAGATTCTATTTATATCTATATAAGGGGGTGTAATGTATTTAATGTAGCAAAGTAGAAACAGAAGCAGAGAACAAAGATATACAGATCCATACCAGTTTGTTTGTTTGTTTTTCATAACACTTTACTGCTGTTATACTCAACCATTCGTGACCCTGTTGAGAATTGGATGACCAGGGGTTGCCTGAGACCACTGGAGAACACAGATTTTACATGAAGATTCACAACAGTTATGAAGGAGCAGTGGAAATACTTGTAGGTCGGGGTGGCCACAGCATGAGGAAGTGTATTAAAGGGCTGAGGCTCCGATTCCCTGGGTTGTGCATTACTCAGAAAGGTGGGGAAGCTGCTGTCTTTCCAGAACCATCATCCTACACTGAGATTTTGCATGCAGTTCAGTGGATTTCATGTGCACTCTGTTAAGTACATGGGGTCTTTTCTTTTCTTTCTGATAGTCCCTAGTCTTACATTTTTGATGGAAAGGAGCCTTGGATATTAAGCTTTAGGTACCCCACAAAATAATCCAGGTTCTCAAAACAGTCATGAGAAGAATTGACTTTATCAAGAGCAACATCAAAAATAAAGAATAAAATAGAAAAAAATCAGCTTGAACTTTATATTTTCAACAATTCTGATATGTATGCTCTGCTCTAAGTCAGACTATAAAAATAGGATTCTAACTGGATCAAGCATCATTGGAGAAATGCCCTTCCAAACAAGCCTCACTGTTCAGCTGAGAAAACTGGGTCCCTTAAAGACTGACTGGACTTCAGAGCGCCCTCCCATGCTCTGGCAAGTTAAATGGCTCAGCCAAAATGGAACAGTTTCTTGGTTGCTGATGATGCCAATATGCACAGACACCTTTGTGAGACAGAATCAGGGAATTGATTATTTAAGGGTTGGCTGGTTCATGTGCTTGATATTTTCGAAACCTGCTGTTGACCCTGAGAATCTGGACTAGAACTTCTTTTCCAGAGACCTATACACCATAGGCTTGCTGATTTGCCTGGCTGCTGCCCTGGATCCTAGAATGCTGCCCTTGATCAGAACAGAAGACTTTAAGAACAACATAGGAGAGGCTAAATTCTTGGTTCAAACTAGATGAAATTATCTTGAGTTGTTTGCTCACCGGTTTGAATTGAAGGTACTATGTTGGCGGGCCTTGAACCTGGATCTTTCTCAAACTTCAGTGCTATTCACACTGTGGGAAAGTTCTTGATAAAATGCAGGTGTGATTCAGAATCTTCTTCCAGATTCCCTGAAGGCTCCTGGGGCATGCTGGTTCTGGCCCTGGGACTGCAGGTTTAGCAGCAGTATGTGGCCTGTCTTGTCACCAGAGCAGGAAAGACAGCTCTGTGTGTCTGAACAGCCACTCACCAGCTTCTGGCCAAGTGAGAGGGAATGGCCTTCTGCAGGAAACACTTCCCTAGGAAGGGAGTCTGTAGAACTTAGTTCTCCTTCTCCTACCTTTCAAGTTTCAAACTTTTCTACAAAGCTTGGTTTTTCCAAATACCTGGGATCTTTAATTTCAAAAGAGTTTTCTACAACCTTACATAATTTCCTTTCCCAAACTACTACATGCACTTTTCTTCTTCTCCTTAGTGATGGAGAAACTGTGGTTTTGGAGCCTTTTGTCCTGTTAGACTTAGCTTCATGTAAGATAAGAAAGACCTCAAAGCCTTACACGTGTTGTTCTTTTGTTTCTTCTGTTTAGTCTTCTTATGTTGCCAATTAATAACGATGGCCTCAAAACAGCTGGTTTCCTCTTCCATTTTAATTGATTAGTTCTGACCTGAGAAGACAGATACTGGGTTTGTTAGAGATATGGTTGGGGTTTATGCTCGGAAGTACTTGCTATCAGAAGGGCTTTGCAGACAGGAATGATTGAGAACTTCAGTAGCAGCCCGTAGAGAGACCCTCTGTTTGACCTATTCCTGGTAGGCAGCTTACTTAGGAGCTACTTGTTTTCTTAGTTCCTTTTCCTCAGTGTCCTGTGTGAGTGAGTGAGAGTCTATCTGCCCTCCCCCCCCCACCCCCGAGGTGTGTGTGTGTGTGTGTGTGTGTGTGTGTGTGTGTGTTGGGAGGCAGAGGTTGACATTGAGTGTCTTCCACTGCTATTTGGGTTATTTTTTGAGGCAATGTCTATTCATTAAACTGTAGCTTACCAATGAGCTAAGGCTAACTGACTAGCAAGGCCTTGCTAACCCTTTACCTACTGCTAGAGTTAGGGTTATAGGCACAGGCTGCTATGCCTGCCTTCCAGCCTCCCTCCCTCCCTCCCTCCCTCCCTCCCTCCCTCCCTCCCTGTGCTAGGGATTCAAACACAGATCTCCATTTTTTTCATCCATTCTTATTCACCAGCCAAGCCATCTTCCTGGGCTTCTAGATACTTTTCAACAGGTTATTATATCTCTAACATTATCCTCAAAGTACAAGTGAAGGTGATTTGCAAGGGTATTGATGTGTGGTGTCTTAGCCCAGCAGTCTAGAATACAATAATTGTCATAAATAAGCAGTCACTTGGCTCTATCAAACATGGGGACAGGTAACCTTGTCTGTGTCTCTCTTACACTGTGCTTGCAGAGGCTGTCAAACGGGTCGCCATTGGAATGATTTAGGATTAAGATGCTAGGGGATGTAAAGACTGATTCTGGTGTGGAATACTGTTATAGTAGCAGTATTCTCATTTGCTGAGGAGTTGCCATGCGGGTGAATGTTCCATAGCACACAGGGCTATGACTCCAAAGGATCGGGTCCAGGAGCAACAAATAGCCTCTCTGCTTTGAGCAAACCAGAGTAATCCTATCCCATGGACAGTGGCGGGAGCCACTCTAGTCACTAGTCTGTCTTTATACTGTGAAGCTCCAGTAGACTCTGTTTTAGTGGCAGCTGCTGGGGAAGCCTTATTCCCATCTAAAGCAAAGAGACCTTTTGCCTTTTAACTAGTTAATAAGAGACTTTTATCATTTTAAATAGCCCTACTACTGGTGCTGTGTTAGAGCCTATGGATTATTTAAAATTTGTATGACAAGATTAAATTTAGCCTTAGAGCTGAGTTGGATTTTGAGATCCTGAGCAGTGCCCTGTCTGACTTCTTTAGTGAGTCACAGGGTTTAAGCACTGATTATCAGATTTGTCTCATTTGAATGCTATTTTCATATCTAGAATTTGCCTTTGTTTCAGTATAGCTAAACGTGCTGGTATAAGCTCATTGTAATTAGCAGTGTTTTATGACCTGGGAAGCGTGTCCAAGATCAGGGCAGAGCTAGAAAACATCAGAAGCAAGCTAAACGCCTTAGCAAAACATCCTGGGACTGAAAAAAGACCCCTCCCCTCCCCAAGCGGTGCTTAAATGTGTTTGGTTTAATTTCAGTACATTTGATTCCCTTTGGCTTTATTGTCTAGGAGATCCTGTTCAAAATACTTGCAAGTAAACTCTGCTAGGAGGAAGATTTTTGCCCGAAAGAGAGATTAGACATATGTGTTCCCATTCTTTGTTAATGGCTTTTGCTTATTTTGGTTGAAATGAAAATGTTCCTGTACTAAAGAGAAATAAACCCCTCCCTTCCTGTTTGCAAATTTCTTTCTTTTGCTGTTTATCTTAATTAAATATACAGTAGAAAAGAGAATGTAACTGCTGCTCCTTTAATATCAGAGCTGTGCACGCTACAATAGGTGTCACTGTTTGGCTTCATCCAATCCTGATTGGTGGCTTCAGCTATTGGCTCAGAGCTCTGGCTGTCTGACTCCGGCTGCAGGGCTGTAATACCTACTCTCCTCTCCCGATCCATTCACCACACAACTTCGCTGGCTGCACTGACTCGCTGGGCTCGGCTCGCCACATCGTGCTAACCTAATTCAGAAAGCAAGCGCCTCAGCTCTGCCTGCCTCCCTTGCTCGGCATAAGATTTTCAGGTGATCCAGAAAACGGCTGCTTTTATGCGCAGATAAGAAAAACAGGAATCATGATGGGAATGTATTTAACAGATCCGGTCCTGGATAAAACTTAAAGCCAGTTTCTCTTCAACATAGTGAAAAGGTCACCTTGCCTGACTGGGAAAAGCAGGAAAAAAAGCAGCCTGTCAGTTTCTGTTAACATCTTAGTTCCGGCTAGCCTCTTTGCCTTGATGTTCGAGCAAATTTGCGATATCTAGCTCTAAAGGGAGACATCCTGTACTCATGGTAGATGATAAAGAAAAGAACATGAAATGTCTCACCTTCTTCTTGATGCTTCCAGAGACAGTAAAGAACAGGTCCAAAAAAGGTTCAAAGAAAGCAAACAGCGGCGGTGGCGGCGGTGGCAGCGGCAGCAGCGGCAGTGGGAGCAGCAAGTTGCCCCCAGTTTGTTATGAAATAATTACCCTGAAGACTAAAAAGAAGAAGAAGATGGCTGCTGATATATTCCCCCGTAAGAAGCCAGCCAACTCCAGCAGCACTACTGTCCAGCAGCAGCACCAGCACAATCTCTGTAACAACAACCTCATCCCGGCCCCCAACTGGCAGGGTCTTTACCCTACCATCAGAGAAAGGTAAGCGCCCTTGCTGGCCGGCCAGCTTACTTACTTTCAAAGTTCGCCAGTGTTTGAAGTCTCTGCTTTTCCATGACCTGTAATGCAGTTGGACATGAATCTCTGTTTCCTCTTTCCCAGAAGCTCGATTGGTAATGGAAAGCTGCCTTGTATCTTTTCCAAAACAGTACAGCTGTTTTCCTCTTAGATAAAAATATTTTTGCAAGCTGTAACATTTAAGCAGCAGGGTTGTGTCTATGGAGCACAGAGACGAGAAACTCTGCATTTGTCCTAAGCCATGTAGAAGTTTAGATAACTTTTAAAACTTTAGTTACTTCCCATGTGTCCGCAGTGATTTCAGACAGCTGTGTAGCTGGACCCTTTAATTTGCTCTTTCCTGGGAAGTGGAACACTGAACTGTTGTTGCTTAGCTTGAGTAACAAAGCTTCTGTAAGTTTTGTGTGTTGGGAAAAGGGATGTTAGGAGTACAGGCTGTTGTGAATTAATGAATTGCCTCTTGTTTGTAGAAATGCGGTGATGTTCAATAATGACTTGATGGCAGATGTACATTTTGTGGTTGGGCCACCAGGTGGGACTCAGCGGTTGCCAGGACACAAAGTAAGCAACAGCTGCACTGCCGGCCGCTTAGCCTGAGGTTCCATGGGGGGGGGGGGGGGGCTGTCAGCACAGACTTGCTGTGGGCAGCTTGCCGAAGGCAGCCACTGCATGTATCGCCCAATTACAGGGAATGCAGACCTTTGGCCACACTTAATTTTGTCTTTGTTTCCTTCTACACGGCTGCATATATCACCCAGATACCTGCCCTCCTCACTCTCCAGGGGTAGGAAATGTTATAACTGGTTTGGAAAGTCCTCTGTTTACTGTTCCTATAGAAATCAGATAAATAGCCCATGGTTTTTATCTATTTCACAATGGGGTGGGGGTGTATATTAATGTCAAGGCTTTGAGATCTGGATGGAGAGCCCGAAGATCTTATGCTCCACTGTCAGGATACACTGTAACCTGGCTGTTTCAGAGGTGCGGGTTATGTGCATTACATACCCCCAGCCCTGATTTGCTAGCTGCTTTTTGGGATTGACTTGCTGAAAAGCTTTCAGTTTAGTGCGTGAAATTAGATTTGCCTTTCTCCACAGTACGTCTTAGCTGTTGGGAGCTCAGTGTTCCATGCAATGTTTTATGGAGAACTTGCTGAGGACAAAGACGAAATCCGAATACCAGACGTCGAACCCGCTGCTTTCCTCGCCATGCTGAAGTAAGCATTATTCGTGTGTTTGGAAACAGTTTGCTTGTGTTGTATTTGTGCTCTGCGGGCTTCTAAGTCAGATCTAAGTTCTGTGTAAAAAATTCTGAAGAGAGAGGGTGCTGCTCGCCTTGTAAATGGTCTCAGAGAAGCTGCTCTTCGTTTTTCTGTGGAAGTCATATGGAATGATGCGGGCATTTAGAGCCGTTTCTTAGCCTAGAGCCTGGGGGCAAAGGGCTCATGTAGTGAGCTGCTTTTTAGCGACATTTTAAAAGAGAAATAGCTTTCTGGAATAAATACTATTTAATAGGGGTGTTCTCCTAAAAGCAGTACACTTTAAGAAGGCTCCAGAGAAATATACCTTTACTTCACAATTATTGCAGTGATGTACCTTGTTTAGGTAGCAACACTGGGAGGATACGTCTTCTGAGTGGTCTAATGCTACCAGAAGTGGAACTTATTATCTCATCTTTGTCCCCGTATAGTTCACCCACAAATTGGACATGCTTATGGTGATAAAGAGATTTTTGAAGGTGTTGTTTCCTATAATTGTCTGTACATTAATGCATGCAATCTTATATTAGTAATATAAAAGTGTAAAAAAAGATTAAAGTAGTCAGTCACATATTACGCAAATATATTTATATCTTACAGATCCTTTACAGATGCTAATGCATGTTGATCGGGTATCAAGTATCATTTTTACCAGTGTCTACTGCTAAGCAATGGGATTAAGCCTAGTTGTTATAAGTTGTGTTTATAAGGCACAGTTTTCATAACTGTTCAAGGTTTTGTGTTGGTCTGGGGATTTTAGTTCACTGGAATAAATTTAAAAAATGTTTTTGAGGAAAAATTGTCCAGTGGGTCAAAAAGTTTGACAATATTCTCACAGTTTTTAAAACAATTATTATTTATTATTTACTGCTTACTAGACAATAGGTTCTAGTCAGTTTCAGAGTTTTTAAGTATGTGATCCCTTGATCCTGTAATGGCTTTGAAGTGTAATTGAACTAGAACTTTCCCAGTGGGAAGCAGGGAGATTGAAGGCAAGCAAGCAGGTGAGGTACCTTAACGTTAACTGCTTCATCACCTTTAACTTCAGAGTCCACTAGAGACTGACCCGACCGTCCCAGGAAAGCTCTTACCTGCTTGGATCATTGCTCCCCTCACTGCCTGTGAGGTCAGCTCTCTGTGTGACAGTGCCATCTGTTGTTGGTGGAATGCAGCCCCAGTTAGCATCTTGGCCTCCAGGAAGTCCAGTAGGATGCTATATCCTAGACACATGTACATGAGCAAGAATGGCAGAAAATTACACCTTGCCTAAGACATTTAATACATTGTTTACCAAATATCTTTTCTTACAGATGTAGTACCTACAGCATATTTGTACAGTTTTTAAAAATTAGGTGGAGTAGAAAGAACAGGCTTGAGTGAGGTTCCCTTTGCCTTGTTGGTGTGCTATATATAGTAACAGCAGTAGGAACTGAGCTTTCCCCTCCTGTGTCCTAGGGGAGGAGCTGTACTTAGAAAAGGAGTGGCAGTTCCCTTGAGTTCCTGGGTGAGGCTACAAATCCAGCCTTGTTCTGGATGCTCTCCTGGTCCTGGCCTTAGGCAAAGCACACTGTCCTGCAGCTGTGTTGTTGAGTGGTCTTGCCTGTATAACCGGCTTAGCCTATAGGGAAGAGAGTTTCCTGGAAGCAAGAGTATCTTTCTGAGGAAACTTTTTGGCTTGTATATGTTTGTTTATGTTTTTTTCCTTGCAAAAGCTAATCTTGATTTCTTCAGTTTTACAAACATGAAATAAAATTACTATAAAAAAATCAGACAAAGTACTCACTGCTTTAGCTTAAAAATGTTGATAAATTTTGTCAGTGTTGTTCACGAGCAGAGTTCTTACTGATTATTCTTTTGTCCTGTAATATAGGACATTGTTGTTTCCACCCTCATAGACTGTTGAGAAATTGCCACCATTCCCCTAAACACCAAGACGTATTTATCTCCTAGGATAGGTCCAGTTCACTGAAGCACAGAGCCAGTGTACTTGTAAGCTGTCTGTTTTGTCTCTTAATAGGCGCAAGTGAAAGTAATGTGTGCTTTAGTTCTGAAAATAGGAGGAATAAGATTTTTGAACTTTAGTACTCAAAAGATTTGGGGAAGTCACTGAAAAGGTAGTATTGAAGTTTATGTGGTGATTTATTGAACTTGGAACCACTTCAGAAATATTTTCTATCAGGCTTTATTTTGTGTTTTAGAAAAGTCCCAAATCATTAAAAATGTTCATTTTGACCTTATAGCTTCAAAAGACATTTGCTTTTATTGAAACAGAAAGTGGAATAAAACTGTCTATGTTTTCTTTAAACTTGGGCGGGGCTGAAGAGGGCTGGCTCAGAGGTTAGGAGTGCTGCTCCTGCGGAGGGGGACCAGGAGGACCAGGACTCAGGTCCTAGCACCTGCTCACACAGCTCACAGCTGCCTGCAACTCCAGTCCAGGGAGCCAGTGGGTGCCCAAGCATACACGCATGTACACAGTATATAAATAACTTTTTTAAGCTATGGGATTGGGAATGTCAGTGCTTAAACATTTAATACAGTATAATAGAATTTTGCTGTGTTTTCATAATCTTATCTCTTATATACAGTCATCTTTTAGATAATTACAGTATCTCCTATTTTGTTGAAAATATACTGAATGTGTCTTTATAAGATAGAAGATGAATGGTAACGGTTAATCTCTTTAATTATATAAGCTTACTGCTGAGCTGAAATATTAATACCTTATGAATGTATTTCAGATGCTTCTTTAACATGTTTGCAGTAACTGTCACATGAAATTATATTCTTGGACAGGCTTGAAAGCAGTGGCTTCCTTCCTTGCTGCACATGCTCATTTTGTGGAAATCCGCTTACATGTTGGCTACTTTCTTTCAGATACATCTATTGTGATGAAATTGACTTGGCTGCAGACACAGTGCTGGCCACACTGTATGCTGCCAAAAAGTACATAGTTCCTCACCTTGCCAGAGCCTGTGTTAATTTCCTGGAGACCAGCCTAAGCGCCAAGAACGCCTGCGTGCTCCTCTCTCAGAGCTGCCTGTTTGAGGAGCCAGACCTGACACAGCGTTGTTGGGAGGTCATTGATGCCCAAGCCGAGTTAGCACTCAAGTCTGAGGGATTCTGTGACATCGACTTCCAGACACTCGAAAGTATCCTCCGCAGGGAAACGCTGAATGCCAAAGAAATAGTGGTTTTTGAGGCAGCCCTGAACTGGGCTGAAGTAGAATGCCAGCGGCAAGACCTGGCCTTGAGCATTGAAAACAAGCGCAAGGTCCTAGGGAAGGCCCTGTACTTGATCCGCATTCCCACCATGGCCCTGGATGACTTTGCAAACGGTGCTGCACAGTCTGGGGTACTAACTCTCAATGAGACCAATGACATCTTCCTCTGGTACACTGCATCCAAAAAACCGGAGCTGCAGTTTGTGAGTAAAGCCCGCAAGGGCCTGGTGCCCCAGCGTTGTCACCGATTTCAGTCGTGTGCCTATCGGAGCAACCAGTGGCGCTATCGGGGTCGCTGTGACAGCATCCAGTTTGCAGTTGATAAGAGGGTGTTCATTGCAGGCTTTGGGCTGTATGGCTCCAGCTGTGGCTCTGCAGAGTACAGCGCTAAGATTGAACTCAAACGGCAGGGCGTTGTCCTGGGCCAGAACTTGAGCAAGTACTTCTCAGATGGATCCAGCAATACCTTCCCTGTGTGGTTTGAATATCCAGTGCAGATTGAGCCAGACACCTTCTACACCGCCAGTGTGGTGCTGGATGGCAATGAGCTCAGCTACTTTGGACAAGAAGGCATGACGGAAGTTCAGTGTGGCAAGGTGACTGTCCAGTTCCAGTGCTCCTCAGACAGCACCAACGGCACGGGTGTACAGGGAGGGCAGATCCCCGAACTCATATTCTATGCCTGAACGTTTCTTCTGTTATGCAGCATGAGGTACCCACATGGGCCCTCCTTGCCTGACGCTTAGCTCATCTGCAGATACGTGGTCAGCACAGGTAATTTGTAATGAATGAAGCAGTAGGCAGTTTCTAATGTCTTTGAACCTTTTAATTATGTACAGGCTAAAATGCAACATTCCGCTTTTAACTATATGCTTAGAAGAGCCAAGTTCTTACTCAGGCTTTGTGGTTTTCGAGTTGCGTCTGTACGCCTAGGGAGATCATGTGCTTTTCCAAGTGCCCACCAACCTACTTCTGTACCTCTGAAGAAGATTTTGGATCAACTTGAATTTCCTTTGATGAATGGAAAAATGTATACTAAAATAGCATCATTATTTTTAAACAGGCCCCCTTTTTCTCAATAAATAAATAAAAACAAAAATCAGGTAAAACTCAGTGTACAAATTTGAAAGAATATTTGCTTTGTAACAAGTAAATTTAGAAAGTAAACAGTAGGCCAGTAGTCATGTTTGACTCTATTCTTTTACATTTGTTGCTTCTGGACCTTGCTTTTATTTTCTTTGTATCTTAAGTTTATATATGTGTTACCCACCACACAGTTCAGACTCTTGATGTAAGGAATTAGATGTTTGTTTAGGCCATGACTTCAACTACAAAGATTTATATTCTTTCAGGTTAGAAGACAAATACCATAATGCAGACAACTTCTTTCAGAAGTAATGAGATTGGAAAATGTCATTGATAATAGAAAGTTTGCAAACGTGCTAATTTACACTATAATGGGTAAAAGGGAAGCCTGAAAATGCCTATACAACCAGCAGTCAGTTTAACAGTGAGAAGCATACACAATTCAGAAAAGCCACTCTTGCCTGGCAGTTTTGGACCCCTCTCCCCACCACACACACACAAATACACACTCACACATGCACTATTGGCTTGTTCTTAAGTCTTATTGCATAGAGCTCCCGTTTCTCCTCCCCCCCTCCCCTGTTAAAAAAGGACCAAACAGTTCTTTAGAGGTATGGAGGAACGGTTTTGTAGCACTACTTGTCAATGTGATAAAGTACTTTTTATGCTTTTTCTTTTAAATCAAAACATTCTTTATCTGATGTTTGACCATAGACGATCTTATTTGTTGATTATGAACAAGCTTCTGGACTGCTAGAACCTGGCCTCTGGCCATCTTAAAGTGCCAATATACGACTGCAGGGTTTTTGAAAAATGGTTCGGAGTGACACTGGGTTATGCCGAGTACTCACCTCATCAGCATCACATGCAGTTCTTATTTGTCCATGATACCATAAGCAAAGAGGGAAAAGCTCGCAGACACTTCTCCTCTTCCATGATGGCTCGTGTTGGCTTAGTGCCTGTGGCCCTGGTAGTGTCCAGTGTAGTCACTTGAAGCTGAAATATCCATGTGTTTCTGGGCAGCTTTTCTGCTCAGTGTGATCCTGAGATGGCTCCCCGCCACCCAGAGTGTGGTCCCTGGCCGCCTCCTTCTCCTGCTCTGTAAGCCAAAGTTGACTTATCTGGAGCAGGGGCTAGTCCTGGGGTGTGTGTGCCTGCACAATATGTGCATGCAAGTGTGCCTGCCAACTCAGGAACTGCCTCCTCCCTGCTTGGCTAGTGGTGGGTGTGTCAGAAATAACCCCACACGCCCTGCTGGTGCCAGCAAGGCCCAATGAGTGACTGCTTCTACTCACTGGGCTTCTGGGCCATTTCTTCCCTTGCAGATATGGGTTTGTGGCCTTTGGCCCGCTTCCCTGGTGGAGGAGAGCACTGGATTATGGGAAATGTTTTAATCATTTTGCCATTACATACATCTGTTAACATAGGTGACCAAAAGCTGTTACTGATGACTAGATGAATATTCCTAGGACAAAAGCTGTTGTTGATGACTAGATGAATATTCCTAGGACAGCTTTCCAAAATTATCTCTTAGTTGCTTCCTAATAAAGAGGATGACAGGTTGTAGTTTTGGCAAAGCATCAATGAGATAAAGGTACATTGTCAATTAAAATTACTTCAACAAAGGTTTTTGCTTTACAATTATGGTTAAACATTTCAGTAACTCATAGCTACCATACAATGGTATGGTACATGCAAAGTGACTGAAAGGCACTTACTTTTAAGCCAGGGGAGAAGGAACTTTGTTTAGCACAGATTATGTCCTGTGAGATAGTTGGGCTGGGTGTGATAGCCTTAAAGGGACAGTGTCTATCCCCAACTCACTCTTACTGTGACTGAGCCACCCCTCCATGTGGCTGGGCAAGTGCAGTTCACTGAGGATGAAAGAACTTAATTTTCTATTAACTATTATTACATTTCCAAAAAGATATATCCACTTTCTGACTTGGCTTATGCCAAGAACTGTGGGTAAGATTGAAAAGCTGTACCTAAAGTAAGAAATATTAGGTTCTGAACCTATTCTCCTGTATGCATTTTCAGCAAAATGAAAGATAATGCGCTTGCTTTGGTTTTCTTTGGTAATTTTGAACTTTGTAGTTTATAAGAATAAAAACCATTGTTCTGACAGGACTGGCAGCTCTAGTGTATAAACAGAACTTCATTAAGCAGAAAACGCTGTAGATGCTTTGCCCAGCATACCTGGAAGTCTTCATCATTGTTCATACTGGGGATAAGGGTAACTAGGCTAGCAGTTCTAATGCAACATTCTTTAATCATATCTTAAGATAGTATTTAAGTAAATGGTCTAATTTCTACATAATTATTGCACTGAACTGTCTTTTTTTTAAGGTGTTTAAATAAGCTCAGCTAATTCAGGACACTGCAGCCAACCATGCATCAGTGTGCTTGACTTTAGCAGCTTACAGCATTATTTATGAAGGAAAATATATAAATATGAAGTACCTCATGTTGAATGTTATTGTACTGTATTTTTAATGTAACAGTGCAGATCTTGTTAGACACATGAATGTGTATAATCATGTTAAATGCAAATAAAATAAAACTGGTTCATAGATTTGCTTTTTTAGCATTTTTATTGTCCTTGAAATAGTAAAAAAATTACTTCTGTCACTTAGTGCCACTGAATTTACAACGATGGAACATTTGTTTGCAAAGTGTTCAATATCTTTGATTCCTAAAGAAGTGAAGTTTGAGGCAAACCATAGGAGGACAATGAATGTGTCAATCACTTATATTGTTCGAAGCCTGACTACTCAGTAAATAAGAGTGAGTGGATGGCTATATATTCCTGTGATGGAATTAGTGATTGGCTGGCATTCTGAGCCATCATCGCCATAGTTCTCCCTATGTTCCCACTGTACTAAGACAGTGCTGTACTGAACCGCATCTGGCTTCTAATGGGACCTACATTGCTGTTTGCCAAGGTCTTAATTGGATCCAGAAATAAAGTAAACAATCTGCCAAATTAGACTTTTAGTGTAGTTGTTATATACTCAGTTCTTTTCCCATTCTGCTCCCCAGTCTTTCTTCTCTTTGGCTTTCTGGATAACAACCAGGTGTATATCCCTGTGTCACGTACATATTGCACATAGCACAGCCATAGACTCATTCATAATTATACATACATAGTTATGCACACATATGTATTTTTCTTTGTACCTTTCCAATATATTTTCTGTAGACAAGAATCTTTCACCTATCCAGATTCAGTCTCTACTATTTACTTGCTCAAAAGATTTTTGGAATTACTCCTAAGTGAGAGAACTGGAATGCGCCCCTTCCCATCCCACCCCTGTCCTCATCAGCTTAGCCACAGCTTCAACCTGAATTGTGAAGATCTTAATCCACCAAAGTCTCAGCTTTTATCTTCTTTGTTGCTATTTAAAGTTAATCCACGTGTTTGGTTTTATTATCCCAAGACAGTTGGGAATGATCCAGTGCCATTGTTGGGATCCAAGATTAACATGCAACTTAAATTATACCTTCCAGGTTAACTCGCTTGCCTTGGAAGACTTTGGACCAAAACTTGAGAGAAAACTGCAAAGTAAACTAAACGGTATAAAATGTAGGGCTCAAAGAAACTAGTGGGCTATGAATATCTGCTGAGTCTTTGAGAAGCTTCAGTAGAAGCTAAGCACACCTTTGGATTTTCAGGTATTATGTTCCAGTGCTCTGCACAGCAGTATCTTCCACTTACTGACCAATTGTTTTTCTTGTTTTAAACCCTTTCCTCTACCTTTTATAATGTATATTCCAATAAAACCACTTCTGGAGAATTTTCTTTCAAAACAGATTATGCATTTATTTCCATAACCAACATTGGTGGGTGGAAAGTTTCCCAGTTGAAAAGTTGCTAGTATTGAGTAAGATGAAAATGTAAAAATGGGTGGAGACCACCACCACCGAGGATGTCACAGTACTGAGTGCACAATATTGGCTGCTACCATATGGCATCTGAGGAACTTTGGCCCATGTTTCCTTCACGTCAGCCTCTCCCCTCTGATTCTGAGCCATTCTAGTGAGCTAGTGATGATTTCCATTATGCAGGCTCTGTCCTTAAGATTACTGTCTAGTTGCCTGTTAACTGAAATGTCCAGTGGAAAGCATTTTTCCCAGCAGACTGTTTTGTGCTCTTAAGTCTAAAAAGCCCCAAATCTCGAGGTAAGTTGAGCAGCTCTGCTATATCTGCTTTCTGGGCCCCTCTGTAGGACAGCTACTCATTACACATCTCTTTATGCTGCTAGTGATGAGTGGTTTGTTAAAGGTTTCTATGAGGCAGTCTTCCTTCACTAAGGCCATAGTGCTATAAACAATTTCTAAAGTTAAGACATTCTTTGGTTTTTATTACTTTGAGGGAAGTTTTATATTTAAGAGACTTTCTTTTATGTCAACTATTTCATCCGTTATTTTAGAAGAACGAACTTACGGCAAAAAAAAGCTAAATAAAAAGTCATATGAATGACCATGTTAATGTTAACATGAAGACACTTGTGTAAAACCAGAATAATCTGAGATATTTTGATATATGCCAGTCTTTACTAGGGCTGTTCAATTTGCATTTTCCTCAATCAAAAGAATGGTAATGACTATTTAAGGGTACGTGAATAATAATATTTCAAAGAGAGTACCACCTTCTGTTATACTGCAGAATGCCTGAGAATGTTCTTTTGAGACATTCTATGCATCTAATGGAATTCTTATTTTTGTGCTTCCCAAACTGTAAACCTGAAAAGTATTTCAGCATCTCTTATTACAGTGATGAAGCTGCATGAATCCTTAACTAATTCAAAATTGAAAGTTGTCATCAATCTTTACTCTTAAAGAAAAATTCCACTTCTGAGAATATTTATATTCATATTTATATTCTCCAGTAGTGGACTGGAGATCAATGTCTTTCTGGCTCCAGTAAGACTCAGAAGGTTTAATGAGTCATTCAGAGGATAACCCACTGCTCATTCAGTCATTGATCTTTTATTGGTTCTTTGCTTTATCACAAGCAGTCAGAGGTACAGGCAGTTAGGCCAGGAAGATGTGTGCTGTATCATTTTGGGAGCATGTGGCTGAAGTCAAGGATGCTCTAATGTTGGATACACAAAAATCATGGGTGACTGAGCCCAGTTCCCCAGAAGTTCTGATGTCAGTCCAAATGGAGCCCGAGTGACTATATCCAACAGGCTTCCTCCCAATGCTAATGCTGCTGTCTGCAGATCCGCACCAAGTATCACTGACCCGGAAAGGGCTATGCTGAGAGGAAGGCTGGAGCTCCTAGCAGATCATTAGCATATGGACCAGCTTCAGGCTGGAAGAGAAAATGATTACTAGCATAGTCAATTATAGTGTGGAGCCCAGAAGAAATCCCAGAACAAAAATCCTGAGACATCCCAGTGTGCCAACAGTAAAGGGCCCACGTAGGATAAAGCCACAGCCTGTGTGCTGGGCTTGGAATAGGACGCTGACCTAGCAGGAGCAGGAAGCAAGCACTCTATGGGTCAGGCTCCTTTATCTGCCTTATAAGTCAAAATAAGGTAATGACACGGAAGAGATTTCAGAATAGACAAGGCAAGCTTGTATTTTAGGCACAGATCTCTGGGCAGGATAGATGGGATCAGGCTGGAGGCCAGGAGAATGTTGGGTTGGGAGAATAAATGAAGACTAAAGTAACTACAAAATGGTTAAAAGGATGAATATTTGAAAGCATAGAGAGACCCCCCAGGGCATGGCTGAGTTTTGAAATAACCATTATAAGGCAACTTAATGAAGATGGAGAAACCTCTTGCCTTATATTTATTCTTAGGGAGTTTTGCCTTAACCAAGTAGTTGTCTTAGAGAAACCCTTTGAGATTCTCCCCTTACATTCTTTAAAGAAACTGAAATAAAATGTAGAGATGATATAGCAGCTAGTGTCTCAGGCTGAAGCTGGACTGCCACCCACATTAAAATTTTGGCTAAATCTGCATGTGATCTGCCTCTGCAAGTTGCTCTGCCTCTGAACTTCCCATTTCTCTAGGAAAATGGCGATAATACCTTCCTAGAAGAGTTAGGTGATGACAATATCCCAACACTCTTGTGGCAGTGCTTGTTGAACGGAAAATACACCTATAAGTGCTCAGCAAAACCGAACATGGCAAGCCCCAAGGTAAACAATAAGTGTGCCTCATGTGTACATATGTACTTTGAATTTATACATCCTTTTAGCAAGCTGTCAATATAGAGAGTTGGAAAAAGCCTTGGTGCTGTTGCTTTAAATCCCCACACTCAATAGCCACCTAGTTTGTAAAGCTACAATGGGCTGTATTGTTGAGGAATTCTCATACTTTAATTAGCTTTCTAATATGAACTTTAATTTTATCATGCTAATGAGATACAGAAATGATTTATTATGGTGTGAATGGTTCTGACACATCAGATGCCTTCTCTGCAAGGATGCTTCAGATGACTGTAAAAGCTGAAGGAGGGTACAATCAAGGGTTCTGAAGACATTTTCCAACACAAGTCTATTTTGAAGGTTTTTGCTTTAATACTTTATTAATTTCAATATTAAAATAATCTCTTGTACCGTAGTCTTAGAGGATTTGGGATATGACTCCTGCAAATATTAAGTGATTAAAACTAGTTTTAGCATTGGTATTGTTTGTTGTTGACAGCAGGTTTGACCTTTACTGAGAGGGATATAACTGGTATGGGAATTTTGAATGGTGAGTTACATTCATTTAAGTAACCACCGGTGTCCCAGTAGTACTGGTGATTATAGCCTGGCCCCTTGGCAATAATGTCTACCTTGCCAGGGAGTAGCCCCATTCCTTCTACATCTGTATTTACACTACAGCCAGCCAGAGCCAGACCTCCCTATGACATCCCTACAAATGAGTCCTCCCCTCAACACACATTTTTGTTCCTTTAGAGTAGATTCTCTGCTTTTTTCTAGAAGAATCCTCAAAGGAATTCATTCTCCAGAGATTTGTATTTAGGATGTGGACCGAGGGCATCTGATTTATGTGGTACTGAGGAGGCATGGTCAGAATCCCAGAGCTGCTGGCAAGTGGAGAGGCCCTGAAGTGGGCTGCTGGTGCTGGGGCAGCTCTGCTTTGTTTCCCATTCTTCTGGGGGATCTTTTTCATGGCTCAAGAGAATGACCCACAACAGGAAGAAGCATTTCTCATCTCTCAACACTTGGGCTCACATTGGAAATCATCACTTCTACAGCATTCCATTGGTCAAAGCTACATGGCCACTCAACTACATGTGCAGAGTTAAGTGCCCTACCCCTTACTGAAGAATGCTTCAGAAATACAAGACCAGGGCCAAGGATTCAGAACAAGGTGACTCTTTGGGCCATGAGTACAGTCACTGGGACGGAGCATTTGACCTATGTCTTTTTTTGTTTGTTTTGGCTTGGTTTTGAAGATAGGGTTCAAATGTAGGGTTCAAACTTCAGATGTAGTTTTAGGATAGCCACCTAGTTTGTAAAGCTACAATGGGCTGTATTGTTGAGGAATTCTCATACTTAATTAGCTTTCTAACACGAACTTTAATTTTATCATGTTAATGAGATACGGAAATGATTTATTATGGTGTGAATGGTTCTGACACATCAGATGCCTTGACTATCCTAAACTACATCTGAAGACGAGGCTGATCTTAACTCACAAATTCACCTCCCCCTGCGTCCCCAGTACTGGGGATTAAAGGCATGCACCACTGCTACCTGGTTTGATATAGACCTACGAATGGATTTTCTGATCTTTCTGATCCTAAAACTAGATACACATAGAGTTACCTATGGAGACACTATTTTTACTAAAATCAGTAATCGTGAAGAAATGGCAGAGGAAAGGTAAAGTCCCTACCACTCTCCTGACTTGTGAAGTCAGTTCCCTGGTACTATTGTGGCAGCTTTTCCTTTCCACACCCCCCACCCACCCCCACTCGTGTTTTTGCTAAGTGATCCTTCCCAGTTCTTGCCCTCCAGGTGAAGTTTTCCTTCAGGCTCAGATCCCTATTTTACCTGGAGTCAATGAACACCTCAGAGGTATTCTTTTGTTCTAGTCACAACTTGACTTTCAACTGTAATCCTGTGGACTTTGCTCAAGAAGCCAAAATAAGAAGGTGTGGAGCCGAATTGGAGTTGTGTTGTGTTTCTCTGCCTATCTTTGATGACAGCATTGCTCTCTGGAGACATCACATGGTCCTGGGCTTTGTCCAGGTACAAACTAATGAGGACACACTCAGTTCTGACTTGAGAGTCAGAAGGAAAGGAGTTGTGCTTTCCTTAACAGCCCACCCAGTTGCTGTAAGAAGGAACTGGGCAAAGGTTGGGCTTGTGGAAAGAGAAGTTAGGGACTCCACTTACCAAGAAGCCTTGTATAGCTTATTTGCCACTTCTTGGACTCATTTGTTGATTTCCTCAGGACTTCCTGCCTAACCCACAATGCCCAACATGGAAAGCTCTGTGAGTTGGTGCTTAAGGTCATATTCAATACCAAAATAGAACAATGTTGTTAATGCTTGTTGACATTTAATTAGTATTGACACTCTTTATTCAAAGACCAGGGCTGTGGTTATTGGTTTGGTTGACAATAACATTTGGGCTGCATGAGAACCACATAGCCAGTGGCTTCTGAAAGTTATTCACTGATGACAGAGGAACTGGGGCTACAGCTGAACCCTAGGTCAAACCTTCCTAGCTGTTAAGGCTTCCATTTCCATTTTACCTATCTTCTCTATACGGGAAGAAAATGTCTCCCCATAATGATAATGGTCCAAAACAGTTTAGCTAATCAGAGGAAACTACATCTATTCTAGTAGGATGTATTATTTGTTTGTTTGTTTTAAGGCAGGGTCTTACCATGTCTCTCTCACTCTCCTGGGACTCACTAGGTACACAAGGCTTGGCTCTGCCTGCAGAGACTGGGATTGAAGGCATGGACCACTACACTAAACTCTAATGATTATGATATTCCAATATACAAATTAATTAGATGGGTGAGAAAACTACTTAAGTATTTGTCTATTTCATTAAACATTTATACTAGCTTTCCTCATCAGTCTTTAATGTCTCATTTTGAAGGCATGAAGCAAAAGGACAAGACAAATAAACTAAGCTCTTCCCCAGAGGCCAAAAGAAATGCCCACCTTCTCAGCTAAGCAATGACTAGATCCATATATTCAAATCCACCAAGACAGCAGATTTCTTTGGCCTTTGATGTAGCAAAGTTCCAAAAATAAGCAGGGAAGTCTTGAGAATACTAACCCAAAGTAAAATGGGGAGGATAGAGATGGAGGGGAAGTGAAGAGGGGAAGGAGGGAGAGATTTCAGACAGCATGGCATTTCCTCCTAAATGAAAAGCCTTTGGAAGGATGAAAGAAGGGCTCAGCTTCCTTGGGGGCAGGGATGGCTCTGGCCTTGAGCCATACTATGAAGATTAATAAAAGTGGTTCTATTAGGTCTTCTTGCCCTGGCTCCCAAGGCCTGTAAGGATTGTGTGTGTGTGTGTGTGTGTGTGTGTGTGTGTGTGTGTGTGTGTGTGTGTGTGTGTGTATGTGTGTGTGTGTGTGTGTATGTGTGTGTGTGTGTGTGTGTGTGTGTGTGTGTGTGTTTGCCAAGCCTTTTGCTTACAGTTGTATGGATGACCTTTTCCAGGCATTTACTTAGTGTTTTTTATCTTCTGGGTTTCCAAGGGAGTCCAAAGTGCAAACCAAACCTATGACCCATTCAGGCCCAAGGGATGAGGCAAGAAATAAGGCCATTTCTGACAGGTTCCAACGGAATCCTGCCCTGAAGACACATTGAGGCTGAAAAGGTACGTGAGCTTCGTGAGCTTCCTACTCACCAGGAAGAGCCTGGTCTCACTCCTGACAGCCTCAAATACACCCTGAGGGCAGCAGATGCTTGAAATCTCCTTACCCTTCTTACTTGCCCTGCCCCAAGCTGAGTGTTGTCAGCTTCACATAGGAAGCCAGAGGTCCTTTTGGGTCTTCTGTCATGATTTTCCTTCTTTTCTCAATGACTTCAGCTCAAGCCAGCTCTAATTTTTGTCATTGGCCAGCTAATGCCATGCCCTGCTTGGTCCTCACCTCACTCATTAGCAAAAATTTAAGATTAAGGAAACTTTCTTTTGTAAAAAAAAAAAATCATTAATATCTCAAAATCAAATGGTCACTTCACAGAGGTAGAAGAATAAGGAAGGGCCTAATTGGTCAAAAAGGCTACAGTGACACTGTTGAGACAATGGTAAGAATCAGGCTGTGGGGCTCTTAGTGTCACCAGATCTCTATCAAATGGCTTCTTATAACCTAAATATGCAGAATGGGCTAGTTACTGAGTTTTTGTCATATATGACTTCTATTACATGAGGGACATGTAGTCTCCCAGTCTCCTGTCTTAGTGTCCTAGTTAGACAGACATATCACTCTGTACTGCCAGAACCCAGTCTCTCATTGGTCATTATTAGAGTTGTCTTGTCAACATCATGCCTGATTGTAAGCAGCTCTCAAAATTATTTGGGTTCTTTTGTCAGGGAAAGCCATTTGACCAAACCCTGCTGACCTGTCATTTTGTGCTAACCCTGAAAATGTATATAAAATTGATGTCACTGGTCTCCTTTCTTCCCCAAGCACTTTTCTTTGTGGTTCACAATGAAAACATTTGTGCAGTCATCAGTGGTCAAGAGTAGCCCAACATGCACTAGTAAACCTCCAACTGAGAGGAATGTTTATTTATCATCTAGAGATGTCCAACAAGAGAGCACAGTCCCATCATTCAAGATTATAGAACAGAGAATCTCAGGTACCAAGACAAAAACACAGAAACAAACACAAACTAAGAAAGGCACCCCATGCTTGCTTCCACAGCAGAGGAAGTTTCTCCTGAGACCTAACATGTTACTACCAAACAAAACAAATAGAAGCAAAGGTTTAAGTCTGAACTTCTTCAAGAGGACATGCACCTCACTGTGAAATCTACCATTATGCATTTGGAAATTTCCATTATAAAAATTATTTAAAACTGAGGAAGGCATAGGTCTTCAGAGCTAACAAATAAGATGTACTTCCTGGGCAGAGTTAACTTATCCTTTACATTTAATTTGTGATTCTAAAAGGACATGATCTAAACACTTAAACTGAACACACACTTTCAGAGTGAACCTGGTTTGTTTTAGACTCTTGTGTGGACAAAGGGGCCTTGTGGTCAACTCTTTTGGGGCAATATGTAGAGATAATTTCCTGGGCACTGTGGAAAAGCATTGACCTATCAATAAAACGCCGATTGGCCAATGAGCTGAGACAGGACCAGTAGAAGAGAGACGAATTCTGAGACTGAGTCACATATTAGAGAATTTGCCCAGACACAGAGGACATAAAACTAAGGACCACGTAACCAGCCACTTGTCATGGCTTAGACGACTTTAAAGGGGATAAATGAGTTAAAACTAGTGGAAACACAAGCCAAAACTATTGACCTAAGTATTTATTCATATATAAGAAGCCTTAGAATCGCTATTTTGGGGAATGTATGAATGGGTAGGGAAGCCCACAATTACAACATTGTATAATGTAGACTAAATTTCCATACTCTTGAATTTTAAAGCTTAAATAATATATCATAAATGTATGGATTGATACTTATGCTCAGCTGCTTCAATGAGGGTTCCCAGTTCATAAAATTCCTAATTAAATAGAGAAGCATTCTAAATTCTTGATCTTTGTTAATCATATTTAGGAGAAGCCTGGAAGTTTAGATCATGACTTCATTAGGGCATTCACACAGTTCCCCTGGTGGCAACATAATCTAATTTTAGCAAATTTTAATTGCAAGTGCAGCAAAGGTTTATGAGCATTTGAGATGAGTCTCACATAATCTGGTTTTTGAATGTAGTGCTCTGTTCCTTCCACTACAGACTCTGACTAGCCATGCCTCACTGTTACAGTGCTCTGGACAGTTATACAAATGCCTTTCTGGACACTCTATGTGTAAATATTATGAGTTCTAAATTAAGCTTACAAACTATCATATGTTCGGCTGTCTTAGTCAAGTTAATAGAACTGCTGAGCAAAACATTCCCTATAATTCTATTTAGATCATTCTTTGTAACAGCCTAGAAGTCAAGTTCAAGTTTCAAGCTCTTGGCTTCACCAAGCTCTGTACCTAAAAATGTGGTTAAGGGATCCTGGGCCCATATACAGAGCTCAGAGCTACTTTGTTTTCACCCTTGATTTTATGTAGAAGAACAAGAATTTTTTTTTTTTTTTTTTTTTTTTTTTTTTTTTCTTATTCAGGGTTTCCACCACAAATACATTGAAATCGGTCCACTCTAGCCCAAGAACTATCTCTGACATCTATGTGAGAACATCCTGGTGCTTGAGAGGAAAGGAACTTGACACCATTAAGACTGAGAAAACTGAGTCCACATACTACCTGATGCAGAGGTTCGACATGTGGGTTCTAGGTGATCATGCTTCCCTGGTTAAGAGGCTTAGAGGCACTGTGAGGAAACTATTGTTGCCTTCTCCTTTGTTATTCTTAAAGGTGGAGTGTTCATCAAGCTTGTTATCAAGCCTTATATATTTCTTATTTTATGCCTAATAATTATTCATAATTTTATAGGCTCTGTTTTTCTCTTTTTCAGTAGATATGCATCTTTCTTGGTACCAAGGTATAGTGGATAATTTCATGTATCAATTTGTGTAGGCTAAGGGATACCCAGATACCTGATAAAACTTTATTTCTAGGTATATCTGTGAAAGTATTTCTGGAAGGGATTATTATCATTGAACCAATAGATCAAACTGTAAAATAAAACAAAACAAACAAATAATAGAAATCTGACCCTTTATCCACCATCACTAATGTGAGTCAGTTAATATACTGAAAGTTCTAAAAGGAATAAAGGGGAGAGCAAGGGCAAAACCTCTCTCCTTGAGTTAAAATGCCCACATTGACCATTCTATCCATGGTCAATCCCATGGATTGACTCCCATCCTTACTGCCATTATCCTCAGGCATTCATATTGTGTCCATAAAGTACTTATACCAGTGGTTCCGTGTTCTAAGCCCTATGACCTAGACTGAATTATACTAATGGCTTTATCAGCCTCCAGATTACTTTTTGACCTCTAATATTACATGATTCAATTTCAACATCAAACCCTCCTGTTCATCTGAAGAATGGTGTCTATGCATGGAGATACAAGAGTGGACAAGACAGACAAAAATCCCTTTGTTGCAGAACTTATTTCCAGTGAGAGACTATGATACATGAGGTGTGTCAGTTTTAAATATGATCTTGAATTACTTGCTGCTCTGTCAATATGAAGCAGGATCATTGCCTACTCCATTGAACTTGACTGGTTCATGATATCCAACAGAAGTCATGGTGATGCACCGTGACTTTGAAGGCCATATCAAAGGTCTTGATCGCTCTTGACCTCAGATACTCCCAGAACTGTTAGTGATAATGGGGTAGACAGCTAAGATGAGACAGTTGTTGATGTTGGGGGTGGGGAACAGTTTCATGTCATATTCTGGGAGCATAACAAGCTAAGTCCATCTGTTAGGACAGTAAGAAGACAGGAATGAGGAGAGAGCTTGAAAGTGGATCCTCTAGGCCCAGATGTTCCTGTCCTATCCATTCCAATTACTCCCCAGCTGAATTATCATATATCTGGAAACAGAGGTCATCATATATCTTTACTCTGTCTAATACTATTTCCAATACTACTAAATGTTGTGGCAAATAATAGCCCCTACATTTATGCCGAGCTCAGCACTTGGGATTCAATTTAGTGTATTCAGATGCCCCTTGCTACTTCATTTGAGTGTCCAAATGGTCATCTCAAAATCTATTTCAAGGGGATTTATTGATTTCTTCTACTCTAGGACCAAACAACAAAACAAACTACCGCCACCAACAGAACATACCTGCTTCTGTTTAGACTTCCAGTAAATGTCGTGACTTTCAATCGAGTTGCAAGGCTTTTTTTCAGCACTGCCCATATCTAATCTATTAGTAAATCCTGCTGTTTCCTTAATAAAAATAGATCTCCAGTCTGTGCATTTCTCCACATCTCCTCTCCCTGCGTGCAAGCTCTCTTGCCATTGTCTCTTAGCTGAAACAACTCTCCTGACATCCAGAGAATGCTTTTTATTCAGCACCCAAGAAATATACACCAGGATCCCTATGTCAGGACCATGCAGTTCAGTGTGTGGGTGTACACATAATTGCTCTACATCTCCCCAGTCCTTTAATAGTAACAAATGTTATACATGGAGCTAGAAAAACTAAAATGACAAACCTGTAATCATATACAAAATATGTATGTTCAGAAAAGAAAATGGAGTAGTATGTATACACACACACACACACACACACACACACACACACACAAATACCTACACACATGCATGAGCACAGATGTCCACACATATACACATACACAAATATACACACAGACACACACTCTTATTTTAGTGTATGTTTCCCCTAGGCATGATAATATGCAGCCATTTTGAAGCTAAGATACTGTAATAACTTATAGGAGACCTTGGTCTGCAGTCACGAGAGCAAAATGAGCAATACATACTAGGTAGCTCAGTATGTGATCATGGACAAATCTAGTGAGTGCTAGAAAATGCAAGAAAGGAAAGGTCTGAATTCTATCATTTGTGTGTGGTAGCCACTGAATCTGTAGCATCCAAAACAAGGTATCAAAGTAGCAGTCCCTGCCAACTAAAACATAGTAAGGTCTGGAGCATGTTCAGACAATATTGGAGACTCATACAGAAGAAAACACAAAGTTTTCAGGTTTGATGTGCAGGCCTAAATCTTTAAGATAATTCCAGCAGCCCCCTCCCCCTACATGGTATGCAGGGGATGATTGCTGTGTCATTGGACTCAAACTGCTATGCGATTTCCTGTACCCTGAATGTTCTGCCTTGTGAACAAATTAATAGGTTATCATAGCATGATGCTGCGTTACTTTAGCAATTGTCAGAAAAGATACCGTAATATGTGATTTGTATTTTGGGGTCATTCACACTTTTGGAAAGCCAGCAGCCATCCTCACAAAAGGACTAAGGTAATTTTCCTGTGAAAAGATGCAAATAATGTGGAACTGAGACCTCTGCCAACAGACAGCAAACACATGAGGTTGTTGGGCAGGCAAGGCTTTCAGGAGTTGGGAGAGAAGACATTCTCAAAGACACGGTGTAAAACTTTGAAATGCTAATATTTTGACAAACAGTCCTTAAGTTGCTGGCTGCTGCTTATTTAGAACTAAAGCAAACCAGCAGCTTGGGGCCCTAAACTAGCCTCACAGCTGAAGGGTAAAACCAAGTACAAGTCAATCAAACTAGCTGTGCCATCCTAACTCACAGCTAAATAAAACTGAAAAATAAATTCATAAGGATAAGAGATTGCAGACATTCATCTTGAGTGTGTGGCCACAAACTCTGAACTGATCGAAAAGTTTAGATCAATGGTAATAGAATACTCTTGACTATTTCCTCCATGATTGGTCGAAGGGCTGAAGCAGTTTTCATGCCAATCCCTCCTGCCACCCAGAGCAGTACGCAATCATATTTATGTTCACCCCAGTAAAAGGTTCTGGGGAAGGGATGGATGAAGACTGGTTACAACTAGCTTTAATTTCTTTTCCTGGTCTAACCTGCCTTGCTCCCTGTAAGAGATTCTGCTCTCTTGCTTGCGTAACCTTTCTTCAAGTCTCTATCTGATTCTTTATCTGAAAAGGTATTCTAGGGGAAGTATCCATAACCTTAGGGCACCTCACCTAGGGACCAAGGTGACTTTTTTGCTATCAGTTAACAGCAGCTGTTACCAGCTTCTGGAGTGAGTCATCTTAGAAGCAGATCTTTCTACCCTAGTTAGACCTCCAGCTGACACCTAGCCTATATCTTAGTGTGAGACCCAAGAAGAACTTCCCTGCTAAGCCAGACCTAGATTTTTGACCCTTATAAAGTGTATAGGGGTAATAAATGTGATCTTTAAGCCCCTGCAACAGTAAGACAACCACTTGGGGATAACCAAAACAGACCTTGTTCCACAAATAAACTCAAATAGGATGTGCCTTTTCCCAGATTCTATGAATTCCATAGTGTTTTATTGGTTTAAATTCCAGTAGGCTAAGATGACTGAGTTCTGCTTCAGGAGGCTGTAACAACCTACCCTATGTTCATTAATATGGCGACGGGAATCTAAGACAGAAGGAGGAAACTATAGACACTTTTCAAGCCTCTACTTGTGTCAAATGTATTACTGTCTCATTGTTTAAAATAAAAGACCAAATACAGTCATCTGGTAAGGTGAAGATACACAAGGGCATGATGTGGGCAATCAGAACACTGTTTGATTTCCATAGATGTTTAATCGAATTTAACTTATTCTATTATTTATAACATTTAAAATTTATTTTAATATGTATTTGTGCTTTGTTTTCATGTATGTCTGTGTACCCCAGACATGTATGCATTGCCTGCAGAGGCTGAAAGATGGCATTGGGCATAGATTTGCAGATAGGTGTGAGCCATCATGTGGGTTCTGGAAATTAAACCCAGGCCCTCTGGAAAAATAGCCAGTGTTCTTAACTGCTGAACCATATCCCCATCACCATCATCAAATTTCTTTCATTTTTAATCAAAAAATGGTACATATAATGTTTAAAGTTAAGTCCTTAACAGTACATCTGACCAGTATTCATATCAAAATCACTTGGAGTTGTTTTCTTGCTACACTCTCCATAAGTTTTGGTGTGCTACTTGCTAATAAAATCTGACTACTTACAAATAAGGATTTTTTTTTAATTCCATTACACCATTGTCTTAGAACTGTAATCTACTTTTCTAACACACTCGTTCCTTCATACTTGCTTCTAAGAGCAGCACCAAGAAACAAAGAAGAAAACCACCTGCTACCAGAAACCTATAATTATTTTTCCCTGTGCTAGAAGGTGCCTCTGTTCTCCTCAGTTCCTGATCAATGTCTGCCCTTTGAAATGGAGCCTCCAGTAGTGATTTCATACTGAGTAGTGTTTAGACAACATTTTCTACCTGCCAGGATACAATGAATCTCATGTATTTTCCTGCTTTTTATATTCTTATTTGTTTTAAACTTATTTTTAATCCTTTCTCAGTATATTTAAAGAAAAAAGTTGTACATAATCTCCAGGAAACAGACTGAAGCGACACTTGACAGCGTTTTGAAATAAAGTTGTCTAAAGGTTTCCTTGCATTGCTTGACATTGCAGGAGGTTGATCTGTTACAGAACCTTCCAGAAAAAGTACCATGGGTGTTAGTGGCCTTATATGTTGTTGGATACTCATAGGAAGTATGGTGTCTTTCTTCTTGGAAGACTTTCATGAGGTCCAAAGGCATGGGATTTGGCCTGTTTTCACATAGAGTGTGAGAACCTGTCAGTACTTTAAGAAATGGTACCAGGATCTGGGCAGTGGTGGCACATGCCTTTAATCCCAGCACTTGGGAGGCAGAGGCAGGCAGAATTCTGAGTTCGAGGCCAGCCTGGTCTACAGAGTGAGTTCCAGGACAGCCAGGGCTACACAGAGAAACCCTGTCTCAAAAAACAAAAAACAAAACAAAAAAACAAAAATATATAGTCAAGTGGTAGTGACACATGTTTTTAGTCCCAGCGCTTGGGAGGCAGAGGCAGAGGCAGGTGAATTTCTGAGTTCAAGGCCAGCCTGGTCTACAGGGTGAGTTTCAGGACAGCCAGGCTTAAACAGAGAAACCCTATCTTGGAAAAAAAAAAGTGATATTTAGGGGCTGGAGAGATGGCTCAATGGTTAAAAGCACTGACTGCTCTTCCAGAGGACCTGAGTTCAATTCCCAGCAACCACATGGTGGCTCACAACCATCTGTAATGAGATCTGATGCCCTCTTCTGGTGTGTCTGAAGACAGCAACAGTGTACTCATATACATAAAGTAAATAAAACTTTAAAAAAGAAAGAAAGAAAGAAAGAAAGAAAGAAAGAAAGAAAGAAAGAAAGAAAGAAAGAAAGAAAGAAAGAAATGGTACCAGGAGATGTAGATTAGAATTTTCAGTAACTTGAACCTTCAGAGCCAGTGATTGGCAGTTTTGTTGAAGCAAGCATTTCCTCTGAGTTTTGGCTTAGAGGCCCTCAGTCCGGGGATGGGGGGGTGTGGGGTGGGGGATGGGAATGGGGGGTGGGGGTAGAGGTGGGGCTCTTCAGACACACCCATCTCCTTCCATCCTCATACACCTGGGAGGTCTGGTGAAGCCCAACCCAAGGAAGAGGACAAACAGTATGCATCCAAAGACTGCATAATCTCCTCTCCCTTCATTTCTCCTACACCCTGCTGAGTGTTCCCTGCTATTCCCTAAGGCCTTCATTTCTGCTTTGGCATTACACCTCCAGGTAGATGACATCACATGGATTGGGTCCACTGTCTTATTGGTTTCAGGAGAGTCTAGAATTTAACATGTAGTCAAGACTGCCTAAGAAAGTCTGTGAATCAGTTAACTGTTGCCATGTAATAAACTGCCACAGCACTCAAATGTTTCAAATCGGCAGTTCTCAAATTTTCAGATGCTGTGACACTTTAACACAATTCCTCATGCTCTGATGATCCCCAAACGTAAAATGGCTTCATTGCCACTTCACAACTGTAATTTTGCTACTGTTGTGAACCATAATGTAAATATCTGATATGCAGTTTATCTGATATGTGACCCCTAAAGGATTTGCAACCCACAGATTGAGAACCTATTTTAAACTCTTAGAGTTTGTTATAATTCAGACCTCCATATGTGTGCTCTGAAGCTCTTCGCATCTGACTTTGCCTGTGGGCCTGTGGCCAGCAGTTCAGGAAGGACCATCTTGTCTTTGAGGGTGTGCATCTATAGGTTGGTCTGGGTTGGACCCAGTTGATGTGTGACCTCTCACATCCCATCAGGATAGCTACAGTTTGTCGTCATATTTAAGGTAGCACTTTGAGGCCGTGACTATGAAGTTCTCTTGCAGCTTAAGCTCAGAACAAGCACTTTATCACATCTGCCATACTCTGTTGGCTAGTGTAAGCTGTAAGACTAGAAAACTTCAAAATGGAAGGGAAGAGGCTGTACTTCATGCAGATAGAAGCCATAAGTTCATATTATAACGGTTATAACTTCAGAGAGGAGTTGAAAATTGAAAACATTTCTGTAAGCAGGCTTCCAGAGTCAAGATAAATGTCAAGATGAAGATTAACTCTATTTGTCTCATTGCTGGATACAAGGAAAGTAGATGGGAGCCCCCAGTGTTGTGGGCAGCTCCATTCCTACTAGGAGGGGAGCCAGCCAGAGGACCAAGCCAACACACAGTGAGAAATAAGGCAACACTCACAAGAGGAAAGTACCACAGCTCTCATGAGATTGTGGACTCCTGAGTGTTGGCCAACAACCCATATCCCTCATTGGATCTTATAGATAACACCAGTAAATTCTGACATTATCAAGGCCTTTGTGATTGGTGTTTTACCTTTGGAACACAGAAACACAAATAGTCCTATAGTTCAATAAAGTAATACTTTACTTCTCTTTAAAGTAGTGCCCCCTCACCCAAGAAAACCAACGATCTTCCACGGAAGTGAAGAGAGTGTATACAATTGCAGAAGGCAGCGACTAATAAGAAAGTCAGCATCTTAGGACTGAAGAGCTGTGGAGCTTCCTCCAAACAAGCTCATATCAGTGACTCTAATCCTGTATTTATGGAATATTCAACAGGCTGAAAGGGTCACTTAAATTTTCAGATATAATTTACTGTCTCTTATGGGAGAAATTACACGTTTCAGTAGTCAGTTACTTGAGCTCTTTTTAATTTACGCCTTCTAAAATGTTCCCTCAGTTTATTTTCTCCATATTTCTACCAGCCAGGATTTCTGTTAGATATATATTTACATCCACAAATGGTATTCATATACTCAATGTGCTTTCGTGAACGTGCATAATCCATTAAGATTTTAAATCTCTCTCTCTCTCTCTCTCTCTCTCTCTCTCTCTCTCTCTTCTCTCTGTCTCTCTCTTCCTTCTTCTCTCCCTCCATCCCTCCCCCTCCCCCCCCTCTCTCTTTCTCTCTCTCTCTCTCTCTCACACACACACACACACACACACACACAAGCATATTTTCAGTAGTTAAAATTTTCATTTGTTTTGTGACAGCACTAGATAGATAGCCTGGAACTTGCTATGTGGACTAAGTTTCAAACCTAGCGAGAGCTGCTTGCATCTACCTCTTAAGCGCTGAAATTAACAATGCGTGACATTGCAACGAGCCAGAGTAGTCAACTTTTTTTTTATTATTATTATTACTTTTATTATTTTTTATTGATATATTTTTATTTACATTTCAAATGATTTCCCCCTTTCTGGGTCCCCACTCCCTGCAAGTCCCATAAGCCCTCTTCCCTCCCTCTGTTCCTTCAGAGTAGTCAACTTTTAAATGCTGTAGATTTACTAAGAACAATGAAACACATCTTTGTGAAGTATTCCTGGCTTCTGTTAACCACTCTTTACTAATTTAAACAAGTAAAAGTATCAAGCTTCAACACTCAACATCACTTGAAACAATGATACCACAAGGTTCAGCTTTGAAGATGGAGGAAGCATTCTCAATCTACCATAATAAGAAGTCAAACATGGATGGAAATATGATGACAGAATGGCATGGGAAGTCATACACAATTTCAGATGAGCCCTACATATCAGGAAGAAAAAACAAGTTAGAGAAAGTGTAAATGCCAGGCAGTGGTAGCGTACACTTTTAATCCCAGCACTTGGGAGGCAGAGGCAGGCAGATTTCTGAGTTCCAGGTCAGCCTGGTCTACAGAGTGAGTTCCAGGACAGACAGGGCTATGCAGAGAAACTCTGTGTCAAAACAAACAAGCAAAAGACAACAACAAAAAAGAAAGTGTAAACAAATTTTTATCAACTTTGAATTAGGTCTAGTCTAAAGAATGTTTGTAAATATTTCAAATATAAATACTCAAATTTATTGAGTAACAAATAACATCTGAGAATTTCCATCTCAGGTCAATGATTTAGAATGTTTGGTTTAAGCAGAATAACCACGTACATCCCTGTATTGTACATCAGTGTTCCTGTATTGTACATCAGTGTTGTATATGCCCTGCACAATACACTGGTCATATAGACTGTGAAGTAAATGAATCTCTCTGCACTTGTATGGGCACAGTATATAATCTGCCTATGTATGATAGCTGTGTATTAACATCCCTTGTGTTATTTGTTAAACAACTGCATAGAAATGATGTCCAGTTTCATAAGCTCTGTGTATCTTATGTTCCAGTCCTTTGTTCTAAGCTTGTGATGGTTTAGATGAGAAATTTCCCCCATATGCTCAAATATTTGAACTTGGTCGCCTGTTAGTAGTGTTGTTTGGGGAGGTTTAATAGCCTTGTTGGAGAATATGCATCATTGAGGGAGGATTTGAGAGTTCATAACCTCAGTCTTCTTCCAGTTTTCTCTCTCCTCTTTGTGTTTGTGGTTGGAGACTGGATTTCTCATCTTGCTGTCCAGCTGCCTGCTGCCATTCCTCCCCCACCACTATGGATTCTCTGTCTGGGAATCTAAGCAAAAATAAGCTCTTTCTTCATAATAATTGGTTTTGGTCATGATGATATATCAAAGCAACAGGAAAGTAACTAATACAAAGCATTTCTTACTTAGCAAAAATGTGGGCCTAGAGTCACTTAGTGACAGTTGGTGGCCCTGTTTTCTTTTCATCAAGCTTCTCCCAGGAGAATGTCTGTGGCTAGAAAGGAAAGAGGTAGTATTCACCTCACCCGGGTTGTTTCTCAGGAGCTATCATCAGCCGAACATGATCCTTGCCTTTCCTGAGAAATGCTTCTTCATCATCACAGTTAACAGCCTTTCTCCTGTCTATGTAGAGGCTTTATGGACACCTGTCACTGTGACGGAGTCTACACTTAGGCCTTTCTTACACTGTCACCTTTTAGGGAAAATCTGTGTTCTTCTCAGATATAATGGTAAATGTTCTAACTTATTATTCACTCACAACTCCACACTGTGCAAAAGGCCTTACTATCTTCACTGTCTCTTTCAAGGTAGGTACATCTTTCTTGGATCCCAAATTTTAAAGACATTAAATATGAAAATATTAAATGGTTTGGCTCAAACTGGCCCATGGGCACACTATCTTAAAAAAAAAAAAAGAAAATAAAGAAAAGAAAAGAAAAAACCAAACTCCCAGACATGTCACAGCGCCATGTCTGAACTAGGATATTGTGGTGGTTAGAAAGAAAATGGACCCCTTAGGCTCATAAGGCATGACACTATTAGGAGGTGTGGGCTTGTTTGAGTAACTGTGGCCTGGTTGAAGGAGGTAGTCACTGGGAGTGAGCTTTAAGGTCTCAGGTGCTCAAGCTATGTCCAGTGTGTCAGTCACTTCCTGCTTCCTGCAGATCCAGATGTAGAACTCTCAGCGGACTCTCCATCACCATGTTTGCCAGCATGCCGCCATGTTTCCCACCATGATGATAATCATGATGATAAGTTCCCACTGAACTTCTGAACTGTAATACAGCCCAATTAAATGTTTTTCTTTATAAGGGTTGTCATGGTTATGATGGCTCTTCACAGTAACCTAAGATAGATATGTAGGCATTAGGGCAGACAGTGTCTTACTTCACAGTCATATTAGCTGTGAAATTCATACTTAGGGGATTGGGAGCTGTGTTTCAGAGAGTAGAGAGGGAGCTTATTGATGCAGTAACTCTGTCTCTTGTTGGCAGTCTCAAATTATTCAACTACTTCCAAACAACCTGATACATATATATATATATATATCCATATAGATATACATAATATATCCATCTGATCCATGTGTTACCTTTGTGTCACTAAAAAGTATACCTGACCCATAGAAATGGGGGAAAGTAATGAAAGCATTGTTCTGGTTCAGAGTTTTAAAGGGTTCATTGAGGTAGGGAAAGACATGGTGACATTCATGGTGGGAAACGTGGCAGAATCTATCCCATTATGGAATACCAGGAGGCACAGAACATTATAAGAACCAATGGTTAGACTATACTCTTAAAAGACCTACCTCTAGTGACAGATTCTCTCAGACCTACCTCCTAAGGTTTCCATAATTTCTTAAAATAGTGCCAACTTGGGGCTCAATGCTTTAAAATATAAGTTTATATATGACATTTCAAATCCAAATGTTAACAAGACACAAGCAGAAACTTGAACTTATTACTTCTGCTCTGTAATGCCCATTATAAGAGTAAGTCCAGGCCACCTTAATGGAGGGATCTGAAACATATGAAGTTTGTTTCATATATAACATAAAAGACATATAAACATATAAACATAAAAGACATCTAGCGAAGGCCTTTCTAGTTGTCAGATTAGCCTTTGGAAGCATGAACAAGGCCTGACTCCAGATCACAGAACAGTTCAATCAACCCATGAATTCATAGAAAACAGCGAGAAGCTATCTGATGTCATGAGGCATCTACGTTTGTTATATAACAATAGACAACTGGTGCCATTGCCATGGGTTGTTTCTGGACTGCAGCCAGTGAAGCATCCATTGCCAAGCGGCCTTTGGATGGATGCTGATGGCAGCACAGATGTTCTGTGAGAACAAGATGTAGCAGCTGGCACCATATGACCTCCAATTGACAAAGGCCCCCCGCAGAGTTTATGCCACTACCGGACCTGCTCATTGCTGAGGCTGTGTATTATGGTTTTAATATATTCCTTTCAAATTTCTTGTGTTCAAACATAACAACCAAAGTGATAGCATTAAAAGGAGGACCATTAAAAACTTATTAGGTCATGAGGGCTCCTCCCTCATTAGTGGAATTTTGTTTCTCATTAAAGATGGGTTACTTAGCCTTTGGCCCTCTTGTCCTTCTGCCATGAAAACACATGTCACCACTCCCCTCTGGAGAACACAGTCACCAGGTACATTTTTTCAAAGTTCCAAACAGTATTCTGGATTTTCCAGTGACTTGATCTTGGACACCATAGCCTCCAGGTTCACTTAGGAAAGCTATGGTATTAGAGTAATGGAGATTTCTCACCGCCTGTTGGGACACTTGCTTTTGGAACTCTGAGTTAGTGGGGGTAAAGGTAAGGAGGCATGAGGCCACCATGCTGGGGGGAAAGCCCAAGACACATGGAGATATTCCAGTCACCACTCAATGCATGTCACAGCAGATGCATTCATGTAGCTCTAGCCTCCATAATCAAGCCCAGAAGCCTAAAGCTGAACTCCTGGGTAATGCTCTGGGGACAGTCTCTCCCCCCCCCCCCAAGTGTGCCTTGTCCAAATTCTTCAGCTATGAAACCTATAAACAGTAGGTGATTTTTTTTCTTATGGGGTGACTTGTTATAATGAAGTAGCAATGGAAACATCATTTAACTATTTTCTCTATCACTTAATATGGTCAAATTGCATTGTCTATTGGTTGACTGATTGAGTGATTGATTGATCAATTTTCTCATATCCTATTCTCCCTATTAACAATTAGACTAGATATGCTGCTATAGTTACTTACCTATATTGACCAAGACAGTATTAGCACATAGTATTAGCACATATTCAACAAATAGCTGTCGAATGAATAAAAGAATTGATGTTTCCCTTATAGAACTAAAATAAAAGTTTCTAGAAAACACTGGGGGTGTACTTGCATGACACAGAATGTTTTTTCCATAATATGCATGTAATCTCTCCCCACAAACATTCCAGTGTTCATCCAATACACATACATGGAACACCTGTCTCAAAGCACAAGCCAGCCTCTTTAGGAGCCCATTCTTGGAGGTGTACTGATACCTGAAGTATGGGGCAGCACAGGTAGGGTGTGGCCACAGAAGTGAGTCCCTTACAAGACACATGGTGAGAATGGTTCCATGACATGAATATTTTCAGGGTTCTGCTCAATTACCAAATAAAACTAGTGCCCCATAATGCTTGTTGACTTGTGTTTCTGAGCCAGGTAGAAAGCAGAGAAGAGAAGGGTGAGGAATTACATGGGAAAGGGGGCACCTATTAAATCTCTAAGAGGCACAGGGTCCCAGTCTGCTGGCTGTGTTATCATAAAGAGCATCACAGAGCCCAAGATAAAGGAACCGGGACTCAGCACAAACGCATGCCTGTCTTTTGAAATCACGTCCGTTAAAAAGACATGAAAAAAGAATGGCATCTCCCTCAGGTTTCTGCTTGAAGGTGGATTATAGCAATCTCAGCACTTTATCCTGGAAGCTCCCCTGAGAAGGTGCACTGGGGAAGCAATTTGTATCTCTTTTGACTAAGACAGGAAGCCTTGAAGTCTGTGGGTCATCCACGTCCCTCAGACTCCCATCCAATTGCTGAGAAATGTGTCAGATCTGAAGATTTTGTGGGCTCTTTAACTGTATGTGATTTTCCCCCTGGCATTTACATCTGAGGCAAATGAAAAGCCTTGGGTTTTACAGCAGAGTTAGGATGCTGAAGATGCTCTTATTTAGAGTGTGTCTGAAATTAATTAAGATATGTAGAAAGTTTATATATGTGAACAGGAAAACAGGATACATTGCATTATTGTTTATTAAATAAATGCGAACAACTAAAAGATTTATGTATGTTTTCTAAGGTCTTATGCATTTTGAACACATTCTATCCCTGCCCCCATTCTCTGGCAGAGGGTTAGATAGCCCTGCTACTTTGTAGAGGGAGAAAAATGAGTTTAAAACTCAAGTAGAATAGAGAAGCAAGTATATGCAAGTCCCTAATTCACTAAGTTCTTTTTTTTTTTTTACCATGTTTTATGTAATAATGAACTTTGGAAACTTAAATGGGCCTTGCTGAGCCCCCCAAATATAACCATTAAAGAAGTCAAAGATGGAACTGCTAAGATAGTTCAGTGAGTGAAGGCATTTACAGAGTAGGCCTAGTGACCTGAGTTAAATCTCCAGAATCCACATAAGTTAGATGGAAGAACAGAAATGACTCCACAATGTGGCTCTTTTACTGTACACATATGCCATGACATACAGAATGCCATCATCCTTATATGCCATATTCCATATATATACTTGATGATGATGATGATAATTGTTTTGTTTAATAGAGAAAACAAGGATGAAGCCCATCAGACCACTGACAGAAATAGATGATTCGTGCAGGGAATTGTCTGGGTAAAGGATGAAAATGATATCGAAATAGGCATCTTTGTCAGTATGTCTAATCTCTACTGTAGGAAGCAGTATAGTGGGTTGAAAAGGCATACCTGTTTAAGTAGAAAGTCCTGTCTCATGGATATCATAAGCTTCAGGGTTCCCATTTATCATTTCAGGCTGTACCATCTACATCATCGATAATGTGATGCTTGACTATTATTCTGTGTGTGAAGTAACTTATACATGGCCTGCCACATAATAAGTCCCATAAGCTTTACTTCTCTGTCCCCATATTTGAGCCAGCAGGTAAGATCCTTGAAGGCTGAAATCTGGCACAGTGCCTTGCACATGAGAGCTTCATAAATATTTATCAAATGCATGGATGCATGAATAACCGTAGGATGAAAACATATTAATCACTGTAATACAAGCAATAAAACCAAATATTTTTCAGCAGCTTTCCCAAATAAGATACTATTGATTCACCACCTGGGATTCACATTTCGTCTTCCTAAGAGCAAATGCTTTTCACCGTATGTCAATTTCTGACACCAGGGTCTGTCCTTCCAACATCCCTAAGACCCTAGTATCTTTGTAGATCAATAGCTGCAGAAATTGCTTCTTCATCACAGACACAGAAGATGAGCGTTGACCATCATTCCACTAACTTTCAACTGAAGAAACTTGATCGCATGGCTCCACCAGGAAGCAAGGGAACCTGGGAAGTAAGATTCCTCATTAGACAGTTGACCTGTTATTTCACACTGTGGACAAGAGAGACAACTGTTACAGCAAAAATAGTTTTAAAAAAGAAGGAACCAGAAAGTTAGAGGTCAGGTTGAATGTTTGTCAATCATCAGAGAAGTCACTTCCATAGCAGGTCTTCATAACACAAGTTTCAATAACTGGCAAATTCAAATGAGTACATAAAATAAGTACTGAATATAGTAGTTCATGTTTGGGGCAATAAAGATCAGTGAGGACTTGGCTCAATGTTAAATCTCCCTTTATCTCAGGCTTATCATACCTCTGTTAATACTGTCATTGTCATAGGTACAGACATAGCAAGGGTCCTATTTTCCTTATTCATCTTATTAATTTTAGTTAAACCACAGCAGTAATTTTGGAGCATGCAAGATATCTCAGGTGGATAGTCTGATGAAGACTAAAACATTAAACATATTCAAGTCAACTAGTGCTTAGGATGAAAATCAGAACAAGCTCAGAAGACCACTTTCCCTTCTTTCAAAGGCAGATCTTTCAAAGGAAGCTAGAAATATGATGGTGACAATGTGGATAATAATATTTTTTCTAATTTTAATGTATTATAATAGCCATTTAGGAGATTTCCAACCTGCAAACACCTCTTTTGTAAATAAATAAGTCATTTTGTATACAGAACTACTATGAAAATTATATATGTATATACTACACACACACACACACACACACACACACACACACACACACTGGTCTAGTCTATCTGGTCCAAAGACAGTGACATAACATGAGCCAAGATTTTATATAATGTCACCTGCTGCCAAGATCTTCCTTCACTCAGGTTATCTGCTACCCAATGGGCCTAACAAATCACCTCAAAATATAGCTATTTAAAATAATGCATATGTATTATGTCTTATATGTCTTCTGTGGCTTCCAATATTACTGGTGATCATCTGAAAGACTATGTAGGAGCTGGCTGCTCTGGAGGTAGCTCAGATGGAGGCTAATTCTGTTCCATGTGGAGACGCATCCTCCAGGAAACTAGCTGGCTTGGAGTTGGTCAGATGGTAACTGGACAATGAGGAGGGACACATGCTTGTTTGATGTTTATGGTGAGAACAATTGGAACAGCTCTTTTGCCATGTTCTATTAACAGAAACAAGTCAAAAGCTGGATGTAGACTATAGAAACAGTGAAAGATTCTTTGTGCAAGAATCTGCAAGGCATATCACAAATCAGGAGAAAATGAAGATGTATGTATTATATAGTTACTCCATCATATGGTAGGTACCACAAACTACCTGAAGACTTTGTGACTTAGAGACATCAGGCAAGAAAAGGAGACCACACAGGACCCATGCCATCACTTCTTATCATACCTCAATTCTAAGACCAAGTGTAGTAAGTTTCTTAATTAGTGTGGGGTGTTTTGTTAAGTGCATGATGCCTATGTTGAGTGAGGTAGAAGGCAAAGAAGGCGTTGGGGTCTTTTCTTTGAACAATTTGCAGCCAAATGTACCAGCAATGCCAAGGAAGGCAAAGCCAGGAGAGAATCAGCATGAGTCACTAGATGGAGGGAACTGTGTAATGAGAGGAAGAGACTACTCAAGGGAGCAGCGGCAGAGCCCAGTCTGAGCCTGACCCACAGGGCCCTCTAGAGTGTAATTACTTTGTTCTTGGTCTTCCTGAAGACTGGAGCCCTGGAACTTAGGGCTTCTGTACCATCACTAACTGGTTGTGTGGATATCCAGCTTGGATCCCAGTCCCTGCAGGTGAAGTGTGTGACTTTAGGATAAGCTTGCAGGCTGTAGGTATATCTTTTACCAACACAGGTCAGAGAAATTGAATGTGAATGTAGAAATCAGACACTGGAGACCTGGGTAAGGCATTTGGCATTCTCACACAATAGAATCCTTGTTCTGCCTTGTGCAGGCCACTGTGTTTGGTGCGTCCGTAGTTTCCTGCCACTAAATCTTTGCCAGTCATTCAAAGTTGTTATGCAAAAATCCAAACTTCGAGGTACAGCCACATGAAAATTAAGTCATTAGACCATATGGTGAAGGCAGCTGGGCTGGGGCCTGAGCCCTGTAATTTCACCTCTACTGTTTCGTGAGCTGTCTGGTTTGCTGCCTGCTTGTCTGATGCTCCTATCAGGGACTGTAGGTTTTCATGGAACAGCAAGGGGACAGTATTCTAGGTCCCCTGTTCCGGGAAATCCGAATGAGACTTGCGAAGAAAAGGGAATATTTCATCAGCTAAGAGAAAATTTCAATCGATGTGCTTAATTAGGTCAGATACCCATTTTCCTCTGAGTCTTTTCTAGTTCTTTGAAGTCAAAGGCTGCATTGGAGAGGGAGAGGAGAAAATATTGGAAAGAGAATTGGAAAGAAGCAGCTGGCATACTTAAAAAAAAGTTCCATTGGTTCTTTTAGAGGGTTGAATTCAAATAAAGTTAGCTATCAACCTTATCGACATACAAATGCTTAAAATAAAATGTAGGGCAATCCCCCGAAGGAGGGAGATCTCCTTCAGCATGGAGAAGGCTTTCCCAACTCATTAACAGTCCCACTCTCACCCTCTCTCTGAAATACTGAATGACTCTACAGCCAGTCCAAACATTTCCCATTTTAGTTATTTTAGATAAAATAGAAGATTCCATATAGTTTTAAAATTTTCCAAAGAGGAAGCACCATGGGGTGGTGACTCTGGGGGTTTCATCTTCAGTCTCAGATGGCTCTGAGACAACATTTTTGTCTGCTGGTAGGATTGCCCTTGTATCTGTGCTAGTACGTGCAGTGGCCAATGACAGGTGTGAACTTGCTAAAGAACTCAGACTGTCTTTTTCCTTCATGTGTCTGCACGCACGTATGTATGTATGTATGTATGTATGAATGTATATATGTATGAATGTATATGTTTGATGCATGCTTGTATATGTGTTTGTGTAAGAGTGTGCATGTGTGTATTCAGTTGGGTGGATGGAGTCAGAGGACATAGTTAGGTGTCTTCTTCAGCTTTTCTCCAGCTTATTTTTTGAATCAGAGTCTCTCACTGAAACTTGAGTTCACTGCTTGGCTTGTAAGCTCCTGAGATCTCTGTTCCCAGTCAGAGATCACAGACATGTGCCCCAGCAAACAACTTTTTACATAATTGCTGGGATCCAAGCTCAGGGTTTCTTGCTTACATAGCAAGCCCCAAGAACTCAACTCTGACTAACTTTACTGGTTAAGGCTACATTCCAGCAGCCACATGGCTACATGAGGATAAGAAAATGTTAATGATTGTGTATGCCTTCCTTTATCCACACTCAGTAGTGAACTCCACTGTGTGTTCTGTCAAAAGGTGGGTTCCATTTTCTGTCACGGTCCTCTTAGCCAGCTTTGTAGCTTGACACATGGCTACCCAGCAGAAACTGAGAGGGATTTTAAGCTTCTGTGAATGTGGTTCTTTCAAATGAGTCTTTAAAATAAGAAACCTATATGCCATCGCCTTTTCAAATAGATGAAGAAACCACGTCTGTTAGCTAAACTTGGCTTCATAACAAACCATCCCATGACACTGGCTTGAAATAACAGTGATTTACGTAGCTCATGATACTGTGGCTAACAAATTTAGGATGGGTGTAGCAGGACAGCTTTGTTACTCTGTGCTAAATTTGTACATTTGTGGGCAGATCCTGGTCAACTGAGAGTGGTTAGGATAGGGTGACCTCAGCCACATGGTTTATTCTTCCAGCATGGGCAACCCTCCTCAGAAAAGCTAGCCCAGCCCAAGATGACTGAGCAGGTTTCAACAAAGGCATCTTATCTGTACAAATGGCCGAGGCCAGCTCTGAAGATATAGGTGACATCACTGGTGCTACATGCTGTTGATCAAAGCAAGTTAGAAAGCAGGCTAAGGTAATAGTAGAAAGTAGATCCCACCCTTTGGTGGGACACACAGTGGAGTTCATTGCAGAGTGTGGATATAGGGAACCACACACAATTGTGGACTTTTTTTCCCCTTGTTGATTCTGAATGGCTTGAGGAAAGTAAACAAACTTTTAAGATAATCTTCCATGCCCCTCCATCACGGGATCCTGGTTCTTGGTTTATTACTTGAATTCTCTGTGTGAAGTTACTCTCTCGTAGGCTCCTCTTTCCTTATCTACAGAAAGAGACCAAGAGGATTTAACTTCCTCTGCTTCCACCAGTTCCCAGTAGGTGTTATGTGTTGAACTTCTTGGCTATCCTCAGGCAGGACACCTGCAACAAAGGGGCAGCAATGGTTGGGCTGACCTCTGTGAGCCCTGTCAAGTACCTGAAAGCAGTCTCTTTGCAAAGGGCTATTGAAAGACCGGAGGTATTTAATCAGGGGAAAAAGTATTAAAGGCGAGTCTTTACAGTAGTGCTCAGCTTTTTGAAGATGGCTTGTAAAAGATTGAATTTGGAAAAGATGGGTTTTTTCTTGTAGGCTTTTCTAATTTATAACCCAACTGCTTCCTTTTCCTTTCACAACTATACAACCATGATGCCCATGAGTCAAGTAATCTAAATATCTTGCCAGTTTCAGAAGCTTGACAATATTTTCACATTGATCTCCCATCCGCTAAATCAGGCCTTGCAGATCTGGAAGCAGCATTGCCAGGAAAATTCCTCTGCTAGAAAAGGGCCGCTGTTTCTGTTCCCAGTTTCACAGGCCATGAGTCTCCAGGATGGCATTCCTGCTGATGGAAACGCCTCTGAGCAGCCAACTCACGACCATCAGTTCAAACTTGTGTATTTTGCCAAATTGCTGGCTCACAAGTCTTCACTTGTGAAATAAACAGAAATGAGCATGAGGGAAAAGATTCAGGGGAAAGAGTGTGTGGGTGATACTCATGGAAGGATGATAAAGACGAGAAAAGGAGGGAGGATTGGAAGGGAATGAGGGAGAAGGGCAGGAAATAGTGGAAGGTCAGGAGGGAGCGAAAGCAAATACCATGGGAGGGAGAGGGAAAAGGGTGGCTACAGAGGAGAGTAGGGGGGTGATAGAGGGAGGGGGACAGAGAAGGGGAGCAAGACACCTGGGGAGGAGGAGAGGAGAAGAGAACAGGAGAGTGTGGGTGATGGAGGAGATCAGCAGGAGTCAGAATCAGTACCACAGCAAACTACCGCTCTGTCCTCCACACCAGCTTGCCAGATGTGGTGAATTCTCGGGGGAGCTCAGCTGCTTTTAGTGATTGAACTGAACGGAAGTCAGATGGAAGAATTCCTGGATTTGTTCTGACCCTCTTGGCTGCGTCACTGCTGACCAGTGGCTTGTCATCTGCTGCAGATATTTGTATTTTCAGATTCAAAATCATGTGACGTTGGTGTTTGTTCTTAAAAAAAAAACTTTTAGAACTAGGGATTTCTTCTTTGTGTGATTTTGTTGTTTCATATCGGTATTGTTTTTGTTTCTTGTTTTTGATACAGGGTCTTGCTATGGAGTTCAGGCTGGTCTGGAATTCATAAAACTCTTGCCTCCCAAGAGCTAGGATTATTGCTGTGCTTTTCCTTTACTCAGATTTGCATGAGATTTCATTTATTAAAAAAATATATATTTTATATTACAGATAATATATATGTATGTATATATATATATATATATATATATATATATATATATATATACATCAGATTATCAGATCTGGTCTGTGCTACTTGGAAACATCTGGGTTAGACAATCTTCCTTAGTTTACAATGACTGAAATCAGACTCTAAGATGAAGGTTCCTGAGTTAACGGTCTATAAGAAACATGCTTTCAGATTGAGGGGGGAGACAAAATGTTGAAGGCTAAAGATTGAACAAAAGATGCATTTGGGACAATCCTTAGCTTCAGCCTGACCCTTGAATTTCTCTGGAACATCAACTAGGCACCAAAATTTACCCCCACCAAAATAAGGTTTTCGTAATCTTAGCTAGAAGTCAGATGCTTCCATTTCTCAATACTGAAGAGAAAGGTACAGGATTGGTGATATGGGTATGAGAATAGCAAGTGTCATTGAATTGGGGACAGTAGGAGGCACAGTAAAGAGTTTGAGGTGGTGACAATGCCTATCACATCTTAACAGGGAACTCTGAAACTTAGGGTCTAGGTAGGTAACTGGTCTACAGAAAGAGTAGCCATTCTGCTCTGCCCAAACTGGATAGACATTAGCCAGTCACAGAATAACAGCCCCTTCTCAGTTCAGCCAACAAAGAGCAGAGGTTAGATGAACCCCAGGTCGAATTTTAGCTTAAGTCTTCTGCAGGCAAAATCTTAGTGTTGGTTTGAGGAATGGCTTTCTTTGATTTTTATCGTATTCTTCCTTGCCATGACAATGATCTTCACGAGATTCCAGATAGTTCTTTCTGGAGAGAAGCTATAAGAATACTGTCTCTCCCGTTATTACTGAATTAACATTAAACAATTGACCCTTCTTTCAAATTATCATTAATATTTCAAACTACTTCTAGGTTTTAATTTTTTGTCCTATGTCCTTGAGGTCCTGTTTCAATGGGATTTGTTCTTGAAAGATAGCTTCTTTCTAAAGAAGGCAGCAAATATCATAAAATAGGAAAAAAAAGAAAATTAGATTTAAATAGGCAAAAACTGAGAGATAATAAAAGAAGAAAGAATGATTAAATTAACTGAACTGTACTTTGAAGGAGTAGCTTTCTGGGCAGTTTCTTATACAACTCAAGCTATATAGAGCAGACACATACATGTTCACACATATATACATGTGGCACATGTGCACACACATACAATGTATGTATGATATAGCTCATGATTTTAATTGAAGTTATTTTTAAACTTGAGGGAGCCCATATATCAAGACTTAGTACAATGTGATCTTCAGGAGATTTTATAGGTTGTCTGTTAAGGTTGCATCCTATGCTGACTTGAGTAAAGTAGCTACTGACCTACTTGACATCATTCCTTCCCAGAATCGCTAGATTTGCATAAAAATTAATATGAAAAGTGTGATGAGCCTCCAGGCAGATGGATGTTTTTGACTAATTAGCTATAAGTGGTGACAACTTGGAGATACACTTCTGAATAGATTTAGTGCTGATGATGCTTTGCAAATACAGGGATAAAGTATCATTCTGTGGGATGGGAGGAGGCCACTGGATGCTGAGTCTGGTGTCTTGGCTTTAGAAGAGGAGCAAAGATGATGAGCAGGACCCTCAGAATATCTCAGGGACCAGTCCTATTTGCAATATTCACATAGGCCTTCCTATATTGGGTCAGTTACTGTACTTTTCCTTCTCTTTACTCTGAGGACTAGAGAACCTTTCTGTCCATTAGCTACAGTCACGGACCAGATCCCCATGGTCTGGACCTTGCACATTTGCTACTTTTTGTTTCTGGTGCAGTCTTATCTTGGTATGGATAAGAATCTCCTGAAGGGATTGATAACCTAGATACCTGGGTCACATTCCCAGTGACTCAGACCCTGCAACCCAACCAGATCCTTGGTGACGAGGATATCCTTAAGGCAGGAGCCTCCCATGGTGTAATCCTACACTAAGAAAATGACACAGGACTCAGGACTCCAAACTTGCCTCCTACGAGCCACTTCTAGTCTGCTCAACAGTTTCTTTCCTTCTTCACAAGGATCTAGGTGCTGTCTTCTTTTGTAAAATAAAAACACCCATCACAGCAATGGCATCAGTTCTATAGTATTTAACACCATCACCCATATTTAAAGAGGACAAGTATTCAGTGTGTCAATGTATTCCACCCCATCGATACTCTTTTAAGTCATACACATTGTTTTCTCAAGGTATATGTTGTCTCTTAAGTTCATGTAATTTAATTAAAGTTAAGCCTTGTAAAGATTATGCCTTAATGCCGACATGTGATGGTAACAAAGGAAAGCCCAAGGCTCAGAGAAAACCTTTGTAGAGAATTATAGAGACTCTCCAGAGACCCCATTTGAAGGTCATCTGCCAATTCTCCATAAGGAAGTTAACTTCTCAAACAGTAACATAAAAATGTGGAAATGGATAAGGAAAGACTTCAAGTCTCCTTTTGGGAATAAAGAGGCCTTATAAAACCAGGAACCTTCAGTCTAACAACCTAGAGAAATCTATCAAGAGGTTAAAAGAGGGGCTGGAGGGATGGCTCAGTGGTTAGGAGCAGTCAATACTCTTGCAGGGGACCCAGGTTGAGATTACAACAGCCACATGATGGTTCACAACTATCCCTAACTCCAGTTCTAGTGGATCTCACAATCTCTTCTGAACTCTGTAGGCACTAAGCATGCGCATATCCAGTGGAAACACTGAAACACATACAATAGGAACAAATGCACCTAAACAATTATAAAGGAGATGTTAAAAGATGCAAAACTATCACTGGAGTTGTGCTTAGGAAAACTCTACTTTCAATTTCTATTGTTCCTTCTTCCTTTCCTTATGTCACTTGTGTAGTTGACTATGATTCCAAGTCTGACATAGCAATTGGATTTCTGTGTTACTCTGGTTAGTTTCCTGTGTTGTAGAGTGCTTTGTCTTTTGTGTGAATGAACAAGATCTTCTTCATAGGCTTATATGAGTTGGTTCATCCACTAAAATAATGTATGATATATTATGATGTCCAATGAGTCCTTGACTAATGTTGGTGATTGTTATTATTACCATATTCCTGTCATAATGAGTACAGGGACTGGCCCTGGGATGGCTACCGTTGGATGGCTTGTCTTACTTGTTCTTACCAGTATGATGAAGCCAATTTTATCTAAGTTTATATGCTTTTCCCATCAGCTACTGACCTTTTTCCATTCCTTCAACAGCTGTTTATTCATGATATATTTGATATAATGGGGATAATATATATTACACATAATATTATGGTATATATTATAGAGGCAGTACACTAAGTATTATAAAACAGAGCTGTAAAACTTTAAAATATGGTGCCTAATTTTTGAGAAATACTTAATAAAGTTTTTATCTCACGTGACACTCCAACTTATAATTATTATTAACAATGATAATAGTAATAGTAATAAAAATAAGTATTACTGCCTTCAGTGTTTGAAATTTGCTGACACAGTGTCTTTCTATGCTATCTAGATTGGTCTTGATTTTTGCCATCCTTTTACCATGGCCTTTTGACTGATAGGACCATAAGTCTTTGCCACATGCCTGGCTTTTAATGAATTTTTAAATGTCATTGCTGTTTTCTTCTTATCAACTGTGTAGATTTATCAGTTAGTTCCTACTGTGCAACAAGCATCCCCCTAACCTCATAGAGAGAAAACAATTAACTTGAGTCTATAGATTAACTACCTGGTTTCATTGTTTGGAGACAGACTGAGTTGGTAATCATCTGGAAACTGCACAAAGACTTGCAGCCCTTGGATAGCCTTCCTGGACTGGCTTAAAGTGTGTGTCCCTCCTAGTAGCACAAGACTTGGACTTATTCATGATGACATGTGACAAAGTTCCAAGGAGGATGTAAGCCTCTCAGGCTCACACTCAATACTGCCCTTGCAGCTCTATTGCATCCAGTTGGCAAACGTAAGTCACACACAGATCCTCAAATTCCAGGCTGAGGAAATAGACCCCATTCTTGATGGGGAGGCCAGAAATGTCACTCTGCCTAGATAAAGATATACGGAGCAGAGGAGAAGTTCAGCTTTTTCTGTCAGTGCAGCAGGCACAGGATGTATAATTTATTTTGTGTTCCCTCGTCTTACTCTTTGGATTTGCTCTTTAATTCTAAATTTTTTTCAGTGATAAGGCTAAGCATGTGCTAAGGGTGACTTCCTATGTAGGCACTCTACTACTGAACTCTGCCCCAGTCCCTGAAGGTTAGTTTTGGCAAAGAATAAAAAGCTGCCTGCTCATCTACAATATGATAATTCATACCATCCAATCTCTTCAGTCTTCTGGAGTTTTAGGAGCACGCTGGCTGAGACATGCATGGGCAGATCCTTCACCTTGAAAAACTCAGAGTTTCTACCTTAAAATAAGTGAAGTACAATCACCTTGGCAAAGAAACAGAGGAATTGTGAGGCATTTTGCTTTAACAACATTTCACACAGGTGCCACTGTGCGAAAACCTGTCCTCTCTTATCATCAGCCAAGACTTTAGAAAGGACACTTCTAAGAAAACAAAGATGCGGTTGTGTGTGCTGTCTGATATCATTGTGGGGTCTGGTCTGGTTGTTAAGACCTATAGTTACAAAGGACTTTACGGAGCTCATGTAGTCAAAGCTGAAGTTGCTGTATCATTCTATACATGCCCTGGCTCGTTTTCTCCTGTCTGCGAGGCTCTGGTGAAGGTATAATGCTAGCCCTCATTACAGGCTAAGAAAATAGAAGCATAGAGAAGTCAGAGACTGGATCAAAGTCCTACAACTACACCCACAGTCTGGATTTGAACTTGCCTAATCATTATGCGGTCTTAGAAGCAAGTAAATCATTGCTCTAATCAAATTGAAGAAGAGGTCACTAGTGCCAGTGAGTTTGTGGTTACAGACTATACCTCAGCATAAATATAAATACCTATTTTAACTTTTCCCAGTCAACCAACAATGAAGAGTAGGGTTTCCCATTTGCATCACTGATATAAAAATCTCAGGCTGAAGATCTTGGGCCTCACCTGGGGATAAATCTGAGCCCTTTAGCATTGCTGTATGATTGTATCTCTGTGGCCTATAGGTTCAGTTTCACCATCTTAAACCAACCAAACAGCAGATACACACACCAGAAACGACGTCAGCAACTTCACAATTCATTGTGAGGATGAAGTAACACGTGGAAAGCTCACATTCGACTGATGCCAGATCACTAGCAAGGATTTGTTCCCTTCCTTCCTCATCTTAGGTGTTGCCCACTAGTGCTTGCCAGCAATCTCACAGAACAAAAGGGCTAAAACTGATTGCAATATCAGGAAGGGAGGTGATGTGGTTTGCACCTAGGGAGCTTCTTAAAGACAAGGATCTATGGCTCTGTACGGTGATCTGTTTCATGCTATCATCTTGGAGTGCAGCTGAAAAATCTGATCTTTCCACCGAGTCTCAGGCTCTCTGACCTTGGCCTAGTTTAGATGACCTTCAGGGAAATCCCCCTTTTGTTCTATAGTTCTGATTCCCTACACCTCCCCAACACTTGCCCCCAGCCATTGAGCACCTTCTCAGTTTTAACACGAAAGTACATTCTTTGCCTGCACTGATTTAATTTTTCTGCCAGTGGGGTTGGCACCATTCTTGTCCACACTGAACATGAAAGGAAACTGAGAGCTGAAGAAACCTGTAGACCTGGATTCCAAGGCGAGTGTATTACCCGCTGAGTACTGCAAACTAATCTTTCTGGAGCCTCCCTCATCCTCATCGATATAAGAAGGAACAGTGGCAGAGTCTTTTGTCTCTTAAATCCATTCCATGGTGGTGAGATTAAATAATCGTCTGATTTCAGAAAACTCACAGAGGACCCTATGGCTATTGGCTGAAAACGTAAGCCCTCGTACAACTGAAATATGCCAGGAAGTCCTCAGATGAGGAACTGGGCTGGTGACTGGGTAGGAGGAAGAACTGTCTTAAGTGCCTGCAATTGAGAAACACAGCTGTAGGTAATTATTTGTTCCTAGCTATAAATAAAAAGAGCCTTAAGAACAACAAGAGAGAACATACAGTTTAGGGAGGGGAGGGGAGCCTCACAGGCAGTGTCCCATCAGCTGCTTTGAATGATAAAATGATGCGTGGGACTGATCTTAGCCACTACCTACCTTAGCACACAACTGTTTTCAGCAGCTGGTATAACAGGAGACCTGGTTATGGTCAACTAAGCCTCAAAAGTGGGTGGCTATGTATACTTTCCACTCTATGGTCTTGACACAGACCAACAGCACATATTCAAATACTTTATTGTGTGAAGAAAAAAAAAGACCTTGGTCTTTTTTCTACCCTGTGTGTTTAATCTCCCCCCTTCCTTTGCCTCAGTTACGGGGCTGAATGTCTGTAAACTTGGCTCCATGCTTGGGCATTGGTTAGGGCAGGTGTGGCCTCTTATGAACAATGGTGAAGATTTCATGTAATAAAAGGAGGATGATATCCTCTGGATCCTATTGAAACTGCTTCCAGCACCAAGATTCTAGATTCTAGAGCATCAGATCTCCATTGGCAATGCATTCTTAGTTTTGTAAAATAGCAAATAGCCTCAAGAATAGAAAAACAACACATACCCCCTCTCATTTGAATTATTGTGGTCAGATAATCATGTTTCAGTGCCTAGATGGTGGTGGTTTGGGCTGAGGAAATATCGAAGTGCTAGATATTTGCTATTCAAGGTGTGTCTCTGACCATCAGCATAGCGCCTCCTAGATTCTCTCTGACCTACCACATCGGGATCTGTATACTAGAACATTTTCAGGTATCCTGTGTATATATTAAAGTTGGAGAAGCCCTAACCCACCGGGTACCTGATTCTGAACTGGAGCTACAGAGCTACCATCCATGTAAGGGAAGGGTAAAAGGACCAAACAGATAGGTCAGTCTGGTCACAATGCCGAAACATTCTGTAAATGCCAGAAAAGATCATGCAAAGCAGAATGTACTGCATGAACAAGGACTTTTCTTTTCACAGGTCAGTTTATAAACCAAGTCACACTTCTTCAAAGCCCCTTGGGATCAGAACTCCAGACCTACAGTGGAAAATAACAGAATAAGAATGGCCTTGCCTGGCTGTCGCCTGCTAAGCAATCTTCCACAGTCAGATGGCAGGTGACTGAAAATTTTCACTGTGATATTTTCCCAAGCTCTCAATCACTGAGGCATCTTTTTTTGAATAGATTAAGGTATGCAGCCATCACAGAATGACTCCATAAGATTCTCTTCTTAGCTGCAACACACAATGATCCTGAAGGGTAGTGGTCCTATCTCCTAGAATCTGTAGCAGACCCTTTTAAATGGAGGTGACAGTAAAATTCAAATCACATTCACAATGTCTTGGGGTCCCAAGTTAGGGTATATTATCTTTTATGGAATGAAGCACACATATTTGAGGGTTTAAGGATGATCAGCAGAAAGTAAAATTCAAACCTTAATGAGATGCACAGAGCCTACTCTGGAATCATTGGTCTGGAATCATATGGAATCCTTGCTGATCTCCACTATGCTATCCATGTGGGGTTTAAGTTTCTTCTCTGCCTTTGATAATGATCTCTCTATATTTCACTCAGCTTAAAACTCTTGAAGATTAGTCTTTCATGCCCATTCAGTGAGTAGAAACTGGGACTGTGATGTGAGGTGGGTTACAATGTGGAGAAATTAAAAGAGCTAATTGAACTTTAAGTAGGATAGATATGAGCTCTTTACTGAATTGAAATGAGGGAATTGAAATAAGTTATTTATCTTGTATGGAATCTCAACAGGTCGAGATTTTTAGGGAGAGGCTGCCTCTATTGTTTACATGCAAGGTTCATATTGCTCAAGATTTAATTGAGGATGCCAACACATGCTCTTACCAGCCATGATGTTGCACCCACAACAAACACCAGGACTATAATGTGTACTGTGAATGTAGCTCATAAATGACTCCAGAAGATTGAACCTCTCTCCCTTAATGGGACACTGAAGGTTGCCCAGGAGTGAAATCTACCTGTAATACTCATTCCTTTCTTCCATTTCTGGCTGAGGACCTAGAGTCAAGCAGATCTTATTCTGATATCACTTCCATGGGAGAGGGCCACCAAAAGAAATAACTAAATATGTGGAACTAAAAGGGTTGTTAAGGTAAAACATAGGTAGGGTATATGACTTTGCATTGTCCATAACAATCTGGGACAGTGACATCCAAAAGGACAGACCTACAAGAGCCAAGACCCCTGAGGAAGGAATGAACGTGAACTTGGTACATTTACAGCAAACATTTGTAGCACTTATATGCTAGGAGCTGGCAAATAATGCCTCATCGAATACTAGAAAGGGCTCTGGGAAGTGCACAGTATTGGCTTTTGTTCACACTATAGTTTTCAAATGACAAATCTGTAGTGCAGAGGATATAAGTAGCTTGTGGAACAAAAGTAACACAAAAGGTGGAGCCAGGAGTCCGAGTCTGACCCTGAAAATTATGTTCATAACCATTTTGCCAGTGATTAACAAACATTGCATTATAGGTTGCCAGGAATCAAAAAATAAAAAAATAATAATAACCTCATTTCTGGCTTCAAGCCATGGAGGTATAATTGGTTTGGTATCAGAGATAGGCAATATAATTTTTAACTTCTATAATTTGTTTTTGACAATTTTGTACATATGTATATATGCACACACACACTATATATATGTATATATATATATATACATACATACATACATACACACATAATGCACTTTGATCATATTTATCCTCAGGTCCCCACCCTTCTCCCCACCCATGTTCTCTAATTCTCCTCTTGTAACATATATCCCTTTACTATCATGTTTTTTAAAAACTGAATAAACTGGACTTAGAGTCAGGCATTCTATTTTAGAAGTTCATAAGTTATTGGAATGTACAGTATATTTGCTGATCAAGGTACCGGGTGGCAGTGGAGTTTTCGAGTGTCTGAAGAAACACCAATGTAGAGAGGGAGACACCCTTCACTCTTTCTCAAGTTGGTTGTATGTATTTTGTGTCTATGTATTTGCTAATCAGAAACATGTACATAAGGACAAGATGGGTTATGTTGAATTACGAGTACCTGGTTACAACAGAGATGTAATTTCTGTCTGTGGTGTGTTGGTAGACCCCCAGTGTATATGGAGCACTTACCCATGTCTGATATACTCTCATCTTGCTGGCTTTTTGAGGGACCTTGCAAAGGGAACAATGCCAGCCCTGCTGGTAAAGGGCAAAGAAGAGTAGAGGTAGTCTCTGACCTCAGCAGCATTTGCTCATTGCCTTTGAAAGCATCCATTTTTATTTTCTGCAGAAGCTGGTGCTGATTCAAAGCAAGCTTTGTTCATCACTGCAACACAGAATGGTTGACTAGTTCTATGCTGGGTGCTCTGTTCACTGGGAAACTGGGTGGAACCAGGTAGTGGTCTACTTCAGACCCTGAACCAATGTAATAGGCTTTGATGTTCACTGAAATCATGATCATTGCGGAATGCTAGAGAGGAACAAGATTTAGGTGTGTGATTTCACGTTTTGGTCCAGATACATTCTTAATCTTTCTTTAAGGCTAAAAACTGGCAGATTTCCTGGCACTTTGATCCTCCTTGGTAGAAAGAACTAAGTAGATGAAGTCGACAAGCATATTTCTCTCACTCAAAGTTTCACTGGTATATAAGGAAGTTGGTAGGACCATCCAAAGCAGGTTGTCCAGGGAAGCCCCCTATATAAATGGATGAAAGGGTGAAATAAGACCAAGAAAATGTTAGCTCCTTGTTGACTAAATATGAGGAGAGGGAAGTGGAGAGAATTTCCCAATGCTATACTGGGTGAGTTGTTGAACTGGAATTGCAAATGAGTGTCTTCACCAGGTGTGGCTGATTAAATGCCACACCCCTATTCATGTGGAGGGAAGCCTTCTAAGGACTCCTCAATGGGCAGTGAAGTGATGAAAAGAGGTGATTAAGGCACAGATGCCACGGGAAGGCTCCACACTACTTACAATCAATGGTACAACATAACATTTTATGTGATTATAATGTTTCACGAGAGTTGCAAAGGCTCTGCTGTAAAACGCCCCATCAGAGTCCCAGCTGGTAAAGCAGGGATTATGATGCAGAGCTGCAGGTTGGGAAGCCAGTGTCATCCACATTCTCCATTAATGCTGTGTACAATTAGCAGTCACAAGGACTGGCTCAGAGCTGACTCTCAGCATGAGGAGTTACAAGCTTTTCTACAGAGCAGTAAAGTCAGTGGAGGATTGTCAAAGACATCTGATTGCATGCTAGCTCTTTAATATTCTCAAAATTATGATCACAAGATTTCTTTCCTAGTTTCCAGTGCTTTGATTTCCTGAAAAATACACCCCCCCCAAGGAAACATTTCAAATGTTGAGGAGAATGTGATAACCATTAGATAAATAAGTAAATGAATAAAATAGGTAAGTGATGGTTATCTATAAATACCCAGCCTCTTAGCTGTGAAGAGAACAAACAATGTAGCAATTCTCATTCTTATTATGAGGTATTAGGCTCTGGAGAAAACATTCCAAGCATTGTGTGTATATTACACATGCTAGGTCAAAATGCATATACATACATACATACATTCACATACATACATACATACATACATACATACATAAATACATACGTACATATACTTTAGCTGAATGTCAATGTAGTCTTAAGAGAAAGCCTATTTTCTTAATCAGGAGATATTAGATTTCTGTTAATAACTAGCCTCCTCCATTTCCTTGAAACAGTAGAAGGTATCTCCCCTAGTTATGAAGTGTCAGTAATTATTGAGCCAGGCACAGATAATATCAGGGAATATCCTCTCTCCTTTCCCATTGGGACAATTCTAGGTCTAAAAGGAAAAGGGAGTGTATCAGGCCACTGGGAAGATGATGGAACCAAGAGAATCAAATCCTGCCTCTCTTCCCTAGCACGGGAGAGTGTGACAATGGGAGGGAGCAGAAGGAGAGGCATATAGATCTGAACTGACTGTGGAGTGACAAGAAGACAGGAGACAAAAGACAAGCATCTAAAGACACAATGTATTAGAAAAAAAGAATATAAAAATGAATTTTAAATTGATTTAAAATAAGCATAGACAAATTGAATCCATTTTTTGAGAAATTTCAAGGAAAATGAAATTTACAATCTTTCTAGGTTTTGTCCCATTTTCTATGTGCAGACAATAGCAGTGGGTAAGGTATGTTAGAACAGGTACTACAGAAGGTGTCATGTTACGCAACTCACAGTGCCTCATAATCCCAATATCTTCCTCCCTCTCCCCCACACCACTTAACCTTGCCCAGAAAAGCCAACTGTGGCCACCAAAGCATGGCTGGTAGGTTTGAACTTTGGTATTCCTAATGGATGGATAGTAAGACCTAGCAATGAGGAGTAGTTCTATGCTGGCATCTTATTGGTGGTGTATAAGCAGAAGGAATTGCTCACAAAGTGGAGGGCACTGGGGTATATTTGAGGTTACTGTTGAGGGGAAGTGGTATGTTGAGCAAAATTTTGGGTGGGAACAACTTGAAATTTGCAGTCAGAATGGCTTTTTTATGTACCTAAGTTCTGCCTAGAACTGGGATAGAACAAAGAGTGTATAGGCTGTTTTACAAGTCATTTCAGTGAAATGGATAATGAGGGTTCACTCTACAGGAGCAGTTTGAACTTACACACTTATTTAAGGTCATGGGAGGAAAGGAGAAGACATAGACACCAGCGTTGTTTATTTTTGCAGGTCTCCATCATTTGGCACAATTGTGGAAAACCTGCGACATCTTCATAATTTGATTCCATATTTCCATGGACTGATCAGATGCAACCTTAGAGTTGGTCTTTACCTGGCACTCTAAGGCATCCTTAGTAATTTGTTGGCAATGACTCTGAAGTTGAACCTTAACCAAAAAAAAAAAAAAAAAAAAAAAAAAAAAAAATTAAAGTTCGGGAAATAGACATATAAATGATTTCCACCTGTATTGAACTAATATAACTATATTTTTTTGAGTGAAAAGAAGAAATGAGCATAACACGTAACCACTTTTGCAGAAGAATCTTTACAGACAACTTCAGCTATGTTAGACTTTGGAGACCAGCATGAAATAGCTGGTGCTTCACCAAAGCCACTATTGAGGAGACGGAGTACGAAGGTACCAGCTTCTGCTGGTATTACTGCTAGAGGTTCTAGTGTCTGGTTACCAATTTATTTTAGTGTGTACTGAGGTATCCTGATCCAACCATAGTGGGTATGAGGCCCTGGCTGGAGCAGCGATAGCTTGTGCTTTGGACAGTGTTGTAGGCTTAGCACATCTTGGAGCTGATACTGTAGCTTTAACTGCAAGGTTTTGAAAGTGCTGGCTCCATTTCTTTTCTGCTTAGATTAACTACAAGATGTCCTAATATCTAGAACAATAAGAATGAGAATCTTAAGCCCGTGGGTTGAAGAACAAAGCAACGTCAAACAGCTCTGTCACCCTTTCTTGCACCTGCAGGTTGCTGTATAAGAAATTACCCCATAACTTAGTGACAGCAACAATAAAATAACTCCTTCTTGCAGTTTATGTGGATGGCCACGGTTCAGTAGTAGTTTAGCTCAGGAGTTCAGTTAAAAATATGGGTAAGAAGCATTTGTCCGAAGGGTTCATTGAAGCTGGAGAACCTACATCCAACATGGCTGCCAACTTTGTTTCTACGTAGAGCTATGTGTACCCGAGTAACAGGTGATTATCTTTCAAAAGAGCAAAAAAAGAAGTCACAGATAGAGAGGTGCAATGGAAATTTAAAAAGTGCCTTGGACCTCTACTTATCCCCTTAAATCTCTGATATCACACTATAAATAAATCTAGGTAGACTATTGAATAGTGATAGCTATAGCATATGTAATCTAGAATATGAGTTATCTATTATAGCAGTGATATTATCCCAAAAGTAGCAGCATAAAAGAAAAAGCAAGCAAGCAAACAAATAAACAAACAAGAACAAGATTAACAGACAAACCCCCAAACTACTTAACTAAAAAAAAAAAAAAGCAACAAAAATGTGTTTACTACTTCTGGTGATTTTAATATGCTTGGCCTATGGGAAGTGGCAAATTTTGGACATGTGGCATTATTAGAGGAGGTGTAGCTTTGTTAGAAGAAGTATGTCACTATGGAGGCAGGGCTTCGAGGTCTCATATATATGCCCAAGTCTGGCCACTGTGATCCAGGTGTTCCTCCTGGCTGCCTGTGGAAGACAGTCTTCTCCTGGCTGCCTTCAGATCAAGATAGAAAACTCTCAGCTTCATCAGCACCATGTCTGTTTGCATGCTGCCATATTTCTCACCATGATGATAGACAAAAATCTCTATATCCATAAGCCAACCCCAATCAAATGGTTTCTTTCATAAGAGTTGCCTTGTTCATGATGTCTCTTTGCAGCAATAAAACCTTAACTAAGACACTACCTTACACTGTTTGAGGAATTTAACAACAGCTTAGCTGATTGGTTGTGAGAGTTGTAGTTCAGAGCCTGACTGATACTAGAGGATCTACTTATAGCCTGGATCACTCAGTTGTCTGCCATATTGTCCCTGCAGGTTAAAATTTATTCCTGGTTATACAAATCTCTCTGCATGGCTGAGAAAAAGGCAGAAGCTGTAATGTCTTCCGTGAGTAAGTCTTAGATGAAATATCCTGACATTATCCCATCCCCCACCACCAACAGGCAATCTCCAAAAAACCTGCAGTCCTGGGAAACAGATAGGCTACCCACAGAATTCACCCCTCCTTCCTTTAATCCATATCCAGTCCCTTAGTTTCATCCCTAACTCTGAGGCAGGCCGCCTGCTGAGCTTTCTGTTCCTTGTCCCTATCTCCAGTGGATCACGCAGATTATTTTCTCCAACTTTCTTACCAACTTATCCTGTTATCCCAAACCCCAAAGTACAGCAGGCAATCTCTGAAACCCACCATCCAAACCTACCAGAGAAGCAAGTAGGCCATCTCAGCAGGTGTGCAGGCTTTAGATCTTCACTCTCTCTTCTCCTCCAAATTCAAGCCCAGCTTATCCCCATCTCTGTTATAGACTACATGCTATGGACTCTCCTCACTCTGTGTCCCAATTCCCAGCAAACTAAACAGATCCTGGTGGAACACACTGCTTTGCCCATTATGGTGGACCCCATTACTTCACCAACACCCCATTTCCAAGTGTCAGCTCCTAATACTTGAAACACATCTTACTTAGAACTCCAATGATCACACCTAGCAGCAAGCCTGAAGATTTGTCCACAAGTCAACTCGCAGCTATCCCTGTTTCTTAAAACAGAGAGACAATAGAAATGAAAAACACCCACATAGCAAAGACAAGACTAGACATCATCACCTAGAATTACAACCATCCCAAACCTAGATGCCTAGATACAAGTATAAAAACACAATCAGTAACTTCCAGCACAATATGTCTCCATGACATCCCAGCAACCCTACCACAGAATAGGCCCTGAGAATTTCAATGTAGCTGAAGTACAAGAAAAAAGACCTTCATGTAGTCTTTATGTATATGATAGGAGTCCTTAAAGAGGAAATGAATAAGTTTCTTGAAGAAATCTATAAAAACACAAACAAAAGATGGAAGGAAATGAATAAAACCAAGACTGGAAAAGAATGAAAAAAAAAAACCCAAACTGAGGGAAATTTGGAAAATGACAATTTAAGGAACTCAGAGAATATCAGACATTGTACACAAAATAGAAGAAATAGACACCTCAGTGAAAGAAAATGCTACATCTTAGAGAGGAAGGAAGGAAGAAAGAAAGAAAGAAAGAAAGAAAGAAAGAAAGAAAGAAAGAAAGAAAGAAAGAAAGAAAGAAGAAAGAAAAAAGAAAAAAGAAAGGAAGAAAGGAAGAAAGGAAGAAAGGAAGAAAGGAAGGAAGAAAGAAAGAAAGGAAGGAAGAAAGAAAGAAAGAAAGAAAGGAAGGAAGGAAGAAAAGAGAGGAAGAATGAAAGGAAGGAAGGAAGGAAGAAAAGAGAGAAAGAATGAAAGGAAGGAAGGAAGGAAGGAAGGAAGGAAGGAAGGAAGGAAGGAAGGAAGGAAGGAAGGAAATCTGGTGCAAAACAACCAGGACATCCAGGACTCTATGAAAGCAACAAATCTAAGAATAAAGAATAGGGGAAGAAAAAGAAACCTGGGTCAAAAGCACTGAAAATATTTTCAACAAAATCATAGAAGAAAATTTTCCTCACTTAAATAGAGAGATATCTATAAAGGTACAAAAGGCATATAGAACACCACATAGAATGAACCAAAAAAAATTCCTTGCTGGACATAATAATCAAAATACTAAATGTATAGAACAAGTAAATGTAAATGAATATAAAATATAGCAATATAACAATGAATATGAAGGCTGCAAGGGGGAAAAAAACAAGTTACCTATAAAGTCACACCTATTAGAATGACACCTGGCTTCTTCTTTTTTTTTATTGATACAAAATTAAGGTTTTATTTGGTTATAACATACTATGTATCAATTTCTTTTAAGGTGTTATACCTATGTAATTCTTTTTTTCGATGTATATTTATTTTATTTGATATATTTTTATTTACATTTCAAATGATTTCCCCTTTTCTGGTGCCCACTCCCCAAAAGTCCCATAAGCCCCCTTCCCTCCCCCTGTTCTCCCACCCACCTCCTCCCACTTCCCTGTTCTGGTTTTGCCTTATACTGCTACACTGAGTCTTTCCAGAACCAGTGGCCAATCCTCTGTTCTTTTTGTACCTCATTTGATGTGTGGATTATGTTTTGGGTATTCCAGTTTTCCAGGCTAATATCCGCTTATTAGTGAGTGCATACCATGATTGATCTTTTGAGACTGGATTACCTCACTTAGTATGATGTTCTCCAGCTCCTTAATGGAGACTCTAAATTCAGAAGACCTGCACACAAGTTCCACAAACTCTAAGAGACCACAGATAGCAATCCAGAATACTATATTCAGCAAAATGTTGAACCAGAATATGTGGAGAAAATATCCATAATAAAAAGACATTCAGTGATAAAAACCAAATTTAAGGAGTATTTGTCTACAAATATATCCCTCAGAAGATGCTAGAAAAAAACCCCAACAATCTAAAGAGGTGAACCACACCCAGAAAAATACAAGCAATCAAAAAATTCCAGACCAGCAAATGAAAAGAGATCACACACACACACACACACACACACACACACTCACTCATACTCATGCATGACTCCAACAAATTGAAATACATATCCTTTTATCCCACAAGGTTTTTGTGTGTTATTATAGCTTCCAGTTTAGTGTTTTTATGGAATTCCTGAGAGTACACAGGAGTGGGACTCTGTATCTATATCTGTTTCTTGTACCTTTGGGGTAGGGCTGCTTTCTTTCTGTTTATTTGTTTTCTCCTATCCAATGGGTTAGCTTTTGTTTTATTATACTATATTACATTATCATTCTTTAGAAGCATGTACATTTTCTAATGAGAAACAGAATGGTGATGGATTGGATGGGGTGGGGAGGGTGGGAGGAATTCAAAGTGGGAGAAGAACAGAAAACAACTATCAGAATGCATTACAAAAACACATTCTATGTTCAATAAAAGAAAAAATTCTTAAAAAAGAAATATTCTATTAGTAACATTGGGAAGCTCTAGTTTTGGATTTACAGGGACTACACAGGGGCACGAATACTAGGAGCTAAAAGTCCAAAATGTCCCAGTCATACCAAGTCAACGTAACTTGTGTCATCAGAAGCTTACCTAATACCAGATGAGAGGACAAGCCCTGAGAGCCCAACAGTTGCCCACGTCATCCCAGCTGGCTCCAGGGCTATGAGCAGTAAATGAGGATTTGTTGTTCCTCTGGCAGATTTGTTTTGTTGTTATTGTTGTTGTTGTTGTTTTTTTTTTTTGAGTCTCAATAATGTGCTGATTCAGCAGATGGAATACCATTCAAAGAAATGTAGAGGGGTTATGCGTTAAAGTTGCCCCAAACATCTTTTTTTGGATTTGGTTTTTTAAGACAGGGTTTCTCTGTATAGCCCTGGCTATCCTGGAATTCACTCTGTAGACCAGGCTGGCCTCGAACTCAGAAATCCTCCTGCCTCTGCCTGTGCTGGGATTACAGGTGTGCGCCACCACCACCCGGCTAAATGTCTACTGTTGCCCCAAACATCTTTAACCCCAGTTTCTCTAGCAGCTTATATTCAGATCCACAGAATCAATGCCTTTCGGAACTTAAAATGCAATATTTTCTACTTATTTAAATATGTGAGCCTGAGAGTTTGATATTTTTGAGAACCATGGCACTGACACCAGAGTCCTACAAATATAAGGATGACTCCATTGTGGCTCAGTTCCACTGTTAAACAGTGGACTGTGAGGTTATTTTATGCTGATGCGTGTAGGTGGAATTGGGGGTTTTCCTTGTTGCTTACCTAGTAGTCCATTCTCCAAGTGAACACACTGTAATTTATTCTATTCCTGATGATAATTTGGTTAGTTTATAATATATGGTTTACAAGTTGGGGGTATCATAAGTAGACACATGCTTCCCTCTTTTAATGACTTGATATTTTTTTTTAAGAATACAGTAGAAATGAAATAATTGTGCATTTATCTTGATCCAACTTGCTATTTTCATCATTGCCAAAACCCAAAATTCATATTAGAGCTTTTTCCTAATAGAAGATTAGGCATCAGGCTTGTGTTTGTTCTGTTACAGAGAGAGAGAGAGAGAGAGAGAGAGAGAGAGAGAGAGAGAGAGAGAGAGAGAGAGATTGAAAAAAATAAAGAGAAAATTTTTGATTTGCAAGGCAGGTTAATAAAATATTCACACTATTCTTTAGATCTTGGGCTTTTCTGTACAATCTAGCTTCTCTCTCTTTCCTTTTCTTCATTGCCTCCAATCACTTGTAGATAGATGTGGATTTCTAAAAGCATTTAAGCAGACCTCAGAAGGGGATATTTTTCATGAAAGTGAAGATAAAGTCAAGTGATTTTCAATTTTCTCCAAATGGCTTCTTTCCTGGGAAATAGTTTCAGACTTTCATAAATATGGACACATTTGTTTGTTGTCTCAAATTTTGTTCTGCTTATTACAGCCTGCTCCATAATTCTCCCTAAGCCATAATGAAGGCCACTGAGGCTGTCACAAGCCACATCTTCCCCATGCTTAAGACTCTGTGGCCTTGCCATTAGAGGCAACAGAACATTTCATCTGCCAGTGGTGATGGGCAAGTTTCAATTTGTGCTGGACAGGTACACAAAATGATCTCCAAATGGCAGGTTGTAGACTGTTATTTTATGGACTATAGGCTATTGAAATCATTTTCATACAAGGACTGTCAGAGGCCAATCTCCCTACACACTACAGGCCGTATTTTCAGGAAAAAATAAAAGTCTGAAAGCTAGCTGCTTCAAATTGTTCTTTGGATAAGCTACCAGTCAAACCAGTTTTGAAAGAACATTTCTACTCTTGGTAGAAATAAGAAGTCAGTTCCCCAGAGGCTACTAATGAGTGACTTCCAAGAGCCTGTTCTTAGGAGCCCTTAATGTCTCAGGCAGGTAGATTCTACTTACTGCTACAGAGCAGGTCCTAGCTGGTTAAGTTAACTAAACCTTAGGACTTTGCAATCTGAACATCCTTGTCCACACACCATGAATAAGGCCAGCCTGATTAGCACATCTTACTCCAATTACTTAATTTTGAACTCTATTAGGAGCATAGATTATCTCAATTTTGTAGAACCTGAGAACATAGATGTTTGGGATTACAGGTAACTCTCATCTGTATCAAGTCATACCCTATAGTGACTGGAAAGTGTGTTTGTTATAATTATGGACTGACATTTCTTCATTTTTCTGAGTTGTGCTGGGGAAAAATGAACATCTCTTTGTTATTTGTGCCCATTTATGTAAATGTGGACCCAATTTCTGCAACCATTCCAAACTGGGGAGGCCAGAGAATGAGTCTGTGCCTCCATTTAGGATGACTTGCAAAAGAAACCAATAATTAGCCCTGAGTTGGGGGTTTGTGCTTCTCCCCGTCTAGGCAAACTGGACTGAGACACCGAGCTTGCTGTTTGCATCTCATTCTCTTTGAGGCAGAAAACTCACTCAATAGGAGTCGTTTGCATTTCTATTTGAGCAGCCTGGAGACAAATATAGGAAAATGAATAGCTTTTTAATTTAATTGGCTTCCCAGTGTGAATCCAAAAATAGAAGGCACAATCCATCTTGGAATTACTGAAGGGCTCGCTGGAGTCCAAATCCCAGCCAAGGCATCCCACCTCCCTCAGAGTGTAAACATTTTCCTCCCCAGTGCCAGACCTCCCTACTGGACCTTGGGCACTATAATCCCAAATGGATGCTTCAGAACATTTATTCTTCTATTATTAGTTCTGACTGGTCTCTCTTCTTAAACTATTAACTGTATAACATTTATAAGGATATATTGTATATTTGTGTGTAGTTCTTTCCATAATCAGATTATATTCACTGAAGAAAAGAAACTAAGGCTGCTTGGTTTTTGTTTGTTTGTTTCTTAGTTTTATGTGTATGAGTGTTTTGACCACATGTTTCATGTATGTCTGTGTAGGCCTGGTACTATTGGAGGCCAGAAGAGGGCTTTAGGATTCACTGGAACTGGAGGTACAAACTGTTGTAAACTGTGGTATGGGTGTTGGAAATTGAACGTGGGTCCTGTGAAGAACAGCCCTTGCTTCTATTCAAACCCAGCCCCACATCTGGAGATAGATGCATGTAAGGACCACTGCATCCCTTTATTTGTTCTTCTCTATGTGGCCACTTTGAGTTAGCCTCTTTTCATTGCTTTTCCCTATTGCTTGTTTCTTTAAATGGAAATGTTGGGGATGGGCAGCTAGGTTGTGCTTGTTGGAGCTGCCAGAGGATGGTTTTGAACCTAAAATGACATTAATACAAGCACACAGTCTCTTGTGGAATCTAAAAATAATGGGACTTAGACCAGAGATATAGTTCAGTGGTGATCACTTGTCTGAGAAAAATGGACTTAACAGAAATTGATAATAGAACAATCATTACTAGAGACCAGAGGCTCTGAAATACATTGGGCAAGGAAGCGGAGAGATTGAGCAATTAATTCATAGTGGCAGTTAGACTGTGGGATAAACTCCAGCTTTCTATAGAGCAGCACTGGTGACTATAGCTAATAATAATAATTTATACTATATATCAAAATTACCAAAAGAAAAGACTTTGCATGTTCTCTTTGCAACAAAATGATACATAGTTGAGGTTATGGATAGACCAAGTAGCATGACTTGGTCATTCTACAACATATATGTGTAAAGAAACATCAAACTGTACCCATAAGCATAGATGACTATCATCTATCAGTTAAAGACAAACTTAGAGAGGAAGTCCTGGCAGAGAGGAAGACAGAACAGGCTTGATGCCTATCTGTGTGGGAACTGGAACAGCCCTTACCTTGGACATCTGTGAAGACCCTTCATAATGAGGCAGCTTCTCAGTCCACACTTTTAGCTAAACCACTGCTTCTTGGGTAGAGGGAATAAATTTCTATTTAACATGCATGATAATTAGAAACACTTTGTACAAAGGATTCCAATCAACTTTCCGTGATTATGCATATACGCTCATATGCTCATGCCCACACGTGGGGGTCGACTGGCTTTTTATCTTTCTCACCTTTGGGATTGCTTCTGCCTTCCTTTAGGAGCTGTTAATAATTAATAGTAGCACCAGCATTCATAAGCCAGGAGTAATATGTTTTGATTTTAGTGTTTCTTTTTATGAATTATGGATAGCATCAAAATGTGATTTTTTTTTTAAGTCCAAGAGAGGAAAAGAAGTTGATGGGAGGTCAGAGAAGATGAGAGGGCAGATGACCTTGCTTTGCCATCCTCACCAGTTTAATAAATAGCGTTGAGCTTGAATTTGAGACACTGTACTCCTGTTCTTCACCACATCTTCCCTTGTGGGTGGGAAGAAGCAACTGCAGCTGGAATACAGATTTATAACTAGAGCCTTGAAACCCTTCATCTGCAAGGGCATGTATTACCACTCAAAATAAGTCCTTTCTAGATGTCACTCAAAAGAGTAAACCCCAAAATTGCTCCTTGAATTGAAACACTCAAGTTTTGACTAGACCTAGATTCATAAAATAGTTTTCATGTTGATATTGTCACCAGCTTGATGTGGCTTTGAGCAAGGCAATGAACCTCTAGGGCTACTGATTTCTAAAATACTTAAACAAGAGCAGATGTTTCTAGCAAATATGACTGTCCCAAGAGTAAAATTAAATTCTGATGATTAAGAAACAAACTCAAAGCCACCTATCTGTTGAAAGAAGCCACCAAGAGAATGAAGGCACAAATTACAAACAGGGAGAGAGCACTCAATATATTTCCTGTAGGAGTTCTATCTATGGTTTAGGAAGAGCACGTATAGCTGAATGGAGGAAAAGAATATGTTGAATGAAAAGGTATTTTTGTAAATACATTATAAAATTATTCACGCATGGCCAATAACTACAAAAAGGATACTTGACATTACTAGTCATGAGGGAAATGCAACATAAACCCATAATGAGAGACAATGTGGAGTAATTGTGTTAGCTGACAAGAATGTGAAAAGGGATAATTTATTAATGTTTAGCAGATTTTTAATGCTAAATATATACTTACTATATGATTGATCCTTTCATTTCTACGTATATAGCCAAGATAAATGAAATTTTGCCCTCACAATATGTGTATATGAATATTCAAAACAACTTTACTCAATGCCATTGCAATGGTTTTCTTATACTTGTAAATAAATGAATACTGTTACATTTATTCAATTAAGCACTATGTATTTCATCCAGCATTTATCTTTAGGCATTTCAGGTGAGAGAGAAAATTTAGTTCTTGTTACTCCACAAGGGCTGGAAGCAGAGGTTCCAAATATACACATTTTATTGCACATGAATAACTGTCACTGTGCATTTTCATCTTGGAGTATGAACCATAATCTGGACAGGGCTTTATAAAAACTCTCTTTCTAGTTTCAGAGATGAAGAATAACTGGGAGAGACTAACTGGACCATACCGAGCAGTATATAACTTATCCACTTTGCTCAGTTGTTGTCTGTCACAGTTTACTGCCACTGTCCCACCCAAACCATTTCAGAGTGTGCTGTCTCTGCATCCCTCTGCCTAGTTCTGCCTACAGCAGACAGAGAGTGCGTGCGAATCAATGCCTCTCAGCACACCCTCTAAACAACAACTGATGAGAGTTAAGTATTAAAAAGTAGGAGAAAACTGAGGAGTTACCTACGTGTTCCCAGAGTCACCAGCAAAATGAACCAATAGTGCACTAATGACCCAGTGACCCTCTATTCACTACCTCTCTTGACTGTGACTCCTATTCCCTACTCTCCATTCCATGTCACAATTAGTGTTTCCTGAGATCATAGCCCCCTACCCTATAAGCCGCATAGAGTTGAATGCTTGCCCTATAGTGTGATTTAGGAAGTACTAACTTAAGAGTAACTGATAGTCTGTTTATCTCAGTCTGATGCCTAGTAATAATATCTTACTTTACAAAGAAGAAGAAGAGCCCATATGCCCATTGTGTTAGAAAGTTCCTACTTATTCCTATCTATGATATCAGATGTGTGAGTGATTTGGAATATGACAGCAAAGTGGCTACTGCTACTACTTCTGGCTGAGAGCTGGCATTTCCTGAAATATGCTTAAAGAAAATAAATGAGAGTTGGTGTGAGATCTGGCTGAGTGCATTGCAGCTCTGTATCTCTATAAAAGGCATGTGGAATTGATAGTTTAGCAATCCTAATTTGGAAATCTGAAATCTCAAGTGATCCAAAATACAGAGTGGAAAATTCCATACCTGATCTCATGTGACAAGTTTCCATCAAATCATAAGCACAAGAAAATATTATATAAAATTATCTCCCAACATATGGCTACTGCATGAATCATGGCATCTTTTTTTCCCAACTTGGGTCCCATCTCATTATGTATATGCAAATATTTCAAAATCTGAAACTCTTCTGGTTCCAAGAAATTCACATAAAGGGGTGTTCAACTTGCACTTTGTAGCCTCTTAAAAAGAATAATAATGTTATAGATAATAATAATAATGTTAAAGATAACCATATTTTGATAAAAAATGTTTTCAACTGATTGTTGGGCGCAAAGGGCACATTGTAAGACAATAAATATAACCTCTTATTTATTTGGGTTTTGTGGTAGATATATTTCTCATGTACCAGGTGCCTTTCCCTTGCATCACTTCCATACTTGTCCAGCTTCCCACACAGCTCAGAGCCAGTTGAGAACTACATTCCAGCTTAAGGCCTATATTCAGAGCCCACTTTATGGTAACGACTAGTCCTCACAGGGACTATCCTGTCTCCTGTAATTACTCACAAGGTACTTTATTTGGAGAAAGAACTCTTCCATCTCTGCTCTCTGTCCAGTTCTTCCATTGCCTCAAAGAGGAGGCATGCTGAGTCACTCTTGTGCCTGACACACAACTTCTTTCCCCGCAGAGCTAGAGTTTAAATGTTGGTTACTCCTCCATATCAATGCAGTAGTCTTTATGTTTTGTGCAGTAGTCTTGTGTCAAATATTGTCACCAGTCTTCCTGAATGCTTTTTGTGGTCCTCATGTCGGTGCAAGATTAAACATATTTTTGGGTTACTAGCCCTAGGGGAAGGAGGACCTTTAATAAAATAATTGGAACAAAAGGAGAAAATTCCCCTTCCAACCTCCTTTTCACTCAAAATATATTTCTACACACAGTAGATCAGAGTTAAGCAGCAAAGATGTTGGTCAAAGAGGCAGATCATCCATCTTAAATAGGAGTATTTGAAAAGTGTCCGAGTTTTGGTAAGAGTTGAAAGATAAGTGAAAATAGAGAGTTCAGAGTTTATTTATTCAGGGATGAGTAGATGGAAGGAAAAAATAAACAAACAAACAAACAAACAAAAACAACGACGACGACGACGACAAAAGCAAAAACAAAACCAAAAACCAGATTCAGAAACAACTGAGCCTGAAAGGAGTGAATTGGGCTGAGCCAGGTTGACACCATGGCAGGCTGCACGCTAGCAGTTCAAGAGACCAGGCCTAAGTTTCTACTTCCTGGGCAAGTCAGTTACTGGAAAAATGAAGAAAAAAAATAACCCTTCCCCAGCCTGCAAATGGACAGTTAGCCAAGCTTGCAGCCAAGAGGTCAAGAGCTATACATCCTTTGCATGAAGCAAGAATAGTTAGTCAAGTATGCTTAAAGCAAACCCCTAACCAATCATAGCATCACCCACCCCAGAGATAGAACTCACTTAATCAAGATATAGATCATCTATCCCTCTCTAATGTTCCTCTTTTGGGTTTTAAAACTGAATTTGCAAATTCAGTCAGGGTCCTTTCATCCTGATGGAATTGGGCTCCTTCATGCAGGAATTTGTTTAATAAACACTCTCTCCTTTTGAATACTATTTGGGTCTGGGATATCATTCTTCAGCAATTCATGGATCCTAACAAGCCATTAAGATAAACTTGTCAATTAGAAGTCTAAAGTACCTAGATTATATTATTTTCTTAAGCTTAATAGCTAACATGTAACATAGGAAGACAGATGAGTATTTGCCTTAAATGGGCTTCAGGGATTTTCCACTTATTAACTGAAAGGATAAGCCACGTGTCATTGCTTGCTCTTACTATTCACATTTTATTCAAAGGAGACCAAAGTAGGTGAATTTACATTGAAATGACTCGTGGACCTTGGAAAAATTATGTTAGAGCAATTATTCTCAAACCAGGCAAGAGATTATTATTAACTGAGGAAAGTGAAACTGATAGCAAATCTGAGATGGGACACTCAAACTTTTAAATTCCCCCACAGGTAAATCCTGCATTGGATGTTGCAGTTTGTACTAAAGCCATTAGTCTTGGTAACAGAGGTCATCACCTGAAAAGCCATCCCCTTGGCCCTGCTATATACCATTAAGTGTTTAAGTAGAGGTGATACAGTCATAGGGTAGTGGAGTTGGCTTTGGGAATCAATAAACTGTCTTCTGGCTTCTCTTAGAGCAGAGTAAAATCAGAGCTATAGATTCAGGCATGGTTCTGCTGAGATGTGAGCAGTATGTGAGAAACTTGCTTTGCATGACACTAGAGGACAGCTTTTATATTTTAACATTTTGATTAAAAAGCCCTTTCCTTCCTTTATCTAAAATATAAACTCAAATCACAATATTGTATTTTTTTTCCAATAATAAATGGCTGTAGACATCATTGTTTGGTAAGACTGACAGGTTTTCCTTATCATTTCTTTGATTAAAGATCCAGAAACCTTCAGGTGTCCCATTGATGGCTTCTTCCCACGTTTGACTGAAACACAAAACAAAAAGGCTGTAAGTGCCAAGGAGCAGGCAGGTGTGTTTATTTTGATTCTATCTGTAGTTGCTATTTATTCTGCTCTTAGAGGACCGGCTTCTTCATGCTGGGAACGGCAAGATTTCAGAACTTGTAGATGATTTTAGCTTAAAAATGCTTTATTCCTGCTTCATGTCTTCCCAACTTTACCTATTCGAATCCTGAGATAATCATATTTCTGAGGGTGTAGTAAGCTTGAATTAGGTGTTTCGTGTGAATCAAGCTAGAGCCCTGATCTATCTTGTAGACCTTGTGGTTAGTAGCAGAAGAAGGAAGCTATGGTCAAAACCAACCTCCTCTGTGTCTGGAAGTTGAAGTCTTGGTTCTGATTCAGGTTGAATCTAGCTGACTTTCCTAGTGTTTGTTTGCAGTCTTACCTCAGTGGGCTCCTGCTGGGATAACTGCTCTCCGGGCACATTTTCCACAGGCTTCCAAATGAAGCATCACAGGAAGAGAAAGCAGGTTACTGGCTTTTCAAGTTTCTGCTTGCTTCAAAGTTGCTGTTCTTCCATTGGCCAAACAAGAACCACAGCCAAGTTCAGCATCTTAGGTCATTACCAAAGCCAGGAGAGCAGTGGGAAACCGGGGCTATTAGTGTGATAAGTGTATTATAAATATCATAGTGAAAAGTGATGGCTTGTATGAAGGTTATAGAGGCACCATTATTCTCCCTGTCACTGATGAAAAATGGGATAGCTGTCTACAAACAAAGAATGGGCACACGCTCAGACTGTATTAGTGAATGCAGCTGAGTTGAGAGACTGTGTTGCGAGGAGGTGACATTTTTTATTCTTTTGGGGACCTTTGAGATCTCTTCTTTAAATCTCATAGGAAGTATACGAGGATAATCTTAAAGATACTGCCAACTGGGAGATCTTTCTAGAAATGAACACTGCTTTTATGTTTGATGTTGCGATTGTGATGTAAGAGCTGCCCATATCCCATGGCTGGAATTCATCTTCAGAAAGATGACAGAAGCCAAGAAAAATTATTTGTCTCCAAGATATGTGCTGTATGCTCTCTCCTTCCTCCAAAATCCACATGGGTTTCTTCCATTTTATAAGTTAAAGATTGTAAGTTTTCCATAGGCCCATGATCAGATGAAAACGACAATTGTATCATGAAGTGATGCTGATTTTGACATGTTCAATTTGCTTATAATTATTGCAGGTTAGTTCATATTAAAACAGTAACAGGGACATTCATGGAGATAAGGGCCCTCAAGCTCTTACCTGTGAAGCCTGTCACCACTTCTGTATCCTCTTCAGTTCCTGACAATGTATGAACCCCCTCAGTTTTACACCCCTTCTCCCGATAATGCCAGGATATCTACTATACCAACCTGTCCATGGACCTGTATTTGTATTTTACCTGGAAAAGTCTCTTTAAATGATGGGTTAAAAAAAAAATCTCATGAATAACACACTTGGACCTTGCCAAAATTCTAACAAAATGTCCTGTTTTCTCTGTTGATGAATAGCCTGAATTCTTTGGAAATCTCATTTGTCCTTAAGCCCCTTTCTTTCTAATTAAAACTTTTGTATGAGAATTTGTACATGTTTTCAGGTTTTATTTCTATCATCACTAGACCAAGACCTCTCATGTTTCCTATTAATATAGAAAGCACATCTCCTTTCATCTCCTTTGAAATGTGGTCTCACTATCTAGTCCTGGCTGGCCTCAAATTTATAAAGATCCACTTGCCTCCCCTCCCCCATCCCTACCTAGTGCTGAGATTAAAGGTGTGTACCGCCACACCTGTCCATCATTTTAAGCATAAAAGCAATGAAGGTAAAGCTCTTGAGGCTACATCTAACCTTTTAGAAGCTGGTAGTTTGAAGTATAATGGTTGGAAACCACATTTTTTTTTCTCTAAGGAATGTTTCCAAAATTTTAATGACTAAGGTGGCACGGGAGAATTCTCAGTCCATTCCCTCAGCCACTATTTATTAAGTGACTAGTAACACAACAGACTATTGAGAATGGCACAGCTGAGAAAGCTGAAGCCGCCAAATGCCAGAGCTAAGTACAGCTAAACTTTGTGAAGCAGCCCTGTGTTCCTTGGTGCTTATAATGGGAACCCTTGAGTAGACACAAGAAATGTCATCTGAGGGCCTACAATGACTTCCTCAAACCTACTATATCCAAAGCTTCATTTTATTGCAGCCCAGGATCCACTTTCATTTGTGAGAAGCACTGACTTATAATTAGGTTTTTGAATCTAAATTTCATTGAAACATTGATGCAATTGGTCCTATTTATAGAATACTTTAGCAGTAGCCATGGGTCTATAATTATCTCTGGGTTTAAAATTGATATTAGATGGAGACACATAACTGTAGTGGTTAAAAATCGAGGAGACAAAATATCCTTATGATAAAATTCTTTGGAACCAGGAAAGATTTTAAGGATTAGGTCTTATTATTTTGCTAGAGAAGTGTGTGGATCTTTGTATCTCAGTTGATACAAGTTTTAAGCAGTGTGAAAGGGAGAAAACTATGAACTCTTGAAACAGCCTTCTGTAGACATGCTGTTATACACATCCAACTATTGGCCCTCTGTAAAAGTGTTTAATGGCACTGTGGCATCTATTAAGCATTCTCTGTGTTAAAGGATATGCTGCTTATAATCTGCTCCTTTCTATTAATGGTGACCCACCCATCATTGCCAAAGTCATACTAACTCAACTTCCTTTAAGATTTTTGCCAAACATGTGGTCCTCTCCCTGGCAGTATGTCACCTCTCCTGGGATCATGCTGGAGATGAGGACCTCCAGCCTGCCGAGAAGCCAGCTCTACAAAGGGTCTCTCAACCTAAGAAGCTGTTTTCTGTCAATGTTGTACAACCTAGAGTTTTCTGAGAAGAAGAACATCACTTGGTAAAAATGTCTCCATCAGAGGGCTTGTCGGAAAGTGTGTGAGGACATTTTCTTGATTAGTACTTGAGGTGGAAAGTCTCAGTTCACTGTGTGTCAGGGGGGTGTCATGTCTGGACAGGTGTTCCTGGTTTGTATAAGAAAGCAAACTGAGCAATCCAGGAGGTACAAACCAGTAAGTGATACTCTTCTGTCTCTGTTTCTGCCCTTTTGAGTTCTTTCCCTGACTTCCCTTAATGATGTAGTATGATCAGAACATGCAAGCCGAGCAGCCTCTCCTCTTCCAGTTGCCTGTGGTCTTGGTGTTTTATCACATCACAGCAACAGAATAGCAAAATAGGACATTTGCACAATGGAATCACATCACGAGCTTTGGAATATTTTAATGGCAAGGGTCACTAAACCAATTCAGTTAGTCTTTGTTTGTGGCTGCAAGAGTCTATTCTTTAAGTTCTAGGTGATGCTCTGACTGGAGGTTCAAGGTGAGGCAGGGTGAATCAAAAGTTTTTATAAGTATTTGATATTTGCAACAAGTTGCCATTTGAGTGTGACAGGAAAAAAAGCAATGCAAAAGAAAGTTAAGTGCCAAGTAGCCTCAGTGTGACTTAGAGCTGGCAGGCTTTGGGAAGTGCTCAATATGAAACTCAATGTTGTCAACCATGCTTCTGTGATAAAAAGAAGAACAGCTCCTATCTTCCCTGATACTCTGGTAAATATTACCGGTACTTAGTTGGCATTCTGAGAAATAAGAAATAAAGGCTAGTGAGTGCCTGAGTTCAATGAGGCAGAGCACTGTAGGAGTGGGGTGGCAATTGATGCCCAGATGCCCAGATAAAATTCCAAAGACCCTGTAAAATTCAAAGTTCAGATAAATAGTGGGAACCTGTGTTTTCATCATTTTAATTTGCTGTATTGTACAACCTTAGAATGAGCTCTGACATGGTGCTTTTTGAGGCTCAGAAGCTGAGGATGCTCTGAAAGGTTTAGTTTTGAGCAGGCAAATCTTTTGGAAGGGCAGGGTGCTTAGATTGAAGAAAGCTATGTGCAGTGGGTCCGACTCAGAGCTTCTCTCCATTATTCTGGTTTGCCCGGGTCTCTCCACCTTTCTCCCCTACCAGCCTTTGCCTTCCCTTCATCTTCTAAAGTGAACTCGACTTTGTGTTGGTGCTTTACTCACTGTCCCTGGTTCTAGAAAAAAGCTCTTGCTTTTAAAATAAGTTCAGATTCCCTGGTGTTTATGAAAAGGCTCTTATTTATTTACCACCTTCTAGTACACCACAGCATTGAGGATACATCCATAAATTTACATTTCTAAAATGCCCTTATTCTTCTTTATAACATGATAGACAATTTCCTGGGGCAAGAAACGGAGTGAGCCCAGGGTGTGGCGAGAAAACATGGGGGTGGAGATGGAAAACAGCAGCAAAGTGAGAACAAAAGCCCCATCCAAAACTCTCTCCCTCTGCTTGCTATAAAGAGCCATTTGCAGATGGTGGTAAGAAGGCAGAGAGCTCCCTCAAAACCACCAAGTTTGTTTATGCATGTTATTTTTCCCTAGAAAAGTGCCTGATGTACTTCTGAAGCAGTTTTTCAGCACTGCCTCAACCTACTCCCAAGCTTGGAGGTATAACAAGATCCAAAGGCAAGCCCAGAATGTCCTTTTCTTGATTGCACCGTGAACAGGAAAAGAAAAGAGATAATGGGAAATCTCAGGGTCTCTTGGTTCTTGGGACAATAGCATCAATGATAGCTGAGAACTTGTCTGAGTCTCAAGTCTCATCCTAGGGGAGTAATTGGACATCTCTGAGAGGCAGAATCCAAGAAATCAGCCAAGTGGTGCCTGTGCAGGCAGAAGTCTGAGATCCTTCTACCAACCAAAAGTCTAAGATTGTCATTAGACAGTGTTAAAAATCTATACAGAGCTTTTCCTTCTTTGCTGAAAGGCACTTATCAGATGTTCTCCATAAATTCCTTAATTAATGATATTTTTTGTTTTGTTACTATAAAAGTTTATGTGAACTTTTCTATTTTGGACATGTGTTATTTGAGTAACAAGAATCCATATTCTCCAATTATGATTAAAAGGATAAAAGCCATAAAGGCCAGGAAAAGTTTTCTATAACATTTAAAATTGAAATGGACATCCAGAATGGATCCCCTAAGATGACAGCTTAAGATATTGGGGGAACCATGAGTAAATTAACAATAGAAACATCATGAAACTTGTTACAGAAGTATTTCTGATACAATGCCAGTTTTGTATGATTTTTATATAAATGTCCTTGAGACCAAGGAAGTATACTTTCATACAGGGTGAGTACAGTATGTCACACCTACCATGGTTCTGAATATCCTGTTTAATTCCTTAGCCATTTGTAACTCTCTGTCCCTGGCCCCAGAACTCAGACCTATCATTCGAGGCACTCGTACTTGACTGAGAATAAACTCAGATGCGAGCTGTGTAGTGGAGACCAGAGGAACAAGAGAAAATCAATCCAACTTCTTTCAATCCGTATTCTTTGAACTTCACAAAGTCAACAGTCAAACAGAGGGAATCCTTTCCATCAGTTAGGACATTCTATACCTAGACCCAAAATTAGCTTAAATAGCGTTTGTCTTTTTTTTTTTTAATCACATATATGCACAGTAATAGAATTTAACTGAGAGTGAACATGTGACATCATCCATTCCTCTGTGATCCAAAAAGATATAACTTATCAGGAACAATACTATTCAGTTACTATCAAAGATGTTCAAGTGTAATTTTACTGGGTTATGATCCTTCCCATGAGTCTTTCTGATATCAAAGGACAGCTATTAACCTAATGGCTCTTGTTGAAACCTAGAGCTCCTTAGAGAGCTTAAGAACTATAGGTTCTAGACCTCTAGTCCTGTGCCCTTATAGATCCTGATATGTTAGAGTTTGGAGTAGCTTATGCACAAGATGCTGGATTCTAAGGAAGAGCCATGGCTAGGAGCTAGTGTCTTATCTAGTCCTGCCACTAAAATCATCACACTTTTAATCAAGTAGATCTCAGCCTTGGAAATAAATTAGGGTCAGCTGCTTCCTCTTCAAACCTCTGGTGATGCTGAAATTCTGTGCTAGCCTGTGAGTATTGTGAAAAAATACCCAAAGCATTAAATTTGAGAAGCAGGAAGTTTGATGAGTTTGATTCAGGAACAGTTTGATAGGCTTTCGTCTATGGTCGATTATACTCATTAGCTGTGGTGAAGCCCTGTAGCAGAGAAGGATTGTGGGGTTATGCAATTCACAGAAGCTAGGAAATGATAAATGAGAGGAAGGAGATGGGGGAGGGGTGTCCCCCCTGTGACCTAATACCTTCTACTAGTCTCTACCTCATAAAAGTTCCAACAACTCCCAATAATACCAAACCTTCAACATATGGATCTCTGATGGGCATTCCAGGCCCAAACTTTAGAATGTTCCATTTGCAGAGATTGGGACGCAATTATCTGGGGTAACTGTACAGAGCCATATTGGGGCAGTCTTGCACTTTGGGTCAGAGTTTGACTTTGGTCAAGGTTAACTTCTCCCAGATAGCCAGGATCCTGCTCCACCTAGGGCCGAGTGCTCGAAGTAAAGGTTAAGTTCATTGTTCCTCCAGGTCTAGGAATTCCTGAATTAAGCAGGTGACCCACCCAGCTGCAGGAGCAGTCAAGACGAGGACCTCCAAGAGAAGCTAGACAACTTCCACCGGAACTCAGCCTGGAGTCTGGGGGGAAGGGTTTGCCCAAACTGTTAAAAGGTCTGGCGCCATTAAAGTTTCTGGCTTTGATCAGTGAATATTGTCTTAGCCATACTTCTTTTCGCCCCTCTTCCCTATTTATTCCTCAGCTTCTGTTCCAGAAACCCACTTCGTAATAGCTGCAGGCAGCTATGGAACCCTACAGGTAACCAATGCATCCTGTTGCTCTGATTACAGTCACTGTGGGCATTTCCACCTCAACTCTAACTTCTGAAAACGGAAAGTGTAGAAAAGCTGGGTTTTTCATAGGCAGAGATTCTGACATTATCATAACTTGGAAAATGCTCACTTAAGAAAGGGGATGCGAACTGGTCATAACAGGCCTGTTTAATTAAAAATGTGGATGATTCAAGTAAGTTTCATGTGGGTGTATCTCTATACATGGGCTATATAGTAACTTAAAAGGAGAGGCTTGGTTCTTCATGCTGCACACAAGGTTGTCCTATCCTTTTCCACCCCTTTTCTCAGTTTATTTGACTTATAAAACTTGTAACTGTTGATGTTGGTTTTTTAAATCTCATTCTTTGAAAAATATCTTTTAGAAACTCAATAACCTCATTGCTACTTTTCTACTCTCCTTTTCAAAGGCCGCTTCTTTGAACCAACATTAGGAAGGAACATTGTCCTTTTGTCCCCTAGCTTCCTTAGAAGGAAGAATCTAACTTCAGCATTTTATTCCCAGTTGGGAAATTACCTCCTGTCTTAAAGATAAGCTTATGAAACTGTACTAGTTTGCAAACTCATTAAAAATATTTTAAAGGGGTATGAGCAGAAGCATCCCACTTTAGTGAAGGAAACTGCTTGGTGAAGACATGGAATGTTAAATGTAAGCTCAGAGAGTGTCTAGACGAAGCCAAAGCAATAGAGGCCATTGTCGTTGCTTCTGGTTTCCCAGCATGGCTCGATGTTAGACCCTATTGCTGAAGATGTCACAGATTGCAGAACATTAATCTTGAACCAGCCATAAAACTCTCCCTAATATCTAGCTTTTATAGTGTTCAAAAGTGCCATGCAAGCTTCAGTGGAAGAAAAGACATCAGTGCTCTTATCCAGCACTGGACTTTTCACGATATAACAATGTATGTACCCGTTAGGCAAGATGTAGCTACTGTAACAATAGTGGCAAAACTGTTTTGGGGGATGGCCAACTGTTCTGTGGATTGGATTTGAAGTATGCTCCATAACAGAAATTTCATGCCTGGTACTGTAAATAAGATTTAAAAAACCATGCCTGGAGAAGTTGTAGACCCCAGGGTAGTTGTTTTTTCTAAATGGCCAAGTTGTCAAACTGTCTTCTTAATATGTATGGACATATCTACACAGTTGTGAAGCTCCCAACTTTGGTCAGAAGAACATCTTACTTTAGTACCTACTACTTATTGCAGAAAGCACATTCCTATTCAAAGTCTTGAGGATAAGTAGCCGTGAGGGCTTGGCCACAGATGGATCATCAGTATCAATCTATAACCACCAAAGGCTCAGGAAGCATTGCAGAAGATGGAGCAGAAAGAATGTAGGAGATGGAAGGTCAGGAGCTTTTCTGTGAAATGCCATCTCCCAGGAAGAGATGTGACTCATGCACATGTGAACTCACACCAGGAAGGGATTATCTTCACAAGAGCTACACAGGATCAAGTCAGTTAAAAATTTAAATGTGAATTGTGGAGGGATTTCCAAGGCTTGCCCTATCCTTACCCCCAGCTCAGGATCTATTGGCAGTTGGTGGCTACTGGAAAAGGAAGAATCAGTTTTCTTTAGGGGTATGACCACTGGCAGCTTCTCCATGTCCAGTGGATGACCTCACATATGTGCACATATGGGCAACACTAGTTGGAATCAGTGGGTAGAAAGAAAGGAAGGAAGGAAGAAAGGAAGGAAGGAAAGAGAGAAGAAGGAAGGAAGGAAGGAAGGAAGGAAGGAAGGAAGGAAGGAAGGAAGGAAGGAAGAAGTAGGTCAGGTGTTGGAAGGGAGCTAATAAAGGAGGTCTTTGGGGGAATTGAGAGAGGAAGGAGAGAGGGACCAGTATGGTGAAGATGCTGTGAAATTTTCAAAGGGAAAAATCTGGTGTTCACATTACCTTCCTGTCTAGCTAATGGGTTCCAGGTCAACCCAATTCCCAAGTAAGGTAAGAAGAATTAACTACTGTGGTGCAGTCAAATCATCTAACCTGAAAACTAGTTACTTTGTATTGTATAAGTGTGATTTCTGTCTTTGTAAATCCTAAGATTTACAAAGAACATTCCTGTGTACCTATTGTCTCCCAAACTAGAAGCACTTGGTAGAAGGTTTGGGTCTTTGTTTGTTAAATTTGTTTCCCCACTTTCATCCTGGTAACATTTCTATAAGAATGCTAATGGATAACAAAGAGAGAGGGAAAGTGAAAATGAGGGCACAAGAGACAGTGAGAAGGAGAGAAAGAGAGGGAGAGCAAGAGATGGAGAGAGAATGCTAGTGGACTTATATTTGCTTGTCCTGCATAATGATACTTTCTCTAATACATATATGGTGATGATTATATCCTATAGTATATCACACACACACACACACACAAACACACACACACACAGTAAGAGAGAGAGAGAGAGAGCGAGAGAGAGAGAGAGAGAGAGAGAGAGAGAGAGAGAGAGAGAGAGAGAGAGATGCACTGTACTCATGTGAGCTTTTGTGTACGTCCTTGTGATGAGAATAAGGGTCTGAGCTTAGGATTCATTATAAAGATTTAAATTATGCCATTTGTAACAACATGGACAGCACAGGGGGCTATTAAGTTAACAGAAATAAGCTAGATACAGAAAGACAATATGGCACATTATTACTCATATGTAGAAACTAAAAGTTTAATTATATTGAAGAGGAGAATAGAATGATGGTCGCCAGAGGTTACAAATATGAGGGAGAAGGACGGCTAATGAAAGTGGAGTTTAAGATTCCAAAGTTCAATTTGAAAGGAAGAATTAGGTCTACCAAAGTAGGGAAACTTTATTCTGCGACATTTCATTATGTATTCAAAATATGTAGAAAAGAAGATTTGTAAGACTGTTCTTTTTCTGGTACTGGGCATTATACCCAGTCCCTTGCATGTGTTTGGAATATGCTCTGCTGTTGAACTCTGTTCTCTGTGCTTTTTATTTGAGACTACCTTGCTAAATTGCCCTGGCTGGTCTCAAAATTTTTGATCTTTTTGCTTCAGCTTCTGCAGGCCAGCTGGATCGTGTGGTTTGCTAGCACATTGAAGGTCTGAATGTTTGCAGTTACACAGGTTTTGAAGGCCTGAATGTTTGCAAAGTTACAGAGGTTTACCCTGGGAAGAACTTTACACATTCTACAAGGTATCATTTTTATCATACTGTACACAGAAATATGTATAAATATCATGACTTTATAAAATAAATACACAAAACACAATAACCTAAACAGTTTCTACCATCTCAACTGTACACTTTTACTCCCATTCCACAACTTTGAGATCTGTTCTCCATTTTGCTTTTTCTTACAAGGTTTATTTGAGACACTTTGCTGGGTTTTGTTGTTTTGTTTTGCCTTTTTTTTTTTAAGAGATTCAAGTATCAGTGAGCCCAGTTCTCCTGGGCCCTCTTTATCTCCGTCTGAGACAATGGCTCATCTTAGGAATTTGACCCTCCTGTGGGGTCTCATATCTTGCAGTTTTATCTCTGCATTAAAGGAACTGAGAGAGGTGTTGTATCACCACCTCCGGGGGCAGAAAATGCCCAGGGCTGGTGGTGGATCTACAAGGAAAGGGCAGTCACAAATTAAAGATGAGGTGGAGGAAGAAGGAGGCAGTGACACAGTCGAAAAAGCAAAAAACGCAGAGAATTGGCCACCTTGGAACCATCTCAGTGTCCTCAGGCACCAGAGACTCACAGAACTGGCCTCAGTTACGCTGGCTTTCTGCAGTCCCAGGGAAACCGATCAGAACTGCAGTTGAGCTGATGTAAACAGATGGGGATGAAATGACCTTTTGAGAAAGACATACGCTAACCAGACACACCAACCTCTGGACCTTCTTTCAGTGGCCCAGGAGAGGTATAAGGGTGGTTGGTAGAGCCAAGGGGAGCTCTCTTTTTTTTCTTTTAAATCTGCGATTGCTATGATAATTCCAAGGGTTCATTTAGGATCTGTGGTAGAGTACATGAACAGTTGACCTCCTAGATTCCTGCTCCATCCTCTATCCTCCACCCACCATGCCAACAGAAGGCTCCTTTGTGCTCACTGAACCTTGGCACCATGAATGCAGCCTTTCTTCGAGCCCCACTTGAGAGTTCCACTTCAAGCTGCCTTAAGCTCGATGGTTTTGACGTCAACTTCTAAAAACCACAAAGGAAGAAAACGAGAAAGAATTTCTGAAACGGTCTGACCTGCCTTCATTCTTTCACCTTTCTATTCCCCACCACCAGCCCCTGTGACAGAATAGAAAATAGGACTAGAAAGTTCAATGGACTTGTCCAAGATAAAGCAATTGGTTGACTATTGAACCAATCTGCTGCCAAGGAACCTAGAAACACTTATCCATAATCTCTCCTCTTTATTTTTCAGTTTCATCCTGTTAAAATTCCCATGGGAAAACTAATGGACCTATAATCCTATTAAATGCTAAATCACTTTTCCCCCTGCTTATATGTCAGAGAAGTTTGAGAACTTGTTTTTCAGTTTCTCCTTTAATCTTCATAAACTCTCTTTCCAGGGTGATCCGTCATATAGAATGTGCTCTACTTCATGTTATGGGTTTCCAGCTTGAAAGGACTCTAATAAAGGAAAATTTAGGTCTGTTGATGCAAATAAGTTGGGTAGCATGCGTTAATTTTATTTGGGCTCAAGATTAGCAGATTTCAGTAGCACACCATTTTTGAACTTGAATCTTGAGTATCAGGCTTACTACCTTTGGTCTCTAGACCAAATTCCAAGATCCTCTGTTACTTAGTTCACTTTTGGGCATAGGAAACTTTATTTGTAATGTCTGCTTAGGCACTTGTGTCTCTACCTGAAAGGGCTTTTCTTTTTTTATAATTTGACTGCTCTTTTGATTCCAGTGAATTAATTTTGCCATTAAGAAATCTGACAGAGGGCTAATATCTAATATATACAAAGAACTCAAGAAGGTAAACCCCAGAGAACCAAATAACCCTATTAAAAAGTGGGGTACAGAGCTAAACAAAGAATTTTCACATGAAGAACTTCAGATGGCTGAGAAGCACCTTAAGAAATGTTCCACATCATTAGTCATTAGGGAAATGCAAATCCAAACGACCCTGAGATTTCACCTAACACCAGTCAGAATGGCTAAGGTTAAAAACTCAGGAGACAACAGGTGTTGGCGAGGATGTGGAGAAAGAGGAACACTCCTCCACTGCTGGTGGGATTGCAAGATGGTATAACCACCTTGGAAATCAGTCTGGCAGTTCCTCAGAAAACTGGGCATGACACTTCCGGAGGACCCTTCTATACCACTCCTGGGCATATACCCAGAGGATTCCCTGGCATGCAATAAGGACACATGCTCCACTATGTTCATAGCATCCCTATTTGTAATAGTCAGAAGCTGGAAAGAACCCAGGTGTCCCTCAACAGAGGAATGGATACAAAAAAATGTGGTATATTTACACAATGGAGTACTATTCAGCCATTAGAAACAATGAATGCATGAAATTCTTCGACAAATGGATGGAGCTGGAGGACATCATACTAAGATCTCAAAAGATCAATCAAGGTATGCACTCACTGATAAGTGGATATTAGCCTAGAAACTTGGAATACCCAAGACATAATCCACATATTAAATGATGTCCAAGAGGAATGGAGAAGTGGCCCCTGGTTCTGGAAAGACTCAGTGCAGCAGCATAGAGGAATACCAGAACAGGGAAGTGGGAAGGGTGGGAAGGGGTGGATGGGGGTATAGGGGGAGGGAAGAGGGCTTATGGGACTTTTGGGGAGTGGGGAGCCAGAAAAAAAAGAAATCATTTGAAATGTAAATTATATATATATATATATCTCGAATAAATAAAGGTTTCTATAACCTGTCAATGCTAGCAATGTCAGCTGGTAACCTCTCTACTGACCCTTGGGCAGGACTTGTTACAATGCATGGAGTGGTACCCTGTCACTGTTACCAGCCCATGACCAGGTGAAATAGTACATTTCATTCATAGAGGTGGTATTGTAGATGGAAGTCATCAAAGGATCATAGCTGTCCATTTGCTGTTTGGTTCCATCACAGGGCATTCTGGAAGGGGAAGAATCAGGTTTTAAATCAGATGATGTTGTCTTGGGAATAGAGACAGTAGTGACTGCAGTGGAAATGAAGGAATCTTCTGTAACAATTCTAATTGTTCTGCTTCTTGACTCGGATCATCACCGTATTGTGTTTGTCAATATTCATGGAAGTAATTGTGACAAAGAAGGTAAATTTTAGTCTATGTAATTAATGTTTTAACAAATCTAGTTAAAAAGAAATAAACAAAGGCACATAGCTCCTCAAAGATAAATGAGTAAATAGATAAATAAATCTCAAAGGAATCAAAATAGACGACTATTATCTAATGGCCAAGCCAAAATAAATGTAGCCATTATGATTCAGAAAGTACAGGTATTATGATTTAGAGAAATTAAAACCCTATTATCTTCAAAGCTTCTATCTTCATTTGATAGTTAATGTAGAAATAAATCAAAAACAAATGAAGAGTCCTTCACTGTTCAAGAGTTTTTTACACAATAGCATGTTGGGTAACTAAATTATACATTAATTTGTTACCAATTTCAAGAGAATTGAAAGCTTTCTTAGTACATAGAAATAAGTACTGAAGGGCATAGAAGGCTCATTGATCACTACAGATTATATACATGTGCTGGAGGATTATACTATTCTCTATACATATAAAGCAAATTTCAAAAGTTGAAAGCAGATTTAGATGAGATTTATTCACAGGAGCCCACTCTTATCATGAGCCACAAGAGATACCCAAAGGGGATGCTTCCTTTTCTGGGAGGATGGCCCAAGGACCAGTTTCACCTATGCAAATGGGCATATTTAACACCAGCTGAATGGCCTCATAATCACAGGAGTGGGTCTGTTAAGTATGTCACGCTACTGCGATTCTCCAGATGCTAATCTGTTTAGTCTCATGGAAAAGCTTCCTAGAAGCCAGGAGTGATATAGTATCATGACCCTAGAGAGTAGAGTGTTGGCCAAAACTACAAACCAACAGATATAAAGATAGGGTAAGCCCACAAGGGCCTGCTAATAGTACTAGACCCATAGTCAGTATAAAATGACAGGGACCAAAGGATAGAAACAACTTAGCAAGGATCAGATCTAGAACACAGAAGATGACAAGTTGGGGGATATTATATTTAAAACTATTCAGGATGGACCAAAAAGTTGGACTAGATCACACTGATAATCTGATAAAGTTAATGTCAAGAGCTTAGAGAATAAGTTTATCCTTATGGGCTTCCTTACCTAGCTCAGGGGACCACTTCCTAGGGAACTGACTAAAATGCTATTATTAAATAATGAGGCTAGCTATTAAAAAAACATAAGAGAAATGTGTTCTTTAGAAGACCCTGCAGAGCTGACTAGATTTTAATAGACCAGCTGAACCAGGGAACTATACTTACTTCCTATGCTAATTCTAAGACCTATATCCAGCCTGATTGAAAGCTATTTGCAAGCTACAGATTTACTAGACCTATATTTGTCCAATAGATTAGTTACTGGCCACATAAAGTTATATAAGTTTAAGTATGACATTAAAGTAAAGTATAATCCAAAATTTAGTAACTGGTTTCTATTAACCTCAAGGGCTCAATAGCCAGATGAAGTGCCCTCAGGTTTGGACAGCACACATTGCTAGGAGGTTACAGATAAGACAGGGCATTTTCTATCATTGTAGAAAGACCTGTTGGAGGATATTGCATTACAGATGACTTCTGCAAAACCTAATTTTAAAGTCTATTTAAATGTCAACTGAATAAAAGCACTGAATTCCAAAATGTGAAATTTAGTCACGTGACTCAATTTCAGATATCTTTCTCTGCTCCCTGGGGGAGACTTTATCTTCCCTGGGTGGTGTGGACTTTGTGCTCATGGTGTCTGGCCTTGAACTATGTCTGGTTCATGGACAATTTGGCTTGGTCCTGCCTTATAATCTGTGCTTCTCAGCTTCTGTGGCTTCAGAGGGGCTACTGGAAGGCTACTCTGGGTGGTGCATCTGGAATCTAGAAAAGGAATTCATTCCTTACTCTAAATCCCCAGGCAACTGTTGACCAGTTGGATAGCATGACTGAGAAGCTAGCTCACTGTGACATCTCTATAGAGTTATTGTCAATCTCTGGTTGTCTCGCCTTCGTCTGTCTCCTCTACAGACTTTTACGCAGCTGTGTCTGTGCCTGCATTTGCCCTGGCCCTATAATTAAAGCTATGCTGCTTGCATTATTTTTATGAGTTAGAAAGCTTTTCTTTAGTGCTGTGCTGGCAATGTGTAATAACTGGCTCTCTTGAGGAGAAAAGGCGTTGATTTGTAGTGTTAGCTGAATATCATAGCACAAATACACTACCACTGATTTCAAATTTCTGGTATGACATTTTAGAAGACAGATCTGGGAAGTTCTCTGGACACATAGGTACAGTGGCAGAAAATAACCTCAAGACTGTGGAAGACAGCAAAACAAAATAATTAGAATGATAAAATCTGATGGACTTTTTGTTAACCTTTTCTTTAATATATACATTTATTACATATTGCTTACATATATATGCATACATATGTATATATAACATAGCATATATAATATATACATATATTACATATTGCTTACATAAATACATGTGCATACATAATATATGCATATATTACATGTTGCTTATATATGCATATATATGTATATATAACATATGTATGCATAATATACGCATGTTACATATTGCTTGCATATTTATTTATGCATGTATATGTATATTTTATAATTAACCATTAATTTAAATAATTAAAACTTTAAAAAAATTTCTATATTCTTTGTTTACTTTCCAAATGCTTTCCCCTTTCCCGGTTCCCCTCTGCCCATTTCCCAATCACCCCCTTCCCATTTCCCTGTCCTGGTACTCCACTACAAGGCTGGATCAACTCTTTTCAGAACAAGGGCTCTCTCTTTCCCTCTTCTTGGGTATCATTTGATATGCTAATTGTGTCTTGAGAATTCAGAGCTTCTGGGCTAATTAATATCCACTTATCAGTTAATGCAGTCCATGTGTATTCTTTTGTGATTGGATTACCTCACTTAGGATGATATTTTCCAGTGCCAACCATTTGCCTAAGAATTTTATGAATTCATTGTTTTTAATTGCTGAGTAGTATTCCATTGTGTAAATATACCACATTTTCTGTATCCATTACTCCATTGAGGGACATCTGGGTTCTTTCCAGCTTCTGGCTATTATAGATAAGGCTGCTATGAACATAGTGGAGCATGTGTCCTTATTGCATGCCGGGGAAACCTCTGGGTATATGCTCAGGAGTGGTATAGCAGGGTCCTCCGGAAGTGTCATGTCCAGTTTTCTGAGGAACTGCCAGACTGATTTTCAAAGTGGTTGTACCATCTTGCAATCCCACCAGCAGTGAAGGAGTGTTTCTCTTTCTCCACATCCTCGCCAACACCTGTTGTCTCCTGAGTTTTTAACCTTAGCCATTCTGACTGGTGTGAGGTGAAATCTCAGGGTTGTTTTGATTTGCATTTCCCTAATGACTAATGATGTTGAAGATTTCTTAAGGTGCTTCTCAGTTATCTGAAGTTCTTCATGTAAAAATTCTTTGTTTAGCTCTGTATCACTTTTTTTAATAGAGTTATTTGGTTTTCTGGGGTCTAACTTCTTGAGTTCTTTGTATATATTAGATATTAGCCCTCTGTCGAATTTAAGGTTGGTGAAGATCCTTTCCCAATTTGTTGGTTGCTGTTTTGTACTTTTGACAGTGTCCTTTGCCTTACAGAAACTTTATAATTTTATGAGGTCCCATTTGTCAATTCTTGATCTTAGAGCATACGCTATTGGTGTTCTGTTTAGGAACTTTTCCCCTGTGCCCATGTCCTCAAGGGTCTTCCCCAGTTTCTTTTCTATTAGTTTCAGTGTGTCAGGTTTTATGTGGAGGTCCTTGATCCACTTGGAATTGAGCTTAGTACAAGGAGATTAGAATGGATCAATTCGCATTCTTCTGCATGCTGACCTCCAATTGAACCATCTCCATTTGTTGAAAAGGCTATCTTTTTTCCACTGGATGTTTTCAGCTCCTTTGTTGAAGATCAAGTGACCATAGGTGTGTGGGTTCATTTCTGGGTCTTCAATACTATTCCATTGATCAACTTGCCTGTCATTGTACCAATACTATGCAGTTTTTAATCACTATTGCTCTGTAGTAATTTAAATAATTAAAACTTTTAATAATGGCTTGTGTTTACTAACTGGCCCATAGAACTTCTAGAAACTGAGCAATTGACTCTCTTTGGACTGGTATGAGGAAAATCTAGCATATTGTTTTTCACTGAAGAAATGAAATTAGTCTACATAAGAGAGGTCTATACCTGATTACAACCCTGGTTATGTATTGAAAACATTGTTACATACTCTTGAAGATTCATAGAATGTAGGAATCTGTTAACTATGACTACTACAGAACTAAATCAATGAGACAGATCTGGTATTAGGTATATTCAGAGAGTAGGGACCTAAATTAGCGAAAGATATCTGCTTTTTTGGAGAGATTGCCTGACTTGCTCTGTAAAGATAAGCCAGAATGTTACTGACTAAGAATGTTGGTGAGGTGAGAATCACTTCGGGCTCCTTCACAGCTCCATGATCTTCTCTCACCACTGCTTAAGAAACCAAAGAGATTCAAATGAAGACATTTGCTGTGATTTGTTAGGAAGCACAGCCGTAAAACCTGGACTCCTCTGCATTATACAACACTATATTTAAAATCTCCCATCTGTGCTTACATGTTACCTAAGAAGACATGTTTTGTTTTGTTTTATTCCTATGATGAGAAACTCCTGAAAGGTGGGAATAAGTGTCTGTTTAGTGGGTGCCTGGTATAGTGTCTGATTTGGGGGTAAGTGTTTGATCAATACGCAGCAAGTACTAGCTTCAGTACACACAGTATACAACCAGTGCAGAATAGGGAAAGGCAACCTAGGGCATTCTGTTGGCTTATTATTCCAAAATCTCTGGTGAGATTAAAAGTTATCAGAACCAAACGAGATCTCCATTTGTTTGGACATCATTTTACTCCGTATGGAATAGAAGGGCAGAAAGGTAGAAGAGTGGCTAGTATGAACTTGCAAGCTGAGACTTCTAGAGAAAGTTCATTCCTACATCTCTTATTTCCTACCTACATCGTGGTGAGACTATGTCTCTCAGCTTGTTTTTCCATCTGTAATGTGATATTCAGTAGTGAACATTTCCATATGACTAAATAGTCTGAAGTAAATGAAATGATGTGTGAACCACAAACTTCATTCTGTTTTTATTAGATATTTTCTTTATCTACATTTCAAAAGTTATCTCCTTTCCTCCTTTCCCCTCCAAAAACCCTCTATCCTATTCCCCATCCCCTGCTCACCAACCCACCCACTCCTAGTTCCCTGTCCTGGCATTCCCCTACTGGGGCATTGAACCTTCACAGGACCAAGGGCCTCTCCTCTCATTGATGTCCAACAAGGCCATCCTCTGCTACATATGTCCCTCCATATGTCCCCTTTGGTTGGTTTTTTAGCCACTGGAAGCTCTGGGGGTACTGTTAGTTCATATTGTTGTTCCTCCTATGGGGCTGAAATTCCCTTTAGCTCCTTTGGTGCTTTCTATAGCATCTCAATTGGGGACCCTGTGTTCACTCAAATGGTTGGCTGAGAGCATCCCCTTTTGTATTTATCATGCACTGGCAGAGCCTCTCAGGAGACAGGTATATCAAGCTCCTGTCAGCAAACACTTGTTGGCATTCACAATAGTGCCTAGGTTTGATAACAGTATATGGGATGGATCCCCAGATGGGGCAGTCTCTGGATGACCTTTCCTTCAGTATCTTCTCTACACTTTGTCTCTGTGTCTCCTCCCATTGGTATTTTGTTCCCCCTTCTAAGAAGGACTGAAGTATCCATACTTTGGTCTTCTTTCTTCTCGAGCTTCATGTGGTCTGTGAATTGTATCTTGGGTATTCCTAGCTTCCAGGCTAATAGCCACTTATCAGTGAGTGCATGCTATGTGTGTTCTTTTGTAACTGGGTTTCCTCACTCAGGATGATATTGTCTAGTTCCATGCATTTGCCTAAGAATTTCATGAAGTCATTGTTTTTAAAAGCTGAGTAGTACTCCAATGTGTAAATGTGCCACATTTTCTGTATCCATTTCTCTGTTGAGAGACATCTGGTTTTTTTTTTTTTTTGCAGGTTCTGGCTATTATAAATAAGGCTGCTATATACATAGCATATAGTGGATTATGTGTCCTTATTACATGTTGGAGCATCTTTTGGGTATATGCCCAGGAGTGGTATGTCTTGGTCCTTCGGTAGTACTATGTCCAATTTTCTGAGGAACTGCCAAACTGATTACCAGAGTGGTTATACCATCTTGCAACTACCAGGAATGGAGGAGGAGTGTTCCTCTTTCTCCACATCCTCTCCAGCATCTGCTGTCTCCTGAGTTTTTGATCTTATTCATTCTGATGGTGTGAGGTGGAATCTCAGGGATGTTTTGATTTGTATTTCCCTAATGACTAAGGATGTTGAACATTTCTTTAGGTGCTTCTCAGCCATTCGGTATTCCTCATTTGAGAATTCTTTGTTTAGCTCTGTACCCCATTTTTTAATAGGATCATTTGGTTCTCTGGAGTCTAACTTCTTGAATTCTTTGTATATATTGGATATTAATCCTCAATCAGAAGTAGGATTAGTAAAGAACTTTTCCCAATCTGTTGGTTGTCATTTTTGTTCTTTTGAGTGTGTCCTTTGACTTACAGAAGCTTTGCAATTTTATGATGGCCCATTTGTCAATTATTGATCTTAGAGCATAAGGTATTGGTATTCTGTTCAGGAAATTTTCCCCTGTACCCATGTGCTTAAGGCTCTCCCCAACTTTCCTTTCTATTAGTTTCAGTGTATCTGGTTTTATGTGGAGGACCTTGATCCTCTTGTACTTAAGCTTTGTACAAGGAGATAAGAATGGATTGATTTGTATTCTGCACAGTACCTTCTAGTCGAACCAGCACCATTTGTTGAAAATTCTGTCTTTTTTCCAATGGATAGTTTTAGCTCCTTTGTCAAAGATCAAGTGCCCATAAGTGTGTGGGTTCATTTCTGGGTCTTCAATTGTATTCCATTGATCTACCTTCCTGACACTGTACCAATACCATGCAGTTTTTAATCACAATTGCTCTGAAGTATATAGCTTGTGGCATGGGATGGTGATTCTGCCAGAAGTTCTTTTGTTGATGAGAAAATTTTTCACTATCCTGGGTTTTTTGTTATTTCAGATGAATTTGAAAATTGCTCTTTCTAACTCTATGAAAATTTGAATTGGAAGGTTGATGGGGATTGTATTGAGTCTGTAGATTGCTTTTGGCAAAGTGGCCATTTTTACTATTTTAATCTTGCCAATCCATGAGCATGGGAAATCTTTCCATTTTCTGAGATCTTTGATTTCATTCTTCAGAGATTTTAAGTTCTTGTCATACAGGTCTTTCACTTGCTTGGTTAGAGTCACACCAAGGTATTTTATATTATTTGTTACTATTGTGAAGGGTTTTCTTTCCCTAATTCCTTTCTCAGCCTATTTATCCTTTGAGTATAGGAAGGCAACTGATTTGTTTGAGTTAATTTTATATCCAGCCACTTTACTGAAATTGTTTATCAGGTTTAGGAGTTCACTGGTGGAATTTTTGGCGTCCCTTAAGTATACTATCATATCATCTGCAAATGGTGATATTTTGACTTCTTCCTTTCCAATGTGTATTCCACTGAGCTCCTTTTGTTTTATAATTGCTTTGGCTAGGACCTCAAGTACTATTTTGAATAGGTATAGAGAGAGTGAGCAGTCTTGTCTAGTCCCTTATGTTAGTGGGATTGCTTCAAGTTTCTCTCTGTTTAGTTTGATGCTGGGTACTGGTTTTCTGTATATTGCTTTTGCTATATTTAGGTATAGGCCTTGAATTTTTTTCAAAGACTTTTATGTTGAATTTTGTCAAATGCTTTCTCAGCATCTAATGAAATGATCATGTGGTTTTTATTTTTTGAGTTTGCTTATGTAGTGGATTACTTTGATGGATTTCTTTATTTTTTCCAGCTCTCCATCTTTAATCCATCTCCCCCAAGATACAAAGGCAGGCCGAACCCCTCCCCTGAAGGCTGGAAACCAGTTCTTCTCGTTCTTCAGGACACTGGTGGTCAGGTTGTTGGCTATTATTCTTTGAGAACAATGGGCTGGGGGAGATCACAATTCCTCCCTTTTTATTAATTTTAAGAAAAACCAGTGGAAAAATATCTGGCAAAAGATGGTGGGCTTTGACCAGAGGGAGAAAGCATTGACCGTGACCCCCTTAAATATTATATGACATCTTTTGCAGAGGAGGGGAATAGACTTCCTTATTATTATTATAAAGATAGTCTCTCAACATTAACTTCTCCTATGCAGTCAGGTGTGCTTTCAGGGAACTCAGAGCCAGAAAACATGGTCCTTCCCTTGCAGAGCTTTGCCTCGTACCTCCTGCTGGTGACCATGTTTGTTTAATTAGCAAACACGCGTAGATCTGAGTTCTATGCGGCTCCATTTTTGGAGATCCACTGGTAAAGTAAAAGCCCTGTGAATATGAGCTGGCTGGCCTTCATAGAAGCTCACCTTCGAGTCCTGGATGCCATTGATGTAGCAGCCCACCTATGAGTGCTGTATCTGAGAGATACCTGCTTGAAACACAAAAGAAGAGATTAAAAGGAAAAAACTGCTTGGGCTGTTTCTGGAAGGCCCAAGGTATTTAATTTGATTGTAAATTACTAGCTCAGAAATAAAACCTGGCTTGAAAATTAATGTCTAGAGGAAAAGGAGCCTACCTTTCCAATATGGGAGAAACAGCTTTAAGAACATTATTGAATTAGTCATACTTACCATTTGATTCGTCTCTATTTACCTGCCATACCAATCTTTCTGGCAGCCATCAGGCTCTGTCTTCTTTTTGAGAGAAAATATAAATAGAACATTTTCTCCATATTAAAACAGGGTCTGGACAGTGATGGATTTCTATATATTGAACCATCGCTTCATCCCTAGGATGAAGCCTACTTGATCATGATGGATGATCATTTTAATATGTTCTTGGATTCAGTTTGTGAGAATTTTATTGAGTATTTTTACAATGATATTCATAAGGCAAAATTGGTCTAAAGTTCTCCTTTGGTGGAACTTTGTGTAGTTTAGGTATCAGAATAATTGTGTCTTATAGTACGAATTGGGTAGTGTTACTTTTGTTTCTATTTTGTAGAATAGTTTGAAGAGTATTGGTATTAGGTCTTCTTTGAAAGTCTGATAGAACTCTGCACTAAACCCACCTGCCCTTGGGCTTTTTTTTTTGGTTGGGAGACTATTAATGACTGCTTCTACTTCATTATGGGTTATGGGACTGTTTAGATCATTTATCTGGTCGTGACTTAACTTTGGTACCTGGTGTCTGTCTAGAAAATTGTGCATTTCATCCAGATTTTCCAGTTTTGTTGAGAATAGGCTTTTGTAGTAGAACCTGATGATTTTTTTGAATTTCCTCAGTTTCTGTTGTTATGTCTCCCTTTTAATGTCTTATTTTCTTAATTTGGATATTGTCTCTGTGTCCTCTGGTTAGTCTGGCTAAGCATTTATCTATCTTGTTGATTTTCTCAAAGAACCAATTCTTGGTTTGTTTGATTCTTTGTATAGTCCGTTTTGTTTCTACTTGGTTGATTTCAGACTTGAAAATTTCCAGGTTTGATTAATTCCTCCCATCTACCCTTCTTAGGTGTATTTGCTTCTTTTTGTTCTAGTGTTTTTAGATGGGCTGTCAAGGTGCTAGAGGATGCTCTCCCCAGTTTCTTTTTGGAGGTACTCAGAACTATGAGTTTTCCTCTTAGCACTCCTTTCATTGTGTCATATAAGTTTGGGTATGTTGTGGCTTCATTATCATTAAATTTAAAAAGTCATTAATTTCTTTCTTTATTTCTTCCTTGACCAAGTTATCATTGAGTAGAGCATTGTTCAGCTTCCATTTGTATGTGGGCTTTCTATTGTTTTTGTTGTTATTGAAGACCAGCCTTAGTCTGTGGTGATCTGATAGGATGCATGGGATTATTTCAATCTCCTTATATCTGTTGAGGTCTGTTAAATGGTCAGTTTTGGAGAAGGTACCGTGAGGGGCTGAGAAGAAGGTATATTCTATTTTAGGATAAAAAGTTCTATAGATATATTTAAAATCCATTTGGTTCATCATAACTTCTGTTAGTTTCACTGTTTCTCTGTTTAGTTTGTTTTTCCCTGATCTGTCCATTGATGAGAGTCGGGTGTGGAAGTCTCCCACTATTATTGTGTGAGGAACAATGTGTGCTTTGAGCTTTAGTAAAGTTCCTTTTACAAATGTGGGTACCCTTTCATTTGGAGCATAGATGTTCAGAATTGAGAGTTCTTCTTGGTGGGTTTTTCCTTCAATGAGTATCAAGTGTCCTTCATTATCTTTTTTGGTTACTTTAGGTTGAAAGTCAATTTTATTCAGTATTAGAATGGCTACTCCAGCTTGTTTCCATTTGCCTGGAAAATTGTTTTCCACCATTTTACTTTGAGGCAGTGTCTGTCTTTGTCACTGAGGTGGGTTTCTTATATGAATCAAAATGTTGGGTCCTGTTTACATATCCAGGCTCTTAATCTTGACTTTTTTGGGGGGAAATTGAGTCCATTGATAGTAAGAGATATTAAGGAGAAGTGATTGTTGCATCCTGTTATTTTTATTGTTGGAGTTAGAATTATGTTTATGTGGCTATCTTCTTTTTGTTTTGTTAAAAGAAGATTATTTTTCTTGCTCTTTCTAGGGTGCAATTTCCCTCCATGTGCTGGAGTTTTCCATTTATTATCTTTTGAAGGGCTGGATTTGTCGAAAGATATTGTAAAATTTTGTTTTTGTCATGGAATGTCTTAGTTTCTCCATATATAGTAAATGAGATTTCACTGGATATAGTAGCCTGGGCTGGCATTCATGTTCTCTTAGGGTCTGTGTGATATCTGCCCAGGATCTTCTGGCTTCTATAGTCTCTGGTGAGAAGTCTGGTGTAATTCTGATAGGTCTGTCTTTATGTGTTACTTTTTTCCCTACTGCTTTTAATATTCTTTTGTGCATTTGGTGTTTTGATTATTATGACGGGAGGAATTTCTTTTCTGATCCAATCTATTTGTAGTTCTGTAGGAATCTTGTATGTTTGTGGGCATGTCTTTCTTTAGGTTAGGGAAGTTTTCTTCTACAATTTTGTCGAAGATATTTACTGGCCTTTTATGCTGGGAATCTTCACTCTCTTCTATACCTATCATCCTTAGGTTTGATCTTCTCATTGTTTCTTGGATTTCGTGAATGTTTTGGATTAGGAGCTTTTTGCATTTTTCATTTTTCTTTGACTGTTGTGTCAATGTTTTCTTTGGTATCTTCTGTACCTGAGTTTCTCTTTTCTATCTCTTGCATTCTGTTGGTGGTGCTTGCACCTATGACTCCTTATTTTTTTCCCTAGGTTTTCTATCTCCGGAGTTGCTCCCTTTATGATTTCCTTATTGTTTCTATTTCCATTTTTAGGTGTTGGATGATTTTGTTCAATTCCTTCACCTGTTTGGTGTGTTTCCCTGTAATTCTTTAAGGGATTTTTGTGTTTTCTCTTTAAGGGCTTCTACCTGTTTATCCATGTTCTCCTGTATTTCTTTAAGGGAGTTATTTATGTTCTTTTTAAAGTCCTCTATCATCATTGTGAGATGAGATTTTAAATCCAAATCTTGCTTTTCCAGTGTGTTGGGGCATCCAGGACTGGCTGTGGTGGGAGAACTAGCTTCTGATCTCTGTAGCCTTGGTTTCTGTTGGTAAGATTCTTGCCCTTGCCTTTTGACATCTGGTTATCTCTGGTGTTAGTTGTTCTTGCAGTCTCTGGCTGGAACTTGTACCTCCTGTGGGCCTATAAGCCTGTGTCAGCACTCCTGGGAGACCAGTTCTCTCCTGGTAGGACCAGCGTATAGAGGGCTGTGGGACAGCCGTAGCTCTTGGGTGCAGATAGTGACCAGACATTCTTTTTCCTTTAACTTTTATTCTTTTCTCATACATCATCAGTTTCTCCTCCCTCTACATTTTCCAGTTCCTCTCACTAAGAGACAAGGAAGAAGAGGAAGAGGAGGAAGAGGAGGTGAAGAAGAAGAAGGAGAACAAGGAGGAGGAGGAGTTGGAGGAGGAGGAGGTGAAGGAGGAGAAGGAGGAGGAGGAGAAGGAGAAGGAGAAGGAGAAGGAAGAAGAAGAAGAAGAGGAGGAGGAGGAAGAGGGGGAGGAAAGGAAAGGAAAGGAAAGGAAAGGAAAGGAAAGGAAAGGAAAGGAAAGGAAAGGAAAGGAAAGGAAAGGAAAGGAAAGGAAAGAGCTATCCTCCCAGGGATGTCTGTCCATCTACTGTGTATGACCTAACAAAATACAATAGAACTTTGCACAATCTGCACTTCTAGGTCTCCAATGCTGGGTAAATGCAAAATCCCCACCCCCACCCCAGTTGTTTACTTTGCGTATAACTTACTGTGTGGTTACTAAGTCAGACCAGCGAAACCAGGGTTAAGGGAATTATTTCACTTTTGTGCTCAAGGTGTATTAATAGAAAATGGGAGGAAAACATTTATAAGTTCCACTATGGCCTTGGAGGAAGTCCACAGTCAGTGGGAGAGTGTATTATTTACTCATTATAAAATAAGGCAAGCTGGATAGGTAGGATTCAATATCTATGCTGACTAAAAGAAATGCTCTAATCAGGAGCTTTGAACATCCAAATATCTCACAGAACTCTCTGTCCTATGAGTTTCCTCAAATGCTCTTGGCTTACAAAAATCAAGTTCAGGTTGATCCCCAAGGTAAGTAGACAGGTGGAAGCCAGTGATAGAGTTGAATGACACAGCTTTAAAGCTTACAACTTGAAATCATTGCCTGGTAAAGCCTTTATGCAAGCTCTGGCTGCTCAAGGTTGTTATGAGTTTTATTGCTTGGGGAGAAGGTCACATTGTTCTTATCCCAGAGGCTGTCAGTCACAACCTGGCCTCAAATGTTGCTATATGTTTATCTGTTGGGATAAAGGGGTTCCTCTGTTGAGGTTTCCACCTGTCTCTGTGGAGTCTGTGGATTCTGGTCATTTATAGGCAATGGACTGAGTGTTCCTGTAGGTGTTTGTACTTTGCTCATTCTCTCTCTAACACTTCTCACCCAGAAGGTCTCATTTTTCTTTCTTTCTTCTTTCTTTCTTCTTTCTTTCTTTCTTTCTTTCTTTCTTTCTTTCTTTCTTTCTTTCTTTCTTTCTTTCTTTCTTTCTTTCTTTCTCTCTCTCTCTCTTTCTTTCTTTCTTTCTTTCTTTCTCTTTTCTTTCCTTCTTTCTTTCTTTCTTTCCTTTTTTCTTTCTCTTTTCCTTCTTTCTTTCTTTCTTTTTTTCTTTCTTTCTTTCTTTGTGCTTTTATGAAATGTATATTATATATTCTATATAGCTAATGATATAAAGGATAAAACATTCAAAGGCGTACAACTTTAAGAGGGGTAAGTTAAACTTCCCCTGTTCCTCCTTGCCTGCCACTGTGTGCTGAGCTCTCAGAATCAAATCAGCATAGCTGAAATTGCACACACAGTTGGCAGTTACTTGGAACAGAGCAGGTAGGAGCTCCATTTGTGAATAGTCTCCCAATTTATGGTCTTTCCTATTGCTTTTTTTCCCATCCACGGACAATACTCAAGTATATTTCATTATAATGAAAGCAACCTAGGAATAACGATACCCCAGCAGCTGTCAACTGCTAGGGCTCATTACCTCAAGAACTAGGAAGACTTCAGGCTCAGAGAAGGAGCTATAAAATCAATGGTTAATCTGTTAATTGCTGCCATTGTCTGAGGGAACCTGTCTGCTTCCTACAGGTGATTACTTCTGTTTCAGAGTAACAGCCTCACCCTTGTGGATTGTTGCCTTCATCAGGGTGGAGATGTGTACCTTCCAAGGTTTGACTCTTCCTGCATTCCAAGGTGATTGCATATGTAAGATAATAGCTTGTTTCTGTACCTTTCCCCTTGACCAGGGATGAGGCCTGACAGGTGGGCAGAGGCAAGCAGGTGTCTGAGCCAAAGTAAAGGGGATGTGAAATGAAGGCCGATATGCCAGGCTTCCCTCCCGCAAGCAGTTATCAAGTTGGTCCACATGAGCAGTGACTGCTCATTAGCCGAAGAATTTCAAAGAGCCTGATTCATAATGATGTCTGTCCTCTCCTGTGTGTGCCCCTTCCTTGAAATTCTTACAAAGAGCAACTTTTAAGGCAAATCTTAGTGATGATATGTGATGACGATTACAGACGACTCCTCATCCTTCTCTATCCCGCTCTTGCCACCCATGACTCAGAATTGCATGAGATCTTAAGCCCCTCTTAAGTTTGTTAGTAGAAAAACCCACTGGTGTTAGGCAGCTAGTTGGATATTAACAGATCTGGTTGTCACTGAGGTTGATCGCTTCCTTCATAATCAACAGTTTGTCACACCAACATTGAGACTACAGGACTCTGATTGCTGATATAAAAAGAAGGATCAAATCCATATCACTGTTTGTGTCTGAACATATAACATTGTGAATGGCCTAGGAAGTCATTCATAGATAACTATCTTATGTGATGACCATCCAGCCAGAAGCTTCTTTGTAAATACTAAGGACACACTATTGTCCATACCCTGAAGAATCACTATGAATGTTTCTGCCAATCAACCAGACAGAACCATACCCTTTAAAATAAGATTTCCTAGAGACCTTATAAATAGCATCAACCTGCCTGGGAGGTTGGTTGGTACAATGGTCTCTGGCTATTTTCTACTCTCACTCTTGAAGAATGTTCAGCATTACTCTGTAATGTACAACTTACATTCTACACCGAATTATGTCTCAGTACATTCTTTTAACAGATATCACAGGATTAGGAAACTGAGTAGAATCAAGAACAGATCCTGGTGACAATAAGCTAGTGATATTAGACATGGGTAATTTAAAGTTACCTCAGTAGATGTCAGAACACTTGAAATCTTACTCTGTCCTCATGACTCACTAATTGTAGGGTGTTGGATAAGCTGCTTTGCTTGAGCCTCAGTGACCGTCTCTGTAAAGTGAGATTAAAAAGTGTGAGATCTTTTTACACACACACACACACACACACACACACACACACACACACAAATGAATGTGTGTGTATATATATCTATATAGATATAGATATAGATTAGGTAAAAATATATGAGGGAGACAATAATAAAATGTGCAGGAGTAATTGTTACAATGCCATACAGTTATAAACTTCACCAGACAGTTGGTCCCTGTAATGATGTGACCAAGAATATAATTATGTCTCTATCCCTTCTCCTTACTTTCAATGGGGCAAAATAGGAAGAAGTATAATGGAACATTTGAGGATACACATTTCTTAGCTATCCAGGAGAGCTAATTGGGAGAGGAGTGTTGGAGAACCCAGGGATCATGACAGAGATGTCAGGTTTCTTTGGAGATGCTGAGTGATGTTTCTAGGGTTGGTTGTTGCTTCAGAGGTTCATCCAGAAGAGGTTTCAAGAAGGATGTACCACATAGCAAAGCAAGCCTGCCTTTTCTGGAAAACAGATGAGCACTTGCACCTAGAAAAACTAGCATGTGACCTTCCTTTAAGAACCATTTTTTTAAAGGCACTAATGTCCACTGATACCTACCCAAGTTATCATGTACCAGTAACCGCAAAACACATTTGTGTATAGTGTGGCTTATACATTTTGATTGTTATCTATAGCTATTAGCTCATGACTCCAATCTGAAAGCAGGAAATTAAAAACCCCAATTATCCCCTTTCTCTGTCCTGGAGATACTCAGAAAAACATTCTGGTATATCTTGATTATAAGACCCCATTTTAGAAGAGGTTCTGGAAGAAGGGACTCTGCATAAAGAGGCCAAGAAAATCTGCAGAGACGGGTCATTGCTGCTCACTCAGCCTAGTAGCATTAGGCCATGACTATGTAAGAAGTTTTCATTAACTTTCAGAAAAATTGGTTTAAACATTTCTAGGAAACCAAACACAGGGTCATTTCATAGGGTGCCATGCCTACAGAAGACAATTATATCATTATTGCTTCCTGACCTTCATATTACTTTATTTTTATAATATCCATTATAATAAGATAAAAATAACCCCAAAGAAGGTTATGAAAACCATAATCTGTACCTTTAAAGAATCATGGGTAAAATAACTTAGGGCTTATGACAGGAGTCTGAAGTAGAGGTATCTCAAGCTTTAAAGAGAACAGCGAACCTGTGGGGCCTGATATTGCAGAGATCATTTCAGAACTGCATCTATGTTAGAGGACAGCTTATGCCCCCCAAGAACTCATTACCTACTTCCTGCTGGCAGGAAATCTCAATACTTTATAGGGTCACAAAAATGATCTGTGGTGTAAAAATATGATAGTATAAACTGAGTTTCAGTTCATATTTTCTATTCCAGATCTGTGCTCAGAGTTGCAAGATCTCAGACAATAGGATGAAATATGATTTAAATATGAAACTTTATAAGGAAAATATTCAGGGACACAAACTAAGTGATAATTGATTCATGACATGGATCTTCTTTTTTAATTTACTTTTTTTTGTTTTTTTGTTTTTTTTTAAAATATTTATATTTTCTATATTCTTTGTTTACATTCCAAATGATTTCCCCTTTCCCGGATCCCCCCTCCTCATATGTCCCATAAACCTTCTTCTCTCAATCCATTCTCTAATCACCTCCCTCCTTTTTTCTCTATCCTTATATTCCCCTCCAATGCTAGATCAATCCTTTCCAGGATCAGGACCTTGTCCATACTTCTTCATGGGAGTCATTTGTTATGCAATTTGTGCCTTGGGGATTCAGGGCTTCTGGGCTAATTAATATCCACTTATCAGAGATTGCATTCCATGTGTATTCTTTTGTGACTGGGTTATCTCACTTAGGATGATATTTTCCAGATCAAACCATTTGCCTAAGAATTTTGTGAATTCATTGTTTCTAATTGCTGAGTAGTATTCCATTGTGTAAATATACCACATTTTCTGTATCCATTCCTCCTTTGAGGGGCATCTGGGTTCTTTCCACCTTCTGGCTATTATGAATAAGGCTGCTATGAACATATTGGAGCATCTGTCTTTATTGCATGCCGGGGAATCCTTTGGGTATATGCCCAGAAGAGGTATAGCAGGGTCCTCCGGAAGTATCATGTCTAGTTTTCTGAGGAACCGCCAGACTGATTTCCAAAGTGGTTGTACCATCTTACAGCTCCACCAGCAGTGGAGGAGTGTTCCTCTTTCTCTACATCCTCGCCAACACCTGCTGTCTCCTGAGTTTTTGACCTTAGCCATTCTGAGTGGTATAAGGTGAAATCTCAGGGTTGTTTTGATTTGCATTTCCCTAATGACTAATGATGTTGAGCACTTCTTAAGATGCCTCTCTGCCATCCAAATTTCTTCAGGTGAAAATTCTTTGTTTAGATCTGTACCCCATTTTTTAATAGGGTTATTTGGTTCCCTGGGGTCTAACTTCTTGAGTTCTTTGTATATATTGGATATTAGCGCTCTATCAGATGTAGGGTTGGTAAATATCCTTTCCCAATTTGATGGTTGCCGTTTTGTCCTTTTAACAGTGTCCTTTGCCTTACAGAAACTTTATAATTTTATGAGGTCCCATTTGTCAATTCTTGATCTTAGAGCATAAGCTATTGGTGATCTGTTCAGGAACTTTTCCCCCTGTGCCCATGTCCTCCAGGGTCTTCCCCAGGTTCTTTTCTATTAGTTTCAGTGTGTCTGGTTTTACATGGAGGTCCTTGATCCACTTGGAGTGAAGTTTAGTACATGGAGATAAGAATGGATCAATTGGCATTCTTCTGCATGCTGACCTTCAATTGAACCAGCACCATTTGTTGAAAAAGCTATCTTTTTTCCATTGGATGTTTTTGGCTCCTTTGTTAAAGATCAAGTGACCATAGATGTGTGGGTTCATTTCTGGATCTTCAGTTCTATTCCATTGGTCCACTTATCTGTCACTGTGCCAATACCATGCAGTTTTTAACACTATTGCTCTGTAGTATTGCTTGATGTCAGGGATACTGATTCCCCCAGAATTTCTTTTGTTGTTGAGAATAGTGTTAGCTATCCTGGGTATTTTGATATTCCAGATGAATTTGAGAGTTGCTTTTTCTAACTGTGAAGAACAGAGTTGGGATTTTGATGGGGATTGCATTGAATCTGTAGATCGCTTTTGGCAAGATGGCCATTTTAACTATATTAATCCTGCCAATCCACGAGCAAGGCAGATTTTTCCATTTTCTGAGGTCTTCTTCGATTTCCTTCTTCAGAGACCTGAAGTTCTTGTCATATAGATCTTTCACTTGTTTGGTTAGAGTCACACCAAGATACTTTATATTGTTTGTGGCTATTTTGAAGGGTGTCATTTCCCTAACTTCTTTCTCAGCCTGCTTATCCTCTGAGTATAGGAAGGCAACTGATTTGCTTGAGTTGATTTTATAACCAGCCACTCTGCTGAAGTTGTTTATCAGCTGTAGGAGTTCTCTGGTGGAGGGTTTCTGGTCACTTAAGTAGACTATCATGTCATCTGCAAATAGTGATAATTTGACTTCTTCCTTTCCAATTTGTATCCCCTTGACCTCCTTATGTTGTCTAATTGCTCTAGCTAGAACTTCAAGTACTATATTGAAAAGATATGGAGAGAGAGGACAGCTTTGTCTAGTCCCTTATGTTAGTGGGATTGCTTCAAGTTTCTCTCTGTTTATTTTGATGTTGGCTACCGGTTTGCTGTATATTGCTTTAACAATATTTAGGTATGGGCCTTGAATTCCTGTTCTTTCCAATAATTTTAGCATGAAAGGATGCTGGATTTTGTCAAATGCTTTTTCTGCATCTAATGAGATGATCATATAGTTTTTTTCTTTGAGTTTGTTTATGTAGTGGATAGCATTGCTGGATTTTCTTATATTGAACCATCCCTGCATCCCTGGGATGTAGCCTACTTGATCATGGTGGATGATCATTTTGATGTGTTCTTGGATTCAGTTGCCAAGAATTTTATTAAGTATTTTTGCATCAATATTCATAAGAGAAATTGGCCTGAAGTTCTCTTTCTTTGTTGGATCTTTGTGTGGTTTTGGTATCAGCGTAATTGTGGCTTCATAGAACGAGTTGGGTAGAGTTCCTTCTGTTTCTATTTTGTGGAATAGTTTGAAGAGTATTGGTGTTAGGTCTTCTATGAAGGTCTGATAGAATTCTGCACTGAAGCCATCTGGTCCCGTGCTTTTTTTTGGTTGGGACACTTTCTATGACCCTTTTTATTTCTTCAGGTGTTATGGGACTCTTTAGTTGATCTATTTGATCCTGATTTAGTTTTGGTGTCGAATATCTGTCTAGGAAACTGTCCATTTCCTCCAGAGTCTCCAGTTGTGTTGAGTATAGGCTTTTGTAGTAGGATCTAATGGTTTTTTTGAATTTCCTCAATTTTCTGTTGTTATATCTCCCTTTTCATTTCTAAGTTTGTTAATCTGGATACTGTCTCTGTGTCCTTTGGTTAGTCTGGCTAAGGGTTTATCTATCTTGTTGATTTTCTCAAAGAACCAGCTCCTGGTTTTGTTGATTCTTTGTATGGTTCTCTTTGTTTCTACTTGATTGATTTCAGCCCTGAGTTTGATGATTTCCTGCCTTCTACTCCTCCTGGGTGAAATAGCTTTTTTGTTCCAGGGCTTTCAGGTATGTCATTAAGCTGTTAGTGTGTGCTCTCTCCATTTTCTTTTTGGAGGCCCTCAGGGCTATGAGTTTTCCTCTTAGCACTGCTGTTGGGGTTTTGTGTAAGCTCCACCCCACAGCTACCTGGCAATAGCCAGGTATGCCCCGCCCCAGAGATCTGGGCCACTATAAGAGGGGCTACTTGCCCCTCCTCTCTCTCTTTGCTCACCGCTCTCCCACATACTCTCACCTCTCTGCCCCTGGGACTCTTCCCCCCCCTCCACGTGGTCATGGCCGGCCTCCACTCTCTCTCTCTCTCTCTCTCTCTCTCTCTCTCTCTCTCTCTCTCTCTCTCTCTCTCTCCCACTAACTCCCATCCCCTATTCTGAATAAACTCTATTCTATACCATGTCTGTGTGTGTGTGGTCCCTTAGGGGCAGAGGTGCCCAGGCAAGGGCCCGCCTGGACACCTTCCCCCACGCCGCCTAGCCACACTCACCTAACCCCTTATATTACCCCCTTTAAGCCTCATCATCCTTCATTATCATCCTTCAACTGCTTTCATTGTGTCCCATAAATTTGGGTATGTTGTGTCTTCATTTTCATTATGTTCTAAAAAGTCTTTAATTTCTTTCTTTATTTCTTCCTTGACCAAGGTATCATTGAGTAGAATATTATTCAGTTTCCACGTCTATGTGGGTTTTTTGTTGTTTTTGTTGCTATTGAAGACCACTTTTACTCCATAGTGATATGATAGGAGGCATGGGATTAATTCAATCTTCTTATATTTGTTGAGGTCTGTCTTGTGATCAATTATATGGTCGATTTTGGAGAAGGCACCATGAGGTGCTGAGAAAAAGGTATATTCTTTTGCTTTAGGATAGAATGTTCTCTCTATATATATCTGTTAAATCTAATTGGTCCAAAGCTTCAATTAGTTTCATTGTGTCCCTGTTCAGTTTCTGTTTTCCTGATCGGTCCATTGAGGAAAGTGCAGTGTTGAAGTCACCCACAATTATTGTGTTAGGTGCAATGTGTGCTGTGAGCTTTCATAAAGTTTCTTTTATGAATGAGGGTGCCCTTGCATTTGGAGCATAGATGTTCAGGATTGAGAGTTCTTCTTGTTGTATTTTTCCTTTGACCAGCAAGAAGTGTCCCTCAGAGTCTCTTTTGATGACTTTGGGTTGAAAGTCAATTTTATCTGATATTAGAATGGCTACTCCAGCTTGTTTCCTGAGACCATTTGCTTGTAAAATTGTCTTCCAGCCTTTTACTCTAAGGTAGTGTTTGTCTTTGACCCTGTGGTGGGTTTCCTGTATGCAGCAAAATGTTGGGTACTATTTAAGTGTCCAGTTGGTTAGTCTATGTCTTTTTATTGGGGCATTGAGTCCATAGATGTTAAGAGATACTAAGGAATAGTGATTGTTACTTCCTGTCATTTTTGATGTTATTTTTTAAATTTGATTGGTTAACTTCTTTTGGGTTTGATGAGAGAAGGTTACTATCTTGCTTTTTCCAGGGTGAAGTTTCCCTCCTTGTATTGGTGTTTTCCTCTTATTATCCTTTGTAGGGTTGCGTTTGTGGATAGATATTGGGTAAACTTGGTTTTGTCATGGAATATCTTAGTTTCTCCATCTATGGTGATTGAGAGTTTTGCTGGGTATAGTAGTTTTTGCTGGCATTTGTGTTCTCTTAGAGTCTGCATGAGATCTGCCCAGGTTCTTCTAGCTTTCATAGTCTCAGGTGAGAAGTCTGGTGTGATTCTGATAGGTCTTCCTTTATATGTTACTTGGCCTTTTTCTCTGACTGCCTTTAATATTCTTTCTTTGTTCAGTACATTTGGTGTTTTGATTACTATGTGACAGGAGGTATTTCTGTTCTGGTCCAGTCTGTTTGGAGTTCTGTAGATTTCTTGTATATTCGTGGACATCTCTCTCTTTAGGTTAGGGAAGTTTTCTTCCATAATTTTATTGAAGATATTTGCTGGCCCTTTAAGTTGTAAATCCTCACTCTCATCTATGCCTATAATCCTTAGGTTTGGTCTTCTCATTGTGTCCTGGATTTCCTGGATATTTTGGGTTACAAGCTTTTTGCATTTTGCATTTTCTTTAAGTGTTGAGTCCATGGTTTCTATGGTATCTTCAGCATCTGAGATTCTTTCTTCTATCTCTTGTATTCTGTTGTTGATATTTGCATCTATGTCCCCTGATTTCTTCCCAAGGTTTTCTATCTCCAAAGTTGTCTCCCTTTGAGTTTTCTTAGTTTTTTTCTACTTCTGATTTTAGATCCTGGATGGTTTTGCTTAGCTCCTTCACTTGCTTGTTTGTGTTTTCTTGTAATTCTTTGAGATACTTTTTGTTTCCTCTTTCATGACCTCAGCCTGTTGACCAAAGTTCTCCTGTATTTCTTTAAGTGATTTTTGCGTTTCCTCCTTATTGGCTTTTGTATTCTCCTGAATTTCTTTCAATGACTTTTGTGTTTCCCTTGTAAGGGCTTCTAACTTTTGATCCATTTTCTCCTGAATTTCTTTAAGTATGTCCTTCATGTGTTCTGTACCAGCACTATGACTAGTGATTTTAAATCCAAATCTTGTTTTACTGGTGTGATGTGGTATCCAGGGCATGCCGTTAAAGGAGAATTGGGTTCAGATGCTGCCATATTGCCTTGATTTCTGTTAGTGACGTTCCTGCATTTGCCTTTTGCCATCTAGTTCTCACTGGTGTTAGTTGGTCTTGTCAATGCTGGACTCACCAGTGCAAGCTGCCTCTTTAGAGGCAAAATTTAGCAGGTGGCCTCTGGTGCACAGCTGACCTCCTGCACTGCCTGGAGACAGAGTGCTGTGGCCCAGGCTGTTCAGATCCCGAAGCAGACACCTGAAGGCTCCCGCAGTGGCCTGCAGGACTCACCAGAGCATACTGACTCCTCCCAGCCGGCCTCCCGGATGCCCCTCTTGCCTCTTGCGGGACCTGGAGATGTGGCGTTGCAGCCCAGGCTGTTCTGCATCCCAAAGCGGAGATCTGAAGGCTCCTGCCAGAGGCCTCAGGACTGGAACCTAAGCTTCCCCACTCTGCTTCCTGGTGCACACCAGGCCTCTTGCACTTCCTGGAGACCGAGTGCTGTGGCCCAGGCTATTCAGATCCTGAAGAAGACACCTGAAGGCTCCTGCAGGGGCCTGCTGGACTCACCAGAGCACACTGACTCCTCCCAGCTAGCCTCCTGGGTGCCCCTCATGACATGGATCTTTAAATAGGAAAACGTGCAAAGTACAGATAAGCAAAGCTACAAATAAATAGTCCTTGCTTTATATGCTTACAATTACAAAGGAATATGAAAGAACATTACAGCAGAGAGCAAATAACATAATTTGGATAATTATATCAATTATTAAAATAAAAATAAATAAATATTTAAATTCAAATAAATATTAAGCATCTGAATTCCATCATAATGAAAATATTATACTGTTTGTGAAAACCAAAATTAAATTATCTCATTCATTTGCATAGATAAAATGAAATGACAAACATGGACAATCAAAACTTTAACAGAATAATGTACCAGGAAATCAAGCTAAAATGAAATCAAGGTAAACATATCAATGTCAAATAAGTGAGGGAAAAGGAAAATAAATGATGGCCAAAGTTTTGTTTAGTAAGGGCCACGCAACAGTTGTGTAAATTTATGCATCAAAAATCTTGATTGCAAAACCCAAACAAAACAAAGCAAACAGATGATAAATACAAGGAAACTGCAAAGCTCAATGATAGTTTAGCTTGTGGTAAACAGCTGCATGAATTCAAAATGTCAAATAAGCCAAAAATTGGAAGCAATATACAGTAAGGAAGAATATAACCAAGAAATCCAATTTAGTATAAGCAAGCTAAGATAAAGTCACTGGAGTGAATGTATTTCTTTTGCTTTGCCAACTGCTCAGAGGAAATATACACTTTTCCTATTTTGATGGAATGTTTCTGACTACAGATTAAATATTCAGCAACAAAGAAAATCTTAATAAATACATTCCATATAGGAGTCTTACCTGTTATATTCTCTAAGTAGATACAATTAAACAAGAAATGAGGAATACAAGGGCCAGAAGGAACATTACATGGGACTCAACTTTCTCTTCTAAATAGAACTGGATCAATAAAGAAATTAAATTGAAGTTATGTAATATATTAAGCATTTAGAAAGTAATGGAGCAAAGAACATTTGGTACAGAGGCCAACGAGTTATTGTTAAAACTATATTATACAAAAATGTCATTGTTTCTTTTACAGTGTAAAAAACTTTTTGAAGGCTGGGAAGCAGTTCAGTTATAGAAAGTTTTCCTGGCATGCTCAAGTTAATTGCTATCAACTGCAAAAAGAAACCTCTTTGATGAGAGTTGAAAGATGCACTAATCTACGGGTATAACAATAGGCCATCGGGAATCGGTTTAATACTAAGCCCATCTAGCAGAATAGCACTAGTAGGCTTTCCCTTAGGACCTATGATGACCTGTTTAGATAGATAAAGGTTTACCATGTGGAACAATTCTTAAATTCAATTAGAAATTTGTTGGTTATTCATATGACACTAGTGCCACTGTTACTTCAGTGGGTTTGTCTTAACAGGCTGGTCATTATTGTAACTCACAGGTTCATAGATAGGTGAGATTTGTGATTACTTTTATTTTCTTTCAGAGCTCATAGGATTTTCCAGCACCATGGAAGCTTGCCAGTAGTGATAACTCTTCTAAATCAATACCAGCTTAATTTCTCCATGTTTTATGACTGAAATACAGTATAGTCAACACTGGGTAATACTTTTAGCTTTTAAAAGGTAAGGAAAACCAATAGCCTGTAATGTTTGGGGGACAGATATATAGGATTTCACTGGCCAACAAACCCTCAAAAGGTAACCTATTTTTGGCACTGGGCTTTTTATTTGCTAATCTGTAGTGTCTAGTATTTGTTGTCCCAGGATAGGGATAAAATGATTGTTTGCAGTTCCCTCCATTTAGCTGAGGATTTAATCATTTCTAAAAATATTTTATTGTATACACATACCATGTGTTTATTATCCATTTATCAGTTGAAAGGCATCAAGGCTATTTCCCACTTTGTGGCTATTGTAAATAGAACAGCAATACACAGGGATGATCAGGTAAGATCATGGAAACTGGGGATGACTAGGATTACATAAATATGTAAAACCGATAATCTTTCTTTATAAGAGAAATAGCAAGATGGAAATTGGAATACATTATTATTAGTGCGAAAAACAATAGAATGAGCAAGAAATTGTGGAAGAATAGGTAAAAAACAAAAATATCTCTCAAATATTACTCAAGGATATAAAATAAGATCTAAATTAATTGAAAGAGAAACATCATATTCCTGGAAAGGAAGACAAATATTTTAAAGATACCAGCCTATCCCAATGTAATATATAGATGTAGTACAACTTTAGTATGAATTAAATATAGCCAAAATTTCAATTATATTGGAATACTAAGTGATATTTAAAAGCCAAGAAAGTTTTGAAAAAGAATGACTAAGGAAGAGGATAGCAAACATTCTTTCTTATTTCTCTCTGCATATTCCTTGAAGGTAGGGTCTTTTCATTTATCTAGGGCTCAGTAATTCCTGTCTACTGTAAAAGTCAGGAAACCTGAGTTATTTTCTTATATCTAATCTTTGCAACACTTGGATCACACATGTTCATGGAATGCCTGGCTTGTTGCATGGGTGCTGGCGTCTGAACCCTGGTCATCATGTTGTATAGTATATGTTCTTAACTACTGAGTCATCTCTCCAGTATTTTAAATGTTTTCCTATTACTGCTGAGGAAATTCTTACATAGTCTGGTGTTTGGAGACAATAGCAATGTATTTCCTAAGGCTTCTGAAGGCCAGCAGTCAGAAGTGAAGGTGTACCTTTGGGGAGCTGGGGTCTCTCTTCTTTGTCTCTTCCTGCCTTTGACACCAGTCTTTTCTGCCTGAGGCTGAATCACTCCAGCTTCTGCCTATAGAATCTTGTTGTCTTTCTCCATTGTGTCTTAAATGAACTTTATCTTATAAGGATGCAGGTGATGGTACAGACACCACACCAGTAATTCTGGATCACTTCCTTCTGTCCACATCCTTAACTGAATCACATTTGCAAAGGGTCTTTGACCAAGTGAGATCAATTTGGTAGGCTCCAGCATTAATGTTCACATATCTGTACTGAGGAGGCCCTTTTCAGTCTACTACAGTCATTACAGTCAAAATGTTTTGCCTGAATAGCAGATAAATAGGTCAGTTGACAGAAAAGCCCTGAAGCAGACTCAGAGACAAATGGAAACTATATTTAAGGAAAGTTTGGACTTCAATTTATTAGCAAAAGATGCTTTATTCGCTAGTTATTTGTAGATGAAAATAGAGATTATTGTACCTTGACCAAATGAAAGTAAGTCCAAGGTATATCAGCTTGCAGATATAGAATAAAGATGAGCAGAAATTTTGAGACAATAATATTCAGTAGAAGAAATAAACATGGTTATATTAATGTATAAAAATAGAATATAACTTTCCACAAACACCTCTTAAAATTATTTAATATAATTCTTCTATTAATTTGTTGAAATTTTCATATAATGGATTTTGATCATGTTCCTTCCACTTCTAGCTCCTTCCAGATCCACTTCCCACAGCCTTCCCCAACTTCACGGTTTCCCTTTTTAAATAATCCATATGCTGTCCATTCAGTGGAGCATGGTTGACCTACCAGGGACTAATATCCTTGTAGAAAATTAACTCTCCTTTTCTCAGAAGACATCATTACCATCTGTCAATAGCTCTTCAGCTAAGGATGAGGATTTGAGTCCATCCAAGGACTTTACCTTTTTCTTTATAGATCTTTCGATTTTGTGTTACAATGAACAATACAGTGTAATAAAAAGCAAACTGAATAACATCTGAAGAGCGAAATCTTAATTGTATTTTAGAGTTCCACAGGCATAAGTTGGAGTCCTGCCTATCACATTATTGAATATCTGTGAAGCTTACGTTCTCATCTATGAATAGGAAGCAACGTTTCTTATGCAGGCTGAAGCGACCTATTTCTACATTTGTTTTGTATTCAAGAATTCTAAGTACAGCAGACCATGCAGAACGAGGGGAATGAATGCACAGTGCTGGTGGTTGACTTGCAAAAGGAGAGCAACACATCTCTAGTGTTTGTATGTGCATTGATCACCAAAGACTTCGTGTATTTGGAATCCTGTTTCTCAAAATGGAGCATTAAATAGTGGGAAGCCTTTAACAGATGGGTCCTGTTGAGAGGTTATTGGGTTATAAGATCATTGAAGGTACTGTCTATGAAAGAGATTAATGCAATTCCTGTGGGAGCCTTTTTAGTTCTTGAGAGTGACTAATTATAAAAAGAGGAAGGCTTCCTCTTTTCACTCTCTGTCTTGATACCTGATCTCCTCTCTTACACACAGGCATCTATGATTGTGATGCTATCCTCTCTGAAGTCCTGACTAGACTCAGTGGTCATATAATTCAGTGAGTTGCATGCAAAATACAAAATATACAGATTTCTCCTTGCATATTATCCAGTTTCATGTATTTTGTTATAGCAGTGGTAAATGGACCGAAATAATCTTACAAATAAAAAGCCTGAGAATATATGTATCTACATTAGAGAATAGAGACAGAGTTAGAGATGAGCTTGAAGTTCCCACTTCTACCCCTCCATACAGATTACTGAGATCGCTTGTATCAGTTATATCTATGTCCAGCTGGTCTATTTGATAAGAGCACACATCCTTTTAAAATGAGTGCTTTTATGTTGATTGTGTAGCCCCCAATGCCTTGTAAGGTTTTATATATTTCTTCTCTTTTCATTTTAAATTCCTAGGTTCTGGATTTATTTTGCTGGAAAAGATATATTTTCTGAATTCTACTGGTAAGGGATTATGTAAATTACTTAAAAGGTTTAGGTTAAGAGGCCTTTGAATTACAAAAAGCACAATTTCTCAAGCCAGTATCCATCAGTTAGGACACATTGAAGCTCCAGGAGATTATCACAGCCCTTACTTTGACAATTTCCATCACTGACTCAAATAGTAAATTAGCTTTGCTGTTAGAGACAAGAATTAAAGAGGGAGGAATTTTCTAATTTCAGAAAGAAACCAAGGCCAAGAAAAAAAGATCACCTTGTCCTGTCGGTGTCACATGGCTTGCCAATGCTGATTGGGGATAGCACTTATAAGTCTAACTCCCAAGCCAAGTTCGTTCCCGTGTTCCTGCTCTCACTGCTTGGTAGAAAGACTCTGAGAATGGAGGCTACTTCTGGATGCCCAAAAATGGTCTTTTGTCCCCATCACTCAGTAACTTGAATAGCTATTTTTCTTCTTTGAAGGTGAATAAAAAGCACTGGGCTTGTATTATCTCCCACCAACACATAACTTTAGTTTTTCCAGGTGGGCAAAATGAAGCTATCAATCACTAAAGAATTCTAGTAGAATCTGCAGAAGACACTAGTAGATTAAATGGCCAGTTCTGCCTAATATGCTGGCCTGCATGGTCTGGAGTGGGAAAAGAAAGTCTCAAGGAAGATTTTCTAATTAAAGTTTACTTTATGTCTGAGGGGCCCTGACTTGTTGCTGAACACATCAGATATACCTACCTGCTCTAAAAGAAGGTTAACACCATAGGGATTTTATTTTTTCAACGTAGCTGATTAAAAAAAAAAACTTTATTAGCATATTGTCAGACAATCAGACAATTTCTATCACCCAAACCTCTCTAATTACAATATAAATCTAGACACTTTATAAGAGTTTTTACTTTCTATAGTTTAGTGGGCAGGCCCTCACTCCTGTTAACTATATTTTATATATTTAGAGGTAGATTCTCAGCATATTATTTTCCCCCAAACACAGAATTTCTGATCAAGATCAGGGATTGGGTCTAAGCAAACTTACATCATCGTTTGCCCAAGCTTGAGTAGAAGTTTGAGGTTACATGTATTCGAATTGCAGAAGTGTGGAACAGGGAGCATAGAACTGACTAGGAAGTACTAAGGGCTGGCTTAGAAGACAGAGAAGGCAGAGAAGACAGAGAAGCCATCAGTGCATACTGACTGAAAGATACACTCTGGACCAATGGACTTGCTACCACTGGAGAACATTAGTAGGCAGAACAGAACACACTGCAGAGTTGTCCCTCCTAAGAGAGGAAAGTCTAGGGTAATAATCCACCAATTCTCTCTCCTCATTGGCTAGAATTTGCTTCCAAAGGAATGAACTTTGCAGTGCTTCAAGGCTGCTTGTCAAGTGCAGACAGAAAGCCCCAAAGGAACAAATTGGCTGCTTCTTGCAGCAGGTCACAATAACTGGGGCACCACCACCATCTGCTGAATTGACCTTGTGGGAAACAAACTCACATCTTAATTTCAATAACTTTTATTTCATAAGTAGGTTAGAGCTTTTACTGTGATCTCACAAAAATAATTTAGGCATATATTCTTAACCAGAATGCAAAAGTAAATTCATTAATTCATTAGATTTGAATTCTGAGAAAAATACTAGTTATCAGACTAGTTTTACTTGAAAATATTGAGAGTGATTGGATCCTGAGTCAGAAGTTACAGACTCATGTAGTTCACCCGAATTATGACATTTAAGCCTGTGTTATCTTGTTGGCAGGAAATGAGGCTTCTACCAGCATCTGCTTCTCAAACTGACAAGCAATTAGAGTTTACAAAAAAATATAAATGAAAATATTTGTATGCAGGCATTGGGAGTAAAATAGAAAACACCACGATTCTGCAGATCATAAAAATCTATGCTATGGAAACAGATGGTCCATTTCCCTAGTGCTTCAATGGACTATCCTCGATTTTTGTTCTGAAATATTCACCTTTTCAGGTCAGCAGTCCTATTATGCCTTGATTGAGAATTTTTGCTGGCACTGATATTTTCTTTTCTTTTTGTTCTTTAACAAAGTCCTAATTTTTTAAATTTAACTTTTTTTTCTAGAAATTCATGTATTTACTTACATCATCTACATTCCTTCAATTCTTCTCATGTCCCAGTATTTCCTCTAAAATTGATGACCTGTCTATTATTATTGTTGTTGTTGTTGTTAATATTTGTGTGTGTACAGCCTTCTGAGATTTCTTATACCTTCACAGGCATATCAATTATTATCATAGTTTAGGTTTTATTTAAGCAATTATAATGTCAAGATTTCATGGATGTGACTTCCATGTCATACATAGATGATACTATCTTGCAGCATATGTCCTTGTCCTCTGGCCCTTACAATCTTTCTGTCACTCCTTCCATAATGTTCCTGGGTCATAGGTTTAGGGTTGTAATGTAGGCATATCAGTTGGGTCTAGGAACCATATGGTTAGTAGTTCTCAGTATCTTGACAGGTGTATCTTTTTGTAATTATTTCCATCTGGTGCAAAAGATACTTCTTTGTTTATGGGAGAGCTCATTTATATGGGCACATAAGGGCAAAGATTTAGAATAAAGTTAGACAATATGAAGATTTAGTAAAGAATAAGGAGTAGGTTCTCCTCTAGGGTCCATGACCTCACTAACCATAGATAGACAGATAACTAGGTTTGTAGCACCAGGCATGAATTCCTTCCTATTGAACAGATTTTTTAAGTCCAATTAAACAGCTGTTATTTACCCTAAAATATGAGTGCTACTACTGTACCTGGCATCTTGCCAGGCTTGTAATTGTGGTTCAGAGTCTTATAGCTAGGTATGACCACGGGTTGCTTTTCTCCTTTGTCAGCTTACATTGTGCCTTTAGAAACTATCAGAGCTAGTCCCCATAGAAAGAGACTTCCAGCTCAACATTGGGAAAATCATGCTTAGCACTGGAGACCTAACCAACCACCCAGAAATGGTGAAGTCATGTATATTGGAGGTGAACCTACAACTCTCACTATTAAACTGGTATTATCCTTAACTACATTTTTATCTATTTGTGCTTATACTGACAGACATATAATTCTTAACACCTCATCAAGGAGCCTTCTGTTTGCAACAGAATGGAAACTATTACAGGAAACCATAACAAATTAAAACTCAGAATATTAGAGCAGACCCAATAGACATATATATTACAATGCCTGCATCCAAGTCTCAGGGATCATTGTGGAAGAGGGGACAGGAAGACTGTAAGAGCCCGAAGACCAAAGGGTTTATGATGAGATAGTATCTCCTTGTAACATCAGAAGCCACATCAGGAAGTCTCACCAACATGACTAACTAAATGTGAGCCTAGCAAAGAAATAACAGACTAGCTTGGAATAGGTAAAGCTCAAGAGGCCTCAGACGTTCACAAGATCTACAGGCAACCAAGTAGAGAGAATAGAAAACCAGTCTTCCCCAGGGGAAAGCACTGTAATTGTTATCCACTTCCAAATGGTCAGATCTGAAAACATACCTAAAGTAACATCACACAGACTGAGAAAGTGGTATACACAGACACATCTAACAATAATTTAATAGAAAAAGAGGACAAGAGTTGGAAAGAGTGTTTTGGGTGAGTTTGAATAAAGAAATGGGAAAGGGCAATGATATATTATAATTTAAAAAACTAAAATCATTTTTTTTAAAGTCATGATACTTTTCTTAAGCCTGGACTTGCTTTTACATTATTAAAGCTGTCACAGTGCATGGTCTGAGGCCTTCTGAGGCCTATCTTTTTGCCAACAGGTTTTATATCCTAGTATCTGTCAAAGGTATGAAGGTGGCAATGTTATTTATGGGTAATTACAAAATCACCTTGCTCTGTTTGATTTAATGGAGAAATTTCAATCAAGGTTTAGAGCTCATCGCAGGAAGCCAGTTATGCTGATGGTATTTAATGATTTATTGACTCAGCGCTTCCTGTTTTTTCCCCCTGAGTTGCAGTTGGTGGTGTGGGGAATGTTTCTAATGGGCTGAAGGCATTGGGGATGTGTTGGAGATGCTGTAACTCAGCCATTGCCCCTCATCCTTGTTTTTTTCTACTAGCGTACATGGATCAGAAGGGGTTCAAGTATTACTAACATATTCTTTATTGCGTCTTTAGTGAAGAATCTACAGGAGAGTGTGCTGGATTACCTGAAAGTGACAGGAACCAGTGGAATGACTGAGTTAGTGATGAAGTTACTATGTAAGTGCACAAAGTGAACCTTTTCATATGGCCTGAGCAGAGACTCCTTTGGTATGTGAAATTTATTTTTCAGATATGCCAATAGTGCCTTTTGTTTTGAGTCTTTGTTTTAATTAAGATCTAGCTTGCATAGAGTCAGTTTTACTAGAATTGCATGTATGGATGTATATATGTCCACACAGCAGACAAAGAACACTTTCTTCAGCCTAGAAACTCCCTTCTCAGTCTTTCTGCTCCCATATTTGGCCAGTGTTTTTATGTGTTCTGTTACTATACAGAAGTTTCTTTATTCTTGAGTGTCATATAAATAGAATCACGGATGATAGACTTTTTTTGTGTTGAACTTTTTCCACCAATATTATGTTTCCTTCTTTGAAATTGAACTGTGTGTAGTTGTGTACCTCAAGTTTGTTTCTTCATATTGCTGAATAGTACTCTATTGTGTAAAAATATAGCACACTGTATTTCCTAACCCTCCTGTTGATGGCTATTTGGTTTGCTTCCAAGTCCTAGGCTATGTGAATAGAGCTGCTCTAAATATACTTGTATAGTTTTTATGGGCATATATTTTCATTTCTTTTTAATTGACAACCCTAGTGGTGAAATTGCTGGAGTATGAAAAGGGCTATGTGTAAATTTACATTATTTTTATGGCTTGAGTGGCTTAGGTATAAACATTAAAAGATTAAATAATGCAGCTTTCATAGACTATTCCTAAAATTAAGAATTTTTACATGTGTGTGTGTTTGTATGTGTTCATGTGTATGTGTAAGTGTATGTGTGTGTGTGTGTGTGTGTGTGTGTGTGTACAGAGGGGAGGAAGAACAATTTTAATCACCTGTATCATTTTCTCAATAGACAAAATGTACATTATTTCCTTATTGGCACAGGGAGACATAATGAAAATACCATGTCAAGAATATATTCGTCCTGTAATGTCTCTGAAGTGCAAGCATTCTCTTGAGCACAAGCCAATGGTATCAATGAGCACTTGCTGCGTTATCCTGATTACATGCACTGTTATACTTTAGGACCAATGATGATGACTGTTATGACCACTCACAGATTATGTGTGTTAAAACAACTTAAGGATCTCTAAGTGACTAAAGACAATACAAAGAAAATGATTTGGAAAATAACTAAAAATAAGTCATAGCTGTAGTATAGACAATGTTGATCAGATTTGATGAACTATATCAATTAATCTGTTAGTTACCTTTCCATTATTATAAGTACCTGTGATAACCACATTTTAAGTAGAAAAGTAGACTTATTTTGGCCTACAGTTTAAAGGTTTCAGTGCATTGGCCTACTACTTTGGGCCAATGGTGAAGTATTGCATTACATCAGGGGGTACAGGGTGGTAAGCAAATACCACCTCATAGGCAAGAAGCAAAATGGAGAGGAAAAGAGAGAGGAGCTTCGATTGCTTTACTCTTTCTTTAAGGGTACGTCTAGATGATCCCAAATTTCTAGTAGTCCCTACTTCTTAAAGGTTCTGCGACTTCCTAGTAATGACAGGCTTAGAACTAAGCCTTTAATATGCAGGCTTTGGATGTCATCTAATATGTAATCTGTGTCAGGCTTCTCTTTTGGTTTCCCTACAATGATTTATATAGCATTAAGTAAGAGTACACAGCAGAACAATGAGGGAGGATCTACTGAAAAATACATTCCATTCTGGGATCTGCACAGAAGGGAACCAGACAGAAAAATCTTCCATAAGACCTAAGGAATTCATGATTAACAGGTTTATGGGTTCTCTTTACCTCCTGGAGGTTTTGGTTAGGAACAGTGTTGCACAGCTTGTACTCCTTACTAGGAACTTGCCAACATCTTCCCTGAACTGGTCCATTTTACCCCACATCTGTGTGGTTCTGTTCACTGTTGTATTGTTGTGTGACCACAATAAGTTAATCTTATCTTGGGTTTGGCAAGAGTTCCCTTGAGGGATTTTGCTTAGTTAGTTCGATACTAGAGTTTTTTGTTTGTTTGTTTGTTTGTTTGTTTTTGCTGTTAACATGCAGAGGTAACTTCTTAATTAAATGTTTGAATTTCACCCTAGGCTCTCTATCATTCTATGGATAGCCTACCTGAAGATTTGTCTAGTTTGATGATGTGGGGATTTTGTTGCTTGTCCTGAACTGTGGTTGGCAATCCTGTGTGTTTAAAAGTCCTGAGTGGTCTTCATTTGTCCACTGTCATTGGCTGCTTGAGTGGACATCTATTTCTTCCTCATTTTCTCTCTTGAAGTTGTAACAAGTATGAAAGACTGCCAGACTGACATCTCAGCCTCACCAAGAAGATTTGTTAAGATTAATTTATGCCTTAATTGTTTGGAAGTCAAAGAGATACTACTATCCTTTGTGGGAATGTCAGATTGTAGCATTTACTGAATTTAGATTACTCAAGGACTCAGTACCGAGGTGTTAGTACCAAGACTTCCTCTCCTCCCTTTGTGGGAATTATCATTTGGAAAACTTGATGTTGTATTCCAAGTTTTGGCATTAAATTTTTTTTTAAGGCAGAAATCCAATTCAGTGTATTTGCTTGATCTTTTATCACTGTATGTCACTGGTCACCTGTAGAGAATGGAAGCAGCAGGCAATTTAATTTGTTCACAGTATAATCTTAGGTCCCTTTGAGTAAGAGCTTTTAGCAGCTCTGTGCCCTAATTGTTGATTTACTACCTGTTTCTCATTCTAGTACCCCGCAGGCCTCTGCTTAAACTCAGGCTCTCACCATTAGCTGAAGTATCCAAGATGCTTGTGGGAGTGGAAGGGGTCCAGGAATGGTGGGGGTGGGGGGCAGTGCTTATTGTTCAGGGTTCAGCTTTCCTGTGGGAGGTGGAGGTCACACAGTCTAGCTTTTGCTATTTATGTTGTTGGTTTCAGGAGTTTGAGTAAGAAAATAAAGGCAACAATAATGACCAAGGAAAACTCCCCAGGAGACAGACAGAACAGAGGGGAGAGAAATGGGGAAGGCAAGCACAGAAATCAGATTGCCAGGGACAGAATGAATCTCTCCACTCCTAGTCCTTCCCTCCCACTTCTCTGTAGCTGCTATGAATTTAGTGTTTAGTGGCCTTTTTTTTTTTAATTCAGTGACAGTCACATGTATCGCAGAGTTCCTTCTGCTGAAGTTATTATTTGTCTCATGTTTGGCTGGATGAAACCAGACTTTAGTAACCAACATATACTATATCACCTTGATCTTCCTGGGAGTTTGCCCTGGGGAGGGACAAGAACCCATTACAACTTCTATCCCACCCTCTGAGCCATAGCAGTTGCAAACACATGACATTTGTCTAGAATAAGGTCACCTGGAAGTCTTATAGACACGAATTGGAATCCAGAATTTTCCCCATGATGCTTATTCATCCAATTTATTAACTACACAACATAGAGTGATCTCATTTATAAGAAGTTCAGTAAAAGCAAACTGGAAGAAAAAGTGAACAGATTTATGAATATGATTTCATTGTAAGCTTCTCAGGAGAGTTAGAAATTCTTCCCCATTATCACACAGTGGAATCCTCTAATGATACACTGGTAATAGATGTCACAGCACTGGGGGTAAGAAGTTTTGTGAATATCCAGGCTCCTAATGACATGTTTTTAAGAACATAAAATGTCATGATAAACATAACATCTTCCAAAGCAGTGGAAAGAAATGTCCACTGATGTTTACAAACATACACCCACACACCCCTTGACACCAGCAAGTTAAGTTACAGACTTCCACAGTGAGAACATGCAGATGACCAAACAAGAACCTAGGTTTCTGAGAGTCACTATTCATTTTACAATCTGATTATTTATAAGGCAGTGGAAATTAAGGACAGGAGAATATCTACTCACAGTCAAAGCTGAAGACATCTTGTCTCTGGTACGATGAATGAAGAAAAACTAATCCAGAGCTAACCAGTTTACACAGAGAGGCTTCATATGTCTGTGATGTAGTTTCCTCCTTTATGATTACATTCAAGAGGAGTGCAAGGGGTGTACTCTCTGGATATATCTATTAAGTCTGGATAGGGAACTTAGACTGTAGTCTTTATAACTGTAAATACTATCATATTTTTTCTAAGCCTTACATGCTATTCTCTAGACATGCATGTAAGTGGAACTCTTCAGAGATGTTGGGGTGTCAGCAAGTGGGAAACCTACCTTAAAATGGTTCCCAAAGTAAATTGTTTGAAGAAATTACCAGAAATCCTCTGGTGGAGAACTTTGAAGTTGTTGTGACTATGTGGCTTTAATTCAAAGAGATATAAAAGGATAAATGGTTGATAGCATAACTGGATTAAGCATAATTCTTTGAAGAAAGGGCCATTTTCAGAAATCTTGAATCCAAGTGATCAGGATGGGCAGCAGAGGAATTTAAATCCCTTAAATAAAATTTATTGGCTTTACAATAAAAATGTATTTTGAAATAATAGTACAAATACAACATTTCTTCTTTCCCATTCCTCCCTTTAAATATTGCAATATACACCTTTCCACTCTCCTCCACGTTAAATGCCTTTTTCTCTAATTTTGTGTGTGTGTGTGAGTGAGAGAGAAAGAGAGAGACGTGTTAGTGTGAATATATGTATACATTGCTAATTAAGCTGTATAGTCTCTTTGATGTCACTTGTATGTATGTATAGTTTCAGGGCTGACCATTCTATCTAAGAAAAAACTGATCCCGCTCTGGAAATGTCACCCTTGCTTCTCATGTGACCTCTTCTCTGAAGGAGAGAAAGGCCAAGCAATGTGGAGAATGTCTGAGGATGGGATAGATTTGGAGGGTAAGACTGACGCAGGAGTACAAGGAAGTCAAAGAGTCAGCATTAGAGAAGCACAGAACTAAAGCTCTGTCAGGCAGGCTAGAGATTGCCAAGAGCTATCGGCTAGGGTTACATCCCAAGTTCATCAACAGGATTGCAGTTCAGACAGTGCCCTTGATGGTTTTACATCAAATGGACACAAGCTAGAGCTATCTGAGAGGAGGGAATCTTTACTAAGAAAATGCCTCCAAATGAACCATTAGAGATTGTTTGGAGATTTAAGCAGGGGTGTGCAGCTACTGTGCTGTAACGTTTACTGGAGACTTCTCCTCAGCTATTCTGGGAAGGACCTCTCCTATTCCCCAATGAATAGCTGGGCAACACAAGTTGTTCTGGTGTGTGTCTCTGTGTTTTAATTTTTATTGGAAGGAGGGCACAAGAGTAGGAGAGTGGATGTGGGAGAGACAGAAAGCTAATGTGATTGGGGTGTATAGTATGAAATTCCCAGATAATCAATAAAAATATTTTGTTGGGGAAAAAGGGAAAGTAAGAAAAAGCTTCCACAAGACTAGGCAGTAGGCAACCCTGTAGGCCATTTTCTTAATTGTGATCAATCGGGGAGGGCCCAGTCCACTGTGGGGGGTGCCATTCCTGGACTGGTGGTTTTAGAGTCTATAAGAAAGCAAACTGAGTAAGCCATTGAAGACTGAGCCTGTAAGCAACCTCTATGGCCTCTTAGTGAGCTCCTGCCTCCAGGTGCCAGCGCTGTTTAAGTTCCTGTCCTGATTTCCTTTGAGGATGTACAGTGATATGGAAGTATGACCCGAATACACCCTTTCATCCCCAAGTTATTTTGGTTATGGCATCTTATCACAGCAATAGAATCTGCAAATAACATAGACACAGTGGATAATATTTCCATTTTGCATCTTGATAGTGCTCTAAAATTAGTCTAGAGGTCAGCAGATAGCTGATTCTATAATGTATTTTAAGAACATGAGTCAGGTTTGAGCATCTATTTCTCTTAGACCTTTGTGAGAGAAAATTGAGATTCACAGAACTGGGTATATTGGTACATACCTGTAATCCAGATTCAAGGCTATCTACCTAGTTACATAGTAGTTACGTTACATAGTAAAGTTTCATAGTAAGCCCCAAGTAAAGAAAACAAGGAGAAGGAGGGACAGGGCAGAGCATGAGGAAGAACAGGAGGAGAACCTCAAAATAGAGTGAAGGAGCTTTCTTAAAATCTAGTCCTCTTGTCATAAAACACTATACACAGAATGTAAATTGAGATGCATCTCAGGTTCCCAGGATGTGAGCTGTGTGTATCTAGAAGATAAAACCTTCCAGTCTGCTGTGCTAGGGATGGCTAGGTTACAAGGTGAAGATAGTCTCTGCTACATCTATATCCATGTAGTTGTCTGACAGTGTGATGACTGAAAAAATATTTATGGCTCAAGTTCTTAATAAGCATGTACCCTTTTCATTACTCTTATTCATCTGCAGATGAGGGCTAGCACAGTTTTCTTCGTAGCTCCTTCTCCCCATGTTGCCCATAAACAGAAATAAGTATAAATTATACCACAGGCTAGTCAATAGGAAAGCCTTCTGAACTCTGGCTTTAATTCATCATGGGTGATAGTTCATTTCACAATGCCCCACAAGACAGGAATAACTTATTTTAATTGGCCATCATTTGTGGTCCACAGCATGGTCTACTTTAGAAATGACACTGCCACTTTATTGTAACTGTATTTCTCTGACTCATGGCTTTCTAACCGAAGGGAATAGATCAATTTTTCATAAATCATAAAAAGCACATTGAAAAATAAAATAGCTTCTGAGCCTAGCTCTTTCTAGCTGTCTCACACAATGCCAACAAATAAAAGACTGTCCAGTTTGGTGACGATCCAGCTACACTTGGAATTCTCCCAAGGAAGATGGCTGAGGTGACAGCATAGAGAAAAGGTCACAGCTTGGGCTTGGAAAAAGGGACAACACAAACCATTTTCCAAAGCTTCTTTGACTCTTTGTTGGTGAGGCTGACAGTCCAGGCTCCTGTAGCGTCAGTCAATGTGATGGCTTTGTCCTAAAGGGTCTTTGTTCTTCAATAGAAACTGTCACAGGCTGATCCTGAGCTTTTGGAATGTCTTTGTGACATCATTAGGCCCATATAACTTTCCAAGGCCAGAAAAGCAGCAAAGCTATGCATGAAATGTGGACAAAGAAGCGTGGCAAGATCTGGCCTTCCACGTAAAGGCTCTCTAACCAAACTGCTATGGATGCAGGAGCTAGCTAACAGGAGCCAAATGGTGTACCCCCTGCTTCAGTCTGTGTGTCTGTTGGCCTGTCTCTGTCTGTCTACCTATCTCCTACTATACCCTCTCTCTCTTAATCAAGAATCTTTTGGGATAAGTTGGGAGATGGAAGGAAGGCAAAGAAATTCTGTTGTCAAAAATTGCCATTGTAGCAAAGATAAGATGGCAGGAGTCAATTGGTCTAAACGAAAGGAGAGGGGGCCATGTTAATTTCACCAAGGGTCATTCTGGTGTTGCCATGGTGGGTGGAGTCACTCTTCTAGTGTATCCCATACTGCACTTGCTTTCCTTGTAGATAGACATGGACAAATTGCTGTGCATCCCTATTTAGTAACTACTATGTTATCCCCATGGAAAACAGACGCATTTTAACCTACCTTTTAAAAAAATGTTAGGTTATATTAATTATACAATATAATCGATGTCACTGAAGGCAAATATACTTGAATAACACTAATATGCGATTCACAGATCATAAAATGAGCCAATGAGGAGTTAGGAAGACATTTCTTTTTCAGTTAGTTATTACAGTTTTCCAGAAATAGAAAGAATGAAAATTTAAAGGTTATGTAGGTACACATAGGATTTGCTTATCTATACAAATGATTTGCATCTTATCCAGAATTTAAACTACTATTTTAAAAAACAGTGTTTCAGTGATGCCCAAGAACTAAACCTATACTTGTCTCCCAAGAATACACATGTGTATGAGTGTGTGTGTGTGGTGTCCAAAAGAGGTTCTCAATATACAAACAGAAATGTTTTTGTAAGTCAGACATCCAAATGTAGGGCATGATTTCCTATGAAAGAGGTTAAGAAGAGATTTTCTTGGCTTTGTCTCCAACAAGCCCATGAGACAGTTGAATGATTCTGAATCTTCAAAAATTTTACTTATGACTACAATAAGTTGTCCCTTGTTTTCTATTAAATTTCTTAAGGTATACTTGCAAATATTGAATCTTTGGTGATCCTTAGCATTATGACTCTCTCCTTCTCTGCCTCCCTCACTCCCTCTGTCCCTTCCTTTCTTCTTCCCTTCCTCCCTCTCTCCCTCCTTCCCTCCCACCCACCTCTCTTCTTTCTTTCCTGCAGCATTTCCAAGCAAATCCTTTTTTTTTCTTTTTGTACCCTGTTCACAACACTGTCTTTCCCTTTACTACTCTTCTTTTTTTTTTAATATTTTTATTTTCTATATTCTTTGTTTACATTCCAAATGATTTCCCCTTTCCCGGATCCCCCCTCCCCATATGTCCCATAAACCTTCTTCTCTCCATCCCTTCTTCAATCACCTCCCTCCTTTTTCTCTGTCCTTATATTCCCTTCCCATGCTAGATCAATCCTTTCCAGGATCAGGACCCTCTCCATACTTTTTCATAGGAGTCATTTGTTATGCAATTTTTACCTTGGGTATTCAGAGCTTCTGGGCTAATTAATATCCACTTATCAGAGATTGCATTCCACGTGTATTCTTTTGTGATCGGGTTACCTCACTTAGGATGATGTTTTCCAGATCAAACCATTTGCCTAAAAATTTTGTGAATTCATTGTTTCTAATTGCTGAGTAGTATTCCATTGTGTAAATATACCACATTTTCTGTATCCATTCCTCCTTTGAGGTGCATCTGGGTTTTTTCTAGCTTCTGGCTATTATAAATAAGGCTGCTATGAACATAATGGAACATGTGTCTTTACTGCATGTCGGGGAATCCTTTGGGTATATGCCCAGGAGAGGTATAGCAGGGTTCTCTGGAAGTGTCATGTCCAGTTTTCTGAGGAACCCCCAGACTGATTTCCAAAGTGGTTGTACCATCTTACAGCCCCACCAGCAGTGGAGGAGTGTTCCTCTTTCTCCACATCCTCGCCAAAACCTGCTTTTTCCTGAGTTTTTGACCTTAGCCATTCTGACTGGTGTAAGGTGAAATCTCAGGGTTGTTTTGATCTGCATTTCCCTAATGACTAATGATGTTGAGTACTTCTTAAGGTGCCTCTCAGCCATCCGAATTTCTTCAGGTGAAAATTCTTTGTTAAGATATGTACCCCCATTTTTTAATAGGGTTATTTGGTTCCCTGGAGTCTAACTTCTTGAGTTCTGTGTATATATTGGATATTAGCCCTCTATCAGATGTGGGGTTGGTGAATATCCTTTTCCAATTTGATGGTTGCCGTATGGTCCTTTTAACAGTGTCCTTTGCCTTACAGAAACTTTGTAATTTGGTTCCCTGGAGTCTAACTTCTTGAGTTCTGTGTATATATTGGATATTAGCCCTCTATCAGATGTGGGGTTGGGGAATATCCTTTTCCAATTTGATGGTTGCCGTTTGGTCCTTTTAACAGTGTCCTTTGCCTTACAGAAACTTTGTAATTTTATGAGGTCCCATTTGTCAATTCTTGATCTTAAAGCATAAGCTATTGGTGATCTGTTCAGGAACTTTTCCCCTGTGCCCATGTCCTCAAGGGTCTTCCCCAGTTTCTTTTCTATTAGTTTCAGTGTGTCTGGTTTTACATGGAGGTCCTTGATCCACTTGGAGTGAAGTTTAGTACATGGAGATAAGAATGGATCAATTCACATTCTTCTACATGCTGACCTCCAATTGATCCAGCACCATTTGTTGAAAAGGCTATCTTTTTTCCACTGGATGTTTTCGGCTCCTTTGTCGAAGATCAAGTGACCATAGGTGTGTGGATTCACTTCGGGATCTTCAATTCTATTCCATTGGTCCACTTGTCTGTCACTGTGCCAATACCATGCAGTTTTTAACACTATTGCTCTGTAGTATTGCTTGAAGTCAGGGACACTGATTGCCCCAGAATTTCTTTTGTTGTTGAGAATAGTTTTAGCTATCCTGGGTTTCTTGTTATTCCAGATGAATTTGAGAATCCAAGCAACTCCTTAAAACACAAAGATTCCCAAATATCTCAGTTCCTGATACAACAGAAAATTAAGGGAAGCATCACTTAAGTTCAAGACTGCGGTGACACTGTTCATTTGGAGCAGCTCTTTAGGCACAGAACGCCAAACAGACTGGACCAGAACAGAAACACCAAATGCACAAAATAAACAAAGAATATTAAAGGCAAAAAGTAAGGGGAAAATGTCAAGTAGCATGTAAAGGGAGACCTATCAGAATTATACCAGACTTCTCACCAGAGACTACAAAAGCCAGATCTCATAAAGACCCTAAGAGAATGCAAATGCCAGCCCAGACTACTATATCCAGCAAAACTGTCAATTACCATAGATGGAGAAACCAAAATATTCCATGACAAAACCAAATTTACACAATATTTTTCCACAAATCCCTCCCTAAAAAGGATAATAGTTGGAAAACACCAACACAAGGAGGGAAACTACACCCTAGAAAATGCTAGAAAGTAATCTTTCAGCAAACCCACTAAAACATAATTCCACCTCTAACAACAGAAGTAATAAGAAGTAACAATGACATTTCCTTAATATCTTTTAATATAAAAATTAATATCACCAATATTTCCTAATCAATTAAAATCCAAAAACATGAAGAATTAGAATCTTGTTGGCTGTCACCCAGTGGTCTCTCTAATTTGGTAATTGGAGAAATATGTCCAATATTGTACAATCCATATACACTTTCTGCCTGTTTGTACGTGACAGTATCTTGCTGTGTACCACAAAATAGTCCTGAAATCATGCTTCTCTTATCTCAGATTCTCTATTAGTAGGATTGTTTATTTGATGTTTTTACACTAAACTATGGTTTTCAGAACAGCTTACATATTTCAAAATAATTTATAGAGCCAAAAGAAATCTAAACAATTAATTTGTGAGGTGGCTTGTAAGAGAACAACAAAGAGTGAGACTGAATGTTTTGCTTGATATTTACAATTATTGCATCAATTTTGAAGATGACCTTATAACTTGCTCTTTTTTTGAGATGAATGCTTTCAAAATCATCACAGTCAATGAACCAGAATCTTACCCTCACCTAATGTCTGTGCTACCCTCCAGGCAGAACCATTGTCCATTGAAACATTTGAGGAATAACTTCATGGATAGATCATCTTAATACACACACCATTTCTTAAATGAATGTAACTTGTTCTCTGTTGGCTGAGAATGATGACAAACATTTGTCAAATAGCTTTGATCATAGCAGGAAATCTGTATCCAAATAATTCTGCCTACAATTCATACCTTGGCACAGCAGAACTGTCAACTCTTAGCTTAGCTACTATGGAGGTAAAATCCTTTGGTGATATGAGAGACATTGAAGTACAGCCTTATTACAATGAATTCCAATGTCTAAAAATTGTTCTTATTTTGGGTTTGTATCACAGTAAGAGCCAAGATTTTAAGTTCTGCTAAAAACAAAACAAACAAGCAAAAGGACCTTATCTTTTTATGTTCATTTAATAACATATTCATCATTTTTATGATTAGTATAAAAATATATATTGTGTTAAATATAATGAAAAATAAAAATTTTCAGAGGAACCGCCAGACTGATTTCCAGAGTAGTTGTACCAATTTGCAACCCCACCAGCAGTGGAGGAGTGTTCCTCTTTCTCCACATCCTCTCCAACACCTGCTGTCTCCTGAATTTTTAATCTTAGCCATTCTGACTGGTGTAAGGTGAAATCTCAGGGTTGTTTTGATTTGCATTTCCCTAATGGCTAATGAAGTTGAGCATTTTTTAAGATGTTTCTCCGCCATCCGAAGTTCTTCAGGTGAGAATTCTTTGTTTAACTCTGTACCCCATTTTTTCATAGGGTTATTTGGTTTTCTGGAGTCTAACTTCTTGAGTTCTTTATATATATTGGATATTAGCCCTCTATCTGATGTAGGATTGGTGAAGATCTTTTCCCAATTTGTTGGTTGCCAATTTGTCCTTTTGATGGTGTCCTTTGCCTTACAGAAACTTTGTAATTTTATGAGGTCCCATTTGTCAATTCTTGATCTTAGAGCATATGCTATTGGTGTTCTGTTCAGAAACTTTCTCCCTGTACTGATGTCCTCAAGGGTCTTCCCCAGTTTCTTTTCTATTAGCTTCAGAGTATCTGGCTTTATGTGGAGGTCCTTGATCCATTTGGATTTGAGCTTAGTACAAGGAGACAAGGATGGATCAATTCTAATTCTTCTACATGTTGACCTCCAGTTGAACCAGCACCATTTGTTGAAAAGGCTATCTATTTTCCATTGGATGTTTTCAGCCCCTTTGTGGAGGAGCAAGTGGCCATATGTGTGTGGGTTCATTTCTGGATCTTCAATCCTGTTCCATTGATCTGCCTGCCTGTCACTGTACCAATACCATGCAGTTTTTAACACTATTGCTCTGTAGTATTGCTTGAGGTCAGGGATACTGATTCCCCGAGAATTTCTTTTGTTGCTGAGAATAGTTTTAGCTATCCTGGGTTTTTTGTTATTCCAGATGAATTTGATAATTGTTCTTTCTAACTCTGTGAAGAATTGAGTTGGGATTTTGATGGGTATTGCATTGAATCTGTATATTGCTTTTGGCAAAATGGCCATTTTAACTATATTGATCCTGCCGATCCATGAGCATGGGAGGTTTTCCCATTTTTTGAGGTCTTCTTCCATTTCCTTCTTCAGAAGATCCTGCTATACCACTCCTGGGCATATACCCAAAAGATTCCCCAGCATGTAATAAGGATACATGTTCCACTATGTTCATAGCAGCCCTATTTATAATTGCCAGAAGTTGGAAAGAACCCAGGTATCCCTCAACAGAAGAGTGGATGCAAAAAATGTGGTATATATACACAACGGAGTACTATTCAGCCATTAGAAACAATGAATTCATGAAATTCTTAGGCAAATGGATGGAGCTGGAGAACATCATACTAAGTGAGGTAACCCAGACTCAAAAGATGAATCATGGTATGCACTCATTAATAAGTGGATATTAACCTAGAAAACTGGAATACCCAAAACATGATCCACACATCAAATGAGGTACAAGAAGAACGGAGGAGTGGCCCCTTGTTCTGGAAATACTCAGTGAAGCAGTATAGAACAAAATCAGAACAGGGAAAGGGGAAGGGTTAGGTGAGAAAACAGGGGGAAGGAAGGGGACTGATGGGACTTTTGGGGAGTGGGGGTCCAGAAAAGGGGAAATCATTTGAAATGTAAATAAATATATCAATAAATTAAAAAAATTGTTTAAAAAAAAGAAAAATAAAAATTATAAAAAAATAATATGTAGAACATCTTCACTTGTATATGTCATGGTCTATAAGTATGTACAGAATTACATACAGATGTACAGTTTATTTGTCATCTGTGCATACTCAAGAATCAGCATTGTTACATAAAACTGGTATATTTTAAGTTACAGTGTTTAAGTTGATAAAAGTTCATCGGTGGTTTGAAGAGGCATGGCCCACATAAACCCATGTGTTTGAAAGCTTGGCCCTTAGGGAATGGAACTAGTAGGTGTGGCCTTGGAGTAGCCTTGCTGGAGGAAGTGTGTCACTGTGGGGGTGAGCTGTGAGGTCTCAGAAGCTCAAGTCAATCTCTTCCTGCTGATCAAGACTATAGAACCCTCAGCTCCTTCTCCACCTCCACATCTGCCTGCCTGCCATCATGTTTCCTGCCATGAAGACAGTGGACCAGCTCAGATAGGCTCTCTGAGCTGTAAGCCAGCCCCAACTAAATGTTTTCCATTATGTTAGTTGCAGGGGTCATAATGACTCTTCACAGCAATAAAACCCTAACTCAAACAAGTTCCTTCAGAATTATTGACTTGGAAATATTTCAACTCACCCATTTAGTCTCTATTTTCTCTCCTCTCAATAACTGGTACTGTTTGGCAATAAATTGGCAGGTTCATGGAAATATAGCTTATATCTGATTTCTGCCTTCTTTGGGGAAGTTTTGTTTACCTGTTTATTTTTGGTTTATTTTCCCTTCTTGTTATTTTGATTTGCATTTTTGTGGGGGAAGGGGAAAGCCTGACTATGCTGCCAGGCTAACCTTGAACAAGGAATCCTCATGTCTCTGCATTCCAAGTGCTGGGCTGACAGCTATGTGCCACCATGCCTAGCTTACATTTAAATTCTGAGTAAGTATTGTTTAGCTGTTTGCTGGCGTCTCCTGTTCATGAACAGTAGTTCTAGAATGTTCTTTAGTATTCTGAATTTGTTTATCAGTCTTCCTCCATGAAAGCACTCAGAGCCATACTCTGTAAATAAAATGAGTTCCGGTCAGTATTACTATGTAAAACTTTTACAGTTACAATTTCATTTTCAAATATTCTGTAAGCATACCATTAAAAAAGTGTATTGCCAAAACACAGACGGGATGAAAAGGTGCAGTTAGCCAGCCAAGGATGTTAGAAGCTGTCTCCGAGCAGTTACTGCGATGAAGATGTCTGGGAAGCTTTATTGCCTTTAATTTGTGCGGCATTCCCGCCCAACCCCCATCTGTAGGTGTGAGCAGATCTTTAAAGGAGGTTGACATTTAGCTTTAGAATGAAAACACTTTGGGGGCTCTTCTTAACAACCACAGCAAGTTTTTGTAGGTGATTTAGCAAATGTCAAAACTTTTCTTCTAACGACAGACTTGATTTATCCAGCCGAGCTGGCATTTGTGTCATCCGGATGCCTCATAAGTTAGTTGGTTTTCCCAGCATGGCAGCCCATTATTACTCACCTTCAAATGCCCTCTGTCCCAGGAGGATGACCTGACACTGCTCCCCTTTCTCTCCACATTTCCACAATACTTGATCTCTACCCTGTTCTGAAGTCTCTCTTCCTCCACCAGTCATGAAACCAATGGATATGTATTTCTTTTCCTTTCTCATTTCTTCTTACCACACAATCAAAGCTCACTGATCCTCAATTATGTATTTTGTTGCAGTTCAATGATAAAAGCAAAATAAGCTAAGTGAGCTCCTTTCCAGGAAAATAGGACATTTATTGTATGTCCATTGCATGTGAGGTCTAACTTGGGGATTGGAGAGGAAAGTTATATCAGCCACTTAACCCGGAGTATTCTTGGAGTGGTAAAGCCAAGAAAGACCATCCTCAAAACAAGGTATAAGGAGAGTATTGTTCTTTGACTTGCACATACACTCTGTGGCACAGGTCTCCCTCTCCCCCTTCTCCTCCCTCTCCCCCTTCTCCTCCCTCTCTTTCTCCCCCCCCTTTCCTTCCCTTTCCCTCTCCCCCTTAGTCCCCCTCCCCCTCCCTCTCCTTCTCCAGTCTTCTCCTCCCTCCCCCCCTCCTCTCTCTCTCTCTCTCTCTCTCTCTCTCTCTCTCTCTCTCTCTCTCTCTCTCTTCTCTGCCTCTCTCTGTTTCCCTCTCTGTCTATCTGTCTGTCTATCTCTCTCCAAACAAATATTCAATCCATCCATATATAATTTTTATTTGTCCATTAAGTGCCAGCTTCCATTTCTTGCAATTACAACACCCACACTCATTTGGATGATCTTTTCTTTTTCTTAATGCTTGTCATTTCATTGTTGTCAAACACCTCATACGATGAAAAATCTGTCATGTATCCAGGCTAGCCAATTAGAGCCTAGTATTCCTCTGGCCTCGGTGATCGGTTAAAATGAGCACATAGATTCATGAGAACCAGCAAGACCTGAGGCTGATGGTGAATAAAGGCCTACGTTTTCTTATTGGATGCGAGGAAAGCTTAACCTAATGTAGGTTTGCTCTGCCTGAAACTGCTTCTTACAAAACGAAAGGCGATGGGTTTGGAAAGAAACAGCTGTCAGATTGCAGTCATCAGACCAGAGACATGATATGCCTTTGACTTTCCTTTCATTTTTTTCTTACAGCAATGTAGTTTTTTGTCATTTGTAAGGATGTGCAGTGTCTTCCTCCCCTCTGCAAATGAGTGCAGTGAGAGAAAGCCACCTGGCTCTGGTTGGTAAATGGGGTAATGTGTTGCTGCTCAGCCCATTGGTCCAGCGTATCCCCTTCTCTCAGGATTCTGTCCTTGAAAGACGACCAGTACTGCTCTCTACCTTTTAGGTTGATTTAGCAGCTATGGTTTCCAAGGCCACATCTTGGCAGATATGTCCTAAGTCCCTTCCTCCTGTGAAGCTGTCAGTTGGTTATCCATTCTAGACATTTTCAACTGGCACAAACTACAAATGCTCAAATCTAAGAGTAAACTAAATGCATCACCTTCTTCACCACCATCTTTCACAAGTTTAAGCCACTAATTAATGCACAATGATGTTGCATTGTCCTCTTGAGGGAATAGAGTCCAGAGGAATTCCAGGTCCTTTCTTTCTAAACTGAAAATCAATACATTTATTTTGTCTTACTGTCTCAATATCATTGGGAAATTCTGTATTCCATCGTCCTCAATCTTATCACTTTTAAAGATTTTTTTTAAGAAGAGCTTTTTAACACCTTTGCTTTACAACCATGACATTTTTTATTACAAAAATGTGTATGTGTATCTGTGTGTATGTGTGTATCTTTGTGTGTGTTTGTATGTGTCTGTGTGTATATGCTTATACATTTATGTATGTGTGTTGTGGCTATGCCCTGAATACTCAAACTATGGCTTACATGTGACTCTTCTTTAAAAAGTCTCATGTGGGAGTTTACTTCTAAAGACATGTATCAGTGATATTAAGGAAGTAGAACCTGGATCCTACTGTGGACTTTGCTGGCACTGCCACTAAAATTGATTGGGTTTAGAGCTGGATGCCCATTAGCAGATCTTGATGGCTTTGTAGGAAAATGAATAGGCTCCCACAGTCTGACATTTGTACCCTGTTCATTGCCATGTGCTGTGGATGATCTTGGTTGTCACCTTGAGTAAATATGTTATCAACTAAAGCCTATACAGCTGGGCATGCCTGAGAGAGACTTTCTTGTGTGGGTCATTTGAGGTGGGAGAACTACTCTAAATCGGTGTCATATTTTCTGGTGACAGACCACAAAACAACACAGTAGAAGGAGAAGGAAGCTTTTGCTTTTTGCCTCTTTGCCTTTACTCTTATTGGAAAGTTCATCTACCCCTTTGCTGAGGCACTGCATCCCCAGTATTAGAACCTACATCCTTAGGATTTCAATGTAGCCTGAAGACCAGAAGTTCTTTAGGAATTACCCAGAACCATAATACCTGATTGGGGCTGTTGTGACATCCAGTCTCATGAACTGAATAATTACTAGATTCTTTGCTTCCACAGTGTAAGACAGCATGATTGTACTACTGAGTCCATACCCTTTATACCATTCTAATAAATACCTATGTGCTATGTACCACACTGTAACTCTGCCACAAAGAAGGTCATCACCAAGAGTGTTCTATAAACCAGGCACCTCTATAACTATAACCCTAAATAGACATCTTTTCTTTATAAAGGAAGTCTTCCTGGAGAATTTCCTTATACTAACAAAAACAAGGCTAACACATCCATTTGTATTTATGTTTAGAAATATACTTTTATAATCTCACACAATATCTTAAATTCCTTTTTACCTATAGATCTAAATAACTCACAACACGTTTTATTATCTGGCCATTGAATTTCTTTCCTTTTATTATCTTTAATAAATCACCCAATTTTTCAAGCTAATTATACTTAACTAAAAACACTATGTTGCAAACTGGAAAGAGATATGGTATTGTAAGCTTAGAGGACCAGAGAAAAAAAGATATTGGTCTGGTCTGGATAAGTCAAAGCTTAAAAAAAAAAAAGCAGTTAAGTATAGTCAGCATTTCTAAGGCAGAATGATTGTCCACTTCTTCCTACATGGATGGAAGTGAAATCCTGTGGTGCACAATGCCCTCCCTAGGAGCATCACAACAGAAAACAACAATGTGTGCATAATGAAGGGTACACACCAGAAGCTCAATACACCTAACTACCTTCAGGAAGCCAAACCACCCTTGCTGAAATAAGCTTACATGCATAGGCCTGGAGCAATTCTCTCTGTAAATTTAGATTGGCAAGGATCCCTTGCACTGAGCCAGGTGTTCCACCGGAGTCTTGGGATCAAATGTAAAGTACAGAACAATCAACCCTGAACCAAGCCTTACATGTCACTCTTCTGCTCTCCAGGTTAAGGAAACCTAGGTAAAAATCAGTCCTGAACCTGGAGTTGATGATTCGCTCACCGGTGATTGGGTCCATGCTAGTGAGATCCTTAGCCAGTAAGAGGGACCATTCCAGCAGGTTACAGGGTCCTTCTGTCATACTCCCAATGCCTGTTTTAATCTCTTCTTTCTCTGTCTGGTGAATAGTTACACCTCTTAAAGTGAAGAATAGTCATGCCCTCCTTTATAAGAATAGCTCGACCTTTTCACTGTTTTTTCCCCAACTCTGTTTCTCACACCTTCACTTCCAAAAGGCTCCAGGAGGGGCTTTCCACTGACTATGTGCTCTGCTCTTGGCATCTCACTGGTATAGGTACATCTGGCAAGTAGTAGGTACTCACAGATGGTCTTGTTTAAGTGACCGAATGAGATTATATAGAATAAGCAAAGGTAACAGGCTCAGAGAAAAAGTATACACAGGTCATTTTTGAGATTCTATTTGGGCTTTAATGGAAAATATATTGTGATATCAGTTTTGTATGAACCTTGAAACATTGTTCTAAATGTGCAGTCTGTAGAATCTGGTTTTGAAAAAAATTATATATTTAAACAAATGCACTAGTAAGTTACCATTAAGAGAATATAGTGGAAATATATTTCTTGGTTAAAAAGCTGTGCAGTTTAAATGTCTGTTTAACGTACTGACATTTGACAACATCACATGGTATTGATTCTAGGAATGAGCTTGGTCTATTAGTAAAGATTTAGCTACTACATAAAGTCTCAAGTCCAATGTCTCCCCACAGTAGAGATTTGATTCTTGTTCAATCAATGGGAATAGTTGTTGCTGATGGTTCTGCTCTACATCATGACTCCGATATACTGACTTTTTATTCATAAGCATACAATGTCAGAGCTTCGAGGTGGCTTTGTCACCTTCAGTTTGTGATAGGAATTTGTAACATGGCATTAAGATAAAGATGTAACAAATGAGGGTTACTGACCACATTCAGCTATGTAGCTATGTGGCTACACTAAGTTCACAAAAATAATAAATAAATAAATAAATAAATAAATAAATAAATAAATAAATAAATCATAATTGGAAGAAATGAAGTGGTTTAATGATTACAGGTTATAGTCCATTCTGCCCTGTGAAGAAGGGAGGAAGAATCTAGAAAGGAAAGAAAAAGGAGGAAATGGAAAAGAAAATAATAATGGAGGAAAAAAAACACATATGCATTTATATGAAGCAAATAAAACAGTGGAAAATAAAGTTCCCAGCCCTATTTTTTCCTACCATAAGAAGTCTGCCTTAAAAAGATATGTGGCAAATTACAAAAAGCTTTAGCATTAGTTTTCAACTCTGCAAATGGTTGCTCTGTACCCACTCAAGTTGACAGGATGATTTAAAATTGGTGATTCTATTCTGACCACCACAACCACCACCACCATCATCATTATCATCATCACCAGCAGCAGTAGCATTATATATAATCACTGTCATCATCACATCTTCATTGCACGTCTAACGTGATGTATACTTCACTGCACCTGGTAACAGAGTTTCAAGGAGGCATAAAGGCCTTGAGGATCTTATAGTCAAGTCTGGAAGTCAGAGTAACTACATTTAGAAGGTAAATCACAATGTGAGATTGCATGTGCTTAGTGCTAAATGAGCACTGGTGACAGCCTAGAGAGATAGGCCTCTGCAAGACAGATGTAATGGGCATCCTTCATCAGAGAATCAGAGGACATAACAACCATGAAGGCTTTTAAGGGATATAGGTCTCCTTCAGTTAATGAATATGGCAGCTGCTTAATAAAAATGACCTCCTCCAAGATTATGTAGGCCTCTCTCCTTGAGCCTGGGTTGTCCCTATGACTTGCATTTCAGTCAGAAAATTTGATAGAAGTGGGGTTCTGATAAATCAGACACAAACCCTAAAAAGATCTTACAGCTCCCGTTCAGGCCTCTTATAGTTTATAAACTATAGAGAATATCAGTCATTGGATAAGAGGGATGGCCATGCTACAAGGGAGCTTCTACCAGACACATGGGGTATCTGTGAGAAAGAGGGATGCCTTGACAGCTGTTACTGTTCGAATACTGGGCTTGTGAATACAGTAACCATGTTGGATGTCTAGCCAAGTCACTTATTCCTGGGACTCAATCTTCTGCTACTATCCGCCTTACAAGCACAGTAGCGAAAACTTCCCGAGTCCAGACAACCCATGGAACCTGTGTTGAATTAAGCTGCTCAGCTTTGGAGTGGTGGTCTAGATTTCAGACTATATGGACTTCTGCAGCCTACAGCGGGAAAAGCAAAAGCCAGACTCAGCTACAACTGGGCACATTCTGAACAAGGCCTGTCATTTTGTGCTTTTCAATAACGTACCCAGGGGATACAGAAAACAGGAAACTAGGTAGAGGCACAGTGGGAAAGTTAGAGAGCATATTCTAACCAAAACAATGAGAAACGGAGACAACCCAGGCTACAGGTCTCCCTAATGGCAGATTCTATGATAGTCACCTACCTTCACTATTGTGCCCTTGTGTCACATGTGCCCTTGAAGCCAGGCCTTCTTAAATTTTAATGGACCTTAGAAGTATGTGGAAGGTATTCTGCTCCATCTCAGATCCCTGGGCTCCACTCCTCTAGCTATTCTGCACTTCTGAGGCAGAACCTGTGAGTTTGAACTTCGGACAAGGTCCCAGGCGATGTGAGCCTATTGGTGTGTTGACTGCACTTTGGGTGGCTTGCTGAGGTCCAGGCCTGAGAGATCTCAGTGTAGGTTAGGCAAACAGCATCTGCTCATTTCCCACTGTGCCTCTACCTAGTTTCCTGTTTGCTGTATTCCCTGGGTACGTGATTGAAAAGCACAAAATGACAGGTCTTGTTCAGAATGTGCCCAGTTCTTGCTGAGTCTGGCTTTTGCTTTTCCCGCTGTAGGCTGCAGAAGCCCATATAGTCTGAAATCTAGACACCCTTATCTAGCTGCTTTCTCCAGGTAAGACGGTGCCAGTTTCATAACCTGGTTACCAGAAGCAATTAGGGGCATCATCCAGATTTTCAGATCCATTTCCTATGGAGACACATGTTGAGAATCTCCCACAGTGAATTTAATTAGCAGAAAATGTGGCTAAGCCAGGGACTTGCTGTGTAGATAAGAGGCATGACTGCCCAGTGATAACAGCTCCCCTTTCCTCAGTAATGACAAGTTCCCCAAAAGGGGTAATGGATCTCAGCCGGACATCAGGTGGGGCTCTGTGCAGTCCAATTTCATGTAGCCAACCAGCTCATATATTGGCTTTTTTTTTTCAGTTGAAAGAACTTGCCTCAGCAGAGACACCAGCAAGAAGGAATAACGACTTGCAAATAACATGTTAGACATGTGTATATAGAGACCTGTGTTGTCCACTGCAGATGTTTTAGATGAGATACAGCAATCATATTTACTTTTGGACTTGCTATTATAGGTTATCTTATGAATGTTTATATTGTATATTCATTGCAAATGTGCTATGGATTTGTTTTAGGCTATCTTTGTATAAAAGCACTATATTTATAGCCTCCTTTCATTGTGTGAGAGTTTGAATATAACCTTGTTAGGCATTAATGAAAGTCACAAGCAGACATTTGTCAAGCATCAGTGGGTGAATAGACCCCTCCTATGCAGCATATACATGCCATCTATTACAACATTCATTAGGTAGGATGTGAGAAATTGATAGAATATGTTCCTTGTATTATAATTCTATATGAGGATTAATGGATACATTAAGTGCCATATGGTATAATTTGACATTGACTAAAGCTATTGATAAACAGAGAGTTTTAAGTGTTCCCCAGTGTTTCTGATTTGAGATAATTGATTGATGAGAAGAATGTAGTCAGGACTTTTGCAGTAATGGATCCCAGTGGGCTGTGGTGGGTGGCCACAGTCTTGTGAAACTGTCACATCTACAGAAAGGACTTAGCTACAAAGGAGGAAATTCTGGGTGAGTTTGTGAACACTTCTGTATTTTTTTTATTATAATACTTCTTCATACAATCAGAAGCAGCAAAATAAGAAGAAATTTGCCTTTCTAAACCCAGTACTTCCAAAGTAAAATAGTTTTATTAAATATATACTCAGTCCTACCTTTAGAATCGAGGGCATCTTTGTTTTGATTTTTATTGACCACCTGTATTCCTCTTTCTGTTTCTAGCCTAGTCAACGGCATCCATCTTCTATTTCTTATCCCTTATTCGGGAAGTCAGTACTTTCACCTTTACTTTTCATTGGATAGAAAGTGATCCAAGCTCCCAGTAACATGGGTACTGGACGATTTCAGGAGCACATGGAAGCCCTATGGCCAGGCAAATTGGTCATATAAAATAGGTGGGGGCAAAGGACGGTATCTGTTGATCTCACCCGAGTGTTACAGGGAATGGTAAGCGAAAAGTATTTTAAAGGAAGACTAACAGGCAGCTCTCTCAAGGAGTTGAAGATCTGGGTAAGGCACTGCTTCAATTGACATGACTTCCCAATCTGTGCACGAGAGGATTATTTAAAAGAGCTTTACCTTTACTATCCACAGAACAGAGTACAGTTGCTGGTAACTGAACAGAAACCCTAGCTGCATGTTAATGCACCTGAGATGTGCTTCATGTGCTCAAGACAGGGCCATTGGAGGTATAATCAAGAAACATGGCCTTCTCTGACCTCAAAGCTTATCTGTTTTGCTGAAGCAATGTGTTCCTTTTCTCATAATCTTTTTCCATTGTGTTATGTTTTTGCCAGTGTTTGAAAGGCCTATAAGGATAGCTTGAAGGATGATGGAAGAAAAGGCATTGCCTTTTTCATAGTGGGGGCTGGGGGGTGGGAGGGTGCACTGTGACAGTTCCTGTGAAACTGGAGCAGGCCAAGCTTCTACATCAACTGGTACAACAAGGACGGAATGAATTTGAATTCAGATCCTTCTCAGGAAGGAGGGTACTCACCTTCAGTAGACACTCTGCCCTCCCCAAAACCATCTTAAGTGCCCAGAAAATCTAATTTAAAATAGAATCAAGAGCTCTAATTTTCCCACATTTAGCACGTTTAACTAACATAGATGTTCTGGTTATTTTAATCAAGAAAAAAACAAATTTGAGGTTTTAGTTTGTTACTACTGGGAAATTTGATTTATCTGTTTTGAGCAGCCATCTGGAGTAAGTTTCTTCATATTACGTGTCAGGCATATATTTATGCCATAAGATCAAAATCCCTAAATTGTATCCTTTGAAATTTTTAGGCATTCTATAATGACAATTCCCAACACCACAATGAAGTGATTACATGGCTTTCAAAAATGGAAACATTGCACAACAAAAAGATGACTATGTATAATGAACAAGTTCATTTACTCCAATATAAATGTGTGGTGAATCATGCGATGCATACACAATGAGCTGAGATGAATCTTCTGTCATTAGAAATACAATTATGGAATATTGAAACTTCCAAGGTCTAGGGAAAGTAAATAGGTATATATTTTATCCAGCCCAAACCAGATATAATTCATTGTTAAATGTTTTCCTTAATTATGCCATAAATAAATCAAGAAACTTATTGATAAATGCAAAAATACTGATAATGTGCAGGCTCATGTATTCCTTTTTCAGCAAGAATTGTGTTTGCCCTGGTCAGCTCTATGCTTTATGCAAAGTCCTCCAGGATGTTTTCAGCCTTAATATTGTCACCGTTCTGCATACTCTTGCTATCTTTCTGAGAGCATCATTCTCCATATGCTTCCCAGTCTCCCTACAAAATCCCGTTCACAGGAAAAGATCAGAAGCACACAGCCTGACCAAAGGATGACGTAATGGTAATGGAATACCCACTTTGTCTGCATGTGGCACACAAACTCCCCCTTTCTGCTACAATTGAACCAATATGAGTGTGCTACTTACTATTTGGCCTTAGGTAAATTACTTTACCTTTCTGTGTTTTCTTTTATAAAACAGAACATCCCTATCATCCTCCTAGGATATGCTGAGGATTTAATGGGGTACTTTCTGCATTATTCTTGATATAATGTGATGCCCATCATAGGCTGATAATGTTAGCTCCCCTTTTTTTCTGCTTTAACGTTAGTCCCTTTGTATTGCTAACTGCAATCCGATTTCTTGGTCAACGCAATTAACTACTCTGTTGTATCAAGATGTTTCAGCTACAAGCAACCAAGTCTACATCCTCACTGCGAGTGAACAGTGGGACTGTGTACCGCATCACTTATAAACAAATCTAGAAATAGGTGTATCTAAAGATGTGACAGTGGCCCACTGATGTCATTAAGGATCCGTCTATCTGCCCTGCATTGTTACCTTACTAGATTCTTGTTATGATTACAGGCTGGCTGTTAGTTTCAGGCATCACATGTAACCATGGCAACATCCAGCAGAATAAAAGAACAATGATTCTCTCTTGAATATTTTTTTCAGCAATACAGTTTTCTCTAACCCTATCTAGTCTCTAGATTTGTGGTCAGGTTCCATTGGCCAAAATTGGAAAACATTTCCATATTCTTGTTTGAAGAGAACTTTTGGAAAGTAACTAGGTCCTTTTGCCTTTTTATTTACATATTTTTTTCAATAGGGAGTTAGAGAGATGGCTCAGAAGATAAAGGCACTTGAGCAGCTAGCCTGATCATTTGAGTTTGATCCCTAGACCTTATATGGAGGTAAAAGGAGAGAACTGACTCTACAATGCTATCCATGGCATGTATGTCAAGCACACACACACACACACACACACACACAGAGAGAGAGAGAGAGAGAGAGAGAGAGAGATCTAAGTGAAGAAAATACCTTTCTTTTTTATGATTTCTATTCTTCTGCTTTTTTGTTTAATTGGATATTTTATTTATTTACATTTCAAATGTTGTCCCCCTTCCAAGTCTCCCCTTCACGAACCTCCCATGCCATTCCCCCATCTGCTTTGTTTCTATGAGGGTGCTCCCCCACCCACCCATCCACTCCTGCTTCACCACTCTAGCATCCCCCCCTCTTGGGGCATCAAGCCTCCACAGGACCAAGCACATCCCCTCCCTCTGATGCCAAATAAGGCAGTTCTCTCCTCCATAGGAGTCATGGACCAAACTATGTATACTCTTTGGTTGGTAGTTTAGTTTCTGGGAGCTCTCAGGGGTCTACAAAATTTATACTGCTGTTCTTTCTATGGGATTGCAATCCCCTCTACCTCCTTTTGTCCTTCCCCTAGCTCTTCCACTGGAGTCCCCGGGTTCAGCCCAATGATCAGCTGTGAGTATCTGCATCTGTCTTAGTCAGGTGCTGGCAAAGTTTTTCAGAGGACCGCCACATGAGTCTCGTGTCTACAACCACATCTTGGCATAAGTAGTAGTGTCGGGGTTTGGTGTCTGTAGTCCCCGGCTTCTGGGATTTTTTAGTGCTTCCCCCATTCCCTAATCCCTCACTTCTACATGTTTCTATTCATCCTTCTGTCCCTCTAGTCTCTTCTCTTGACTCTTCCCATACCTGATCCTGCTTCTCTCTTTTCCCCTACTCCTTCCTTCTGCCACCCAGGTCCCTTCCCTCTACTGCCTCCCATGACTATTTTGTTCTCCCTTCTAAGTGGAATTGATGCTTCCATACTTTGGCCTTCTTTTTGTTAAGCTTCACATGGTCTGTGAGTTATACGTTGGGTATTCTGAGATTTTGGGCTAATATCCATATATCAGTGAGTACATACCATGTGTGTCCTCTTGGGTCTGAGTTACTTCACTCAGGATGAGTTCCAACCTTTTTGCCTGAAAAATTCATGAAGTACTTGTTTTTAATAGCTGATTAGTATTCCATTGCATAAATGTAGCACATTTTCTGTATTCATTCTTCCATTCTTGGTTGTTTCTAGCTTCTGGCCATTACAAATATAGCTGCTCTATGAACATAGTGGAGTGTGTCCTTGTGATATGGTAGAGCATCTTTTGGATATATGCATAGGAATGGTAAATCTGAGTCTTCAGGTAGAACTATTTCAAATTTTCTAAGGAATCAGCAAATTCCAAAGTGGTCGTACTAACTTGCAATCTCACTAGCAATAGAGGAGTGTTCCTCTTCCTTCATATCCTTGCAATCATCTGCTATCACCTAAGATTTTGATTTTAGCCATTCTGGTTTGTGTGCAGTTTTTTTTAATTCGATATATTCTTTATTTACATTTCAAATGATTTCCCCTTTTCTGGCTCCCCACTCCCCGAAAGTCCCATAAACCCTCTTCCCTCCCCCTGTTCCCCCATCTACCCCTTCCCACTTCCCTGTTCTGAGCTTCTTCCAAATTACCATGTAGGTGGGTTTCATCTCACTAAAGCTCATTGCAGGAGCATGTTAGAATTTATGCAAGAACTTGAGATTTTTTTTTTACCCTCAGCTAAAAGCAGGGCAAAGCTACCTGAGAGTTCAGAATGTGGAAATAATGATGAATAAAGAGTTGCATAGACAAGTGAGCAATAATAATATCCTTTGTCATTCTGTGACCCAACAATAAGATATTTGGGATTTGGGAAGGGCACCAGCTGATTCTAAAGACCACTCCCATACTTGTGTGAACGTACTTATTCTACAAAGATTCATCACAAATCTACTGTGAGCAGGTATTGAATTGGGTGCTGGGGGATGACAAGGACAAGATAGTCTGACTTAAGAAGTTTCTGATATAAAATGTATAACAGAAGCAGTTATGCAGAAGCATGGTTTATTGTACTATTTCAGCCACCTCTTCTGTGATATAAGGTGCTGAGCATGAGAGAGGCTGCTATGTGTGTATGCAGGGAGGATTTGTCTGGATGTTTCAATGACGATGGTGTGGAAATTGAAGTCAGTGAAGTCCAGAACAGGAGATCATTCCCAGACACAGAGTAGTAAGAAATCCTCCCAATGCATACTTCACTCTATGCTTCACCTATATAATACCCAGTGTTGACAACAGATGGGAAAAAAGATGAATCCAAGACCCTTTTCTCTGTCTTACAGGTAAACTATATGAGAAATAGGCATGTACATTTTCCCCCAAAATCATATAAGATGGAAAACTTAACATAGGAATCATGACATAGTTGATGCAGAGTCTCTATCCTTGTAACTAGACAGCCTGACTTCTCATTGCCTCAAAGAGCCGTCTAGTTCTGAGATCTAGAGTTCATAGTTACAGGTTACATTAAAAAGGCTCTGTCTTAAGTACTCTTCTTCATTAGAAGCTGCCATGTTGGAAGCAGAAATACTACATTACCAATTATTTATCTATTACCCTCTAGGTCATTACTCATAGAGCTAAGTCTGATCAGGGCTGGAGAAAGGACAAAATCTTATAAATTGTTCATGCAGAGTCTGAGAAACCACCTAAGTGGATTTCCTATGTTGATATTTGCTTTTAGTGTGAGTCAATTCCAAATTCCATGGAAAGTTTCATTATGTCAGAATCTCTATTCGCCTCTCCTAATGTCCCATCACAATTTCCGTCATTAAAAACAAAATGTATCTTAGTTTTCACATTTTTCCAAATCATCACATGTATTCAATGTGCCCCTTTGATTTTTATTTTTATAATCTTTTTCTTTTGAATCCTGTATGAATTTAATAAACTTTCAAAGATTTGATTTTCATTGCTGGTTACAAGGGTATCTCTGGTTTGGGTGTTCCTAGTTTTAGAAATGTGATCGCCAAGGTGGTGGCACTCAAAGTAGGACCCATCAGACCTTTTTATAGCATACAGACCCTACCTTAATGACTAGGTATATGCCAGGGTGGGTGGGGTTCTTAGAAAAGACAAAGAAACTTGAAGCAGAAAGCAGCCCTGAATAGATATGGAATATGTAATCATGTTAGGAACTGTAAAGCAAATAAATTCATCATTACCCATCTTGTTGTCCTCTTACAGAAGAGTCCAGCAGGCCAAGAGAAGGGCCCACTGGAAGCAGACTCTCAGTGATATTCCTACATTTAAATGAGCTACATTTAGAATATATTTGGTATGTAAACTTACTTCTCCTGTTTTATACCTTTAAACCACATACAATTTCTCAGCCCAAAGGTCTGATATTTCCAAATCTCTTGGTCTACCTAGAAATATAAGCTTCACATTAGAAATATCTGCAACTTTTTAAAAATAAATGCTAATGTCCAAGACGTACTCATTTAAATGATAGTCTACAAAATTCTCCTAATATATTCCCAAATGGCTCTTACTTGCAGCCTAGGATGAGAACCATTGTGTAAGCTGACCTCTTCTCAAACATTAATGAGTATACCAAGCTACTAAGTTCCTGGGGGCGAGGGGAGGGGGACCAGATTTTGGCTTGGTATATCTGGAATGAAGTTTGAGGTCAAAGCTTTAACAAGCTCACAGATGATGCTATATTGCTTACCCATGGTACATATCTTGAGTAACGTAAGGAACCTAGAAATAAGATTGTCATTCTGGTCAGGAATATTGTTCCCCTCAGACCAGTACAGTTGGATAATATTCCCACTCTTTGGTAGGATACACCTTTTCTGGATGTGTAGGTAAATGTTGACTGTATTGAAATTGCCCTTGTATTTTCCCCTCCTTATAAATATACAACAGGAAGGTCTAGGGCCACAGAGGAAGAACTTAGTATCCCAATACAAGCAATATATCTTAGTAACTAAAATGAACTGAGGCTTTGCTACATGACTGATGATCTGACCAGAAGCTACTGGAAGCCTTGGCACCATGGAATGTTAAGGCTTCTATCCTAAGATACCATCAACCTTTGGTGCAACTCAACAAGCAGGGACTGCCTGGGTCTCTAGAAGCATTATATCTCAAATGAAACATTCATGGCTTAGAAGTGGTCTGACGTGGGATGGTTGGTTTGAATGATTCAAAATGCAGTTTCTATTTAGTAGATATGGGTGGAGTCCTAACAATTTACATCAAACCAGCTCTCAATTGATAGCCTATCCTTGAGTAGAACTCTTTAAAATCAATGAGGGAACATTAGCCTGGAGCTTCCCATCATTTTCTTTTCTTTTTTCTTTTTTGTAAATTTTTTATTAAACTAATAAAATTTATTTTAAAATATACCTAAATGTTGACATTTTTAAGTAATCAAAATAATTTAAAATAGCTAGATTTCTCTTAAATATACATGATATCTTCTGAAGCTAAAAGTAGTATGCACTCAACCAGTTTTTAAATCCATTTGGAACATTAAACATGACAGAAGTAGGAAAAAAAATCTCTTATGAAGTCCTCTATGAAAGGGAATTGTGACAGGTTCTTGGTTATACAGAAACAGTTCCATCTACAAGGGAGAATACTTAGTGTAAATGTGGCTTCATAGAATAAATTGGGTAGTGCTCCTTCTGTTTCTATTCTATAGAAGAGTTTGAAGAGTGTTGGTATTAGGTTTTCTTTGAAAGTCTGATAGAATTCTGCACTAAACCCATTTGGTCCTGGACTTTTTTTGGATGGGAGAAATTTAATAACTGCTTCTATTTCTTTAGGAGTTATGGGACTATTTAAATTGTTTATCTGATTCTTATTTAATTTAGGTATTTGGTATCTATCTAGAAAATTGTCCATTTCATCCAGATTTTCCAGTTAGGTTGAATATAGGCTTTTGTAGTAGGATCTGATGATTTTTTGAATTTCCTCAGTTTCTGGTATTATATCTCCCTTTACATTTCTAATTTTGTTAATTTGGATACTGTCTCTGTGCCCTCTGCTTAGTCTGGCTAAAGGTTCATCTATCTTGTTGATTTTCTCAAAGAACCAGTTCCTGTTTTTGTTGATCCTTTTGTTTCTAGTTGGTTAATTTCAGTCCTGAGTTTGATTATTTCCTGCCATCTACTCCTCTTGGGTATATTTGCTTCTTTTTGTTCTAGAGCTTTCAGATGTGCTGTCAAGCTCATAGTGTATGTTCTCTCCAGTTTTCCTCTTAGCACTGCTTTTGTATGTTGAGGCTTCATTTTCATTAAATTCTAAAAGGTCTTTAATTTCTTTCTTTATTTCTTCCTTGACCAAGTTATTCAATAGGATGTTGTTCAGCTTCCATGTGTATTTAGGCTTTTTGTTGTTTTCGTTGCTACTGAAGACCAGCCTTAGTCTGTGGTGATCTGATAGGATGCATGGGATTATTTCAATCTTCTTTTATCTGTTGAGGCATGTTTTGTGACCAATTATATGGTAAGTTTTAGGGAAGGTACCACGAGGTGCTCAGAGGTTATCTTCTATTGTTTTAGGATGAAATATTCTATAGATATCTGTTGAAACTAGTTGGTCCATAACTTCTGTGAGTTTCAATGTGTCTCTGTTTAGTTTTTGTTTCCATGATCTGTCTATTGGTGAGAGTGGGGTGTTAAGTTTCCCACTATTATTGTGTTGGGTACAATGTGTGCTTTGAACATTAGTAAGGTTTCTTTTATAGATGTGGGTGCCCTTTCATTTGGAGCATTTATGTTCAGAATTGAGAGTTCTTGGTAGATTTTTTTCCTTTGATGAGTATGAGGTGTTCTTCCTTTTCTTTTTTGATAACTTTTGGTTGAAATTTGCTTTTATTTGATATTAGAATGGCTACTTCAGCTTGTTTCTTGGGACCATTTGCTTGGAAAATTGTTTTCCAGCCCTTTACTCTGAGGTAATGTCTTTCTTTGACACTAAGGTGTATTTTCTATATGCAGCAAAATTCTGAGGACTGTTTACATATCCAGTCAGTCTGTTAGTCTATATCTTTTTATTGGAGAATTGAGTCCATTGATGTTAAGAGATATTAAGGAATAGTGATTGTTGCTTCCTGTTATTTTTGATGTTATTTTTATATTTGTTTGGCTATCTTCTTTTGTGTTTGTTGAAAGAAGATTACTATCTTGCTTTTTCTAGGGTGCTGTTTCCCTCCTTGTGTTAATGTTTTCAATCTATTATCCTTTATATTGCTGGATTTGTGGAAAGATACTGTGTAAACATTTTTTTGTCATAAAATATCTTGGTTTTTCCATCTTTGGTAATTGAGAGTTTTGCTGGGTATAATAGCCTGGGCTGGCATTTGTGTTCTCTTAGGGTCTGTATGAGATCTGCCCAGGATCTTCTAGCTTTCATAGTCTCTGAGAAGTCTGGTGTATTTCTAACAGGTCTGCCTTTATATGTTACCTGACCTTTTTCCCTTACTGTTTTTAATATTCTTTCTTTGTTTTCTGTATTTGGTGTTTTGACTATTATGTGATTGGAGGGATTTCTTTTCTGGTCTGATTTATTTGGAGTTCTGTAGGCCTCTTGTATGTTTATGGCTATCTCTCTTTTTAGGTTAGGGAAGTTTTCTTCCATTATTTTGTTGAAGATATTTATTGGCCCTTTAAGTTGGGAATCTTTACTCTCTTCTATACCTATTATCCTTATGTTTGGCCTTCTCATTGTATCCTGGATTTCTGAATGTTTTGGGTTAAAAGCTCTTTGCATTTTGCATTTTCTTTGACTGTTGTGTCAATGTTTTCTATGGTATCTTCTGCACCTGATATTCTCTCTTCTTTCTCTTATGTTCTGTTGATGCTTGCATCTATGGCTCCTGATCTTTTTCCTATGTTTTCTCCAGGGTTTTCTGCCTTTGTGATTTCCTTATTGTTTCTATTTTTTAGATCCTGGAATGTTTTGTTCAATTCTTTCACCTATTTGATTATGTTTTCCTGTAATTCTTTAAGGGACTTTTGTGTTTCTTCTTTAAGGGCTTCTAGTTTTTTACCTGTCTTCTTCGGTATTTCTTTTTCTTTTCTTTTTTTTCTTTTTTGTTTTTTTGTTTGTTTGTTTTGGAACAGAGTTTCTCTGTATAGCCCTGACTATCCTGGAACTCTGTAGATCAGACTGTCCTCGAATTCAGAAACCCACCTGCCTCTGCCTCCCAAGTGCTGGGATTTAAGGCATGTGCCACAACTGCCTGGCCTCTTCTGCATTTATTTCAAGGAGTTATTTGTGTCCTTAAAGTCCTCTATCTTCATCATGAGATATGATTTTAAATCAGAGTCTTGCTTTTCTAGTGTTTTGGGATATCCAGGGCTCATTGTGGTGGGAGAACTGGGGTCAGATGATGCCAAGTAGCCTTGGTTTCTGTTGCTTATCTTCTTGCCCTTGCCTTTTGTCATCTGGTTATTTCTGGTGTTAGCTGGTCTTGCTGTCTCTGACTATGGCTTATCCCTCCTGTAAGACTGTGGGTCAGTACTCCTGGGAGACCAGTTTTCTCTGAGAGGAATTTGGGTATGGAGAGAATCAGTTCCAGGCTCAACCAGAAACCAGAAAGATCTTTTTTTTTTTTTTTCTTTTTTTTTTTTTTTTTTTTTTAACTATTTTAAAGCAGGCTCAGAAATGATTCACTTCTGGGAAATGTATAGAAGAGCATAGAATAAAATATAATTTCTTCCCTTTTCAATGACACCATCATAAAATGGAGAACAGAACTGAAGGAAACACTGGGAGACACTGCAGGATTTTGGGGGTACTGAGTGTTAGGATGCAGATGTAAGGAATAGGATGGGGTTCTTGAATAGTTTTGGTTATTTAAAAGAGGCTGGGTGAGGACACTTTATTTTCAGGGTATAACCCATGCTAGAGAATGTTTGCTTCTAAACCCTGGATCTTCCAGCCTCATAGGTAGGCAGGGATCTGAGAAAGTAAACATTTTCCTCATCACTATAAGGGCTCCTTAGGCTGCTGTGTTGCGGTCACATTGTCATGGAGATAAGCAATGCCTCTGGGTCTTCTCTGAATCTATCTTCTGACTGCTTTCAGGCCCCATTTTTTGTTTTTTTTTTTTTTTAGAGAATATAGTTCTTTTAATTTTAGAAAATGTTTTCATTGTGCACATTTTGTCTCCATTGCACAATTCTTTGAACTAGTGCAACCACTTTTTTAAGTTTTTTTAATTTGTTTTCTATATTATTTGTTTGCATTCTAAAAGCCTTCCCCTTTCCCAGTCCACCCCCCACTCTCCCACCCACACCCATATGTTCCATAAGTCCTCTTCTCTCCATCCATTCTCCTGCCTTTCCCCCTCCCTTTTCTCTGTCTTGGTACTCCCCTACAATGCTGGATCAAGCCTTTCCAGGATTAGGGCCCTCTTCTTCCTTCTTCATGGGAATCATTTGTTATGCTAATTGTATCTTCAGTATTCAGAGCTTCAGGGCTAATTAATATCCACTTAGCAATGATTGCATTCCATGTGTATTCTTTTGTGATTGTGTTAGCTCGCTTAGGATGATATTTTCCAGTTCCATCCATTTGCCTAAAAAAATTCATGAATTCATTGTTTTTAATTGCTGAATAGTACTCCATTGTGTATATATACCACATGTTCTGTATCCATTCCTCCATTGAGGGATATCTAGGTTCTTTCCAGCTTCTGGCTATTATAAATAAGGCTGCTATGAACATAGTAGAGCATGTGTCCTTATTGCATGCTGCGGAATCCTACAGAGCAATAGTGTTAAAAACTGCATGGTATTGGCACAGGGACAGGCAAGTGGACCAATGGAATAGAATTGAAGACCCAGAAATGAATTCACACACCTATGGTCACTTGATTTTTGACAAAGGAGCTGAAAAGATCCAGTGGAAAAAAGATAGCCTTTTCAACAAATGGTGCTGGCTCAACTGGAGGTCAGCATGCAGGAGAATTCGAATTGATCCATTCTTATCTCCTTGTACTAAGCTCAACTCCAAGTGGATCAAGGACCTCCACATAAAACCAGACACACTGAAACTAATAGAAAAGAAACTGGGGAAAACCCTTGAAAACATAGGCACAGGGGAAAAGTTCCTGAACAGAACACCAATAGCTTATGCTCTAAGATCAAGAATTGACAAATGGGATCTCATAAAATTACAAAGTTTCTGTAAGGCAAAGGGCACTGTCAAAAGGACAAATTGGCAACCAACAAATTGGGAAAAGATCTTCACCAACCCTACATCTGATAGAGGGCTAATATCCAATATATACAAAGAACTCAAGAAGTTAGACCCCAGGCTACCAAATAACCCTATTAAAAATGGGGTACAGACCTAAACAAAGACTTTTTGTCTGAAGAAATTCGAATGGCCGAGAAGCACCTTAACATCATTAATGCTAACATCATTAGCCATTAGTTAAAAACTGCATGGTATTGGCACAGGGACAGGCAAGTGGACCAATGGAATAGAATTGAAGACCCAGAAATGAAATGTTCAACATCATTAGCCATTAGGGAAATGCAGATCAAAACAACCCTGAGATTTCACCTCACACCAGTCAGAATGGCTATGGTTAAAAACTCAGGAGACAGCAAGTGTTGGCGAGGATGTGGAGAAAGAGGAACACTCCTTCACTGCTGGTAGGATTGTAAGATGGTACAACCACTCTAATCAGTCTGGCGGTTCCTAAGAAAACTGGGCATGACACTTCAGGCCTTATTTTTAAGACAACTCCTCCCTTTTGTTTCAAAATATTACAACTTCAATGTACATATTGAATTGTTATGGGCATTGAAGAGATGCTTTGAGTTGAAGGCCACAGACTCTTTAGGGTTCCTTCCTCTCTGTAGTTCTCAGCATGGAAACTAGATTCAAGGTACACATGTGGAATGGGAGGAAGGGATCCAATAAGAATTTCTTTGGGACCTTCTGTCCTCTCCTAGAGGATTTTGAGACTACCTTTATTCATACCATCACTGGCCACTGACACTGCCCCAGCATCCTCTGATCATGTCTGTAATCCTGGATATAACTTCTAATTGTGATGTTTTCTGTCTTCCTTTTTCAATGGTGGTGACAAGGGTGATTGTTGCTTGAGTTGAGAAATCTTAAAGATTGTCCCCAAGCTGGAGAAATTGCTCAGTGGTTAAGAGCATTTACTACTCTCGCAGAAGATTCAAATTTGATTCCCAGCACCACATGGTGACCCCACAACCACCCATAACTCCATTTCCAGGATATCCTACACCATCTTCTGAATTCCAGTGGCACCAGGAACTCACATACGTACATGCAGGTACCCACACGCACATATAAAATAAAAACAAACCAACCATCCAACTAAAAACCAAACAAAGCAAAAATCTCAAACCAAAACAACAACAAAACCAGCAAAAACCAACCAAACAAAAGCATACCAAAAATCCTTCTTTTGAGTCATAGGTAGGGTCCATGAAAAAAACTGAATTAGGAGCTCCTGTTTGTTTTTGCCAAGACAGGACTTGGCTGCTGTAAACAAACACCCCAGTGCATCATCTTCTTAGAAGTTCCAATAGAAAGTTATATGTGTGTTTCCCTTGATGTCAGATTTCCTGGTTTTCTTCTCATTAACTCGAGAACCCTCCAGATTTTTCAGCATTTAGTTCAAAAAACAAACAAACAAAAAAAACCCCATGTTTACACCACTCTCTATTAAAAGAAAAGAAAACTACAAAAAAGAAAACAAAAACAAACCAAAGCAATCAACATTTCTGGTTTTGCAGATGAAGTCCTAGAGTTCGCACCTCTTGGGTTCTCAGTTGAAAAATGGCCCCCTTGACTACTCTGGCATTAGTGTTCAGTTCTCCACTCTTCCCTAGTTTAGGTGCACACATCTCCCTCCCCAGGATTTCATCATTTAGTTTCAGTAGGAGAGAATTTGGTAGGAGGAGATAATGCCAATAAATAGACAGATTATCAGGTGAATTCTCATGTGAGCACTCGCTGTTCTGCAGGCCCAGGGATCTAGGACAGTCAAACACAGACCCTCATACAGCCTGCTTTGCTTTCTTCCTTTCTGTCTCCCCTCCCCATCTTTTGTTTCTATTCTGTTTCTACAGCTCTAGCAGGAGGGCAACTGGGGGAAGACATTTATTTCACTCTGTATTTTTCCAAATTCAGAGGAATGCCATCTCCAGCAAGCCCCCAGTCTTTCCTCTCAAAAGGATCTAAAAGTTCTTTGCTTTCTTTTTTTTTCTTTTCTTTTAATTTTTTAAAACTCAAGCCAAAGTAAAAAGTAAAAGATTTATATTTTCTAACCATTTTTCTTAGATATGGTTTTAGAGGTCAAAGCTGCGAGGATGGGATGTTAATGGAGTCTTTTTATGTCTAACGCTACCGTAGAGATGTCTGGACAATGTGCACACTGTGTAAATGTCTCTGGAACTTAGCATAGAAGCATGTTTCAAACAACAGCACAAGAAAGGCAGCTCTGCTTCATATAACTGACTGCCATTCCCAATGCACATGTGGTCTGTCTGTATTGAAAATGTTTCCACCAGGCAAGCAGGAAAAAAAGTGCTGCAAATTTGAGAGGCAAACTCTAAAAATGCATGTGGCTGACCTCAACACACTGGGGCTCAAGAAGGGGACCTCTTGAAAGCCACAGCAGCAATAGGCATTCAGATAGAAGTGTACTCTAAATAGCATATTGCACTGGGGCATCTTCCAGCTAATCAATTAGTATAGGCATCACAAGATGCTAGAACCTGGACTTCCGGAGAGTTTCAACTGGAAGCTTATTTATCTCAGTCCATTATTTTTTTTTTTTTACCTTTTCCATCTGGAATGCTTTTTATTGACTTTTGTTACTTAACTTGATTTCTGTTGCTCCTATTAGCATCATTTTTAATAAGAAGCCAAACTTCTCGCCAAAAAGTGTCATATGTGCTTATAACAGATCCATTCATTTCTGTTAGCTTATCTTAAATTTATGGAGAAATGATTTACACTATGACATTTCCATATGTGAAAATGATAATATACTTTGATCATTTTTACCCTGTCTATTGCTTTTTCTTAAAATCCACATCCAATTTCTGCTCTTTATGTATCCAAGAATCCCTTTTAATTTCATGCCCTCCATCCCCATATTAAGTGTCTTGTCTTGGTAAGACTTTGCTTAATATTATGATCTCCATTTCCATCTACTTTCCTGCCAAGGATATAAATTTGTTTATGACAGAATAAAACTAATATGTATATATATATATATATATATATATATATATGTATGCATTATACATACAAACACAAACACATATATATGCCTGTTATGTTTTCTTCTTCCCAGTCTCCTGTTGATGGTTCCATATATTCTTTATTGTAAATTAGTCTTCAATAAATAAGGATGTAAAGTTATCTCTTCTAAATGCTGGTTAATTCCTTGAAGTACACAACCAGCCATGGTGGGATGTGACTAACATGGGTCACATGTTAGTTCTACTTTTATTTAGTTGTGTATCTTTGCATGGGTGTGCTTGCCTGTGTATATGCATGTTAGTGTGCATGTGCATGTGTGTATGTGTACCTATATCTATGTGTAACTCAGATAGACAAATGGAGGTGAGACAACAACTTTCCAGAGTTGGTTTTTCTGCTTCCAACATCTGTGTTCCAGGGACTTAAGTCAGGTCCTTAGGCTTGGTAACATTTGCCTTTACATACTGATCCATATCACACAGCCTGTTTGAACTTTGTCCAGAATCTCCATGGTGATGTCCATAACAGCTCAACTGATTTACATTCCCAGAGTGTCAGGATGTACCAGCATCTTTTAGCATATTTTCTTTGCAGAATTAAAGAGCACACTAAGGTTAGAAACCCTGGAATGCCGCCTGCAAGGCTCTAGTTTTCCATCTAGATGTTGATAATGGAAGCTCTTATTTGTGAAAACATTGGTATATCATTTTCCTGGTTGTTCATTCTATTTCGACAAAAGATAAAACTTTCAGATTTTAGCAAAAAGAAAGTGCACGTTACAGTAAGAAGTTTCATTCATTTGGTTTATACAAGAGAATATTTTATAATTAGTTTTATTAGTAATTTATAATTAATTTCAGAAGCAGGAAAGCATCATGGACTCTGGCTAAGGGTCTATGAGTACAGACTATTTGAGATGAAAAGAACTAAGTAAATTATAACCTACTAGCCCTACTTATTAAGGAATGGGAGAGAGTTGAGGGCTTAATGACTTAATCAAGGAAGCCTGGCTCATATGTTGGGGATTCATTGAGACCAGGCCATTTTTTCTATCCATCTATTTATGTAGTACCATAAAAGACATCTACCATATAATAACAAGAGCTAATATTCATTGGCAACTAAATACTGTAGTCACTATGGCCTAGGAGAAGAGAGTTAACAGCCCTAAGTTTCTCTTACCAAGCTTTCTTAGGAAGCTATGCATGTATAGTTTTCTTTTGGTTTGAGAGCCCAACAGTCTCTGTAGGACAATAGGGATTTAACCAAACCTTAGAACAACAGGAAGACAGTCAGCAAGGAGGGAGCAAAGAAGAACTTGTTCAGCAGACAAAGACCTCTCTGCTTTGAGACAGAGCAAACAGGCGTCTGTGTGGAATCAAAATAAATGAGAGAGGTGACTTTGTGACAGCATGTCGCTGAACCCCATCAGCTGAGAGAAACTATAGAGAGTTTCCAGATAGCTAGCTAGTACCTTGCACAAAGCCAAACACTTCTCTCCAGAATTATGAGCCTAGCTCAGTGTTCTGTGGAAATAGGCACTCTCCAGATCATTCTGTGATCATTCTGATGATGGGGTTTACACTAAATGCTGCCATTACTGCGCTATAATGTGTGGAAGTCATTTTCTTTCAGCGTTGGGGACCAGAGAGAACTTGTTTCATGCCTGTTATTAGTCTACATTCAAGAGAAATTCATTTGCTGGAAGAAAGTTATTAAAACAACCTAATGCAATATTTGTGTGAGCAATAATAAAGTTGATAAATTATAGGTGAGCAAGGGCAGAGTTTCTCTGTATTTCCTTCAGTGTTGCAGCTTCTTAGATGAATGGTTTGTCCATCTGGTATGGAATTAAAGAAAGATGCATGCTCTTGGCACAGAGCACAGCTGAGAGATTGGGCACTGCTATGTTATTATCATGTATCATGACACCATTCGTGCACATGCACATGCATGCATGAGTCTGTGTGTGCCTGTCTGTGTGCTCTCAAAGTGAGCAAAATTTGATTTTGTTAAAACAAATCAATTTTTGGTTCACCAACAAGAGGTTCTTTTTTGGGACTACTGACTCTATCTTGTATCTTCACACAGTATTTAACACTCTGTCAAAGACAATCTAAGATTAAGTGCACAAGTAATTTTATCTTTTCATGATTTTGGTGATGAAATGCACTGTATTTTTTTTTTCTTCCGATTCCTTTGAGAATCTTTTGTTACATTGCTTGATTTTTGGGCCTCTGAAGAAATTTTCCATTATGCAAACATTTCTTCCCTTTAGGATATATACTTTCTTTTAAAAAATAATACTTTTACAAATCCCTTTGACATCTGCCCCTCCTATATGTAACCTTTCCATCTTTACCTGCCAGCCCACCCGACTTTGAATTGCTTTATACTGTTCTAATTTTTTAATGAGTTCAGTTTATGTTACCCAACTAATCTTGAGACTGGAGCCTACCAGGACCTGGTAGACTCATGAAGTGTCACACCATTAAAGAAAACTGATTTTCCCTCTCCTAGCAGCTATCGAATGACAATAGCTCCTCAACTGATGGTGTTATTTCAAGATACCCTCCATACCTTCATGCTTGGATATTGTGTGGCTTAGGTTTGTGCAAGTTCTGTGACTGCTGTAAATTAACATGTATAAATGCCCTCGTGTTGGTGATTCCATCAGCTTTCGAGCCTACTACTTCCCAAACTTCAGCAAGCATGCTTAAAATCATCCGAGGACTATTGAGATATATACATGTGGCCTTCATCTCATGTCAGTAGCTCAGGCAGAATGTAAGAAAGTACATTTCTTACAGTCTTTCAGATGGGGCTGCTGGTCTGTGGCTGTACTCACAATGGTGTCACTGTGGAAATCAGATGTTTGCATTTAGGTATATAACATCAAATACTAAGTCTTTCTTCAAATTCTTCTGGAAGGCTTACTGACCAGTTTTTAGAGCTCTCAAGTATAGGATGAACTTTACCAGTACTCCCCTTCTGATTTCCTTTCTGTGTCTACTATCTATCCTTCTTTTATTCTAGGTATCCAAACTTGAGATATCCACTTGCCTGACTGTCTCATCTTTAACTTTTGCTCCCTTGAGTATCAGACCAAGTATAGTTAGCTCATCTTTAAAATGACCTTTTGACTCCCCAGTTTGTCACACACTTCTGTGGTTCTGGGTACCTTTCCCACAGCTACCTTGTTTATGCTGTCTTTCCTATTTCTAAAGTGTCTTTGGTCTAAAGTTGCTTTCTCAGCCTGTACCATCTGTGTCCCCTTTTACTCATGACACAGATAAAAATCTCTTATAGGTCATAGAGGGATAGAGAGTTGGCTTACATTACATTAAAGCCTCTGGCCTCTCCAGTTTACAGAGGAAACTTAAAATAATCTAGTCTTTCGATAGGAAATTCTTAGGCGTCTAAGAATTTGATATAGGCATTAATTCTTTTGAGTTAGCTCCATTCCTCTGTCTCTGAGATGCATTTCCAGCTAACCTTAACTGAACAGAAGTGAAATCACATTCCACTTGTAGTGTTAGTCTTACATTTTAGCCCCTTGCCCACACCATCCTTAGAATAATAAGATATTCTTAATGGTATGGAGATGACCTTTACATTGGTTGAATAAACCATGCTAATTATAGCTTTCAAATTTAATAGGGAAGGAAAAAAGAAGATATTATAATATTGGAATAAAACTATAATATTAACTACCAGCTTCTATTGCTGTTTGCTTTGTCTATTGACAAACTTAACTTGCCAAGGGCTAAAAATTGATTTGTCCTGCCTCATTTCCATTCCAGTTAAAGTCATTATGTGGAACAGCAGTGGCTTTTACCAACAAGGAAAAATATATCTATCTTCACAATTAACTAGGAAGCTGGCATTTAAGGATTTCATACCACTTCATCCTTACTGTAGAGAATATAATTGTTAAAAATGTGATACTACGAAATGGCAAGTCCCAAACACTTAGTTAACCTTTTCTGAGCTCTGACAGTAAGGTTAGATTGTATATCTCTTACATTGAGAAGCATAAATATAACTCTTGACTTTTCCTTCTAGCTCATTAGTCAATACACATCTATTGAATGTGGCATTACAGGAAAGAGGTTATAAGAAACACATAGTTTCTTATTAAAAAGATCTACTATTTGAGTTGAGAGAAAAGACACATAGATAAAACAAAAGGCAAATTTGCGCATCATGCAAAAAGAGAACACATGAGGATGCTCTCCACATAAGGGCAGGGGAACATGTCTTGGGTGATACTAAGTGAAGAAGGAAATGAAAAAGATCAGTGTGTGTTGGGGAAAGAAAGAAGGTATCCATTAAAGAGTGCTCTGTTTTGATCTTGAGTGTTTTCCAGAGAGTTCACCAGGAACCTGACATAATATGGGGTTACCTGAGATGTGTGAAATCAGAAGGGTTGGAAGCAGAGGAATCTTTATGATGGTAGTGCCACAATGATGCCTCAGTTTTGAGATGTTGAACTATGTAGTGTAGAACTACTACAGAGAGGGAGAATTGTGTCTTCCCTGGAGCCCCTGAGAAAGAAGGGATTGATACAGAGCCATGTTGAGGCAGCTTGTGATGGACTACCACAGCTAAGAGCTGAACCTAAGATGGTAGTCAGGAGCAAGAACTCTAGAAGAAGCTAGGACTGCAGGGGAAAGGAGGAGAAGAAGCAGAGTGGGGCAAGGAAAGAAGTTGGGGAATGAAAGATTTCTACAAAGACAGAGCCTGCTCCCGTGAGTGTTTAGAGTTTAAATCAAACCAGCAGTTTGTCCCAGACTGAGAAAAATGGGTCAGGCCTTTGTGTCTATTAAACATTTGTCACCTACAACTTGCCTCCAGGTGCAGCATGAGATGCAGCCTCCCAGGTGTTCCACAGCAGATGGCTTCTGTCTGCTGGAAACGCTTCTCCAGAAAGAGGGAAAGTCAGAAGATGGCAGCCAATACACTCAGCAGTTTGGGGAGGAGAGTACACATGCTCCGTGGGTGGGACACTGAAGGATTTGCATTTGCTCCATGGATCTTATGCTCCAATAAAAAAATATAGATTATTGAGTCTTCTTCCTCCCCATTAGATCATAATCTCCCAAGCTGGCTATGACACATAATTAGAAAGTAAAAACAGTGTAATATTCTTAATGTCTGTCCTCTGCCTCCTCTTCCAAAGAGCTACTGCTTTCATATACTTATATGCCAAAGCCCCAATCTAAATATTAAGTCAAAACTTGGATGTATTCAAGCTAGCATCCACAGCAAAGGCAAAGAGACCTTGGAGGCTAACTTCTCTCACCTACCTCATAAACCACAGCCCTGCATGTTTGACTTAGGCACAGAAGTTACTGTGTTGTTGCCTGGAAAGACCATTAGAGAGGTGTTTTACATGTTGGAAGACATGTTCTTATTCTTTTTGTGATAAGCAAGCAAAAGCAAATATATCTCAAGTTATCTTGATATAGGTTAGAAAATATCCTCCCTGGAATGGTAATATTCTGAAGACTCAAACAGAATTTCTAGGCTAGGAAGTTTATAATCTTGGCTGTACTTCAGAATCACCTGGGAAACAAAGAAAATAAAAACAATACCCAGACAGATTATACAGGATCTTAGGCAAGGGAGGAAGTGGAACAGAAATCAGCATATTTTAAACCTTCAGAAACAAGGCAGTGTGCTGTATGACCGCAATCCCAGCATTCTAGAAGACTAGGCAGAAAGATCATGACCTGAAGACCAGCCTGGGCTACATAGCCAGACCCTAAGGAAAATCACAGGAGACAATAGAATATAGTTGGAGTATGCTTTCTGTCAGTTGGCCATTATGCAAAAATAAAACCAAGACAAGATGTAAAAAGAACCTAGAATGCAATGGAACAAAGCACTAGCATTTATTATTCTCTGTGTAGGTTCAGGCTGGCTGGCTGGCACTTATGGTCTAACTTGAGTTTACTCATGTACTTAAGGTCAGTGGATAGGTCAGACAGGCTTCCTAATCTTGGCAATGTTCTCCCAGCAAGCTCTTCAGTGATCTAATGTGAGACAATAGTCTCTGCCCCATGTGGTGGTGCATCACTAGATTAGCTTAACCTCTTCATGTTGTAGCTCAGACGGACTCCAGGAGACAGAGCAGGAACACAGTCTCTATTTCTAAGCTAAAATTTGGCAGGTCTCCACTTTTGTCTTAGTCAAAGTCAACCAAGTCAAACAGTTAGCAAAGTGACAGAGAATAAAGGGACCCTAAACTTAGGAAGCTAAGAGAATCCATTGGGAGAAACCAATACGACCTATAATTCAAGTTAATATTTAGACTAAACTTTTGACTTTATGGCCATCAGCATGCTGAATTTAAAACCTGAACATTTCATTCCCAAAATAACTGAAAGCTTCTTCCACCTACACATACCCATTCATGATTAGCATATTTAAATTTGAGTTATAGCCATGGCATAGACAAAGATACATAAGGTATACAAATACAAATATAGTCCTGGAAGTCAAATGTATTCTATTATGCTTATACTCTGGTTTTAGTTCACAGGGAATATATCCACAAACAGGCAGCCAGAGAGATGCACACCCTTGAAATTCATTTTTGTTTGATGTATTACTTATGGAGTATTCATGTGACCTGTTAGCCACTGGAGTATGTTCTGAGAAAATCATTATAGACACCTAATCCCTCACATTTGACAACCCGTATCCTAAGAGCCTCACCATATTTCAATCCTGCGGAACTGTTGCTCTGAGTAGGAGGGAGTGTCACAAAGGAGAAAGTCCTCAGCATCTCTTATGACTGCATGTGAGAAGGTTGAAGGAGGCCATAGTTAGATACTGCCAATCATTCACTTTCCAGTTACCTTTCAGAGAGAAAATTAAAGGTCTTTGTGTTTTCCATATCTGATAATATGCACCATCTGGCAATCTACCCTTTCTCCTTGTCTTCTTTGGCCTACATTGTTGCTTAGCCAGAGTCATCAGTCCCTCAAGCCTGTCTCTATTATTATCCCCTTTCCTTTCATCTGTGCCAAACTTATCATATTCTCAAGAACTGATCAGAATGCCTGGGACCCTATACTTCATCTAGGTTGAGCAACAATTATAGTTCACTGTTAGACATGAATTATTCAGACTAAGGGAGATGCCTGGCTTTTCTTAGTTATGAATATTTGTCACAGTTTTGATCTTCAAGTCTGATGGGTGAGCTAATTCTACTGTTTGGACTGCTCAGTTATGCTGGTTCCTAACAGAGACCAAGCAGTTCAGCTAGTCTATCCATAGTGAAAGCCAGACCAGAAAGATGTACAGGGACATCTGCAGAGTGAGCAAAGAACACACAACCAGTAATTAGTTAATAGTCCAGAGTTTTAGAAATAAGAAACAAAAATTGAACATCTTACATGTGTTTAAAATCCAAAATTTCTCCATTTATCTAGTTTAAACAAGTCTCATTTTGCTAAAGTATTTGAGAATTAAGAGAAATCCTTGTCCATTAAAATCGCATACCCCTGGGTGGACAGACCACCAATATTAAGTGGATTTTCTATGTCAAGTACAGACATTTGTGATGAAGGAATAGCTGTTCCATCTTTTCTGCATCTACAGAAAACAATAAAGGATATAAGCTCTACTGTTTTAGGTCCTCATAGAGCCTTATCTAAATCACATAACTTTTCTTTGTTTCTATTTTCATAATCATAAAAGGAAAAACAACTCAAAGAATCATTTTAGTCCTTACAGTGTTTCACCAGATTCTTTAAGAAAAGCTTGTCAACTCTCTGATGGAATGAAATAACTTTAAAATCTAGACAAATTCAACATTTAAGAATAAATCATTATTCTCTTACATGTTTGTAAGTCGGGGCCAGGACTACCTCCCTTCACCCAAATATAGTTGAGAAACTAATTCTCGAGGTACATATGTATGTCATGTACCAGAAATGTTCACAGCAAATTTTCATGCTATCTGTGGTCCTGAGATTGATAAAACAGTGAAAGCAAAACTGTTTTTATCTCTCTGATTGATTTTCATCAAAAGGATGTCTGTCACATCCCGTTGTGAATATCCTTACCCAAAGGTTTCCTTCAGTTCTACTCTGGGGCGCATTATAGAACATTTGGAAATTTGTTGCTGGTAGGAGTGGCATCCACTTCAGCAACTTGAGTGGTCCAAGTCCTGTTCTGGCTAATTTTATACCTTAATTCCAAATTCCTGAAGGAGTTCTCAGGGAAATTGGGTGTAATTCTCACTTTTTAGAGATCTTAACAAGTAGAGAAGAGACCAAGGATCTATTTGCTTGCGATTTAACTTACCCATTGCCATCTCTGGTAATGGTCTTTACCTCACCCATGTTTGGAGTTCTCAGAGAATTATAAAGTGGGCACTTTCATAAGCTCAGCTCTGAGCAGGAGTATGCCCCTCACACCAGTGGACTAACCTGTTTAAAACGTTGGCAATGATGGATTATTTTCAGGTTTGTCTTCCTGAGATTCTCAACATTGAAAAATGCTTTCTTTCTGGCACTGCACTTGCTTGTCCTCCTACACAACGAAGCAAATGTCTCCATGACAGATGGGCCCTGCTACAATCCTTAGAAGTCAGCAACCTGGAAGCTTATTACACCAGAGGGAAAATACTCTCAAGAGACCTCCATGGAAGTCAGCCCTTCTCTCATGCGAAATGGCCATTATGAGGTCTAACCCGGCTGACAACTTCCTGTGGGAAATGACTGCATTTGATTGTGGTCCAGTGATTTTCCTGCTAAAGTGAAAACAATACTACCCAGGACCTAGTTCCTTCTAGCCACACCTCCTTTCTCACTTGTTTTCAGTACCTAGAGGTATGGCTACTTCTAAACAGAATGACTGAAAAACAGTGATAAATATTTATTTTACTCAGCTCTATAACTGGACTCTGGTTTTTCTTTACTGCACATGTCAGTAGGTGAGGAGGATCAAATTAAGGTCAATGGGTCACTTCTAAATTGGCTTATTCCCATGGCAGCTGGCTCTCAAATGAGGTGCCAGTCTTTACTTGAGATTCCATACGACTTGGACTTGCCTTCTCAACTGCAAGAGGACTGCTTCCAAAGACCAGCATTCCATGAAGAAAATGTGGGCAGAAGCTATCCTGATTTCTGTGACCTTAACCTAGATACCACAGGGTCACATCTGTTATTTTACCATTTTCTGAAAGTGCATGCAGTTATGAAGAGCTGTCCAGGTTCAGGGTGAAAATGCTGTAATTCATAGAGGATAGGTATGGACGACAAAGCTCGTCAAGGTTGCACAGGGAAAGCCATGTTGTGGTGACTATTTGTAGAAGATGAAATTTGGGATCATTCCCTCCTTGTCCCAGGCATATTCTCTAGTAGGGTTTGATTTAGATGTTGCCATACTGTTCTTCTCTTAGGGATCCATGTATCTCCTGCTGTCACTTCCTTTACATCTCCACCAAAATATTTTCTTCTCAGCAAGTTCTTCCCTAGACACGATGTAAAAATGTAAAATCATTTCCCAGCTCTGTTAATTTATTTTTTTAAAAAAGTTCTCAGTATGTAGACTCTGCATGTTTGATATATCTTGTTATTTGTCTTCTCTTCCATTAAATTAAAATAGTAGCTTCCACATAAGCAGGGACTTTGCCTATTTCATTTATTGTTCTTTCTTTAGTGCTAGAAGATTATCTGACTGGAACTAAGACAGAGTGACTATGTGTTTAAGTAAACCAATGCACAGCTTCCCTAAGAAATGGCTCTGAGCCTGGGCCTACATTTACTCTGTTTATTATAGGCTAAATAGTACCAGACATATCTACATGATAAAATTATTTCAATATTGATTCTTAAATATGATGGTTTAGAATAACTTGTTTGGGGGGAGAGCATCAGTGATCTACCATCATTCCACTTCTTGTCACTTACTGATGTCGCCTCTCCCTCCTCTACAGATATGCAGAGCTGTCCACTATGAACATTCAGTACTCAGACCATAGTGCTTCTGATTAGACCTGGGAACTGTATAAAGAGAAAGGAGAAAATCATAGGCCATACCCAGGAAACAAGATGTCACTCTGGCAATGAACCTGTATATGTCTGCTTGATATTACTTTCACACTGTCTGAGACGACTGACATGCAAGTCAATTGGAAGGTTGCTTTTCCCCATTAGGGATCAATGTTCAAAACTGGCATACAGGTGGCTTAGGAAATGGAAAGAAAACAGAAAAAATATAATTAATAAAAACTAACATCTTACAGCTGATTGGGTAATTTTGCTCTCCTGGGGGAATGACCTTTCTCATTTCAACATTGTTCATGAAACAGTCACTGCTTTTGCTTGTTAGCACATTCTGCAGAAGTGTCTGGAAGAAAGTAGTGACATTTCAAAATGGATTAATCAAAGGATGCTTTAAATTGGATGCATTCTTGAATTTCATTTAAATGTTATTTGGTATAGATTACAAGTTGGTATCAGGCTGACATGCCCTGGACCCCATTGTCACACATATAATTCTGGAGGTTCACAAAGAATCTGTGCTAAGATGATCTTAAAGGACAGTTCTCTGCATGTAGTGATTAATAACATTATTTTCAGCTAAAGGAGAAAGAAATAAGGCCCACCTGTTCTAGCAGTTTTAACCTGGAAGACACTATGAAAATAGTGGCCTAAATAAATCATCGGAGCACACACACACACTTGCATTATCTCTCCCTCACACATACAAGGACACAGAGTCCAGCGATATCTAGCAAGAGTGGCTTGTTCGCTGTATTTAGGGCTGTGTGGGACAAATGGGATCCCAGAGTCCTGGCAGGGAATCTGCCTCCTTAAGCAGGGGTTATGAGAATGAAAGGACTTCACATGCTTTGATTCCTTCTGAGACTAAGGAAGAAGAATATAGACTACTAATGTAATTTATGGACAGAAGCACTTTGAATTTAAATGAAGCAACCAATGGCCCCTTTGATTGGCATTTATATTTTCTTTTATAGAGATCACATAGAGTAGTGTTATAATTCTTGACAGTTTTGATTGTAAAATATATGGGACTTTAAGCTCCCTGGAAGAAAGAAGAGATGATTAATATTAATAATTAAATGCTAAATATACAACAGATATGAATAACATGCTTTATATTTATATAGCTATTGTCTTACCTTGTTGAAAAACACTGTATGCTTTATTGTTAGGACTGCAATAATAAGACACTATGTTATCTAAACCACATAAAAGAAGGCATTCAACCTAATCCCTAAATCCTATTAATTTCTTTACTCACATTACAGAACAAAAACTACAGCCATTTGACTTTACTATTCAAACTGTTTTCAAAGCAATGTGACTGATTAAAGACATAGATTAAAATTCAAATAACTTGGTTAAAATATTTAGACACAAAGCCATTGGGAGTGTCAAGAAAGAATGTAGAGATTTTAAAATTAAGAAATGATAATATAAATGAGAAAACTGGCAAATAAAAGTATGGTTATATCAAAGATGTGAGCATGCTTCTTCTTGTGTGCGTGTGTGTGTGTGTGTGTGTGTGTGTGTGTGTGTGTGTGTTGTCATCACAGGATGCTGAGCGAAGCACCTCTGGGCTGTCAGCAAAAATACAGTTCTAATAAGAGTGTTCATTGTTATTGGGGAAACTATTTCAAGAGAAAATGTACATATCTTAGATTATATCTAGCACTTGGAAAATTGCAAAATGTTTTATCACCTCCATTTCCTACCCCTTCCCTTCCCATAACCATAATCAGGGCCAGGAGGAATAAGGCAGAAAAATACAACAAAAAGGGATGAGTACGATCTTCAGCTCAACCTGAGCTCTGTCTTTACATCAAACTGGAACAAATCAATAAGTACAGTAAATGCCATAGTTAGCGGGTTTTCATTCAAAAGCGATTTGACATACTTCAAATAAAAATGGATGGTTTAAAAATTAGCGAAACATGGATGAATATTTTTGAAGCATGAAGAAAATGTGACACCCAAAGGCATGAGTTTATATACTGTATTTAGGAAAATCCTTTAACTGTTTGAGGTGGGGTTCTATTTGAATTGGCTATATTTTTTTAAATATATTTATTTTCTATATTCTTTGTTTACATTCCAAATGATTTCCCCTTTCCCAGACCCCCCTCCCCAAATGTCCCATTAACCTTCTTTTCTCCATTCCTTCTCCAATCACCTCCCTCCTTTTTCTCTGTCCTTATATTCCCTTCCAATGCTAGATCAAGCCTTTCCAGGATCAGGACCCTCTCCATACTTCTTTATGGGAGTCATTTATTATGCAATTTGTGCCTTGGGTATTCAGGGCTTCTGGGCTAATTAATATCCACTTATCAGAGATTGCATTCCATGTGTATTCTTTTGTGATTGGGTTAACTCGCTTAGAATGATATTTTCCCGATCAAACCATTTGCCTAAAAATTTTGTGAATTCATTGTTTCTAATTGCTGAGTAGTATTCCATTGTGTAAATATACCACATTTTCTGTATCCATTCCTCCTTTGAGGGACATCTGGGTTCTTTCCAGCTTCTGGCTATTATAAATAAGGCTGCTATGAACATAATGGAGCATGTGTCTTTATTGCATGCTGGGGAATCCTTTGGGTATATGACCAGGAGAGGTATAGCAGGGTCCTCTGGAAGTCTCATGTCCAGTTTTCTGAGGAGCCTCCAGACTGATTTCCACAGTGGTTGTACCATCTTGCAGCCCCACCAGCAGTGGAGGAGTGTTCCTCTTTCTCCACATCCTTGCCAACACCTGCTGTCTCCTGAGTTTTTGATCTTAGCCATTCTGAATGGTGTAAGGTGAAATCTCAGGGTTGTTTTGATTTGCATTTCCCTAATGACTAATGATGTTGAGCACTTCTTAAGGTGCCTCTTGGCCATCCAAATTTCTTCAGGTGAAAATTCTTTGTTTAGATCTGTACTCCTTTTTTAATAGGTTTATTTGGTTCCCTGGGGTCTAAATTCTTGAGTTCTTTGTATATATTGGATATTAGCCCCCTATCAGATATGGGGTTGGTGAATATCCTTTCCCAATTTGATGGTTGCCATTTTGTCCTTTTAACAGTGTCCTTTGCCTTACAGAAACTTTGTAATTTTATGAGATTCCATTTCTCAATTCTTGATCTTAAAGCATAAGCTATTGGTGATCTGTTCAGGAACTTTTCCTCTGTGCCCATGTCCTCAGGGGTCTTCCCCAGTTCCTTTTCTATTAGTTTCAGTGTGTCTAGTTTTACATGGAGGTCCTTGATTCACTTGGAGTGAGGTTTAGTACATGGAGATAAGAATGGATCAATTTGCATTCTTCTGCATGCTGACCTCCAATTGAACCAGCATCATTTGTTGAAAAGGCTATCTTTTTTCCACTGAATGTTTTTGGCTCCTTTGTCGAAGATCAAGTGACCATAGGTGTGTGGATTCATTTCTGGATCTTCAATTCTATTCCATTAGTCCACTTGTCTGTCACTGTGCCAGTACCATGCAGTTTTTTAAACACTATTGCTCTGTAGTATTGCTTGAAGTCAGGGATACTGATTCCCCCACAATTTCTTTTGTTGTTGAAAATAGTTTTAGCTATCCTGGGTTTCTTGTTATTCCAGATGAATTTGAGAATTGCCTTTTCTAACTCTGTGAAGAACTGTGTTGGGATTTTGATGGGGATTGCATTGAATCTGTAGATCGCTTTTGACAAGATGGCCATTTTAACTATATTAATCCTGCCAATCCAAGAGCATGGCAGATTTTTCCATTTTCTGAGGTCTTCTTTGATTTCCTTCTTCAGAGACCTGAAGTTCTTCTCATATAGATCTTTCACTTGTTTGGTTAGAGTCACATCAAGATACTTTATATTGTTTGTGGCTATTTTGAAGGGTGTCATTTCCCTAACTTCTTTCTCAGCCTGCTTATCCTTTGAGTATAGGAAGGCAACTGATTTGCTTGAGTTGATCTTATAACCAGCCACTCTGCTGAAGTTGTTTATCAGCTGTAGGAGTTCTCTGGTGGAGATTTTCGGGTCACTTAAGTAGACTATCGTGTCATCTGCAAATAGTGATAATTTGACTTCTTCCTTTCCAATTTGTAGCCCCTTGACCTCCTTATGTTGTCTAATTGCTCTAGCTAGAACTTCAAGTACTATATTGAAAAGATATGGAGAGAGAGGACAGCCTTGTCTAATCCCTGATTTTAGTGGGATTGCTTCAAGTTTCTCTCCATTTAGTTTGATGTTGGCTACTGGTTTGACGTATATTGCTTTAACGATGTTTAGGTATGGGCCTTGAATTCCTGTTCTTTCCAATACTTTTAGCATGAAACGATGCTGGATTTTGTCAAATGCTTTTTCTTCATCTAATGAGATCTTCTAGCCTTCATAGTCTCAGGTGAAAAGTCTGCTGTGATTCTGATAGGTCTTCCTTTATATGTTACTTGGCCTTTTTCTCTTACTGCCTTTAATATTCTTTCTTTGTTTAGTACATTTGGTGTTTTGATTATTATGTGACGGGAAGTATTTCTGTTCTGGTCCAGTCTGTTTGGAGTTCTGTATATTCATGGGCATCCCTCTCTTTATGTTAGGGAAGTTTTCTTCCATAATTTTATTGAAGATATTTGCTGGCCCTTTATGTTATAAATCTTCACTCTCATCTAAGCCTATAATCCTTATGTTTGGTCTTCTCATTGTGTCCTGGATTTCCTGGATATTTTGGGTTATAAGCTTTTTGCATTTTGCATTTTTTTTAACTGTTGAGTCCATGGTTTCTATGGTATCTTCAGCGTCTGAGATTCTTTCTTCTATCTCTTGTATTCTGTTGTTGATATTTGCATCTGTGGTTCCTGATCTCTTCCCAAGGCTTTCTATCTCCAAAGTTGTCTCCCTTTAAGTTTTCTTAGTTGTTTCTACTTCTGATTTTAGATCCTGGATGGTTTTGCTTAGCTCCTTCACTTGCTTGCTTGTGCTTTCCTGTAATTCTTTAAGAGATTTTTGTGTTTCCTCTTTCATGACCTCGGCCTGTTGACTAAAGTTCTCCTGTATTTCTTTAAGTGTTTTTTGCGTTTCCTCCTTATTGGCTTTGGTATTCTCCTGAATTTCTTTCAATAATTTTTGTGTTTCCCTTGCCAGGGCTTCTAACCTTTGATGCATTTTCTCTTGAATTTCTTTAAGTATGTCCTTCATGTGTTCCTGTACCAGCATCATGACCAGTGATTTTAAATCCAAGTCTTGTTTTACTGGTGTGATGGGGTATCCAGGACATGTTGTTAAAGGAGAATTGGGTTTAGATGTTGCCATATTGCCTTGATTTCTTTTAGTGACGTTCCTGCATTTGCCTTTTGCCATCTAGTTCTCACTGGTGTTAGTTGGTCTTGTCAATGCTGGTCTCACCAGTGCAAGCTGCCTCTTCCCAGGTGGCCTCTGGTGCACAGCTTACCTCCTGCACTGCCTGGAGTCAGGGTGCTGTTGCCCAGGCTGTTCAGATCCCGAAGCAGACACCTGAAGGCTCCTGCCGGGGCCCACTGGATTCACCAGAGCACACTGACTTCTCCCAGCTGGCCTCTGGGAAGCCCCTCTTGCCTCTTGCATGACCTGGAGATGTGGCGTTGCTGGATCTGTAAGTGGAGTGATCTGAGGGCTCCCGCCAGAGGCCTCAGGACTGGAACCTAAGCTCTGTGCCACAGGAGCAAGCTGTGAGCTCCCAGACTGCCTCTGGGTGCACACCAGGTCTCCCGCACTTCCTGGAGACCGAGTGCTGTGTCCCAGGCTGTTCAGATCCCGAAGCAGACACCTGAAGGCTCCTGCCATGCTGCTGGGTTCACCAGAGCACACTGACTTCTCCCAACCCGCCTCCCGGAAGCCCCTCTTTGGCTATATTTTAAAAAAACAAAGAAAAGAGAAAAATATGAGCAGCTACATAGTTTATATCACTGCAACCATGATTCTTAGAAAAACACGCCTGTTCCTTTTTCTAAGATGTAGGAGAAGGAATCGACTTAATTTTGTACTTATGTTGTTTGTGTTCTCCTCTTTTAGCCCTGGGATTCTGATGACAGAGAAAGTGACAGCCTCTCCCCTTCTATTCCTTCAAAGTTTATGGGGGCTCTTGTAGTATAAGCCTCTGATGTTATATACCTGATCTTTTGTGGATATAACTATTAACCTTTGCTTTATAAATAAACTACCTCTAATCTTAGCATTCAGGAGGCAGAGGCAGGTAGACCTCTTTGAGCCTGATGCCAGCCTAGTGTGCACAGTGAGTTCCAGGGCAGACAGGGCTAAAAAGAAATACTGCCTCCAAAATAGATAGAAGAGAGACAGACAGACAGACAGACAGACAGATAAATAAACAGAACCAAATGAAATGAATTAAATAAACTACCCCAAATTTATCAGCTTAAACCAATAGTTAGTTACTGATTTAGAATTATGTGGGTTTGTAGTTAAGGTTGGTAAGCCGAGACATTCAGAGCTGTTCTTGCCTAACTCTCCTGTGCTGCTGCAGGAACCCTGGTAGCCGTGCTCTGGCTGGGTGCGCTGGAATGACCTCACACACAGGTTTGGCAGGCTGAAGGCCGGCATGCTTTGACCTTTGTGTACCTGCCTTCTCCAGAAGGCTAGCCTGAACTCCATTACCTGATTATCTAGGACCTCTAAGTATGCAGAAAAGGGCAAGAATCAACATGCAAACTCCTGGCAAGCTTTTCCTTGAATGTCTTTTGCTTATGCCCCACTCACTGGCTAAACCAACACATATATCCAAGCTGAGAGTCAAGGGATGGAGTAAAGGACTTCTGTTGCAGGCAGGACTTGCAAAAAATTCAGGACTTCTTTCCTTTTGCATCCTACCACAAGTTCACCCTTATTGTTGGGTGGGGAAGGGAGGGACTACCTTTTCCTTACATACATGGTAGCTTAAGGAACAACTGCAGCTGCAACTTTTTACAAAAAAAAAGGGAGATCAACTGTGGGTCTGTGTGATGATGCGCTTAGAGAGAGATTCATCTGTTTGACTAATGTGACAGAAATGAAAAGCTACATGCTCTAAGAAATATAGAGAAACTAGGCAGCTCGAAATTGTGGCTGTGGAAGCATGCACATGCGTGGTGATGATGCATGAGATGAACTCACTTGTGCTGCTACGTTACTCAGTTTTCTATTTCTGTGGGCAAAAGTAAAATATTAAATAATTATGAACAGGCTTTCATGATTCAGCTGTGAAGTAAAATGGTTCAGTTAGTTTTTATTTATTTATGTAACCATCTGAAGGAATTTTTACCTCTCTTGTTTCTGACACATCTTTCTGTGACCATGACCACAGCACAGATGTCCTTATGCCACAATCTCCTCAGCTTTCATGTGGCACCATTTTTTCCTGCAGGGCTCCTAGCCACAGAGGCCACTGATTCTGTAGATGCCCTTTGAAGAGCCTGGGATACTTAAGTCCTGATGCAGGCTCTGTCTCAAAGCAGTGATCAAAGGGCAAGTTCCACTGTTGTTGGAGTTGTAGGTGCTTTCAATAGTCTCATAGCCTTATAATGGATTCCTTAATAACCACCTTTGGGGCACAATAGTTTGGTTTTAGTTTTGTTGTTTTGGTTTTGGTTTGTTTGTTTGGTCAGCTGGTTTTCTGTTTGTTTCGTTTTGTTTATCTCACTCAGTGATTTTGATGGTCCTAGCTCTGGATCCTTCATTATCAACTGTATCAGTTACCCAAGACACAAAATATACGATAACAAATAACCCATAATCTCCTAATTCTCTCTGAGATTGGTGCTTATAGCTCACATGTTCCTGTGGTAAACTGTTGTTAGTGAGGACCCTTTGTTATTTTGACTATATTCTCTGACATAGATAGATGACATAGCTCCATGCCCCATCTTTGATAAAGAAGGTGGCCTAGATTTGAGAGAGAAAAATAGAGAGAACAGGAAACACTCAGGTTTCCTTGAGGCCCATGATCAAGAAAAAAAAATTGTCTTTTTTGAAATTTATTTATTTAGCTGAATGTTCTGTCTGTGTGTGCACCCCAATGCCAGAAGAGGGTATAAGACCCCATTACAGATGGTTGTGAGACACCACGTGGTTGCTGGGAATTGAACCCAGGACCTCTGGAAGATCAGTTAATGGTCCTATCCACTGAGCCATCTCTCCAGCTCCTCACAGTATCACTTCTATTAAAAAAATTCACCAGGTAAATTCAGATTCAAAGGATGAGAAGTAGACTTTATCTCTTGATGAGGATAACCTAAAAGTGTCATCACAAAGTACATATATGCTAGTATGGGCAGTTGATTGGGCTATTTGCACAACTGCTGTAGCTACCACACACTAAATGACTCTGAATCCTGAGGCAAGATGAAGTTTGTAGCCTAGACTATTCCAAGTGCACTTTAGAGAGATTAATTTGGAGCTCTTTCTAAAAAGGAAGAAGATGAATTGACTTAGGTGGGGATATCAAGGGTTGGTGTAACCATGGATGTGGCCTTTGTTCTAATGCATGTGATATATCATGAGGGCCTGAGACAGGGATAGCAAATAGGCTGTACCCTCTGTGATCCATTTATAGGAAATGCCTGGAGTTAGGTGTGGGAGAGAGTTATGTGGCCACATTTCAGAGTGAGCTGAGCCCAGAGCCTGGATAGATTGACCATGTCCACTATGATCACCGGATGGAGAAGTCACGGCACAATGGCTGTATAGACTGCCATTTCTGTTCCATCAAGAGCAGAATGATGAGGTCAGAGTCGTCTAGAAGCAATTAATAGATACAATTAGAAGTCACTGCTGAAGGGAAGCTGTGAATGTCAGAAAATCTGGAACTTTGGATTTGGGTTGTCAGTGAATAGGTATTTCATTTCTAAGATCATCTATTTAAAGAGTGGGCTTGAGTATTTTATAGATCTTTGTCATTTTTTTAAGCACACATACATAATTTTCTGTTACTTTTTAATATATCAAAAGATACACCAAAGCATAGAAGCTATAATAGGCTCTGTGATACCCCAACATCTGATATACTATACTAGCCATCTTTGACTTATGACTGTCATATCCCAAGAGGCCAAGTGAATGCCAAAGTGACAGATAGCTTACATACTATGTGTACCGTGCTTTTCAAGCACATGCACAGCAATGCTGAAGTTTAACTCACCACAAGCACAGTAGGAGATACTTTTTCATGATTTTGTGGGCAGAATACTTTAGCATAATTCTTAGCAACTTTTTTTCTAATTCATTAAATTGAGAATTTGAGCATGTCTTCATAGGTACTGTATATCTCCTCTTCAGCCTACCCATATTTACAGTGTCATTGCTCTCCTGCTTTGAGGCCACTAGTAAGCAAAATAAAGATTACCTCAACATGAAGCACTTTAATGCTCACAATCCTGTCTCAAAACCTACATGTCTACCCGGTGACTTACAGCCAGGCAGTACATTTGGGCTATACTGCATCGTGATGGATGGTGTGAGACTCAACCACACCACTTAAAAGACTGAGTAGCTTTAAACTTCTGAATTGCTTGACTCTGGAATTTTCCATTTAAAATTTAATATTTAATATCTGTATACTATCTGTGTGGATAAGGAGTAATTGTCATATTCTTGATATTTCTGTGAGGCCATTTGGATGAGATAGATCAGCATTGACATAGACCACTGGAGTAAAGAAGATGGTATTTCTCAATTTGAGTGCACCTCCTCCATTCAGATCTGAACAGCACAAAAAGATCATCCACCCAAATGAGAGGGAATCACACCAGGCCAATAGCCTTTAATTTGGGATAGTTGTATTAATCTGCCTTCAATTTCAGATTGAAACCCTAGTTCCTTCTGGGTTTCCAGTGTTTAGGCTATAACTACACTCCTCAGTTTCCTGGTTCACAGAACTGGAAATGTCCATAAGTTAGAAACATTTATAACTGCTGAGGACAGATTAAAATCTAGTCAGGTAAAGGCAGCAGAAACTCCAACAGGGCATGCTCATTTCTTATTCCTTCTTATCTCCTATCTAGTCCTGGAAGCTGGAAGCAAGCACATGACTAACACTGAGAAGAGGCACTTAGACCCCTCAAGCTTGAGCCAACTAGACTGCCTAGCTCATCCTTATCCACACATGTCACATTGATTCTGCCATAAGTATTGAAAAAGCCTTAAGACTCAGCTCAGTGCTACCCTACTTCAGCCCTATTCTTGTTACACAAAACTCTATCCTTCCTCTCTTTCTAGTTTCCCCCTATAAATTTATAATAAAGTTCTCCCCCAAATTCACCTTCTGCAGTATGTAATGTCATTTCTCAAATTCTTGGGACAAATACCCAAAAGCCACAGGCTCTAGGTAAGCTTGGTAGCCTGTGGATTTTCTGGGCCCTAGCTCTTTGACTTCGGTTAAGCCTACCTAACGGGAGAGAAAAGGTTTCCAATGAACTCAAAGCCACCTTCAAATTCCCCACATCTGTTTTCTTTAGATGCATATTGAAGCTGTTGACTTTCTGGATCTCTACCTTACCAGATGATTCTGAGCTCTTAGTGCTTCTCATAGTCCTTTTAACAGATTTTTTTTTCTTTTCGTATATACTTCCTTGGGTTCTGAGCTCTTGGAGAATACTAATGGACTAGCTTCGACTAACATCCTGATCCTAATAGCATGTGTATGTACATGATCCTAATAGCAGCATAATAGAATGGAATGAGATACTCTGGGATCTTTCAGATCTTTTCCAGAGCCTCTCACATCATGTCTTTGCATGAAAGCTTATTATCAGCTTCTTTATAGCAATTGTCCCCCAGGAGATAACATTCCAAGAGGGCAAACATTACTTAGATCTCTGCTTCCATCATGTTTAATAATGTCTTATTGTCTCAAGATAATCTCACAGCGAAGGCCAGGATCACTGTGGAAGGAGACCACACAAGAGCATAGATGCCTGGATGGGAGTGTAATGCAAATATTAAAAGTAGCCACTTTAGGGAGAGGTGCATTAATCCCACCTGGGTGTGTTGTCTAAGATGTGATATGTTCGGTCAAAGTAGGAAATGCTGAGGACAACATGTTTCTATCGCTCAAAAATATGTTTAATCTAAATAGATAATTTAGAGATTTGATTATATAAGCAGATAGTAATACATATTCAACAGTCTCTGCAACATGGACAACCAATCAATCAGAACAGTTTTCATTTAGCCTCATGGCAGGGTCTCAGAGATCTGTAATGCTAGAGGTTTTTCAGCTCTCCCAGAAAGGGAAGCCAGGCAGCTTGCTTCAATGGGAGAGCCTTAGTGGGAAGACAATGGGTAGTGGCTATATTTCCAGCTGGTGGGAAATAGTGCAGTCTGGTTGTCCGGATTAATGTATAAAAAACTCTGTAAGTTGCTCCTTTCCTTTGTAGACCACTCCCATCAAGAAGAGGATCGCTAGGAGATTTTAGGAGTTACTGAGACTTAAGAATGAGTTTTAGCATCAACCAGAAATGTAATAGCTGAAACCATGAGTAATAAGGTTACTACCAGGGTAGAGAATTAGGCTAAACCATAGATTCGACCACTGCTTTTATATTTTGGGCCTATAAAAGCCATATGTTTATATACTTCAGCCTAATTCACAATGGTATAAGAAGAGATCTAAATTACACAGCAGTGTGAAACTGTGGAGGGGGCAGGGAACATGAGAAGCCCTCAAAAGGAAATGAACTGGGTGGAGGCCAAAGGAGAACTCCCAGTGAGAGGAAGGGAGTGGAAAGGCTATGCTTGCCTTAGAGGACAGGGAGGAGGAAGAGAGACAAAAGGCCTGCTGTGCCTTTTGTGTTTGGCAAGGAAGAGACTACTGGAAATTTGGTAGGCTCAGTGTTTGAGTAAAGGTCAAAGCTGTTCTGCTGGGGTGTTGGACAGGGTGTTGGACTGAGGAGAGCCCTAAAGAAGTCTTGCCTGTAGGCATTTGTTTTTATTTGACTTTTAACATGACTAATTTTGGAGCAGTGTGCTATTTGCTGTAGCTAGTGACTCTAACATGTAGGATGTAGCCAATCCTGATTACTGAGTTAGTTTTCAAGGACTTAAGGACCAACTCTGCCTGGCCTTGACTCTTTGTCTTCGCCTGTGCACACTTCTGATGGAGATTAAGATAGGGGGCAAAGCTCAGCCTCTGCCTAGGTTTGAGTCTGTCTCCTTTACTCCTTCTAGTCTGACTCAGGATATTTTTGTTTAGCCCTGCATGTAGACTTGTTACTTACTTACAGACTGTCCAGACTGGCCTTCAAATATATCCCTGAAGTTGTTTTTCCCCTTTGTAGAGATAAAGAGAGGATGACTCCACCATGTGTGCTATTTACCATCATGACCTTGTGATTATGACTGCAGCAGCTCCTGGATTTCACAATGTCCCTTTCAAGAACCCCAGAGCAATATCTACAAGTCTCCGGTCAAGAGTCCTCTCCTAAACTAAGTGTCCTTCTTTCCCCTTGCCTAAGGGTAAAAGGAGCCTGAAATGTCTCATCTCCTTTTTGCCGGATTACCAAGTAAATATTGCCCTTGATTCACTGGACCCCGTGTGAAATTGTCAATTAAACAGACTTGCACTTGCTAAGAATGGAAGTGTTTGAAATGGTAAGTTTAGAATTATATTTGAGGATTTGCCTGACGGTAGTGGGAGGGAGAGGGGTAAGGATTGGAAACAGTCATAGGCTCCATCATGTTCTTATTTTTCATTTATTTTTTTTTTAAGATGAGAAAGGGTTGCTCATATTTTATGAACAACAGAAGGGACTTCAGTTTGCCAACATGTCACCTTTAACAAATAAAGTTCCTTTAGTACTAGTGCTAGTACGTGTCTAGTGCCTTGCTCTCAACCTTCACCAAAGCTGGCGGTTTTCAGCCCTAGCTACATATTAGACTTTCTTGGAGCACTTACAGAATTCTAAGGACTAAACTTTACCTTGACACACTGATGTAATTTGTTCTGGGATGCTGTTATAAGTGAACCGTGTTCCTCTAAAAAGGTACATGGAAATCTTAACTCCAAGTTCTTCCAACTATGACCTACACTGGAAATAACATGTTTGTGATTACAAATTAAAATGAGGTCATCAAGGCAGCTCCTAGTCTTCAATGACTAGTACTCTTTTGAGAAATAGAAATTTGATCCCACAGTCAGATAAACCCAGAGAAAGAGATGCATGAAGAGACTGTCACATGCTGGTTAAAGATTAGATCAGTTCTATGTTGTCACATATACATATATATGACATATATGTGATATATGTTATATGCTGGAGTATATAAGGAGATACTAGCTGCTAAAGATAAAATGAGCAAGGAAGGATCCTTCCCCTAAGTGTTTCAGAGGAGACATGGTCAGCACATTAGTTTAAATGGAACCGTGCAACAAAAAGAAAAAAAAATTCTGTCTCTCTTTTCTTCATGTGTGTGCATACTTGATACGTGTGAATATGCATGTTTGCATGCATATGGAGTGTACATGCATGCACATAAGTACATGCATGTTTGTAGGACAAAAGTTAATACTGGGTGTCTTTCTCAGTTGTCTTCTACACTATAAAATTGAGGCATGGTTTCTTATTTGAACCCAGACCTCATTGCTTCAGCTAGTCCATGGAGCAAGGTTGTTCCCGGAATCTTGGGTCTGCCTATTCAGCAATGGGATTACAGGTGCTCTACTCAGCGTGTCCATTGTGCTGGGGACCTACACTCTGCCCTTCATGGTTGCTTAGCATGTGCTTTACCCAGTGAGTCAGTATTTCCTTCCAGTTTTTACTTTTCAGAGTCACTCAGTTTGTGGCACTTTGTAATAGCAACCCCAGACAATTAATATAGAGGGGCTTGGTTGGACATTGGTAGTATTGAAAGTTTACTGAGGTAATTCTGATCTGTAACATGGATTGATTTTCATTATGCCACCTCCTATGGAAGGCACCAGGTATACAGCATGTACAACCTAAATAGGAAATGATGTCCAAGTTATGTTCTGTGGACAGAATTCACACAAATATTTTCTTAATAACAGTAACACACGGAGGGATTTTAATACTCATGTATTTCTCTCTAAGTCAGGGCTGAATAAGAGAGAAGAAACATTTGCTGTTTAGCTCTTCTGCAATCTCGTGCCTGGACGCTCATTTTTCAGGATAATTTCTCATTATGAGTGATGAGATGCTAGAATTCCCATCATGTGTGCTTTCTAGGTCTCCTCATGCTGTATCCTCTGGGCAGGGTCTTGCACCTATCCCTATTGGACATTATCCTAATCATTTATAATGTAACATTGCTCTAATTTGTCAAGGTTACTTAGAATTCTGATCCTGCAACCCAACTTTCTAATTCTTATGCTCAAGGAGAGTCCTCAGGACAATTGAATTAAGAATTATATGAACTCCAGGAGGAATCAATTTGGAGAAGATCAGATAATGGAAGGTTTATTATATTATATCCCCCATTAAAGTGCATAAAAGATATATGGTCAACGCATGAATTATACAGATGGTTCTTTAAAAGAGACGGGGAGATCAGCATTTGCCTGGACTCAGTCTGAAACACAGAATCTTGTCTCTATCCCTGAAAGTGTGCTTCCAACAACATCAGTATCCTCTGCAAGGGGTAGCTCATAGGAATTGCCCCCCATCCCCAATTCATGGCTTAGAATACCTCAGAACCATATTTAGATACAAAGAATTTTGAGATGCGACTACAAATGAAATCTTTAGAGCAGCCTTTTGACATCATGATTGGCTTTTGTCTTAGAAGAGAAATTCAGATATAGACATTCATAGGTCAAAAAACACATGAAGATGGAGGGAGACGATTCAAGTGGCCATGTAAAAGCACAGGAGAGGCCTCAGACAAAATGAGCCTTGCTGATATCTTGTCTCGCTAAATCTCTGTGACTGAGAAAAATAAAATTCCATGCCTTCATTTGACCAGTTGCGTCCAGTTTGTTATTGAGCCCATAGTAGCCTAATCCTACTAAGTTAGGATTGGTGTTTTAACATCATCTATATGTAATTCCTGTATATAAGAAATACTAGTTTAGGACATTTACTTTAAAATTTGGGGAAGGGGCAAATAAGAGTTATGTTTAGAGCATATTAAGCTACAAATTGCTAGGCTGCGTAACCAGAGGTGCTGATTCAACAGATTTGTATTTCAAATAAGTTTTTGTCCTTCTGCTGGGCTGTCAACACCACCTTAGTGTCCCTGTGGGAGCAGAATTAAAAAACCAATTAAGATCCCCAGCCCTATACTTCCTGCATTAAAGTATGGGCACAGAGACTGCAAAACAATGCTCAGGCTTAAGCTAGAGAACTAATGGTCAGCAGGTCAACCTAATCCAGACAATGGGGACATAGGTACCTTGAAATATTCTCTGGTGGTTACTTCTCAAGAACATATTCTCAAGAGCATATTCTCAAGAGCATGCTCCCACTGGGCTTGAAAGCCAAGGCTACACAGTCATGAGGTGGAGGCAGAGGATCAGGAGTTTAAGGAATCTTCATGCACACAGTCAGTTCCAGACCAGTGTGGGCTACTTGAGACCCTGTCTGAAAAATCAAACTAAAGCAAACCAAACTGAAAATAATAATCTTGGAACTAAGAAACATTGGTAGGGGGTGGAGATGTAGCTCAGCATTATCATAGTTGACTAGCACATGCAGGACCTAGATTTAGTTCTTGGCAGTAGAGAAGAGGGAGGTGTAAGAGGATGGAAAGGAATAGAAAGAAGGAAGAAGAGGGGGAGGAGCAGGAGGAGCAGGAGGAGGAGGGGGAAATAGGAGGGAAATCAGGAACAGGAAGAGCAGGAGGAGGAGCAGGAAGAGGAGCAGGAGGAGGAGCAGGAGGAGGAGCAAGAGGAGCAACCTCTACTGGAAGAAGTGATGGTAGCATGGTACCTAAAATGGTGACTTTTAAAGTGAGTGACAAAGAATCAGCTCATTATTAGTCCAACTATGTATTTTAGTTTAGTCTAAGGTAGGGTCCCAGAACTTTCATTTCTTAATAAATTCCCAGGAGATGCTTGGGATCTTAATTCAGAGACCGGATTTAGGCAATCACTAAGTTAAGAAATTGGAAATGATTGTGATGCAGATCTGACTTCTAGAGTTTCTAGTTCGGTGTATATACTATTGCTTAGCCAAATGTCACCCACCTATACTCTTTCTCTCTTGTAGAAATTACAGAAATATAGAAATTACAGAAAGCTGAACACTCACTTTCTTCTGCTTCTCTGCAGCTAGGAGCCAGCATGTGTTCATACAACAGAGTTCCACTCAGGGAGACTAAAGCAGAAGTCCGAGTGGCAAGCGCAGCTCTATGTCACAGCAGCCCAAGAACTATACTTCTTCCCTGCCTTCGAGGTAGAGGCCAGCCGAACCTTGAGCAGCCTTCTTGGGACAAAAGACATGGCACAAAATAAAGATGACAGAGGCCAGCCAGGAACAGTGAACCAGTGCTGAGAACCTTTAACTCCAGATACTATATTTTGCAGGGCACAACACTTTCTGGCCTGAATCACAGTCAACTGAATTTCCTTTTGATTAGAGCTAAAGCAATTCAGAGTGGGGTGGAGAGAAAGGAAAAGAAAAACAGTAGTACACACACACACACACACACACACACACGCACATGCACACACACACAGACAGAGAGACAGAGAGAGACAGAGCGACAGAGACAGAGACAGACAGGACTTCTTTTTTTAAAGTTAAAATTACAAAAACAAAATGAAACAAAACAATCACCCAATCACATAATAATCTCAGCAACAACTATAAACTTCCATCTTCTGTGACCATTGTGATAAACTGGTGTTTTAACCTGCACAAACAAACAGAACAAACTAATTAAGTAAATTTAGCATTTGGAAACATCTTGCTTCTCCTTCCAATGACAATAAAAGGAAGCAAGGCAGAGATCTACAGACATTCTCGGCCAACATTCGTTAAGTGCTAGTGCAGACTGTACACGCTACATTCTTCCCTAATGAGCTATAGTTTAGGCAAATAAAGCTGTTCATTTGTTGGAGTGCCTCTGCTTAATTGCATCAGTAATCATTAATAAACAAAGCTCACTGAATGTTTCCTAAGAGTTTGACCTTGGCTTTGTCTTTCTGTCTTACACCGGGCTTCTGTCTTGGGTCAACAGATTTCTTTAGAATTCTTTTCATCAACTTGGAAATCACTCTCACCTGCTGTTTCCTTCTATTTATCTCTATAAGCGGACGTATTCATGAACAGCGAGGCAAAGATAGTCACGAATAGACTCAGGGAAATAAAGGGGGGGGGTCACACTGCTCACAGATGCGTTCACTTCTGAGAGACTGCTTTGCTCAAACCTCAATACAGGCTGAATTTTTATGGTTACAAAATAATTAGTTTCTGAGTCAGCTTTTAATCTTACGTTAATGAGACCCCCTACAGTCTTGGCACATACCTTCGAATTACAGATTGATCTATAATTAATAAGGCTCATAAAGCCAGTACCTGAGACAAAAGCAATCTGGGGGCAGTGGGTTTAGGGAAGAGTTTAGTAACAGAATTTGCAACAGCATGCTTTCCACATCTGAACTTGGGCTGGATCTCGGTGACAGTAGCAGGCTTCTCTGAGGAGGAAGACTGCTGGCAGAAGCTTGTTGCAGGAAAAAAGGAGAAGGATGAAAAAAAGAAAAGGAATGAACTGTCATCCAAGTCTTTTGTTCTTACCGAAAATGTCCCTGCCCACAGCAACTTAGTCTAGTACCTGCATAGATTTCTACCCCAGCATGAGAAAGTTGTTTGCCTACCACCTTTAACTTCTTGGGGGCCATCAGGCCAAAGAGCCCCTATTTTTGCAGCTCTGTGATTTCTCTATTTGATTGTTTTACAGGCTCAAAATTCCCAGTGATTGGAGGAGAGGCACCCTTGCTGGTTAATTAAAATCTAATTTTCTATTCTATCATAATTGTAGCAGCAGAAGGACGGGAGAAAAAAAGCAAGACTTATTATCCTAAAAATGAAAATAATCCCTAGACTGCTCAGGCTTATTATGAGTGCTGTACTACAATTTGTCTGAAATTTAATCAGTAGAATAAACATGGCTGTGAGCTCTGTGAAATCATTTGTTTTAAAGGCTCTAAGTGAAGGGCTGGACCATTTTGCTCAGTGGTTTTCTAGACAGCCTGTTTAGACTTCTTGATGAAGACAAGGAAGACAGAGCTGGGACCATTTGTGTGAGGAGGGACTTGTGTGAGACACATGCTTTCTCAGCTAGTGTAGGACGTCACAGTGGATGCCCTGTTTAAGAGACGATCTGGAATCATTTCTTCACATCATTTCTTCAAATAACAATAACTTCAGTTTACATTGCATTTTTACAATCCATGCATTAGTGGAAAAGTGGGTTAACCAAACTGAGACATGCTGTAAAGTTTGGATCAGGCATCAGCTGCTTGGCTTCTGAGCATATGACCTGGTGTGTGAAGGGCACCAATGGAGAGGTGGTGACCCAGCACTTTGGGCTTAGAGGTAGCTGTCCCACTGTAATTACTTGGTTCACTGGATCTAATAGGAAGCAAGAGCTGATCTTTGCTTTTAAGTTTTCACTGAGTCATCATGTAATGAAAAAGGTTTATAGCTCTGGTTGTGTCTGTAGGAAGAAGGGATATGGATAATGGTGAACGTGTGGTGAATTTCAAATTTTCACTTTGTGTGTCAATGTCTTGGCACAACAATGTCTTAGTACAACATGGTACTAAATATAAAGTCTTACACACTTATATATATTGAAAATATTTCCTGTTTGCTTTATGTGTATTTCTAGGTTTGTCTAACATTATGAAGCCCTGAGTTTAATCTCCAGCATAATAAAACAAAACAAACCCTTACATATATTATAGATATAAATGGTATATATAACATTACTATGTGTACATGCATATTTACATCTCCATATGAGTATGAATATGTGTATGAGACTACTTTCATGTATAAAAATAGTTTTTGCTATATGCTTTTATGAATGTTTTTGAAGGATATAGAATACATACCAAAATATCCAATGCAGAGAGATCACATTTTCTCACTGGATAATGATTATGTATAATTTTAATTTTAAATACTCCTTGACTGTAAATCATAACTTTAAGCATACTCAGCAGTTCTTCAATAGAAAGGAAAGCCTTTATGTTTATTGAGCCAGTTTCCAGAATTATTTTTTTCTTGTTCTGATGAGTGGGGCTTCCTGGTTTGCCTGATCTCAAGTCTCTGACTTCATCTCAGGCATGAAGTGCAACTAACAGTTCGCATCATCTTTGGACTGGCCCTTCTTCCTTTCCTCTGGCATCTGAAATGTTCCCAAGAATTTCCAGGGTCCCTTATATGCCCCTGCTCCTTCTATTAATTGATGCTTACAGGAATATAATGTATGCATGGTCCAGATCTTTTCATTTTTCATGGCAGATGAACAATAAAGTTGTAACTCTAGTTAGGGATTAGTCCTGGATCTGTGCTCTTGTGCACAGAACAGCAAAAATAGGTGTATCCTAGGTCTCTGGGTTCCAGTCTTGCAGATCCTAATGTAATGTGATAATTGGAGGCAAAAGGAAATACATTTCTGATGATCCCCTAGGCAGTTATATTGCTTTATCCATGGGCCACATTTTGGACTGGGGTCTGATTGCTCTTTGTTGGTATCAGGACCTCTGAAACCTGTAACATCACATAGGCGACAGTGCAAACTGCATACCTATTGCCAAGACAACAGCCACCATATTCCCAGAATCTACTTGGCTCACCTCCCCCTTTTCCTGTGACTCTGTCACCATCCATATAAAAAATGGCCCCTCTGATCTCTCTCTTTCTCTCTCTCTCTCTCTCTCTCTCTCTCTCTCTCTCTCTCTCTCTCTCTCTCTCTCTCTCTCTCTCTCTTTCTCCCCTCCCCCCACACTTCTCTTTCTATGGTCACCTTGCCCTTTCCTCTCTCAATAAACCTCACATGGAACTGTTTGGCCTGGTATGGTCTTTTTGAAGCCGCATAATGATCACAGAACTTTTAAAGTGCAAATCTCAAACCAGCACAATTAGTAACACCAATAAACTCCAGACTTAGACCTGAGGCATCCTTACCACACAACCAGTCAGAATCTGGCAATAGAGAAATCTCAGTATATAGTCAAGTGAACATGGAAAGTAGGGAAGCATTCAGTAGACACTAATGTGTCAGGTGGCTGAGCCTTAGAGTCATTAAAGGCACGACTGCAAAGAGCTCTGCACCTTCCCACGACACTTGAGTAAAGAAAGCTCGGTGTTCTAAGTGTGAGAATGAGCACTGGCAAGAAAGATGCAATTTCCAGGGATTCAGAAATGAGCTGCTAAGACTGAGGCATAGAATCCGATTGCCTGGGCATTGATTTATAGTGAAAATCAAGCATGTGAGAGGCAAGAGACAGGCAGCACGAAGCAAGGCTGGTCTTCCTGGGAAGGCATCAGGGAAATCTAATCAGCTTAGCACCTGACTGGCTGAGGAGAAATATGCTCATCAGGAATTAGGGACAGGCTCTGTGTCCCCAGGGAACAGCTAGGAGAGCTTCTGCCTATAGGGAAGCCCAAGAATTCTCCGAGTTCTATGGGGACAGAAACAGCAAGTGATATCTGTCTGCCTTCGTTACTTACTTCTAAAGATGAATGACCCATTTCCAGTCAAGATGTTCTATGGAGAGGAGGAACTTTCCACCAGCTCACCCTTTATTCCTTATTTTAAGAGTGATTTTCTATATTTCTATTCCGATTGTGGTAATTTCAAAGCTTAGTTTTTAATAGACAATTCAATCCACTGCATCCTCAAGGACTGCCTAATGATAATTTACATAATTCTGACACCCATTCCCTCACCCACAGTGAAAAGATTATTTTCCATTTTCAAAGAAAACCCAAGACAACAAAGTTGCCCAGATTGAATTCAGTTCTCTGAGATGATATATTCCTAATTCTGGTCTCTGTGAAATACTTAGAGACAGAGTTTCTGTATAGATAACCAAATTAATATGAGTCTGTTATGGTGGTGGTGTTGTATGAAGAAGAGAATTCCCTGCCAGTGGCAAGAGAGGCAGGAACTTCAGGTGGTACATTCCAGCAAAGCAAGGAATGTCAAGGTCTAGAAGCTAAAAAGGAAGGACTCTGCTCGGTTGCAGAGGCAACTTAGTACTGACGGCACTTTGACTTTGGACTCGTTGCTTCCAGAGCTATGGGACTAGAACATTTCAGAAAGTCAAAGCTACTCAGATTGTTGTACTCAATGACAACAGGCCTCCAAATTAACAGAGTATGTTCTTTCCAATTCCAATGTTACTGAGTTTCCCCTTAGAAGTGGAAACTGGTGGGTCTCTCCATGGAAGCTTGGGAGGTGATACTCGGGAGCTGCTTTACTGAGCCACCCAGCTCTGCTGCCAGGCAGATGCTAGGCTTTGGGGAAGTGTGGAGACACCTTCCTAGGAGTGGGAAAACACAGTCTGAGATGGGGAAGAAGCGAAACCTTGGGTTCCCAGACACCTGTGTACCCAGTCACCTCTGGGGTGTCCCATAGAGGAGTGGGAATGAAGGGTGGGGGCACAGACTTATTGGGGGTCCATCCTACCTGGCAGGAACTTGACATTGACCAAGGACAAGGGCTTCAAGCAGGAATCTCACATTAGGACATAATAGGGAAGTAGGTTAAGGCAGGAATTTTAATCTTAGGGTGGAACAAAAGAAGCAGGCTTCAGGCAAGATTTGGGGCTTGGACAAGGAAGTAGGCTCAGGTATTTTGGCCATTCTTACACACCCCTGGTAACCACTGTCACAGGACTTTGCTTATTGCCTTGACAATTTTGTGTTTACTGTCTTGCTACTTCCTCATTGTTCTACTATTGATCTTAATTCTTGCATGTAATTAAATTGGTATGAAAGTGGATTGGAAATTATTAAACCTGTCCTTCAGTTTCATACTGCAGTTTTGTCTAATTGTCTCTTTCTTTTTAATCCTCACACCTGCGCTAGAGAACCTGTTGACTGACTGAGCGGGCTTGGTTACCTTAGCTTGGGTATGGTGGTGGCTGGAAGCACAGAGAGGCCTTCTGTGGGAAATTTACGCTGAGGCTTAGTAGTCAAAGGTCCTCTCTATGTTTCCCAAGGCAATCCTTAATGAAAAAGACAGTCCATGGTTCTAAACCATTTATTGACTGTTTACCATCGAAACTGGATACCAACTTCTCAGGGAGGACCTGAGATTAAATACCTTCTGCAGGGAGAAATGTCTGGGAAAGAATGGTTATTGACTAAACCCTCAGAGCTTCTAGGTACCTCATTAGCATGGATAACTCTGTTCTGGGCAGACCTGACCAATGTGGGGGAGCATGGCACCTGTTCTAGGACAGGAATTTGGCAGAGAGGGGGAGGTGCCTACTGTCTCAGGTGTGTAGCTACCAAGTCTCAGGGTCTCAGACCACTCTACCTTACCCAGCTTCCTGGCATGGTCTACTGTCCCACAGCATTTAATGGGAATTGATGGGGAAAAATAGCCAACTTAGGTTTTGAGGTGGAGCTGCCCTTTGATGCACTCAATACAGTTTCTTGGAAGTGTCAAATGGATATACACCCTGACTGTTCATATTATAGTTGGGCAACCCACTCATAGCTCCCAATAGTAGCTTTGTCTGCTTTACAGTTTCACCTCTCCATTATCCAGTGATGCTTCCTGGCACCATTGCAAACAACACACAGTTGCCAAGACTTAAAGGATCTATATATGCTTCATTTTTTTCTCAAAATCAACTTTATTTAGTCTTTTTCAACACTTCAACAACTTCCCTTCTATCTCCCTGAACAGAGGTAGAGGAGAATAATGGTTAATAGAAAAGGGGAGTTGTGGGCCTGGTTAGAAGTAGTTACTCATGGCGATTCCACTCTTCATTGTCAGGATACCAGGAGTCCAGTTCAATAGCAACACCGAGCACAAATCAGTAGTGGCAGCATGATCCAGGAAAAACAGCAGAAAGGCTTGAGTGAGTTGAAGCAAACAGAATCAGTCAGAATACCAGGAGAAGTTCTTTGGCACATTTCTCTCTACAAAGTGAAGACCAGTGAAGACCAGCAAAGCATTGCAAAGAGTAGTAAAAGCCTTCTCTCACTGTTTGTGAGATTCCATTTATATTTTTTCTAACTATCATGTGCTCTCTCACGTGTCTCTTTTCTTCAAAACATCATATGCCTTCTCATAAGACAACATTCAGAAAAACATCTAGGATACAATTGTGTTGTTAAGAAACCAGGAACTTCTTCTTCAGATCTGGATACCCAACCTCAGACCTCAGACTCGCTACTTTAAAGGCTATGTCCATTCTATGTTAGCTCTTAAAGGGGGTAAGAAAAAGTATTGTCTTTTCTTGCATTTCCACAAACACTGAGTATACAATCAGCAAAATTCTTCTAATCAATGAAGTGTATTATTCTTTGCTATTATAGATTCCTAGAGGATGGGTGAATCTAGCAATGTGGGGAGTTATGAAGAAAGGTTGGATTTGTGATGCTTGGTGTTCCTAAGGCTCATGTTCATTGCTTTATGTACACTATCTTCAAATCTTCTGCCTGGATATGTATTAGGGTTATTTGTGTACAACTTGACCTTGGACATGCAGCAGAAATCTTTGAGGTCAAGTAACACAAAGAGACTGAAAAAAGAAAAATCCCAATTACCTGACACTCTTCAAGAATGTGAGGAAGAATAGGATGGCTTTCTGTTTCCATGGACTCTTTTGGTGTTCTATACTTTATAAGCACTCAATGATTTTGTAATTGAGTTGAATAATTGGAAATGAAATTGTCTTGTGGAGCCCCATATTGATAAAATGTAATGGATGAGTTTTTAACTATGAAATGCATATAACAAAATAGAACATTTCAGTTATCTTAAGTATCCAATTAAATGGCAGTAAATATGTATCAAAATATTTTATAACCATCATTGCTCATTTTTAGAATTACTTGTGTTACTAATTCATAAATTTTGTAGCTATTAAGTACCAATTATCTATTCTATTCCCTTGCCCTATAGCCAAATTTTTGTATCTATGAATTTTACTGCTTTGGGCACTGGGCTATTGTTAAATGTCTCCCCAAAATACTTGTATTAAAGGTTTGGGTCCAAGGCAAGGCACTATTGAGAAGAAGAGGTCTTTGAGTCATTAGGTTCATAATTCGAAGAAGACTATGGGATCTCAGCCTCATTTTCGTCCACCATACCCCAGCACTGTGGCTCTTGAGGAGGCATGTAGCTTTGCAGTCTCACACTGCCCACCATGATATATAGCCTGCCATGCACCCCTAGAATGAGGGCCAGCAATCATGGCCATAAATTGTCAAAACTGAGAGCCAAGAGACCTTTTCTCTTTGTAAGTTGGTAACATCAGGTATATTAATATAGTGATAGAAAGCTAACTAATAAATTTAATGTCTGAAATAAGTGGGATTCTTCAATTTTTGTACTTTTGTATTGGACTTACTTAAACATACTATCATCTCTCCATGCTATATCATTTGTCAGGTTTTCTTTAAAAATGTAATATCTACTATCTATCTGTCTGTCTTTCTATCTATCATCTATCTATAATCTATATCTACATCTGTAGATATAGATATATGATATATATCCTCTTATTCTTATCAACTCTTCCACCAGTAGATACTTAGGTTGCTTCTACTACTTACCTACCATAAATAAATCTGCCGAAACATTGGTGCACTGTATTTGAGTCCCACTTTTAATTCTTTTGAGTGCACATGAAGGAATGGAATCGGTGTATCACATACTAATTCTATGTTTCAGCTTTACATGAATCACCAAACTATTTTCTACTGTGGATACAATTTTCCATTGGAGGTAAAGTTAAGAATTAATGAATATGTTGAGTTAGAAAGATGCCTCTGTGGTCTTTTGCAGAGGACTTTAGTTTCATTCCCAGCACACATATTAGGCATTTCACAGCCTCCTGTAGCTCCAGTTCCAGTGGGTCTGGTCCTTCTGGTAACCATAAACTCCATTGGAGCACGATCCAGGAATGGAACAAGTGGAGAAGTCTGGATGCTTGAGGGAACACTCCAAGAAAACAAGACAAGACCTCAGTTATTTCAAAACACAGAATTGTTCTTGGAATGTATTTTTGTGTTCCTCCCAGGTATAGTGGATAGAAGTGAGTTTACTTCAACTTAGTATTGATAATTGTTGTTATTTAATTAAATGTTTAAACAATCCTTTTATAAACCTTTTTGGAAAATCATTTTTACCATGGACAGCTCGTCCTTGTATTTCAGCTTGAACTTAAATACTCAGTGATTTTTTTTTCTCTTTTAGCTCTCAGAGTATAAATTGTTTGGTTATCTGAGTAAAGTTGGCTATTGCATTGGGCTATAGTCTGCCTAATTTATCAGCTTCCAGGTCTTACCTCCTCTAGAATGTTGACAAAGCATCTTCACTCCTGTACACACACACACACACACACACATACCACATATACACATATGCACATGTGATCTAAAAAATTAAAATAAAATGAAATATATTAAGTTAGATACAACAAAACACATTCTTCCCTCATCTGCTTCTGGTGATACCTACCTTCTTGTTTCCTAGATGGCCACCACATCCCTGTGTGAACATATTGTTATGGATTTGTGGCAAATCCACCTCTGTGCCTTTCATCCATGAATAACTCCTTGTCATTCTTATTTATTTACTTTTTTTGAAAACCACCAAACATTTTCCAGTTCTATGCAAGGATATGAAAACATTCCTGTCATAGGATGATTTAAATAGGAGGATCCTGAGTTCCAGGACTGGTCAACACCCACTCTGTGCCTTGGGCCTTTGATCCCCTAGGTTAATGGCATTATGTTGACCCTAAGTTCCAAATTTTATTGTGATCTCAAAAGCTACAAAAACAAATAAACAGTCTGGTCCCCTTTTAAGAAGGACCAAAGTATCCACACTTTGGTCTTCCTTCTTCTTGAGTTTCATGTTGTCTATGAATTGTATCTTGGGTATTCCCAGCTTCTGGACTAATCCACTTATCAGTAAGTTCATACTGTGTGTGTTCTTTTGTGATTGGGTTACCTCACTCAGAGTGATATTTTCTTGTTCCATTCATTTGCCTAAGAATTTCATGAATTCATTGTGTTTAATAGCTGAGTAGTACTCCATTGTGTAAATGTACCACATTTTCTGTATCCATTCCTCTGTTGAGGAACATTTGGGTTCTTTCCAGATTCTGGCTATTATAAATAAGGCTGCTATGAACATAGTGGAGCATATGTCTTTATTACATGTTGGAGCATCTTCTGGGTATATGCCCAGGAGTAGTATAGCTGGGTCCTCAGGTAGTGCTATGTCTAAGTTTCTGAGGAACCAACAAACTGATTCCCATAGTTTCCTAAGGTATCTGCTACAGCTCCAAATGTTGCATTATCATATGACAGTATCTTGAACAAGAAGCAAAGAGCACCAAAAGCCTATCTTATAATATTTGTGCCTCATAAAGACTCTCCTTTTATCCTATGGGCCATAATCAATTGCACTAATCTAGACAAATCACAGGCAAAAGTGGCATGACTTCTTTGGTGGGTCAAATGACTTGTCCTTTGGAGGGGCTGCATACATAACACCATAAAAAAAGGTCCAGGCTGTTCTTAGCAATAAGGTAGGGAGAAGTTACTTTAGGCTGGAAGCCATAGCAACAAGACTCTGAGAACAGTTACTTTCCTTAGAATTGTAAAGGAGGATTAGTAATTAGGAAGTAAGGAAGAAAGGGGATTTGTCACAGCAGAGAGGAGGCAGCCACTGCTAAGCTTGTAATAAGCAGATTGCAAGAAGAAAATGTTCAAATGAAGTTCATGGGCCTTCATTATAAATGGTGAGTGATTAACGACATTGCATTTCATTAAATTTATGAGTCGTACTTGTTATACAACACATCACTAATAAATAACGGCGGATGGATTAATACTGCTGTTCTCCATCAATATTTTCATGATGTCTTTTCACCAGAATTAACTGTTGCCAGGAGAAAAATCAACCGAAACCCTTCAACGTTGATGAAGCAAAATGACTTAATCAGTTCATCCTAGAAATAAGAATGAAAGCAGAGTCATTACATAAAACCCTGACCAAACGCTCAGCTTCCTACATCTGGAGGAGAAAAGGCAGACAGCCTTCTCCTTGTTTAATCACAGGTATAAGCAGAGATCACTGTATGAAAATTCAGTCAGTCCCTGCAGGAGCCATAAATCTAACACTGCTCAGGTATCTCCTGACCCACACTGTTTCTTCCACTGACCTATAGCTTTCTTACAATTCTTAGTTTATATTCCAGTACATCCAGCCTTAACATTTACATCTGAAATGTCTCTTCAAGGTTCAGAAGGTAGAGGCTGGATCCCATGCACCAAATGTTGGGAAGGGTCCAGATCAAGCATATGTCCTTCAGGGGTGGAATATCCCTACACTTTCTTCTTCCTCTCCTTTCACTCCCTCTCTCCTCTTGATTATTCTCTCACAGATTCCCTTCTGTGCTGCAGTGAGGGTGCAGCTCCAGTCTGCCACACATCCTCTTGCTGACCATGTACTTTACCACATGCCAAGCCTGTAAGGAACTGAAACCTCAGAAACAGTAGCTATGAAAAATCTTCCCTTCTTTAACTTGATTTTTGTCAGATATTTTGCAACAGCAGTGGGAAGTATATAAAATATCCTTTCTCTAAACAAAGAATAATGCACATATCTTGACCTCTAGGTATTCAGTATATAGTGCTTGGTCCGGAGATCAACACTGGATTCAGTAACTTCATTTCTAAGCAGTCCTGACAAACAGGTATTTTGCATCAATCAGGGATTGTGTACAAAAACAGAGTATCCTTCACTTCAGGTTAGTGACATGGAGCAGGACACATACAGGAGGGCCATAGGCAGGGCTGGCATACAGGAGTCCTCAGTGTTTGGCTGTCTCAGTGACTGACTGGATTCTTACCCAGTACAGTAGACAGATTTCCAGACATATTCTTAGAAGAGCAAGATAGAAGCTGTCAGTTTGGCATGGCACTACATCTGCTTTATTTGCTGAATAGTCAGATAGGTTCAAGGGTTGAGGACATAGCGCCCCCTCTCAATGGGAAGAGTTTAAAAGCATTTGTGGTGCCATGTTTTGAACCCACTACACCAGCAGGAATGCCATATTCTTAGAGAGGTCTTGTATAGCTGCCACTGCCTGACCCACTGTAATCATTCTCTTGCTACTTTAATTTTTCTTTATCACACCATTACATGAGCACAGTGTGTAAACAGACTTGCTAAATTGTCTGCTTTCAATGTTGCTTCCTCATCAGGAGATAATTTCTACAAGAGTATGAAAATGAAGCATTTTGTCTATAACTGAGTCTACACATACTATATTCCCCAAAACACTTAATGCACAATTAATATTTATTGGGTAATGAGTGCTTGGAATGTTTTATCATGTAACACCTCTGGCAGATCATAACAAGGATAATAAACTATTCATTATTGATCCCCATTCTTGATGTTTCTTTAATAATTTGGTTCTCACTATTACCATTCTCACATTTACCCTTGAATGCATATCTTTTGTCACAGATTTAACAATGTGAAATCAGAAGTCAAAGCTACACAGAAGGCTTTTTTTTTTTTTTTTTTTTTTTTTTTTGGCTGAGCCCTGACTTATGGAAATTCACCAATATCCTGTCACACAAATTCCTAGCTCTGACATGAAAAAATTGGATTAGGAAATAGTGAGGGAAGAGATATTCATGAAGGTGTAGCTTTCTCAGTGCAAAGGAGGAAATATCTTCCTGTATTTGTTACTGTCCATGGTTATAGAGTTATTGGGAAGCAAACAGTAACCGGTGCATCGGAAATTCTGAGAAAATGGGCTGAGTGACTTATTGCCTGTTGGTCCAGAGCCTGCAAATCTGTTTTTGAAAGTACAACTGGGATAAAGCTACAGAATAATGTGTTGCTTTTTACCTGCTCCAAAGTCCTTTATTGGGTCCCAGGAGTGAAACCTGAGAGAGAAGGGAAATAACAGAAACTCACCAGCCTGCTTCTGTGTCGCAGATGGAGAGCAAGACAGATAAGCATCCGGCTTCTATTTTCTTCTGAAATTAGTGACAAGTCTCCTTTAATGAGGGCAGACCTTGCTATGACTGTGCATCTCCATTTCTTCTTGGAATCAAATAAAGTCAATTAAAATCATTGCATTTCAGATGGGAAGCAATTCACAGTCTTTTATTAGCAGCACAATGGTGTTGTTTTCCTTTGTCACCAAGGTAGCAATTAACAGGCTTCTAATGGCACAGAGGTGGGTGACAAGCAAAATGGGTTGTTAGGAAGGTGGCTGTGTTCAGACCTGTTCAACAAGAAACAGTCCTCTAAAGTTATCAGGTGGCTCAGAGCCACCTGTTCTGGCAGAGGGTTATATTCTAGACAGGAAGTTATAACTGGTCAAAGTGTTGGACATAGGTAGCGACCCTTTCCAAGTCCTGGGGACATTGTGGAAGAGGGAGTAGATGGAAGCTAGAGAAGGAATAGGAGTGAAGTGAGTCTTGTACTGGATAAGATACTGAGGGTCTAACCATGGAGACAGCAGTTGTAATTATCTGTACAGTGCCTGAAAAAATGGAAGAAAAGAATGAACAGAAAAGAGGAACAGAATGGTAAGAGACTGACTAGTTGATAAGTGAGTTGATAGGTTTTTTTATCAATAGGGAATGAGAAAGGGTAGAGAGAGGGGCATGTGATCCAAGTACATTGTATACAAGTGTATAACATTGCCAAAGTAGATTTAGTATCCTCCCCATGTTATTGACCTCGTTATGTGAGTATGTAGACTATCATCCAGATGCTCAGCTTAGCCTGCTGAAAGTTTTAAGAATCTAGTTTATCTCAGTGTTTTCCAAGTATTAAATAGTATAAAGCACACACTGAAGTTAGTGCTAAATAAAAAGTGATTTTAGAAGTTCTGATTGTTATAAGGTACTGCTCGGGGATTTTGGTGATTAGTTTTGTGTGTTGTATTTTTAATACATATTGACTTTATTTCTGATTCTATTTTATGTATAGCTATACTTTATGTCTTAGCTATAAAAGTGATGGTCTTTGGTTGTAGGAGGAAGGCAATGCTTTCTTGTCAGTTGGTTACATTTTCTTCTCAAGAAGTCACTAGGAGACTAAAGAAAATAGAAATCAGTGATTGGATGTGTGTCCAACATTAGCAAGGAGACATGAAGACCTGAGCCTCCGATAGTCAAACCAAGCAGGAGCAGTGCTCAGGCCTGCATGATCAACCAGAGCTCTTCTTCTTTGGATCAGCCTAGGATCTGCTCCCAGGTTTTCAACTCGTTGCTGTGGTTCCAGTTTGCCAGGCAGCGATGATGATCACCCAGGCAGCAACATCTTGTCTTTCCCCCAAATCAGGCTACTAAATGTGCTATTTATTTCTGTCTTTATAAATCTCTCACATTCATATCTAATTGTTATTTTTTCTTTTCATTTCTAGCTTAGAATTAAGTTTTGTCTTACTAATGCATATATTGAGCTTGAATAAGATACACATAGACCTAACTGTGTGGTGAGAATTGAAAAGGAAACCTTAGTGTTTACAGAAAAATCCAGACTTGAACACTACTCATGAGAAAAGATTGGAAACTGCATGATGATGTGCTAAATGGAGATGTTCAGAAAGAGTTGATATGAACTTATCCTATATATTATTATTTGCACACCTAATAATAGAAAATTACTGCTCTACACCATGATAGCCTCATAGAAATCTCTGCCTCAAAACTATAGAATTGTGTAGAAGCAGAATGAGTTCAAGCATTACTGAAGTGTGCTGATTTCTACCCGTTTGTTAAAAACCCTTCCTCTGAATGGATGCAAAAAAATGTATATATACACAATGGAGTACTATTCAGCTATTAGAAACAATGAATTCATGAAATTCTTAGACAAATGGAGTTGGAGAACATCATACTAAGTGAGGTAACTCAGTCTCAAAAGATCAATCATGGTATGCACTCACTGATAATTGGATATTAGCCTAGAAAATTGGAATACCCAAAACATAATCCACACATCAAATGAGGTACAAGAAGAACAGAGGAGTGGCCCCTGGTTCTGGAAAGACTCAGTGTAGCAGTATAGGGCAAAACCAGAACAGGAAAGTGGGAAGGGGTGGATGGGAGAACAGGGGGAGGGAAGGGGGCTTATGTGACTTTTGGGAAGGGGGCATGAAAAGGAGAAAACATTTGAAATGTAAATAAAAAATATATCGAATAAAATAAAATTAAATTAAAAAAAAAAAACACCTCTTCCTCTTATCTTAGAAGGGCAAATGCTAGAGAGAAACTGCCTCCAGGAATGAGTACCACAGTCCTTCCTCCAAAATCCCTGCTGTAAACCCTGTTTGTGAAATACAGATTTTTTCCATCAGCAAATGTCTTCTAAAAACATTTTTAAGGGCATTAAATGCCTTTCAAATATCTACCTACAAATGTTTGTTTTGGCAATTTCTGTTTCTGAAAACCTGTCTGACTGTGATAGAAATCCTTTTGGTGGCCACAGGGCTCTGAAACTCCCCTCAGATGGTCAAACCATTACTGAACCTCTAAATGCTATAAGAAGTGCACAGTATTTGGAGGCATTAGCCTAGGTCCTGCTTATATGGAAATAAAGAGTAGTTCTTCTGTTTTTCTGTGGGCAAGGTTGATTCGTTGCTGTATGGAATTTCCATGACAGGCTGATTAAACTCGAGAGTCTAATGCTGAGCAAAAAGGGAGCAAGAAGAGATCCTAAGAAGGCTTGTCAAGAAATAGAGGAGAATGCACTAGACCCAGAAGACTGGAAATCAGGAAGACAAAGTTCAGACACCATCTTCCTTGCTATATTCTGTAAAGAGGTTAAGGAAGATGGAAAATGGGAATAGATTGTTAAGTTTGACTTCTAGGATGACTGTCCAGATTTGGTGAACACCAGGACACAAAATGCAATAGTAAGCAACAACCGCATTGCAGAAAGTTTTGTGGGAACGTCCTCTGACCTAGTCTTACTTTCCTGTTTTCTTTCAAAATGGAGAACAGAGAACGAGCTGGAGTGCAGATGCATTGCTCAAAGAGATTACAAGGACAGGCTGTGATGTCTTCAGAGAAAAAAGCCAGGTAGGGTGAAGCAGCAACAGCAGGGTATGTTCTAAAACAATGAAACTGAAGCTGTTTGTAGAGAAGTTGGCCGTAGTTGAGACTGGAAGATGGCTGAGTGGTAGTCTGGCTCTTCTCTATTCTCAAATTAATAAAGTGTTTACTTTTTGTTGTGGGAGAAGAAATCTGGATACAATACTCTGTTCATCCTGATAATCTCTAATGCACCAACCTTATCTATAAAAATTTTCATCCCCCAGGAGATAGAGATTCAAGATGCAATTGACCACCAAACATCCAAGAGGCTGGGGGGCTACACCAAGGAGCCTGGGAGACCCATGGTGGCTTTGAGGAGAGAGTCTCAGTAGTGGAGGATGAGTTTAGAAGCATACAATATGTCTCATGGTAAGATGCTTTTAGAAACAGGTTTCATGGAATTGAGGAATAAGATGGTGCTTGACAGAGGGAAGCAGAGCTAGAGATGCTGTGGTAGCAACAGGTATGGGAATGTGGCTGAAGCAGACAAAGGGACATGTCATTGGTGAGTAGGGCTTCCTCAGTCTTCTGGGAGGCCTTGGGCACCAGCAGGCTCAAGGCTGCCATGATCCTTTCCACTGCCTAGTCTCATGATCATACCAACTCTGAGCAACAACAACTCATCAAAGTTAAAGAATGGCTCTCTTTGAAAGACTTCTGTGGTCCATGCTGCCATTGGAAACCATCAAGGCCATGATCCTTGAGGCTTTCCACTGCTGTGGGAAAGGAAGCTTCATTGCAGTGGTATTGATGACTACAGACTCAGAACTGAGAATGAGAGACACTGAATGATTCTGTGACAACCTTTCTTTCCACCAACTGTCACCAGCAAAAGAAACAGCAACAGCAACAACAACAAAACAATCCACCCAAGAATCTATTGAAGAAATCCCTTGAAATTCATGATAAAGATACTGAAAATCTACATAATTGACAGCTTCTGGTGGGGATGTGGGAGAGGGAGTATGGGGTAGGACTCAGTTTTCTTTAAGGGGTTGTCCTGTGGAAATTTGACCATATTCCAATGATTATATGGGTAACACAAACTGGACTTGATGCTTGTCTTTCTGTCTGCTGGTTTGATTTTGTGTGGGAAAAGTGCAAGGGTAGGATGGTGTACCTGGAGGGAATGGAAAGAGAGTATGATCCAGTACATTGTACAAATTTCCCAAATTAATAAAAGTACTATGTTGGGAAAAACTTAACCCCCAAATCCTCCCTTACTCACCTGTTTCCCCTTGAAAGCTTTAAAACGGTGACTTACTGATTTACTCTAAGCAGAGGAAATTTTGCTTGGTCACTCTGCTTCCTTCTATCTCAGTGTATTTAGGATTTTATAGACAAATGTCACATGTATAAATTTTCATGGCTAACAACACCCCATGATATACATGTGCTCATATATGTACATACAGAAACAATACATATATGTGTATATATATAATATATAAATACATCTATATGTGTGTGTATGTGTATGTGTGTGTATGCATTCAAAATACACGCAAAGCTGATAAAATGGAAAGGAATATTTTTCATTTTTTTAAGCTCAGTGTGGGTTACTTTTATAACATACCCTTGTGTTGGACTTCCTGCTCCATATTACTTAGTGAGAACATGGGAAATTAATGTAGGAGAAATATAAATGGATGTCTTGGCTAGTTTTAAGTCAACTTGATGCAAGCTAGAGTCATCTGAAAGGAGGAAAGCTCAGTTGAGAAAACATCTCCATTAGGCCCAGCTGTATAGAATTTTCTTAGTTATTGGTTGATGGTGGAGGGCCCAGGCCATTATACATGGGGCCATCCCTGGGTTAGTGGTCCTGGGTCCTATAGGAATGCAGGCTGAGCAAACCATAGGGAACAAAGCAGTCATCAGCACTTTTCTCTGGCCTCTGCATCAGCTCCTTCCAGGTTACTGCCTTGCTTGAATTCTTGTCTTGACCTTCTTTGATGATGAACAGTGATATTGTAGTTTAAGCCAAATAAGCCTTTTCCTCCCTAACTTGCTTTTGGTCATGGTGTTTAATCACAGCAATAAAAATCCTAACTAATAAAATGAATATTTCTATGTATGTGCTATCATTGTTCTCTTCAAGTGAATTGTTGAATGGAAGAAGGGAAAAGTAAGAAAAGTGAAAGAACACAGAAGGAATGTTTCCATATATCCTTGCACAACTTTCAATTTCCTGCTTTAGCTTGACTATAATAGGATCATAGAAATCAAGTGCTGAATGTTATCTAATGCTATATGCAAACGTATATATTTATATGCATTTATTTTCAGTGCCCTGGTACATGTGCATATGCCTATATGTTTATGTGTGCAGATACATATGTGTGTGTGTGTGTGTGTGTGTGTGTGTGTGTATGTGTGTGTGTGTGTGCTTGTCATTCTCAGGAATACTGTCCATCTCCTCAGAGACAGATACTCTGGCCTTTCATTGGCCTAGTGCTCTCTGCTTAGGCAATAGTAGCTGGATAGCAGTAGAGACACTTCTGTCTCTGTCTCTCCAGTGCTGGAACCACAAGCATGCACCACCATACTCAGCACTTTTACATGGGTTCTAGTCTTAAATTCAGTTCCTCATGCTGTAAGGGCAAAGTACTTTATTTGACAGAGCTATCTGTCCATCCTGTAGTTTTGATTTGCTGAAAGGTAGAACTTTGTTGAAAGGCCTTTCTAACTTAGACTGTGCTGTTCATCATTTCACAGGTGTGTGTGAAATAGACAATTCTGCTACATTATAACTGACAGGACTGAGCATCTTTGGTTATTTTACTTTGTCTTTATTTGTGGAGATTAATGTCACTGAAGTGGACACTGAACAATGACCCAGTCCAACTTTCTGTTTCTATTTGAACAGTAACTAAAGTACCTATACTGAACAGTATTACTTTATAGTAGGAAGAAAATAGTATCTCAGTGAACTGTCATGTTGCATTTCACTAAAATTACCCAAATAATTTGAAACTGGGACAAAAATGAAATAAAATTATTATATGAAGAGATAGCTAATATCCTTTAATTGTAGTTTATTTACTTATTTAGTCAGTTAGTTATGGGTCATGAGATGGTGTGTCTATACAGCCCAGGCTGGTCTCTAGTTGAAGAGCCTGCTGACACCGCTTTTAAATATTGGTATTTATGAGCACCAACTTATATTGATATTATATTAAGATTTTAGTAGAGCCAGGACTCTCCTGGAGAATAGAATGTCAAAGAAGACAAGATAGCTTATTTACTCTGTGTGCTAAAGTTCATATTAGTGTTAGAAGTAACTGGAAAGCTTGATTTCCCACAATGGCACCAGACATTAATTCCACAGATATCACAAGAGCATTGGTTCTTAATCTGTAGGTCATGACCTCTTGGGACTCAAACAACCCTTTTACAGGTGTCACCTAAGACCATCTGAAAATATGGGTATTTACATGATGATTGTAACTTTAGTGATAAATTGCATAAATCACAATTTTGAGATAGCAACGAAATAATTTTATGGTGGGTTGTCATCACAACATGAGAAACTGTTAACTATTAATGTGTTGTATCATTTGCACAATTGAGAACCACTGAACAAGAGTTTAATTTGAAGTAGTGACACTAATGAGAAATTGTTAGAATGATATTTTCTTGGTTCTGTCTGTAACAAGACCTCCATTTAAGGTCTCAGATAAAATCCCACTTTAGTTCGTTTTTCTCACTGGCAAGACCAGACAAGTATTATTTGTATCATGATTTCCGGAGGTATTACTGGGCAACAGTTTCTTGGAAGATGATCCTCAACCTCAAATTTCCTAGGAAATAACTCTCTATCCAAATGCTGCTTAGCAAAAAATGGGGCAGGGACTCATGCCATTTGGATGACAGGAAGAGTCATAGTAAAAATGTCTTCAGGATCAAATTCTCAAATGGTAAAAATATTTTTCTCTTGCAGCATATATAAGACATACCACATGATGAGACAAATAACATGTAGTTATTTACATGTGGATATTGATCAGTCAATAAGCTATTTATAAAATGGATATTGTTCTTTGAAGTTGATGGATCTGGCTACTTGTCCCTTACACCCCTACTTAAAACTTTTAACAGTTATTACACAATAGCCCATGTTTTTAAATGAACTGTTTGGATGTCATCTGTCTTTTCATTTAAAATAAGAATGATGAATGTTTATATAATTTTGATTTTTTTGCGAGATTATATTGACACTTTTTGGTTTATATTCCATGTTCATTCTCATGTAGAAATCCTATGAATATTGGAAGACTGATATGAGGCTTATAGCACTTAGTACATTGGGCAGAATTTGCAGAAACACTCCCTTTTATTTTTTGTGAAGACAATTTCTATTTTCACAAAATCAAGAGCTGTAAATAATATTTCATCATATACTCAGCATTAGTTACTTAAGTCCCCACAAATCTATTCCTGCTAGAATTAGTATTGGATCAAGGAGCCTGAAATTGTAAGATTTAGACTTGAGAAAGGATGGAAACCAGAGCAATAAATTACTGGTCTGTTGTTGTTCCACAACCTCTTGAAATGTATTTCTCTTGCCTTTAGTATCTAGCTCTTTTTTATTTTTAATTAAAATCTAAAAGTGAAACATACAGCAATGAATAAGTTCTGAAAATTACAGTGTGGTCTAAAGACTAAGACTTTCATGCATAGGCTGTGGGTCTAGAGTAGACACTTAGCTATTGAGCTTATGTGACTCCGAAGCCCATTCAAAGGACATGAGGGCCTAAATCACCCCAGTTCCATCCCATTTGCTACATGGACCTCTACTTAACAACCTTTCTTCTTTTCACTTCTTTTTTATTTCATGGCCTTTGAGAATATGTCTGTCTGTATTTTCACTCCTGCTATAGATGTTGGCAGAAAGCTCACTTTCAAATACTATGGCTTCCATATAGGAATTGTATTGTGGAATTTGAAAGAATAGAAAATCAAATAAGTGTAATTTTACTTACTCCTTTCTAATTCATATTGTATTCATCCCCTTCAGTTATATTGCTCTAGTTAAACTTTTAGATAGTACTTTGAATAGGTATAGAGAGAATGAACCACCATGTCTTCTTTGTGAATTAGTGGAATTGATTGGAATATCTCCCATTTAAATTAATGTTGGCTGTTGGCTTGTTGTAGTGTGATATTCGTATATTTAGGTATATCCTTTTATTTATTCTAAGAATTTTTTCATAAAGTGGTGATGGATATTGTCAGAGAATTTTCTTCACCTAATGAGATGATCACTTTTTATTTATGCTTTACACTTTTGGCACATTATGTTGAGCCATCCCTGCATCTCTTTAATAAAGTCTACCTTGATCATGATGAATGACCTATTGATGAATTTTCCATTTTATTTTGTATGTTTTGTTTTATTTTATTATGTTTTTTTTGAATTTGTGGTTTTAAGAAAAATTGGTCTGTAATTCTCTTTTGTTGCTTGGTCTTTTTTGACTTGATATTTTAGCAACCATGGGTTCACAAAATAAATTGGCTAATGTTTAAAAAAAAAAAAGAAAATACAGCCTAACTCCGGCCTTCTAAGGAGCCCCAAACACTTCACAATCCAGAACCCACTCTTTGTGCTCTTTGTTAGAAACTAGGTAAAAGGTCACAGTCCAGAGCCCACCCTTTAAGAGCTAGGCAGAAAGGCCTTGAATAGGTGATCCTGGCCCCGTAAGGTAACTGGAAATGAGCTAAGCTTATCTTGCTTCTGTAAACTGCTTATGCCATTATCCCTATCCAGGAGTTCATGTAGCTATAGACATCCAAGAAAATAGGAAACTAATTAGTCTACTGAGCACGGGCTCCCAATAATTTAAACTGATTGACCTAAAAACTATGGAGTGGTACAAATCAATTGGCTCACACTTTGTGGGCTCTCCATGCTAAGAGATGATTGGTGTGTGATTCGCAGGGTTTGTTGTAAACTTATAAAAATCTGTTGCAGTTCAGCACTTGGGGTCCACAGTCCTCTAACCCTGTGCAGTGTATGGCTGTGGAACCCAGAATTCTGGAATAAAGAAATACTCATGTTATTGCATCGAGACCGTTTCTCATGAGTGATTTGGGTGTCGCCTTCCGAGGCGTGGGGTGCTGAGGCACCGTCGGTTTTTGGGGGGGGGTCTTACAAATTCTCTTGGAAACTCTTGTGTAGAAGTCAGAGGAATAGAGGAGAACAAGGAGAAATGTGAGATTCTGATGCAATAGATACATGAATTTCAGACAACTCTAAATGGTGCTCTGGGCCTACAAAAGCCCTTCTAAGAGAGCCAAATCACAGGCCCTTCTCTAGGGAAACAGGCAGCTGAGCACCACTAGCAGCTGTTGTAGAAAGAACTGAAAATGGAAGCCTCATCCATGGGAAGATTCAGGTGATATGTTCCAGTGCCTCCCGCAGCCCCACATTGCTGCAAGAACAAAGCCTTATTGTTCCACCAGGTTATCTGAAAGAAAATCTATCTAGAGTTTTCATGAGCTTAGTTTAATCAGGTTTAGGGGTCGGGGTGGGGAATGGTGCTTCCAGAATATTCCTGTATTAACCCCTCCCCCTTCTTTCCTTCTTTCTCTAGTTCTCTTCTCAAATCTACTCCATCTTGGGACTGGCCTCCATATTTAAAAAAAAGAAGTCTGAAAACTTGACCTGCAGCTAAATTCAAGCTGTACCCAAGTACCAGGAAGGAACCCATGGCTTGTCCTTGACATGTACCCTAGAGATACTCCCTAGCTACTTCATAGCAACAGTCAATCAAAGATTGGTCTGATTGTTTCAGATATACTTTCAGATCCTTTATGATTGTTCATGGTCTTGCTTCTGAGCACCCACCTGTTGACTTACAATAGTCATTCAATTAAGTGCTTGCTAGGCTAGACACGCCCTTACTTGCTCTTATTTCCTCTAAAACCTTATCCCAATGAGAATTCAAGGCTTCTTCACCAAACCACCCCACTGGTCCAGGGTAGGTGGTAAATAGGCCCAAGCTCAAGCTTGGTGAGATTGTATCAGAGTGCAATCTGGTGCACTCTGGGTGGCCTTTTGGGGCCCTAGAACAAGGTGCACCTTGAAGTTCCTCCTATCTTCAGCCATTAAAGGCCTGTCAAAACTTACTCCCATTATAGCTTATGGACTCTCAGTTTTTATCTGCCTCTTCCATAATTAAATGATGATATTGCCTACCTGCATAATACATAATAATCTATTTTATGGTGAGAAGACAGCCACTTCAATTCAACCTGCAATCTTAACTGTCCTTAGTCCTTTCTTATGTATAGAGACAAAGGTAATACAAGTTCAGTTCCCATTCTTTAAAAGTCTGTTGGAATTAGTTGACAGTATACAGATCAGTGGTAGAAAAGAACACACATTTATTTACATGTGGAAATATAAGAACTATACAAAAATATCAGAGTCAAAGCATGCTGGGCATGATGGCCTATAGCTTCAATCCTAGCATTCAGGATACTGAGGCAGTTCTGAGTTTGAGCCCAGCTGGTCTACATAGTGAGTTCTAGGCTAGTCAAGGCTACAAAGTGAGACCCATCTAAAAAACAAACAAAAAAGTCAAAAAAGTCTCACAAAGTTGAAGACTAAATAATTTCTGCATGTGGAAGAGAGTAATAATGGAAAACAGACAATTTGAAAAGGATAGGAAATGACTTTGAGAAGTTAAGAATGAGCCCAAGGAGAATCATCAGGAACAATTTCTCTTAGCTTCCCAGGAGTAACTTATAGCTAAGAGAAAATGGTGGATGGAACTTTATAGGTAAAAGCTCTCTTCTTAACAGAGAAAGTCTTTTACAAGATCTGTCTGATCTGGTGATCATAGATGTAAAGTCTATTTGGGTTTGGTGTGTCCTTTGGTAGTTGACATCCTATGCTAATTTAAGCAGGTTCACAGGGCTTTAGACAAATGCAATTTTAGGGGAAAGAAATTTTCTCAGCAAGATAAGTGCTTGGCAAGAGAAAAAAGAATTGTTCAGAGAACTTCTAAAAGACATCCACTTTCCTGTAATTCTGATTACTTCAGTATTACTTCAGTACATACAGTACACTGAAGTATTAAACTTCAGTGAACATAAGTTATATAACACAGATCTATAGATATGTGTGAAGATCAGGCTGTGGCCAGCTCTAACTCACTGCATGCTGTTACAGCTTTCTTTCAGGCTGTGCATCCCTCTGAGTGATGTCATTTTATAAAATAGCTGTTGGCATTGCTTTGATAGCCAATGCAGAAGCAGAAACAATACTACGTTTTGTCTGTTCATGTAAACAACAACCATCTATGGAGGACAAACAATGAGGCACAGACAGGGAATAAAACTTATTTATCCAAATAAATAGCACCACCTATAACTTTTCCAATGACATCAGAAATACATTCAGGCCTCTGAGCTTTCAAACACAACAAATGTCACAAGCTTGGCACCTGATAGTGCCTAGTAGATAGATCTCACTGATAAGTATTAGACCATCTGATGTATGTCACAACATCAATAGATGACAAACCTCACTCCCCCCACTCCCCCCCTCGGCCTTCAGCAATTCACTCCAGGGGCACACCCAAACCACTGTCTAGATCTGGGCTCTATATATTGAACTGGTTCTGGAACTTGAACCAGAGTTCTGACTGGATTTGTTTATACAAGAACACCTGCAAAGGCTTTCCTCACATCTTATATAATTTCCATGTGCTTTTCTTCAATAAAGCTTCTGAGATCTTGGTAGCCATTTAGTAATCATTCTGAAATGGATAGATTTGTATAAATTGTAATATGTGATCTGAGAATGAACATTACTAATTTGGATTAGACTAAAAAAAACCTATAATTGCCATGGCCTCTATATAGTGAAATCAATAGCACCTGGTGAGTTGAAGCCAAGAAAATAGAGATGGCTCGAGAGTTTATTTATTTAATAAATCTCCACACTATGAAAAGACATGTCCATTTCTCTCTGTGTTTCAGGCATACCTCATCAGCACACAGGTCCTAAAGATGAAGGAGTCAAATATGTTGTCTGTCATGCTTCCAAGGTCTAGAGAGTTCAGCCTAAATAGACCCCAGCTCTCCTGGAGTGCAAACACAGTTAGTGAGAACATCCTAGAGCCAAAACACAGTGAAAGGCTGCTTTGATCAAAGGCATGGAAGGCAATTTGGACAGCAGGCTGAGAGGTCCACTCTAATGCATTTGAGACCTTCCACAAATAGAAGGGGACTTAGGCAGAATCTAAGGAGAGCAGCAGACCAGCCTGGTTGGGGAAGCTTTTGTTGTTACTTTTGCCCCAGGAGTCTGCCTTGGGGCAGGCCACCACCTATAAAAGGAAAAGGAGGCACTATGCTTCATTTTTAAAAAGATTAATTGATATTTAAAGTTGAATTCTGTAAGGTTTTTGATACTTCTGAGAAGTTACCATCACAGATGTTTTCTGTTCTTTTACTGAATTTCATTTCACTTTATAGGCTAGCTTTAATTATTTCTGGAATTACAGGCGAAATAAATGAAAGGAAGTTTTCAGCTTTACTGGAAATTCTCTTCTTTTATGCATGCAAGCTCAGAAACATAACCGTATTCATTTGTAATTTCATTTACTCACCCAATGGATGACTTAAGTTCATGGAGAAAGAGCCCTCTATGTGGTTACCTTGTTTTGAAAATTTGAGACCCTATAAAAAGAAAACTAAAAGTCTTTTAGGCTTGCTTTAAATTTCTAAAACAAGTCTGGTCTGCAGTGAAGACATTGCATGGTTTTGAGCCACCAAATCTGGTATGTTCAGCCCCAGTGCTTCTGAATTGTGCCAACTTGAGGAACCAGAGGAAGTCCTCTAAAATGACAAGTGTCATGTAACCAGAGCACTACAGGAAAGGCCATTGGTGTTAAATGACAAGAATGTGGAACTCCATGATGTCTCTGGAACTTAAGCAGCATCAATTTCATGTCCCTGAGAATTTGGTAGCTTTATTGTAAAGTTCATTTAAAAGTTTGGGAGATTAATTTTTCTGAAGTTGTACAACCAGTTTCATAACTGTGCAGTGCTTAACTAAGGCACAGTCATGAAACTTGAATATTTCCTTCTTAAATCTGTTTCATTTTGTTATTTATCTTCTGTTTGTTTGCTGTACCTCATGATTGAACCAAACAGGTACCATCATGAAACCTTAACCTTTAAAATTTATATATTTATCATTGTTATTTTTTAAACTTTTGTTTATTTATTACTAGCATATGTGTGGTAGGCATCCACAGGTGACTCTCTGCCGGTAGGCATGGTGCCCTGTGTGCGTGGAAATCAGAGTACAACTTTCTGGACTTGCTTCTTGTCTCCCACCATGTTGAGGCAGGCTCTTTCTTGTGTCTGCTACTGCAATGTACACACTAGGCTTGCCTCTCTGTGATCTTTCTGTGTCTGACTTCCTCTCAGCAGCCTGGTGCTGGAACTAAAGATACATGCAATCCCTCCAGCTTACTCTTCCATCTCATCAGTGCCCTTAAAGCCTCACCTTAGCAATCTTAAAATCCCAATTTCCGTCCTTTTGTGTGTTTGCTCCTTGTTTTTCTTTTTCTTTTTCTTTTTCTTTTTCTTTTTCTTTTTCCTTTTCTTTCTTTCTTTCTTTCTTTCTTTCTTTCTTTCTTTCTTTCTTTCTTTCTTTCTTTCTTTCTTTCTTTCTTTCTCTCTCTCTCTCTCTCTCTCTCTCTCTCTCTCTCTCTCTCTCTCTCTTTCTTTCTTTCTTTCTTTCTTTCTTTCTTTCTTTCTTTCTTTCTTTCTTTCTTTCTTTCTTTCTTATGGAAAACTTGTGTGCAATCCTCCCACAGCATCTTCTCAACATTTTCCAGAGAGTGGAACTGAGGTAGTTGTCATGTAACAAACACAAGGCTGGTAGTTGGTTGATTCATTGAAAAGGTATGTTTAAAGCAAGTGGTCATAAAGATGATGTATTCATGCCTTAACACCTTTATGTAGCTTAAAGCACATAAATTGACATTCATTTGCCAATCTTTGATGTAAAGTAAGGTCTGTTCTCTGACTCTGGGTCTGTTAATTGGCCTGATATGTTGTCTCTTCTAATAAATTTCACCACTAATCCAAGCCCTGAGATTCCTGCGTTCAGTTTCTTTACATTGAAGCATAGTTAATGTGACTTTTGAAGCAATCAATTTGAATCAGTTTTTATAGGTGCTTGAGTTCCTTTGCCACTTTGGGAGCCATGCCTCATTCAATTTGTTCTAGTGACTTGCTTTCATGGGAACTTTTGGAAACATTCATATTATTTTTCATTGAAACAATTTTTTCCCCATCACGAACTCTTATTTCATTGATTTTCATAAATCTAATTATTTACATACCAATTAGATGTTTATATAATGTCAATTAGGTAATAAATTTGGTAATAATTACAATTGATTTCTAGTAAAATGGATGATCTTCAGCATAAATAAGCCTGATGGGCTACTGGAAAAGAGCCTTGGGTGGAGGAGTGGGAGTTTTTTACTGCACCCCCACCTGGCACTAGCTACTGAGCTAACTGGGAATGACTCCTGCACTGCTTTGGCTTCTTACCTCCTCAAGGACCCATGCTTCTCTCCCCAACAGAAGTCTGGAAATGCTGTAGCATTTGGTACACTCTAGAGTCACCCCCAAGGAATAAAATTTATAATGGTTAAGTACAACTGGAGGAATCCTCCCAGATTTCTGTCTTCGAAATTCTCTACTTAGTCCCTTGACTTTTCATGGTCACCTAACCAGTGACATCGCTTGAGTGGCTCCTTTCCCTATTTCTTCCTGTGTTTTCATAGCTTGACTACAGCTTTTCTTTCCCATTAAAAAAATTAAATACAGAGATCTGAGAGAATTGGTGGGCCAGTGAATGGAGTGGTCTAATGAGAATGACTTCAATAGGCTTATTTAGTTGAGTACGTATTTGATCCCAGATAGGTGGGACTGTTTGGGGATGATTAGAAGGCATAGACTTGCTGGAAGAGTTGTCTCACTAGGGATGTGTTCTGTAATTTTAAAATACCATTCCATTGCCAGTTTGATTTCTCTCGGCCTCCTGCTTATGGATCAGGATATAAGCTTCCAGCTATTGCTCCAGCATCGTGCTGCTTTGCTCCCCCTCCATGATGGACCTGGGCTCATCTTCTGTAACTCTAAACCCCACAATAAACTCTTATGTGGGTTGCCTTGGTCATTGTGGTGCCTTGACATGCCAGTAGAAAAGAGGCTAACTTCTTGAGTTCTTTGTATATATTGGATATTAGCCCTCTATCAGATGTGGGGTTGGTGCATATCCTTTCCCAATTTGATGGTTGCCGTTTTGTCCTGTTAACAGTGTCCTTTGCCTTACAGAAACTTTGTAATTTTATGAGGTCCCATTTGTCAATTCTTGATCTTAGAGCATAAGCTATTGGTGATCAGGAACTTTTTCCCCATGCCCATGTCCTCTAGGGTCTTCCTCAGTTTCTTTTCTATTAGTTTCAGTGTGTCTGATTTTACATGGAGGTCCTTGATCCACTTGGAGTGCAGTTTAGTACATGGAGCTAAGAATGGATCAATTCGCATTCTTCTGCATGCTGACCTCCAATTGAACCAGCACCATTTGTTGAAAAGGCTATCTTTTTTCCACTGGATGTTTTTTGCTCCTTTGTCGAAGATCAAGTGACCATAGGTGTGTGGATTCATTTCTGGATCTTCAATTCTATTCCATTGGTCCACTTGTCTGTCACTGTGCCAATACCATGCAGTTTTTAACACTATTGCTCTATAGTATTGCTTGAAGTCAGGGATACTGATTCCCCCAGAATTTCTTTTGTTGTTGAGAATAGTTTTAGCTATCCTGGGTTTTTTTGTTATTCCAGATGAATTTGAGAATTGTTTTTTCTAACTCTGTGAAGAAATGAGTTGGGATTTTGATGGGGATTGCATTGAATCTGTAGATTGCTTTTGGCAAGATGACCATTTTAACTATATCAATCCTGCCAATCCATGAGCATGGCAGATTTTTCCATTTTCTGAGATCTTCTTCAATTTCCTTCTTCAGAGACCTGAAGTTCTTGTCATATAGATCTTTCACTTGTTTGGTTAGAGTCACACCAAGATACTTTATATTGCTCGTGGCTATTGTGAAGGGTGTCATTTCCCTAACTTCTTTCTCGGCCTGCTTATCCTTTGAGTATAGGAAGGCAACTGATTTGCTTGAGTTGATTTTATAACCAGCGAGTCTGCTGAAGTTGTTTATCAGCTGTAGGAGTTCTCTGGTGGAGGTTTTCGGGTCACTTAGGTAGACTATCATGTCATCTGCAAATAGAGATAATTTGACTTCTTCCTTTCCAATTTGTATCCCCTTGACCTCCTTATGTTGTCTAATTGCTCTAGCTAGAACTTCAAGTACTATATTGAAAAGATATGGAGAAAGAGGACAGCCTTGTCTAGTCCTTGATTTTAGTGGGATTGCTTCAAGTTTCTCTCCATTTAGTTTGATGTTGGCTACTGGTTTGCTGTATATTGCTTTAAGGATGTTTTGGTATGGGCCTTGAATTCCTGTTCTTTCCAAGACTTTTAGCATGAAAGGATGTTGAATTTTGTCAAATGTTTTTTCTGCATCTAATGAGATGATCATATAGTTTTTTTCTTTGAGTTTGTTTATGTAGTGGATAGCATTGATGGATTTTCTTATATTGAACCATCCATCCCTGCATCCCTGGGATGAAGCCTACTCGATCATGGTGGATGATCGTTTTGATGTGTAGACCCCAGGGAACCAAATAATCCTATTAAAAAATGGAGTACAGATCTAAACAAAGAATTTTCACCTGAAGAAATTCAGATGGCTGAGAGGCCCCTTGGGTGGGAGGACAGGGGAAGAGAAGGGGGGTTATGGGACTTTCAGGGAGTGGGGGGCTAGAAAAGGGGAAATCATTTGAAATGTAAATAAATTATATCGAATAAAAAAAAAGAAAAAAAAAAGAAGAAGTGCTCAACATCATTAGTCATTAGGGAAATGCAAATCAAACAACCCTGAGATTTCACCTTACACCAGTCAGAATGGCTAAGTTCAAAAACTCAGGAGACAGCATGTGTTGGCCAGGATGTGGAGAAAGAGGAACACTCCTCCACTGCTGCTGGGGCTGTAAGATGGTACAACCACTTTGGAAATAAGTCTGGCAGTTCCTCAGAAAACTGGACATGACACTTCCAGAGGACCCTGCTATACCTCTCCTGGGCATATACCCAAAGCATTCCTCGGCATGCAATAAAGACACATGCTCCATTATGTTCATAGCAGCCTTATTTATACTAGCCAGAAGCTGGAAAGAATCCAGATGCCCCTCAAAGGAGGAATGGATACAGAAAATATGGTATATTTACACAATGGAATACTACTCAGCAATTAGAAACAATGAATTCACAAAATTTTTAGGCAAATGGTTTGATCTGGAAAATATATCATCCTAAGTGAGGTAACCCAGTCACAAAAGAATACACATGGAATGCAATCTCTGATAAGTGGATATTAATTAGCCCAGAAGCCCTGAATCCCCAAGGCACAAATTGCATAGCAAATGACTCCCATGAAGAAGTATGGAGAAGGTCCTGATCCTGGAAAGGATAGATCTAGCATTGGAGGGGAATGTAATAAGGACAGAGAAAAAGGAGGGAGGTGATTGGAGAATGGATAAAGAGAAGAAGGTTTATGGGACATATGGGGAGGGAGTATCCGGGAAAGGGGAAATCATTTGGAATGTAAACAAAGAATATAGAAAATAAAAATATTAAAAAAAGAATGTATTAAGCCTACTCTGAAAAAAAAAAGAGGCTAAGTCTGTGAGTTAAGTAGAAACTACAGAAGACATCATCCATCATTGTGGGGATTCAAGCTCCATGTCTTCCTCTTCAGAATGTTAGGTAATTTCTAACCTTATATTTAGACACAGGGTCTGTCTTTGCAGCTGACAGCTTTGTTTTTACTTTAAGGGCCCTAGTATGTATGGAATGTCCTAGGAAAGGGTTACAAACTTCCACGTAGGACAGAAGTTTGCAAGTCTGTCTTTAACTTCCTCTAAATTTATAAGCTGGCCACCCTGGATTGTTGGCTCTTTCTTCATCCCTATTTTTGTTTCCTATTCTTTTTTTTTTTGTGCTGACTTTTTTTTTATTCGATATAATTTATTTACATTTCAAATGATTTCCCATTTTCTAGCCCCCCCACTCCCCGAAAGTCCCGTAAGCCCCCTTCTCTTCCCCTGTCCTCCCACCCACCCCTTCCCACTTCCCCGTTCTGGTTTTGCTGAATACTGTTTCACTGAGTCTTTCCAGAACCAGGGACCACTCCTCCTTTCTTCTTGTACCTCATTTGATGTGTGGATTATGTTTTGGGTATTCCAGTTTTCTAGGTTAATATCCACTTATTAGTGAGTGCATACCATGATTCACCTTTTGAGTCTGGGTTACCTCACCTAGTATGATGTTCTCTAGCTCCATCCATTTGCCTAAGAATTTCATGAATTCATTGTTTCTAATGGCTGAATAGTACTCCATTGTGTAGATATACCACATTTTTTGCATCCACTCTTCTGTTGAGGGATACCTGGGTTCTTTCCAGCATCTGGCAATTATAAATAGGGCTGCTATGAACATAGTCGAACATGTATCCTTATTACATGGTGGGGAGTCTTCTGGGTATATGCCTAGGAGTGGTATAGCAGGATCTTCTGGAAGTGAGGTGCCCAGTTTTCGGAGGAACCGCCAGACTGATTTCCAGAGTGGTTGTACCAATTTGCAACCCTACCAGCAGTGGAGGAGTGTTCCTCTTTCTCCACACCTGCTCTCTCCAACACCTGCTGTCTCCTGAATTTTTAATCTTAGCCATTCTGACTGGTGTAAGATGAAATCTTAGGGTTGTTTTGATTTGCATTTCCCTAATGACTAATGAAGTTGAGCATTTTTTAAGATGCTTCTCCGCCATCCGAAGTTCTTCAGGTGAGAATTCTTTGTTTAACTCTGTACCCCATTTTTAATAGGGTTGTTTGGTTTTCTGGAGTCTAACTTCTTGAGTTCTTTATATATATTGGATATTAGCCCTCTATCTAAAAATATGGAACGCTTCACGAATTTGCGTGTCATCCTTGCGCAGGGGCCATGCTAATCTTCTCTGTATCGTTCCAATTTTAGTATATGTGCTGCCGAAGCGAGCACTTGTTTCCTATTCGTATTTGTATTTCTTCTTTACCTTATACCTCTAGTGACCTATACTTTGAGGTGTTTACTGTAAGAATCCACCACTTTTCTGAGCCTCCTACCTTTGACTCGAGATTTAGAAGTTCAGCCTTCTTCTTTCACTCTAAGTGTACCTTCCTTTCATCATTCAGTGTACCTCTACTGCACCATGGATTTCAGGTCTGTCTCTCAGTCTCTCTCTGCAGATTCCAGGTAATACTGCACATACAGGCTGTTATGAATATTTCCTGATCAATCTAACTTCCTGCCACTTAGAGCCATCTAAATGTTTTTCTTCAAAGATACACAATATTGAATTAATGTTCTTTCAGAAACAGAACAGAAACTATTGTACTCTCTCTCCCCCTTTCTTAAGAACAAGTATTTAGATAGTGAAGTGATTGAACCACTCTTCGTTCTCTATTATTAATGGAAAATTGGCCATAAATTGCTGAGGCGTGACTAGCACATTCCCCAACACAGCTGCGAATGCTTTATGCTGGATCATTTTTGATTTCTGAGAATAAAGGGAGGAAATGGTTCAGAGCTGGCACTTCTCTAAACATAACCTCCTGTCACTCTCAACAGAGAATAACTACTCTGAAGAAAGAACTGACAAAAAAAAAGTGCTACCTTCAGCTCCTTTCCTCCCCTCACCCCTGTTTCTATGATGTGGTGGATTTGATTGCTATCTTTCAAATGGTAGCCAGTGAATTTTTTAACATTTATAAAACTAATACATAAAATTCCTATATGCTTGGCAAATGCTCCATAATTAATACACTACAATCCATGACATCATCTTATCATAATTTGAAAGCACAACATGTTTTATTCAATATCTTTACCTGTATGTTATCCATTTTAATCTTCAAAGAGCCTAGTAAAACCTTTATTGGCATTGCCATTTTATAGAGGGAAGTGTTCAGATAAATGTATTAATTATTATAAAGACACAACACATGGAAAAGACAGTTGGTCTTGTTTCTTCTCTGCGTACTTTATTCTTGTTTCTCCAGATATTCTTTTCTTCTGAGATCATCCATCCCTCAGGAAAACATTGCTTTCTGTCTCCAGGTGAAAACCATGGAGTAACTGCTGAATGCTGAACATTGAGTCACTGACATCAGTGTCAATCAAGGTTGACACTGATGTTATAGCATATGAGGAGATCCATGCCTTTAAAAGAGTCCCAGCGATGTGAGAATGCCATCAGCACCTGGGCAAGTTGTAAGGCAAAGGCAAATACCTATGGTTTCAAAGTAGCTGGCTCATGTGTGTGTGTGTGTGTGTGTGTGTGTGTGTGTGTGTGTGTGTGAGAGAGAGAGAGAGAGAGAGAGAGAGAGAGAGAGAGACAGAGACAGAGACAGAGACAGAGACAGACTGGCTCATTTCCTTTCCTTTCCTTTCCTTTCCTTTCCTTTCCTTTCCTTTCCTTTCCTTTCCTTTCCTTTCCTTTCCTTTCCTTTCCTTTCCCTTTCTTTCTTCATTTTCGTTACTTTGTTCCCTTCCTCCTTCCTTCCCTCCCTCCCACCCCCTTTCTCTCAGTCTAACTCTGTCTCCCTCACTCCATGCCTTTCTTCTCCCCTTCCTAAGGCAGCATCTCCCTGTCCCCATAGCTGTCTTGACACTCATTATGTAGAGGGCTATGCCCTCAATCTTGCAGAGGGCTTCTCATCTCTGTCTCCTTAGTGTGAGGGTGATAGGCCTGTGCAACCACACCTCACTTTCTACAGATTTCTTAGATTACCAGCAAAGTTCCTCATTCATTTAAGTTAAATTCTCTGTTGGAATTTGTCACTTTCAATTTTTAAAAACATAATCCCACGTATGTCCTTGCTGGTGCATTACTTCATCAGATCCGTGCAAGAAAAGCACAGACAAATCCACCATTAGCACAATTTCAGTTTTGGAGTTGAATTAGCTGAAATTATACTGATTTCTACTGATCCACTGGGAAAAATTGCAGGTCAGCAACCTGAGAGCAGAGCATCTCTCTCTCTCTCTCTCTCTCTGTGTGTGTGTGTGTGTATGTGTGTGTGTGTGTGTGTATGTGTGTGTGTGTGTGTGTGTGTGTGTGTGTGTCTGTCTCAAGTGCTGGGGATCTAGGCTATTCCATATCTTCCCTTCCTTCTTCTGCAACTCTAGTTTTTTTTTATTCTTATTCTTTATCATAGTTTCTTGTTTTTGTTTGTTTATTTTCAGTTTTTATTTTATTGTTTTGACTGTTGAAGGCTGGAGAAGATAAAACAATGCAACAGATGAGAAACAGTCAGCTGCTTGATTTGATACAATTTTTAATCTCCTGAAAATCAAAATCTCCACGTGCTATAAGCATGTCCTGATTTTACATTTAATAACTATTTCTGGTAGTTTCCTTCATCTCCAAGGAATTTCTATTTACAATGTACTTATTGAACACTTACTTTGCTGAAATACTGTCTTTAGTGCTAGGAAGATGAACAAAGACAAACCTGCTGGCTCAGTACTAAACTCTCCATTTTCCCTTCCCATAATCCATTGCTTCTTTTTTTTTTCTCAGTCAAGTTGAGAAAATTTCTCTTACACAAATCTTCTAAAATCTAGGTGAGACCCTTTGCCACGGCCATTGTGCGTTGCCTGCTGTTGCTTTTTCTCTTGAGAGGGTTGTCTGCCTCCAGGAACTGCACCACTACAGACATCTACAGCCAGTGAGTGCCGCCTTCTGGAGTTAGCTTTTGGTGATGATGGACCTGGGTGCCATTATCATTACATAGCTCTTGTCAGGCCAAGTTGGAAGTTGACTTCTGAAAAGACCTTTGTCTTCTCCTACTGTCTTTTGATTTTCCTACCCTGGACAGGTTCCTCTTGAGAGCATCCTCACCTTCTGAGTGTTCCCTTGCAGGACTTGTTGGTTAGTCTCTTGTCTTCTTAACACATACGAGACTTATCTGGAGAGAGAACCTGAACTGAGAAAGTGATTTCATCAGACAGGCCTGTAGGCAAGTCTATCAGCCATTTTCTTATTGATTGATGTGAGAGGGCCCTACTAAGCCTTGGGCAGGTGCTTCCGGGTTACATAAGAACGCAGTCTGAGCAAACTGCGGGAAACAAGGAAGCAATGTTCTCCCATGATCTTTGCAAGTTCCTGAATCCCGATCCCTGCATCCTGACCCCTGCCTCTGGTTCCTGACTTTGCTTCCTGATGGATTGTCGCTGTGATGAAAGACTAACTCCTCCCCTTTCTCCCTGCTGCTTTTGTTTCAGCAATGGAAGGCAAACTGGAACAGACATTCCCTGTTTTGGACTTTTTGCTCTCTTACATATTTTTCATATAAAAATCATGTTTATCCTTCCTACCAGCCTCTGTGCTCACCAATCACACACTTGCCAACTCTGTGGTAAATGAGCAGAAGCTGCAGCCTTGTGGTGTTGGAGTTTGATGCTAAACATACATACCCCATAGCGTATGCTGCTTCATAGCTGGACAAGCTGGTACGTCTGAGGAGAGGCGCGTGTCCTGCGTTCCCTAAAATAGTATAGCAGCAGCTGCACTAATTTTAGATAGGAAGAAAAATGCCTGTGGATGGAAAGGCTTTGTTTTTCTTTACAAAGTCAGCTTGTATGGAAAAACTGGCTGGAAATAGGAAAAATTAACTATGTTATAATTTCCACATAAACTAAAGTAAATGAAGGTTGTATAGAATAGATGTTCTCTAGTATTAATATGTATATCTAATTGAGCCATTTGGACTAGAGAGTGATAGAGAGATGATAGGTGGGTCTCAAGTTTATGGCCAATGATGGTGGAGTTGTGATTAACTGCCAGAATGTTCTCTCAGTAAAAGGGCAAAGACTAAAGTAGAAAAATATAAAAATTGATAGTTATTTTGGGGAAGTGGGGTTGCCACATGAGAAACTGGAACAGAATGAGCACTGGGGTAAGAAAGTCGAGGGGAAGGAGACAGAAAGGGCTAGGCAGGGAATTTGTTGACAATATTTTGTCTTTTAAGTTTGGTGGGCAAGTTTGGACGAAGGGAAGATGTTTTTATTGGGTGCATATATTATGATAAAAGATCCCAAAGGTGCCCATTTATTTACTCATCCATGAGTTATGTATAATCATTGTCTTACCTTACATTTTGTGGGAACCAGACTTAAAGGGAGCTAGCTTGCCTGGCACAGGCAGTGAAAGGTATTGACCTGAATTTTACACTCATTGACTTGGTTCTGTGCCATGGCATACTGTGTTGTGTACTTGGCCAACTGCTCTCTGCAGCTCTGTGATCTTCTGGTATCTTCTCTATCCATAGAGTTGGAAATCTGAAACTCTAATATGTCACTAATGCTTTATTGCTAATTTTAAAACCAGTTGTCCAACTGTAATGACTTTAAAGGCAATGCTGTGAAGCTATGAGTGTTTATCATACTTTCAGTAGTAGTTGCCCCTTTCTGGAATGCTGATACATTCTGACTTCTCAGAAGCAGGAATTACTGAACAGGTCCAGACACCCTAACAAACATGATCTTACAGGTTTTAGCATGGAATCTTCTCAGCTTCCACTTTTTCCTTCCAGAGCACAGACATTTCTTAAGTTAGTTGTCATTAGAGTCTTTCTCCTTTTCTTTCATTCATTCAGATGTCTTCCTTAAATCTTACTTAGATGTGGAATAATATTGGATAGGAATATTAACTCTACCCTACGGATTTTTGAGCTTTTGATTGTTAATTTTTGCTTCAGCTAGCATATTGTAATAAGTCAAGTAAAGACTACCTTCTAGAATAATAAGTTATAATCCTTTCACACTTCAATGTGTAGGCTATTTCCTTTGTAGATTCATAGCATAACATTTATTCATAATTCATCCAGACCATGCATGTATATACTGTATTATCTTTGACTAGGAAAAATTACCAGGAGATCACTGTGGGTCTGCTTTTCACAAAGTATATGAGAAAGTTAAGCTCAGGCATGTGGTTTTGCCTAGGGTTATAAAATTACATGGTGAAAGGGTTAAAATAATCCCTCATTATTGTTATCAATGTGTCTTCCAGAGTTTTACTACAATTGTAAAATATCAGGACAATCAATGCAAGCAGAGCATTTACCCAGATGTAATCTCTCCCATTTGTGTTGATGTAGAGAATATATGAAGGCTATATCAACAAGGACAGAACACGACTGGGCTCCAAGGAGAAACCAGTGAAGGTATATAGGAAGTCAGTAGCAAACAAGAAAGGAAGGAAGTGATGATTTCATGCCAAATTCCAGTTCTGGCTTTTTTACTTTAGGTTTGTGAAGGACACAAATAATAATAATAGTAATATATTATTATTATATTAATAATAGTAATATATTAGTAATAGTAACAAATAAAAAGTAATGTAACTTTCCTCTTAAAAACCAAAATCTGAGATTTCATACTTGCTACCCGTCAGTCATTGGCTTTGGATCCTCTTTGGATATGTGAACTTGTGACTGTACCCAAAGTACTTCTGGTACCCTAAATACAAAGGAATAACTTTGAAGGAAGTTTCTACAGATACAAGGTATTAATAATGAAGGTAGCTAAAGTTTGGGCATTCAGATCTAGAGAAAGACTATTAAACAAATGCAAATAGACCCATAACTGTGTACATCCTATGTGTATGACCTACCATAGGTTCATGGATGTAAAATATATTGTCTAACATTTTTTTCAGAGACTAGAGTCTTCTATGACACTTGCTGATCCATAGCTGTTCATCTTTATCTTCTATGTTTTAGTATCTACAATGTCTCCTGATCCCCTCCTATCTCAACTCTTTTTTATTGCTTTGCATTATTTCTTCTGTGCTCTTATAACTCTCTGAATTTTTTTATATAAAATATTTAAAATATTTCTGCCTAATATAAGTACTGTGAAAACTGAAATACCCTGGCCTTTTTTTTTTTTTTTTTTTGGTCTTTTCATTCACAATACTAGAATTCTTGGCACATCGTAGGTATTTAATGTACTTTGTTAATGAGTCGTGCATGCGTGGATGAAACAATAATCATGAAGAGAAATACAGAACCACAGTGAAGCACTGAGAGTACTCGGTATTAAATACGGGATTTCTTGTTAGTCTCTCCTTTTCATTATGCCAGAAAATATATATGAAGTATTACATTAAAGTTCAATCTATAGTCTTTCAAAATATTGTAGATAATATCAGTTTTAATGGTTATATTTTCCAGTAGCATAATGCTTCCAGGATATTTTTAAAGAAAATTATGGTATTGAAGGGAGCTCTTTAGTTATTTGATACATTACATCTCTCAATGGACCAAAATAGCTTTCCTTTTGCCCAGAAGATGTGTGCATCTCATTATGTCATTATTGAATGTATGTTTGGCATAAAAATACTGCTACATTTTTGCATGGGACATATTTTATATAAAAAAAATCAGTGAATTCTTGCCATATTCTGCTTCACAGTGTTTCTTGTTTGAATTAGCCACAGTCCACTTTCTTTTCTGCCATAATGAGGGGGAGGGAGTCTAATAACTAATAATATAACCTACACTCTATTCCTTAGGTGAGAAACTGGTTTCGGAATTCAGGATGTTTCAGATCTTTTGCACTGCGCCAATATTTTTCTTCCATTAGACAAATGCCATTTCCCTTAGTAGCAATTTAGTCATTACCCCATAGTACAAAAGAAGTGTGAAATCTGTCACAAAGAAGATGATGTTGTGACACAAAGAGAGATCCTCTGGGAGGTTTAACCAGGTTTTCTACAAGATTGAAATGAATGTGACATTATGTTCATATTCATAATTAAATTTATTCCTTTTTAATGTGTGTGTGAATGTGTGCTCTTCAGGATGAAGAAAATGAGAAAATGTGGTCTGACTGTAGATTGAGGACAGACCAATCTTAACCTTAAATATAGCACCTTAAATGTGTGGGCCATGTTGTAATTTCAGTTTCTGGCACTCAATGTGATGCTGTAAAGTATAGATGTGACTTTTGGCTTGGGCTAATAATAGATAGCTAATGGACTCCCCCAGGAGAATTGTAATTACCTTTAAATGCCTTTCATCTGTGCTGAGTGTGAGCAAGAGAAGCTGCTCTCCTTGGCCCCTTACTGAGGTGCCTTTAGTTTCAGAGCAATGATGGCAGAAGTAGGCCCCTAAGAAATATTTGTTGAAACTGGAAATAGAAATAGAAGTATATGTGACAGACCAAGAATACAGAAGAAAACTGAGAAAAGAGAAAGAAAAAGTTGAAGAAGAGAAGGGAAGAAGAGGGCTGAGGAAGAAAGAAGGGAGAACGACGAAGAACAGGACACTAGAGGATCAGGGTGACCAAATAATTCCTACACCATTCATAGCAAAAGTTGCCAACAAAGAAAGAAACAATGCAGACAAGTATTTTGAGCTATTGAGTAATCGAGAAGGAAGCAATAAATTAGGAGTCTATGTAAAATGTAGAAAACTGCAATGTAGTCATTTCCATTCATTTTCTCTCATTCTGTGCCTTGTTCCACAATTCTAAGTCTTAACCAGGGATGAGAAAAAAATAACCACGATAATATTTATCTGGTCATATTAATACTATTTAGATTTTGTAGCATAAAAGTAGACTACTGCATCTTCCTATCATTTCTTAATTTTAAGTATATTCCCTATATATATTATAGTTATAGACTGAGATCTCAGTGTTAATCTTCCTTCTCAATACCAGTGGGAAGGGCTGATGATGGCTGTGTAACTGTAGAAGGTAGAGAAATTATTCAGGAGTGACAAATGTCTGTCGTATTGGAAGCACACCTAAGACATTACTCGGGTGTAGTACTTCATTTACTTGCTGGAAGAGTCTTGAAGTAGATAGGTACAGCCAGCTCCAGAGAAATTATTTCCATGGGACTTGATAAAAAGTTGGACTGAGATTCCATTGTAGAAAGTGTGTATGGGATAGATGAATTTCTTCTGCAATATCTAGGGCAATTGATCCATGGAGGGGACCAAGGTCAGAATAAAATTGGCACACTCTGGATCAGGATTTGCTCAATGTCCTGATCTTATCTTATATGTGATATGAGAATTACCAAAAAATAGTTAAGCTGTGCTGTTTTTATTAGCCAATTTCCTGGAGATTCATTTAAAATAAAATGTTCTATCCAAAGGATGGTGCATGTTGTCCAGGCACCATTCTTATGTTCTCAGGACAGTTTCACAGTCAGGAGTCTTGGGGATATTTGGAGAATATAATCAATACCCTTGAGAGGATCAGAAAAATGTTCCAAAAGTACAGGCAGTTTGTATCCTGCCTCATGACATAACTTACTCAAGCTGGTTGTAGGTATTGAAGGGGCTTTGGAAATTTTGACAACAGAACTTCGAAGCATGAGCATTCTGATATGTTAGACTCCATTTGACTGAAGTCAAGGGCTGTATTGTGGTTGCGTGCCAGTTGTGATTCTAGTTGTGGAGTTCCTGCTTGTTATTTGTTATCTCTGTCCTCCTCATAACACTATGGCTATCATGTTGGAGGATAAAGATGTGTAGTTTCTCCATATCACCACAGTAGCCTTTCATAACAATTAAACATCTGGGAGTGATTTGAGATATCAAAACCCAAACCAGCAAAATCAGCAAGCTGACACTCTTCTGATCTCAGATATGACAGCAATGAACATGTGATAATGTACTGCTAAACTTTTTTGCTTGTTTGCCTGGCAGTGTTATTGTATCAACAGACAAGTCTAATTGGCCAGCTATGAGTTTAGAAGATAAGTGGGAAATTACTACTCTGCAGTAAGTATCAATAACCTTGACAAGGTTTTCTCATTGACAGTAACAGTTGGATATTATAGGCTTACATGAGTATATTTGATTCTTTATTTATAAAAATGATCAGGAAGGACACAGATGAAGAAACCAGAGTCTGAGGCTTTCTTCTAGTTGAAAGTAATAACCATTGATTTTCCTGGAAGCCTTCTAGGTATAGTCTACAAGTATACAGATTTTAGCTATTAAGATACCATGGAGAGATACCAGACAATGAAGAATGGGATGGTGAAAAATAAGTGTTTTCTAATGTAGCACAGCGAAACACCTTTCAGGGGAAAATGTAGTTGTTGATGTCCCCAGGGTAGAAGATCTAGACTGAGCACAAAAGAACAGCAGGATTTCTGTACACAAAAGAAAAAAAGAATTTTAAGAGGAAAAATACAGTTTGGCAAAATAGAAAACATTTCTCATAGAAAGCCTGCAATGACAAGTATAACATCTTCCTTGTTCAACAAAAGATTCATTTCACTTAAGAATGGAGATATAGTGTAGATACTGACAATGCTCACCAAAGAAGGTAGCCATTCTCTTCTTTGCATCTGAATGAGTTTGTTGTTTCATGATTAAGAAAATTGAAACCAACTTCTTATGTCAATTTAGGTCTGATTCCAATATTGCTTCTTTCCATTTCTGTCATCATGCATTCATTTCAAGGCTAGATATGTGTTAATTGCTTGGCAGAGATGATGATATGTCAGTAATTCGACTTGGTTGCCGACCTCAAGGGCTAATGGAGAGGAAGGCTGGAAAAGTATCCACAGAGCTGTAGATCACTGTTATATCAAGTATCATAGCAGAGTAAGGAGGTATAAGCACAGCAGGAATTATGGGATGCAGAACTTAGGCTAGGATTTCCAGAACCTAGGTTGTTATGAATGAGATTCAGGTCATCAGGTAAGGTAATGGATTCAGTTATTTCTTCAACCAGGCCCAACACAAGCTTTCAAAGGCACACACTAACACCTTTCAGTTGACTGTCGTCACTGATAACTTCTGTGATTTTTCATTGTCTGGTTAGTTCAGCTGGTGTCAGGAATGCATTTTCTGCTATTATTGCTATTGTAGGATATATAGTGTAGTTTTGAATTGGCTGAATGTGATACCTTCTCTTTGTGCTGTTTAAATATTCATTGAATTCTTGGAGGACATAGGGGATGCTATCAACATGTCCTGATGCCTTAGCTGGAGCAGGTGGAGTGTCTTCAGGGATGTAGACTCTCATGGATGTGTCCTATCTTTTGATATTATGAGACATTATCCTTGACAAAGTTTATGTTCAAAAACCACTCATTAAATTAAAAAAAAAACACAGAGAAAACCATTATGTTTTGACTTTAAGGTTTAGTACTGGACCACATTTATAGGCGTTCTTGGTAACATATGGCTGCATGTACACTGTAGGCCAAAGCTTGTCCATATACTGAGGGTGAGGTTCAGAATCTGGAGAGGTAGAGCAGAGATGAGATTATTGTACAAATGAATAACCATGGAAGTAACCCTGGGGAGTAACAGGGAGAGGAGCCAAAGGGGCAGAAAGAGGACATGCCAAAAACATAGTTTCATTTGAAGTCTAGCCTCTGCTAGATTCCACAGGGAGCCCTGGAGCCTAGATAGTTCCAAGGCCTTGGTCAAACTGAGGCAGCAGTCTATGCATCCAGTAGCATTTTGTTTGCTTTGGGTACCTTCCATTCTCTAATGAAGTAGAAGGAACATATACACTTCTCCAGGGTTTCCACCCAAGGTGATTTCCCCCACTGTGCAGGGACCATCTCTAAAAGCATGAATCTTCCTGCAGTTAATAGATAGCAGTCACCAGTAGCTGGGAACTGGCCAGGCCACCAACAGTTCTAATGCAAAGATATTATGCATACAAGGAGAATGCATATTAAGTCACAGCCCCAGAAAGCAGAGTCCTGAAAGTCCTTCTTACATTCTAGTTCTATCACTTTTAGTCTGTGACACTGGTAGGTTTCCTAAAATGTCTGTCTTCCTAATTCATCTGTAAAATGGAAGTACTTCCAGTGCCCATTTTGGTGAGGATAAAATGACACATTTGACTCAAGATTCAAATGTGCACCACACTGCTATTTCGCCATTTGTCTTGAAGTGCTTACCATAACTACTTCAGGCTTCACAGCCTTGTATTTTCCAGTTGTCTTTGAAAAAAGGTTTGTCTCATTGCCTTGCAAACTCTCTCCCTTTACCTGACCAGCAGCACACTTCCTGTGTCCTTAACAGATAACAAAGTCAGACATATAAAGACTTACAAACAAGCTGGAGCTTCGAAGCGCATGCATTGGAAAGAGGAAGCCACATCAGAATCCTCTCAGAGTTGAGAAATTATAAAGATATCCATTGCCACAGAGGGAAATGGACTTTTAAAATGAGTTTGCAAATATTAATATATTTTCTCCCTTGCTTTTCCTCTCTGTTACATTACTATAATACTATGGGGTGTTTTTGTATTCAGGGTTCTTTGCCACTTTAGAACATCCAATAAATATGCAGCACTGTAACACATGTGTGCTAGAGAAAAAAGGAATAAATACTCCATTATGTTCCAGTGAAGAACAAAATGCCCTACTATCTTCAGTCTCTGAAAAGCAAAGCAAAACAAACAGCAACAAAACCTCTTATAATTTTCATGTAGAAAAGACTACCTGAAAACTACCAATTGATAAAAATTAAATATATATGTAATAAGGTATCCATAAATGTAAAAAAATAATATATTGAATAGAAAACAAAAGTATTTGTTTGAAATAGGTAAATATCAGAAATCTGGAAAAATATCCTATAAGGAACTATTAAAATCATGCTATTAATGAATACCTGAAGGGATAGGTAATTGGTGTTCAACAATTAAGACTTATCTTTTGTTGAGTAGCTGGGTAAGTTACTTCAATTATTGAAATGAGAGTGTTGAAATAAATTAACCAGCTTGGGGCTGTCTGCCTTAGGTAAACACAGTACTGCTGTTTTATGGCAAACCCAATAGTGTTTCTTCATACTTGAACTGAGCCCCAATTTAAGACATCTGTCTTCTCTTAAGATCAATGACCTTATGAGTCAGAATAGTCACAAATGATCCAAATGGTCTTACTTGATAGAACGATTCTCATATACCATATTTACATATTTCTATTGTAAAGTAATTTTTGAAGCAACTTGGAAAGGCTTCAACTATTATTAATAAGTGCTGAGTCAAATAAAAACATAAAATGCATAGGTAGGGATGGCCAAAAGCATGCGAAAATATGTTCACTGTTAATTAGAGAGAGAAAATTAAAAACCATAGTAAAATATGCTTTCACAGCCATATTGTTGGCAAAGATATTTAAGTTATGTCATCAAGTGGTGCCACTGTTAGTGGGAGTTGAAATTGGATCAATTGCATTGGAGAATTATTTAGTAATATTAAATGTGTCAAGTTAATTTTAAATACAGTAATATGAAAACAACAACAACAAAACACCCTTATTCCTTAAAATAAGAATCATTTCTTGCAGCTGACAGACACACTCATGCATTTTTAGCCTGATAGGTGAGTCTAGAAAATCCAGATAGTCATGTGGTTGGTTTTGGCTCTGACTTTGGTTTAGGATAGCTCCTGAGACTTTTGCACTCTGATCCACATAGTTCTAATGTATGACTACGATTTCCTTTCAGCAGACAATACACATTCTCAGCCATTCTCAGGCTTCTACATACCATGGTCAAAGCATACAGATAACAGGCCAAAGCAGGGTGGGGAAAAGAGTTACACTATCAGAGGGGAAGGGAATAGCAAGATGGAGATCATTCACTGGGGTCACTCATTTAACCTGCCTGAAAGCATTGAGTTCTCATAAATTCTATTGAGTTAACACTTCCGATAGCAAAGTCTTTGATAAACACATATGAAGAGACCTGTATACATTTAGTGACTGGTATTAATTATATTGTGAAAACCTTTAAGAGATCATAAATATCAACTGGGAGAGTAAAAAAGTTGATAAAATCATAAAATAGGCATTAGAATGTAGAGACATAAGTGATCTAAAGCCATAACTAACATGGATTTTTGTCATTATTATTATTATTATTATTATTATTTATTATTATTTTAAACATTACACCCTGACAAAAGTTTCTCCTCCTGCTCCTTCTTTCAGTTTCTGCTTGCACCTTCTCTCCACCCCAAATCCATGCCCCTGCCAATTCCCTTCAGACAAGTGCAGTCCCCCCAGGGATATCAGATGAATATGACATACTAAGTTACAGTAAGCCTAGGCATAAACTCTCATAGTAAGGCTGGGTGGGGCAACCCAGTAGGAGGAAAAGGGAACCAAGAGCAGGTGAAAGAATCACAGATACCCTACTCTCACTATTAAAAGTCTCACGAGGACACCAAGCCATACAACTTTGACATATATGCAGAGGCCCTAGCTCAGACCCGTACAGACTCTGTGGTTGTTGATTCAATCTATGTGAGCCCCTATGAGGCATGCTTAGTTGATTCTGTGGGCCATAATCTCCTGGTATCCTTAACCCCTCTGGATCCTACCTCCTTCCTCCCCTTCTTCCTTAGATTCCTCAAGCTTTCCCTAATGTTTGGCTTTGGGTTTTTGTACCTACTCCACCAGCTTCTAGATGAAGCCTTGCTGTTGACTATTGCGCTAGGCTCCAGGCTATGAGCATAGCAGAATATCATTAGGAGTTGTTTCATTGATTTTTTTTTCTGGTCAGTCATTTCTAAAACATGTGGCTTGGTAATTCAAAAAGCCAAATTGAGAAAGGACCTAAAGAACAGATTATTTATGAATTAAATACACACAAAGTCATAATTTGTTTAGAGAAATACAAACAACAAATACTAATTAAATAGAGAAAGATAAGGTGCGAGAAGAGAAAGAAGAGTTGAGATTAATTTTTGTTAAAAATAGTTTTAACAAATTGTAGTAATATCTAGGTACTGATATATTTCCTTTCAAAGTTTAGGTAAGCAATAAAGTTAACAACTTACCTTCATATGTACTATTTTAATCCAAAATAAGTCTATTGGGACAACATACAATTGGTTTTTTATGCACTTATCTGCTCTATGAATTTTGATTGCAGGTTTTAATCTCTTTAAATACAAAGTTGTTATTCATACATTAGGAAAAGATATCCAATGTAATTACTAAGCAAAAGAAGGTAGGGATGGATTTACTTGTATAAGATAGATTTTTAAATAAAGAATTATCACAAGAGACACATCAGGGTGCTATTTAAGAAGATGCTCAGTATAGCAAAAACATCTAACAACTATGAACATACATGTATATCCAACATTCGAAGACCATGGTATTTATAGATAATTCTGCAATGAATGAACTGAATGCATAAATAGATAGCAACACAATTATAATAGTAGAATTCAATGCTTCATTTCTGATAATGGAAATAACATGTAGTCCAAAAATCAATAAACATAGGTGAATGATATTTTATCGAGTGGGCCTAACAGATGTACATTAAACATTCTATCAGAAGCAGTGAATGCATAATTGTCAGGCACACACAGAACTTTTTGCAAGGGAGAACTTATCTCAGCAGAGCTCAAGACCTAACCATTAAAAAAGATTGAAAAGGTGATAAACATTCTTCCTGACCACAGTGGAATGACCAGGGAAATAACATTAGAAAGAATGCCAGAAAAATCATAATCACATGGCAATTATTGATCAGGCTCCTGGATAAACAAGGTGCCAAAGAAAAGTAGACAGTATTTTGAAACAAAGAACATCCTATTTGAGCTTAGGAGATGCAGCAATGCTATTACTAAAAGGGAATTCATTGTGATGATGCAGGCCTTCATTCAGAAAGATTTCAGCTAAACTCTCTACCTCAGGGATTAGAAATAGAAATAAACACAAATTTAGCAGTGTTCAGAACAGCACAAGCTCAGTGGTTATCAACCTTCCTAATGCTGCAGCCATTCAATACACTCCTCATATTGGAGTTATTCACAACTATAAACTTATTTTTGTTGCTACTTCATAAATATAATTTGAGACTTTTGTGAATAATAATGTAAATTTCTGTGGTTTCCAATGGTCATGGGCAACCCTGTGAAAGGCTCCTTCAACCCCCAGATTTAGAGCCACTTCTTAGCTAGATTAAGAGAAAATGAGAAAATATTTAAATTGATGGCTATGAAATAAAGCTACGAGAGTCTCTTATAAATGAATATGTTACCCAAATGAAAAAAATCTGCAAAATTTTCTTAAGTTCATAGACTGAAATAGAAAATTTGAAGAGACTTATAACTAAGGAGGAGTTTGATTAATCAAACCTAGATTTAAATCCAGGACTAGATAGTTTCTTGGTAAATTTTATCAGACACTGAATGAATTCGTATTAATCCTTAATCTAGACCCATAATCAATGATTCAGGGCACTTCCGATCTCATTTTAAGAGGCCAGCAGCATACTGATACCAAAACTAAACTCAGAAGCTACAGAAAATGACCAATTAAGTCCCCAATGGCAACATATATGGGAATATTTAATAAAGTACTAGGAAATCAAACTCAACACCACATGAAATTATTCAAACATCACCACCCACTGAGATTTGTGTCTGGATTACGGCGTTGTCCAATCAGTGTGATACACACCTCAGTCTTACTTTGATGGAGCTACTCCATAGGTGAGTTTTCAAATGGAGAGGAGGTAAAGGCACCCTCAGAACTCAATTGATGAACTTTAGCCCAAGAGTGGCCAAAACAGTGATCGATGGATGTCTCCGGGAGTTTACAAGAAATACACATTTTCTGTGTCTGCTCCAGACCTCAGTCAACACATTTGGAAATGGGACTCATCTACGTTTTCAGCAAACCTTCCCACTCTTCCTGCTATATACTCAACCTTGAAGAGTACTTTCATCACTTCTTCTAGGTAGCACATGCTGCATCTAAGCAATGAATGAATAAGTCTAAAAAAATAAGAAAATTAATTATTCTACTGCTATGGAGAAATGCCCAGGCATGGTTTCTCTGGGACAATGAATGAGAAATGCAATATTCAAAGCAGGGACTCCAGATGTTACTGCTCTGGTATGTATGATTTCATTGGATCAGAAAAGTTGCAAAATGAGAAAATGAGAATAGAAGCAAAACTTACATTTATTCCCACAGATGGTTCTCATACTTTGGAGGATAGTGTCTATACCACTTTTTAACTGAAAACATTGGGTAGCTCACTTTGTCATATAATGTAAATCACCATCAATTTCAGATATTTGATAGAGAGATGGGATATAGTTCAGCTTCAAATCACAGTTTTATTTGCTTTAATGAAATAAAATGCCCGTGGAATTTAATGGAATATGCCTCATAAATACTAGTTTAACTTTTATTCTAGTGGCCACATCTATCAAATAGTAATTTTCAATGGAGGTTGAAATTCTGTAAAATTTAGTCACCAACTATGGAGACAATAGCTCACTATGAAATGAATTACAACTCCCACTTAAAGTCCATTTGTGTATTGCTTTACTTTTCTTCTAAGGAGTCTTCACCTGCTCCAAAGAACATGCGCTGGCTTTGGGTAGTATCTCTGTTTTCTTATCATACTGCCAACATTGATATATCAAAGAGCAAGTATCTGGAGCACTAAATATCTGCCAGGCACCATTGCATGCAGTGAGGATAAATTAGGAAACAAATCAGATACAGCTCCTGATAATGTCATGTTTACAAGCTAGGAGTACATCAAGTGACAGCAGGAACACAGAAATAAATACATAATTTTCTAACATGTCACAGTCTGATTAATGCCATAAGCAAAACAGAAGCAACGGGGTATACAGAGAATTATCCCAGTGCTGTGCATTGGTTAGCCCTGCGAATATCTCTGATTGGGTGACTGTGAGAAGTAGGGAAATGGACCATGGAGAAAGATAGAGGAAGAACTCAGGAGAGAGACCGAGTGCAAAGGGCCCGAGGAAAACATGCCAAGGTGTCAGAGAAGCAGTGGCTGGGTCACTTGTGGAAGCTAGGGTGGAGGGTACAGTGCCTCAGGGTGCAGCATAAATCTGTCTTACTTACTATTTTGTGAATAGTTATCTGTTTCTCTGCCAAAAGCAGATGTTGGCTCATTGTCTCAAATCAATCAGCTTCATTTCTTATGTCCAGCATTAGTTTTTAGGCTGATGTAAAAATGTCATTAGAAAAACCTGCCCTCCTGCCATGATTAGTGAGCTCTTGATTTGATGTCTACACTAATATGTTGAGGTGGGTGTGGCAAAAGAAAAATCTTGTGTATCTGATCAGGCCTTCTCTCATAGCTTTCCTTTAGGACAGTAGACTTTACAGATGTTTCTCGCTGAGTTGAGGCTCAGTTAGGCATGGATATAGAGGGTTGGAAAAATGAGTTCAAATTTCTTTAGTTTTTAACCTGAGATGGTCCTATGTATATTGCTGAAGTGTGTGACAGGCTATTTAACTATTATAAATAGAAAACCTAATTGTTAGTAAAATATAAATAAAAGCTTAAAAAGATTGCCAGGTACAGTCAGGTGTGTCCTGAAGAGATGCAGTTTGGGTGTACCTCTAAAAGCTTCCAGATGAGAAAGTTCCCACTTCTTTTAAAGGAAGTAGCTTGGAGACGTTTTGTGTTCTTTGCTCTATGATCTGAGACAAAGTTAGCTGGCTGGCCTCCAGCTACCCTGGACTGGGTAGGAACACCCCCCGCCATGATGGTGGCATGCTTCAGTCTGCCAAGGTTGTAAGGGAGGAGGTAGAGACTTCCTTCATAAGAAATTGAATTGGACCTTTGGGGCTCTCTCTCTTTCTCTCTCTCTCTCTCTCTCTCTCTCTCTCTCTCTCTCTCTCTCTCTCCCTGTTTCTCTCTCTCTGTCTCTGTCTGTCTGTCTCTCTGTCTCTCTGTCTCTCTGTCTCTCTCTCTCTCTCTCTGTCTCTCCTCTCTCTCTCTCTCTCTCTCTCTGTGTGTGTGTGTGTGTGTGTGTGTGTGTGTGTGTGTTGACTTGGAAGAGCCTCCATGAGGAAAAACTCCAAGTAGAGCTATGGATTCTCTCTTCAGATTTGAAGGAACAACTGAGAAACAGTTGGCAGGACATAGGTAAAACAGTATTCTAGGCAAAAGAGCCAAGGAGCCCTCCTGGGTTTGGAGGAGCTCAAGAGAAAGATAGACTATATGTTTTGCATATAGTTAAGAAAATAAATTCACTTCACTGAGATAGCAGATTTTTACCTCAGTTTAGGTATAAATCTTTATTGGCATAAATATTAGATAATTAAAACAATTAAATTAAAGTCTCTTTTTATTCATATCATAGATTGTTTTAGACATATAGTTAATTTTAGACAAAGTTAATGTGTTTAAAATTATATTGCAAAATATAATTTTTCATTATATTGTAAAAATAGACCATGGGAGAACAAAAGTTTCACATACTCTGTTATGTGTTTATAGCTACAGAAAATCCTGAAGACTCTTGCTCCACTCTTGCCTTGCATTATTAACTATAATGTGCTAGACTGCTTACTTCTAATACACTTTCCCAAATACTATTTTCTATTGGGGTGGATGTTCAGATGGCCTGGGTATACCTGGATCCACCTTAATACATTAAATCGGAAAAGCCAGTCTGGTGTCTAGGCATTAGCACGTGAAAACGTCACTACTGTATTTTAGCTTTCATAGTCCTGAGAACCACTGAGTACTGGGTATTTTAGTCTCCCTTGTGGCTGGCACTCTCCTGCCTCAGCCCTAAGTCCAACCTCTCTGTGACCATGAAACCCTGGTAATACTCTGCAGGGGATTCACATTCCTTTGTGGCAACACTTATTTAGTATTTATCTTCCTCAGACTCTTTTCAAAATGATCCTTTAAGGGCTTGTTTACTGTGACATCCATCACTGGCCATCCTGGTGTTTTGCTACCAAGAATAATGATTAAACTGGAGTTAAATTATTTCCTCACTTTGTTTTCTGCATTAATGAAGTGACCTTTATACATGACCAGCTGAGCACTGATTGAGGTCACTTAAGGCAAATTTATCTTCACTAAATAGGACTCTGTAGCTTAAACTAAGGTAATTGATTGGGCATCCCATAATGAATGACACATTGTAAGGTTGTAAATATAAAACAAGTCCGTATTTTTCTACCCTGCTATGTTTTTGTAGATATGCACATGACTCCTACTCCATGTGTAGGAAAACATACAATGTTTTTAAAAGTGTGCTGCTGTATAACTTTCATAGTGCTGCATGGTCCTGTGATGTTACTGTCAAGGGAAGTCATCATGAGTGTTACCCAGCTGTGAACTCTGTGACCTAAAATAAAAGCCAAGTCTAGTAAGGGTGCCCGCTGGTACAATAATGTCACCAATGCCATGGGCATAACTGGGGGTTAAGGCCCATTCTACATGATAAAACCCAGACTTGGTTCAATTTTTTGGCCAGGAACCGGTAGCTAGATAGGCCTTAGAGCCTAGAAGAGTGCCCACCACTATTTTTTATAGTAAAAGCATGTAATTTTAAACAGACCTCTAACAATTTACAGTTGAACTCTATCTTCCTTAAAAACACTTCTGTTAACAGTAGATGGCAGCCAATGTAGAGACCTACAAGAGGTCAAAGTGCAAAGAATAAGAAACTGCAGAATACACAGCCCTAAATAAGACATCTATAGCATACTCCATCCTTGTAAGGTGCAGGGATCATTGTAGAAGATGAGATGACAAGTGTGTAAGAGCCAGAGGCAGCAGATAACTACAAAAACCAGCATCTTCCAGACACAGCAAAAGACCTGCACACATGAACTCATAGATGTTGTGACATGTATATGACTCGACTAAATGCCAGCATGTAGACAGAAGGTGGGCACAAAGTCCCACTCCTCAGAGAGGAGGGTGTGTGTGAGATCAGTTTTCTTTAAGAGTATAGACTTTAGTAAGCAGACTGTGACCCATTGGAAAGCAACATAGAATATATAGGTGACACAAAAGGGCCTTGATTTTATTTTTTTAAGAAAAAAAAGCAATATTTTTGTTGGTAGAGATCAGGGTATGATTCTGAGAAGAGTGTGGAAGTAGATGAATCTAATCGAGATGCATTGTATGAAATTTATGAGCTAATATAAAATTTAAAACTTAAATTGGATCGAAAAGTGTGCTATCATCTTCCCTAGACTGTATACCTGTTGAATGAAGTGACAATATGGGATTGTCTCACATTAAGTCTATCTCTAGGACCAAGCAACGAGTAACAAGTAAAAGCTTAATAGCTATTTGTTGGACTGACAAACTAGAAAGAAAAGAATTACTCTAGGGGTTTATTTTATTATTTCAGATAATTACAATTCAGGAAACAAGAAAAATTAGTGCTGTTTGAATCTCAAAAAAAAAATTCTCCAAAAGGCTATGTATTAAAATTGTGTTCACCAGCTAATGGTCTATTGAAAGTGGCAGAGCCTTTAGAGATGGGTCTAGTGGAAAGTTAGGTCCCTGGGAGTGGCCTTGAAGTATATATTAGCATTCGATCATCCATATCTATGTATCTATGTATCATCTATATATCTATGTATGTATGTCCATGAGTACTTATGTATGTATGTATGTATGTATGTATGTATGTATCTATCTATCTATCTATCTTCATTCTACCATCTATCCATCTATATCCATAATCTGTCAATTATCTATCTATCCTCTATCTATATCATCTATCAATTATCAATCTATCAATCTATCTTCTATCATCTATCTATAAAGTATCTATCATCTGTCTACCATGTATCTATATTATCTATCAATTATCTATCATCTATCTATCTATCTATCTATCTATCTATCTACCTTCATTCTACCATTTATCTGTATACATAATCTGTCAATTATCTATCTACCTATCTACCTACCTATCTATCGTCTATCTTTATCATCTATTATCTATAATCTATCATGTATCTATCTATCTATCTACCTATCTATCTATCTATCTATCTATCTATCTATCTATCTATCTATCTATCTATCTCTACATCTCAGCTGCTATAAGAGAAACAGTATTTCACCACCATTTGTTCCCACCTGCATACATTGCTTTGGTAGAGCAAGTTCAAAGCAACAAGATCAAGTGAGCATGGACTGAAACTTCTGAAACTGTAAGACAGCATAAGTCTTCTCTTCACATCATTTTATCAAGTATTTTGTCACATATGGAGCCTGCTTAATGTAGAAAGTGAATATCATTCCTAGCTAAATAAAAATACCACACTCAATAGAAGTTGTTGGTAAACAGTGGTGCTTAGATACCAAAATAGATAAAGTAAGAATTTCAAGCTTCTCTCTGAGCTCTCCCTCCTCTCTTACCTTCCTGTCCCTAGTGCTGGATTATAGCTTCCAGTGTGCCTGCAGGTCTGACTACACTTGTTGATCTGAGTGAGTCCAGAAGTTTACACCCCAGTGTGTCCATACTATGTCCTCGGTATCTGAGAGCAGATTTGAATGGCGGGAAGGTTGGGTTTGACAGACCTCTTTTGAAATAGCACATGGAACACTGTTTCCCGACATCTTCCATTATCCTTCAGTTCAGACATGGGATTTGGTCTTAGGATAAAGCAGGAGAGAATTCATATAAAGTAAGGTTCTATGTAGACCCTGGGCACCCAGGGTGCAAACTATTCGGGCGGAGATAAATCATATCATGACATCTAAAATAAGGACAAAGATGCCAAAGACCCATGTTGATAAAATCCAAAAGAAGCACATGCCAACTCCCCATCTTCTTTCCATGCACGTGGGTTTGTAATATTCCACTATACTGTTCAGGATGGGAAGGCCTGACTCCACCCAAGCCTGATGCTGATGTCATCTACACAGTTCTACGACAAATAACTGGATATTAACTGCTTTCAGATATTTGAAGAAGAATAGCAATTACCAGGAGAAAGTCTAGAAGTCCAGCTGACTTGATGTGACATGGAAGTGACAAAAGAGAGACAAACATTTGCCCACTCACCAAGTATCACAAGAGGCTGCTGTGTTTGTGGGAACAGGAGTTTTCTCATTAAAAATACAAAATATATTGTGTGAATTTAAGGATATATAACATTGATATTGTAAACTATATGCATAGAAAATAATTAATAGAGTACAACTAATTATTGTCTCCATCATCTCATACATACTTATTTTCTGTCCCTTGATAGTAGTAGATAAAATAAGCACTTAGCAAACTTGATTAATGTACTCTGATTAATGTAACCTTCCTGTTGTACCTTTGATCTTTCAACTCCTGCATATTTGCTATCTTTTTTCTCTTGAACTATATACTCATTTCTTTTCCCCAAACCAAGATTTATACTTATATAAATACTTATATACTATATAATAATAAATTACCATATATTTACTTCTATATATATATATATATAATATATATTTTAGATCTCACATGTACATTGGATCATCAAATATTTTAATGTGCCCTGTTTTACTTACTATGTTTTCTATGTCCATCTATGCTGTGAGAAATTGTGGATCATCTTTCTATCTATCTGAAGCCTCAATAACATTTTTTCGCATGGAAAATATATATGAAGAAAAAGATGGAGTAAGACATCACTGTCATTGTGTTAGTATCTTCCCCATCTCTGTGACCATAACACCTGGCTTTGAGTTTTAGAAGTTTTAGTCTATTTTATCTGGAAAGGCTTGACACAGTTTGTGGTGATGGGGGAGGGGAGGCTGTTCAACATCATGAGAATCCAACAAACCCAGAAAAGATGACAAAATCCAGAGTCCAGACGATGTCCTTCATAAGCCTGGAGCAAGTGTCCTATTCCTCCCTGCCAGGCCTTGCCTCCTGAGGGAGCCACCCAAAATAGCATCAGCAACCGTGAGACAAGCACCTGAAGCCCAACACGGTTATCAGCAAACAAGATAACAGACATAGCTAAGCAGAGCCTCCACCTGACAACACACTTTCTCCTCAACTCCTAGGGATCTTGATCATGGAGAGATCACACTTTAGCATCTAATGAATATAGGAAGCTTGGAATCACCACAAATATTTGTATGTTTTAGGCTACAATCTTCTGAAACGAGAAAAATCTATACATACTTGAAAATTAAATAACATTCCTTGTCAGTCAATGGGTAAATTAAGGAATCAATATGGGGAGTTAGAAAACATCCTTATGCAGGGATTGGTGATGTAGCTCACTAGTGGAATGTGTGCATAGGTACCTTGGTGCAAAAAGCCCCAGGTAATAGGAAATAACAAAACAAACAGAAAACAAACAAATAAGCAGGCTGGCATCGCTAAATGAGTTCAATATAGTTCTTCATTCATAACCAGCACACATAATTAAATTGTAGTTTTGGCACTAATAATGATTTACCCCCCAAAGGAAATTAAAATGGCAATCCAATTTTAATAGCAACAAAAATAATCCAACATTTAGGACTTAACAAAGTATTTGGTGAAAATTTACACAGGGTGCTCTAAATTAGGGTATCTTAACCCTTTTCATTTAGGATCCTGTTTTTATCTGAGAAACTTTTATTTGATTCCAGATGTGTATGCATATAAAATAAGTATATAAATCAGACATTTATTTAAAATAGCTTTATGAATTATTTGGTACAGATAATTTTACTATTTATTAAGGGTCATTTGCTGCTTTAAAATTAAATCTTGCTTAAAATTTTATACTGTAGGAGATGAAATCTTTAGCATTTTTCAGAGTTAATTGATATTCTTATTTTATAATTATCAATGCTGAGAAGACCTCTCAAGCATAAATACATAGTTCAAACATCAGAAATAATGTTTCAGGCAATTCCATATTATTAGAAGTTCTATCCTAATCCCAAGCCAAATAAATTAATTTGCATGAAACTCAGCTTAGAATCTCAAATCACAATTCTTAAATAAAATACTATAACATAATACAATACAAAAGTATACTAATTTTATCCATATAAGTGATAGTATCGATATATTAAAAACATTTCCATAAACAAAATGTTTCCATAGCAACAGATCATACTGAATGCACAATAAAAGCCCTACAATTCATAACATGATAACCTTAAATCTAAATTGATGCATTAGGCCCCATTCCTAGTGTTGTGTTTTATATTATTTATATGGAATACAAAACTAAGTTGTAAAGTTTGTTTAAATCAAAGAACTTAAATAAACAATTCTCATGAAGAAGAAAGTTAGAGATATTACACTCCTTGAATTCAGAAAATGTTTAAAAGCTTCAGTAGTTAAAATGATATGGTATCAGTACAAACAGACTTGTAGACCACCATGCATAGACGAAAAGAAAATAAACCCAAATACCCTTCTCATTATGGCCAGGTCTCAGCAGAGTACCCAGAGGCAAAATGGCTAATACAGTCCTAACATCTGATACTGAAAATGCTGTAAGGCCCCATGCAAAAGAGAAAAGTTGAATGTTTTTCCCACACCACACAGAAATCAATGAAAATCAATGGCTTCAATGTATCATCTGCAACTTCAAAAGCCTCAAATTCTAGGAACTTGCGCAGAATAAAGTTCCCTAAGGAAAGTAGGTCACAAGTTTCCTGATATTTGTGAGTGGTTTGAAGGTCATTACACTAAGGCACAAGCAATCAAAAAAGAAATAGATGTGCGCATAGAAGGTTCTACAACGAGAAGGAAGCATACAAAATGAGAAGGCAAATAGGTATGTATGAGAGAGCCCCGAGAGCTGTATCTCATAAGGAGAGACTATTCCAGATACAAAAGAAATTCCTGTCAATGTGTAGAACAATGATGTAGGAATTTCACTTAAGAAGATGCCAGAGGAGTTAGGATAGGCATCTCCTTTCCAAAGATGGGCAGGGTCGGCAGGGTTAGGAATGCATGATCAGTATCACTGTTAGCTCAGGAAACATAAAACAAAGCGCCTTGAGCTGCATCATTACAAGCAGCCACTGTCTGTCATCAGGTGGAAGAGAGTCTTTATGAAGATGTGGAGAGACCAGAACTCTTGTATTCTTTATGAACTCACCCCACATAATATTTCTTTGGAGACACCTTTGGAATGTTGATTTTTTTTATGAACACTAAAATAAAAAACAATATTGCATCCAGAAATTCTAAACATGCCTCTCAAATTGATTATCATAAAAATATAAACAGTATCATGATCAAGTTGGTTTAATCCAGGAATGAGCAGCTGTGCAAACACTTTAAACTAATTAATATGCTTCAATGCGTTAAAAGATATGACAAAAGCAATAGACATCAATACATGCAGAAAAGTAGCTTGTAAAATTTGTTCATTTATATGTTGTTGTAAAATGTTACCATTATGACATTCCTTTAAAAATTAGAATGACAAGATGCTTTCATATTGTAAACTGGGCAGTTACAAAAGGAAATAGGTCTCAGGACTAAGAAAAGGATCAGAGAATATCTAATACCACCACGTACCTCAAGTTTTATAAAACAGGTTCTAGTCATGCAATGAGGCAGAGAGAAGTAAGCAATCCAATAAATACTGTTTGTTAGAAAAGGCAAAATAAAACTGCACTGTGGAGGCATGAGTGGATTGCTTCCTTTGAGGAGAACAGCTTATGGACTCTTCAGAATTAACTCAGTTGTCACTGGGTATAAGATCTCCATCAAAATCATGCACCTTCTACTTCAGCAACAAATATCCAGAAAAATAAAGTATGTGATGAGAGTTAGCTTTAAAAACTCTAGATACCTAGACAGATTCTTTTTTTTCATTATAGATACATGATGTTGACAACAGCTTTCATTTTCTACAATTAATCCCAAAAGGTTTCCATCTCATGTGTTCTTTTATAATTTCCAATTCTCCTATAGGAAGATCTGTATCTATTTCTTGGATATTAGGCAGGCATACACTATGTCAAAAGAGTATAGCAATTCTGACTGGTGTGAGGTGAAATCTCAGTGTTGTTTTGATTTGCATTTCCCTAATGACTAATGATGCTGAACATTTCTTAAGGTGCTTCTCAGCCATTTGATGTTCTTCAGGTGAAAAGTCTTTGTTTAGCTCTACCCCATTTTTTTAGATAGGGTTATTTGGTTCTCTGGAGTCTAACATCTTGAGTTCTTTATATATTGGATATTAGCCCTCTGTCTGATGTACAGTTGGTGAAGATCTTTTCCCAATTTGTTGGTTGCCATTTTGTCCTTTTGACAGCTCATACCAGGCAGAATGGTTAAGTTTAAAAACTCAGGAGACAGCAGGTATTGGTGAGGATGTGGAGAAAGAGGAACACTCCTCCACTGCTGGTGGAAATGCAAGTTGGTACGACCACTCTGGAAATCATTCTGGCAGTTCCTCAGAAAACTGGGCATGACACTTCCAGAGGACCCTGCTATACCACTCCTGGGCATATACCCAGAGGATTCCCCAGCATGCAATAAGGATACATGCTCCACTATGTTCATAGCAGCCTCATTTATAATAGCCAGAAGCTGGAAAGAACCCAGATGTCCCTCAATGGAGGAATGGATACAGAAAATGTGGTATACTTACACAATGGAATACTACTCAGCAATTAAAAACAATGAATTCATGAAATTCTTAGGCAAATGGTTGGAACTGGAAAACATCATCCTAAGTGAGGTAACTCATTCTCAAAAGAACACACATAGAATGCAGTCACTGATAAGTGGATATTAGCCCAGAAGCTCTGAATACCCAAGAAATCATTCCCAAGAAGAAGGAAGGAGAGGGCCCTGGTCCTGGAAAGGCTTGACGCAGCATTGTAGGGGATTATCAGGACAGAGAAGTGGGAGGGGGTTCATTGGGGAAAGGGCTGAAGGAATAGGGCTCATGTGACTTATGGGGAAGGGGGAACTGGGAAAAAGGAAATCATTGGGGATGTAAACAAAGAATATAGAAGATAAAAAAAAAGAGTATAGTAAAAACAATATTATACCTAGCTTCAGAGGTGAGACTGGGACTAAAGCATTTCTCTCTCTCTCTCTCTCTCTCTCTCTCTCTCTCTCTCTCTCTCTCTCTCTCTCTCTCTCTCTCTCTCTGTACTTTACTCTCCACAGTCTTCAGCAGAATGTTCAGACCTTGGCAATGCTTCAGGATACTCACACCTTCGCTTCAGGGTGCTCACACCTTGGCTATGCTTCACCTTGGCTATTGAAGCTGGCTTGCTCAGTGGCAAGTATGTGACATCTCTATCTACTCTACTTGTCAACCTTTCACCCATCTTTCTTTTTGCATTTTATTTTAAAATGAAATCTTTCATATATGTCTGTAAATTATCTTAAAAATTGCACCATTGGTAATTTTTCACCAAATTGCAGAAATATAGAAAAGTTAAATTATGCAATGAATATTGTTACCAACAACAAAGATATTTCAAAAATAGCATTTACTATTTTGACTTTATAAGTCTAGATATTTCAATTATTCTTTTTCCACTCATATTACAGAACTCAAATCATAAATCTATTCTTTAAAAGAATTTCAAAATTTTAGTATATTCTGTAAGTGGTACAATCATCACTACTAAGTGAGAGCTTTTCATCACTCTCAAAGAAACCATTCCCTCTAAGTGGTCACTTGCTAGTGTCACTCTTTTCTGGCTCCAAGGATTTAATATTTCTGGACATTCTATGTGAAAGAAATCATAGATACATTGCCCTATGTCTGTATTCATTTCTTTTCTTTATAATGACTTCAAGGTTCCTTTGGCCGTAGCGTAGAATCAAGATCTTATTCCTTTTTATGGCTTAGTAATATTCCTTTGTATGGATATATCACATTTTTTTCATTAGTCAATTGGTGGCATATTTTGGCTGTCATGTTTAATACTCTTAAAAACACCCATAAACAATTTTTATGTAAAACTATGCTTTCTTTACTTTGGGGTATGCATATAGGAGTAGAATTGATGTATCATGGGATAACTGATTGCTTTTTCTTTAAGTAACTGTCAGGTTATTTTGCAAAGCAACACTGTCAGGTGACATTTCCATTGGCAGGTTGGGCAGGATACAGTTACTCCACATTGCCCCTGATGGGTGTTACTGTGCATCTGTTTGGCTACAAGTATTATGGGAGAACAAATTTTCTACCTTCTAGCTCAGATTGTGATACATATCACCTTTCCTTAGACATGGTAGACTAGAAGCAAAGCTAAAGAAAAGCCATCGTGATTTCCTAGTAATTGTCTATATATCACTGCTGGAGGAAGTACATCACTGGGGGTGGACTTTGAATTTTTATAGCTTGGCCTAACTTCCTGTTCCTGCCCTGCGTTCTCCCTGGCCTTGCCCTCCTGCTGTCCCTTCCCGACTCTGATACATAGTATCCCCTCTGGAAATTTGAGCTTAAATCAATCCTTTCTTCCACAGCTTTGGTTTAGTCAGGGTATTCTAGCACAGCAACCCTACAAGATTCAGTTTGCAACCTAGCAGATACGGCAGAAAGAATGTAAAAGACAGAAGATGAGAAGGAATTATATCTTCAGGACACAACATGCTTCTTGCACCCATGAACTGGCACTGCAGTGCCTGCTGCACAAGATTGATCCTATTAGCATCCCATCACAAGAGTCTACACCACCTGAAGAGTATTGGCAGCCAATAGTAGATATTGACACTGGTCAGTTATAGTTGTTCAAGAAAATAACCTCCTACCTGCACTCACCTACTCATCTCTGATTAGGTGCTGTGTGGGCCACGGAAGTCATGAAAGAAGGATAGGGAAGGGGATAAGAGAAGATGTCTGAGATGATTGGGGATGGAGGATCAAAGTAACATATAATATATGAATAAAATTATGAAATACTAAACAAAAAGAGTGGCTATTTTGGCATTAGAATTTGATGATAGAAAAATAGAAAACAGTAGTCCAGGAAGACTTGTGATTTGTGACAAATGTCATGTTGCAAGCCAGAGAGAGACAAAAGAAAAGTTTCCTTGACTGAATAATACTGAATACCCTATTTATCAAAATGGAAAATATTATTAATATTGATCTCTACCTCACCTCATACAAAAAAATCAATTTTGTGTGTTGTGAATAAAAATGTGAATGGTGACACAATGAACTTCTAGAAAATAAAAAACAAGGAATATTTCTATGATCTAAGTGCAGTCAATGTCTTATTAAAGAAAGCCCTGAGAGCAGTAATCATGAAGGACTGGGGACACTAGCTACTTCTATTCACTAAACATATTTTCAAAAGACTAGAAAGACAAGAAGAATAAAACAATTGTTATGTATATAATCTTTTGAAGTCTCTTATCAAAACATAAAGAATAAATGTAATCCAGATTAAAAATGCAAGCAAATAAACAGACATTGGCAAAGATAAAAGACTTAACCAAACATAGAAGATGCTTACTTAAAATTTGGAAATCCAGAATGCAACCATATACCAATATAACCACCTAAGATAAATACACTGCCATTGACGAACGGTCTGTGAAGCTTCAGAGCAATTGGACATTACTGAAAAGAGTGAACATGATAGGCGTATTCTGTAAAACGGTTAGATAATATTCTTGAAATTAATATAACAATACTCTATGCCTTTACAAGAAGTAAAGTAAAATGCATTAAAATTGTGATGTATGTACAGCAAATAAAACTGTTGACAATAGTATAATAAGCAAACCTGGAAATAAAAGTGTTTCTCTATTAGTAAGAATACATTGCTGTCTTAATAACTTTTCAATTGCTATGATAAAATGTCCAGAGAGAAAAAATTTAAGGAAAGGGGATTTTAGTTGGCTAACACTCCTAGAGGTGTCATGGTAGGGGGGTATGCCAAGGAAGAGTGCCAGGATCAGGAAGCTACTTGGTCATGTTGCATTCACATCCAGGAATCAGAAAGTGAGCAGGAAGAGGAGCTGAGTTGGAAAACTTTAACCATCCCCACATCCCCCACCTCTGACCCTAGTGACTCAGTTCCTCTGAAAAGGCTTCAATTCCTAAAAGTTTCACAGCCTTCCCAAACGGTGACAATGTGTTCAAACATGTAGGCCTGTGGAGAACATTTCACATTCAACCCATAACAGTTTCCCCTTCCATGACATAGTCTTGAGCGATTACACAGTCCACCCCATAATGAACATGAGATGTGAATCTCTTGACCATTTTGTATGGCAGCAGCAAGTCAGAATATAGGTTTCTCTTGTTTTGTCTATATTTCAAAAACAGGCAAGTACTGAATGAATGGCATTAGAAGTCAAGTTTGAGGCTAAATCGGGAACAGGTACTAATAATTAAGAGCTAAGAGCGAAGAGGGTCTTTCCTGAGGTTCTGTGTATGATCACATTGTCACAATATGGAATTTATCCACTTTTGTGTTCCTAGAATACTTAAAGTTTTAAAAACTACATTGTATATGTTGATAAGAATTAGATTGATATTACAATCTCCTCTCAGTAATGTTTTATCTTTAAAGGAGTCTTCAGAATTTTAAGGGAAAAAAATCTAGGAATCAAAAGTTACATTAGAGTCTAAGAGTACTTATTAGGTTAAGGTTTTATAATCTAAAAATATCTTAAATAATCAAAAGGAAATCAAAGCTTTTAGGAAGCAGCCAGACTAAACCAGAACTGTAGAAGATATAAGCAGGTGGCTGTGCTTACAGACAGGCAACACTTTACATCACCTAATGAGTAGTTTGATAAGGAAGATGGAAGCTTTTAGGTCAGTGATGAAGCACGAACACCCTCTTTCTGATAGAAATGTAAAATAAATGCAATAATGTTCTTTAAGAGACTTAGAAGGCAGTATGAGAAAATCATGTTACCTATCTGAACCAAGACAAAATGTGTTATTATCTTGATTGGGTGACAATTTACCTGAATACATTTGACACTGATATTGAAATGCTCTCTCAGGGACTCAGGAAAGGGACAGAGGCTCAAGCACTTTACCCATTTCTGTATGATCATAATTTTAATGCCATTTATGAGTTCAGTAAGCAGTAGGACTGAACTATGGCCACAGAACTATTATAAACAGAGATTATATTGCAGATACTACACAAGTGAGCACCATCAGAGTAATTCAAGGACTGCTGATTCTGATGCATGGTACTGGTAGAAATCTGAAGGCCACAGGGGTCAGAACACTAAATACCTCAGTGTACAGGGACCAAAACAGACCTGCAGCCAATTACTGGTAGGACTCTCTCTCTCTCTCTCTCTCTCTCTCTCTCTCTCTCTCTCTCTCTTTCTGTCTCTCTCTCTCTTCTTTTCTGTCTGTCTGTCTGTCTGTCTGTCTTTCTGTCTTTCATCTTTACAACTTAGAATTACATTCAGGACTAAAGTGAAGCCAGAAAATATTGTTGCCTATGAAAAGAGAGTCCTTTCATTTTGAGTGTCTCCCTCTCCCTTCCTCCCTCTCTCTATCTCCCCTCTCTCTTTGTTGTTGTATCTCTGAATGTATGCAAAGTACATCTACTGAACTAACAACTAATAAAAATTTCTTAAGTCAGAACCAATGAACAGGAGGGATTAAAATGAATTAGCAATGGGAGGGAGGAGTAGAAGAAGGAATATGCAGAGGGATCACGAATACTAATGGCCTTTGAAAAAGCCGCATGGAAACCTACTGCTGTAGAGCCTCCGTGTGTGTGTGTGTGTGTGTGTGTGTGTGTGTGTGTGTGTGCGTGCAATTTAAATGGAGTTACCATATAAAAGCACAACCATGCCCCTATTAGACATCATAGGCTAACAAATAAAAATCCCAGAACTAGGAATAGTCACCTTTCTTGAAGTTATTGGCCGGTGGAATTCCATAGAGCCCTAAACATCACAGGGTATTACTAGTGTTCTTAGTTACCCTCTAAACCTTGAAATTAAGGCATCGTTGCTAAATACACTGCTTACTTCTGTCATAGACATAGAGAAGCCAAGGTTATTGACCTTGAAGCCTCATGGCTTTCATAGTGCTGAAAGGTGTTATATATGTCACTGTACAGAAACATAATCACCATTGGCGCCCAGCTGTAAAACCTAGAGACAATAATGATCATTGTGTCAAGCTATGCACACTTATGCAATAGTAACACAAATGTTATAGAGGTAACTAGACACTTTCTGATTAACTTAAGGTTTATTTCATCAGGTAAAACCCATATCTGTAAGTGTTAATGAGGCCAAGAACTGGTGGCTATGTGGGATATAGCCTATTATTATTATTCTACTAAATGAATATATCGTTAAAACTACTTCTAATGACATATCTCTCAGCCCTACAAGCATCTTCCTGCAAAAGATGGAAGTTAAAACAGAGACCCACAACTAGTTCATGTGAAGAACTAAGAGAGCTGAATCTAAATCATATGTCAGTATTATACTTCTAGAGGCTTATGAGATTATTGAGGAAGGGGGGGAAGAAAGATCATAAATGCCACAGGAAGTAGATGGCTTCAAAGAATCTATTTTTTAACTACAACAGAAAAGTTGCATATAACAATTCATATCCACAGTGGCAACATAAACAAGACCTATGTAAGCTCAAGTCAGACAAAAATCTGAACATGAGTGGGAGAGATGGGCACAAAGTCCAGCACTAGCAGTGCAACTATTAACAATTGTTATCTTCCAGGAGAGGGGAAAATATCAGTCTTCTTTAATAGTGGACAATGTGACTTATTGCCATATTCCAGGGAAGACCTCCTACGGTAGAGACGTTGATCATTACAAACTGGACTTGATAAGGCTGAGGACAGAACATGAAGTTGGATAGTCTAGGAAGGTGGAATGAATCTGGGAGGAGTTGTGGAAGGAGGTGGATACAATCAAAAGACTTTGTGCAGAACTTTCAAATTAGAAAAATGCTTTTAAAAAAGGAAAACCTAACTGCTGAAGGAACAATCTAAAAGGATAATCAAAAGCTACTAGGTTTGCACATGTAGAACTCGTTTTTAAATGTCTCCTACTAGGGCCAAAGAGACAGCTTAGCAGTTAAGAGCACACACTTCAGTTCTGTGCCCAGCACCCACACTGAGTAACCTACAATTACTTGTCACTACAGCACAGGGGGCATCTGAAGTTCTAGCCTACATTCGCACCATCCCTCACATATATGCACACACATATACAAAGACAATTAAAAATAAACAGAATTCTTAAAATAAAATGTCCTGAAGATCCCACTTTGGTGCCACAACAAAATGCTTCTTCTAGTTTTGCCTGGTGATGTGGGTTGCAAATTTAGTGATACCCTGTGACTCCTTCTGTGAGGAGCTGGGGACAGGATCACTGTCATGACTCGCTTGGGGGAGCTGAAGACTGGCAAGTTTGATGCAAGAGGCTTGGGAATGGTTTACAAATGAGATATTTTCCCCCTGCTGTTCTCAAAGCTTAAAGCTTTCACTTGAAGAACTCTGTGCAGACTAGCAGAATAAGAAGTCGATGACCTTTAATGGCCTGAAAAATATGAGACAAGCTAGATTATCCTGCGTAAATATCAGTCTATCGGCCTATTGCTAACTGGCCAAAGTGATCTTGGGCAAGACAAGTTAAAAGAGCAAATGAAGGGACCAGCTGTTTTACACAATCATTGGCAAAGCTAGTAATCAGAGTTGCATATTTTGAAATATTTGTTTTATAGTAAAATCATTCTTTTTTTTTTTTTTTTTTTTTTTTTTTTTTTTTTTTTTTTTTTTGGTTTTTCAAGACAGGGCTTCTCTGTGTAGCCCTGTCTGTCCTGGAGCTCACTCTGTAGACCAGGCTGGCCTCGAACTCAGAAATCCACCTGCCTCTGCCTCCCAAGTGCTGGGATTAAAGGTGTGTGCCACCACTGTCCAGCTCATATTTCTATAAGAAAGCAATATTTTCACTATTTCTGTATCACACAAAGTATATTCTTCATGACAAGATTAGAACCCTGACAAATGACTGGAAAATACTAATCAAAAGTATATATTTTGCAAATGTATCTTTAAATAGATGGTGAACTTTTCAGGACACATACATTGGACTTCATTGTTCCATGTTTAGTGACAAAAAAAATCTCATGAAAAAAACTTGTAACCGTTTAAATTTTATAAATCTACACAGAAATCTATGCTTTTATATAAAATCTGCCTTGAAAGTCAGCAAAGCTTAAAAAGCACTCTCAGGTAATTGAAGCATTACGCTTCATAAACTATGAGTTTCCACCATTGGCTACAGCATTCAGGTTTTTAACTAACAGGGAGAGACCTGGAGAGCAATTCTCAAGCCAGTCAATGGGTATTTCCAAAAATGTTCCTATATGTAAATTGTTTTAGGAATTGATGAAAAATCCTCTTAAAAGGTTTGTAGGAGGCATCATCTGCATGTTTTAAATGATTTTCAAACTACAGAATGCGCTACAGAAAAAAATTAACAATTTAGCTTAAATAACATTATTTTTTTAAGTCTAGATATGTTTTAGAGATATAGATTATATGCCAGAGCAGCCATGGGCCTGGGTTACATCTCCAGCACTACAAAAAAAGAAAAATAAATCTAGATTAGATTAGTTAGGCCTGTAATAACCAATTTAAGGATCAAATTTTATATCAGTTTGAGGCTGGAGAGATGGTTCAGCAGTTAAGAACACTAGTTTCTCTTCTAGAGGCCCTGAGTTCAAGTCCCAGTCACCACAAGGTATGTCACAACCATCTGTAACTCTAGTTCCTGCACTCCCATCACACTTTCCTGATCTCTGGGGCCACCAGCCATGCAGTGTTACATAGACATATGTGCAGGCAATATATATATATATATATATATATATATATATATATACATATATATATAATAAAATTAAGATATATATAATAAAATGATATGTCAACTTGTCAAAAGAATTTAATGAGGAAAAATGGTTTTTAACAAAAGTTATTTGAACAATTGATTGTTCAAAATATATTGAATTGTACCACCTACTCATACATGAAAATTCAATTCAAAATAGATTATTTTGACCTAAATAAAACAGATAAACTCTCATATTTTGGCCAACTGAGAAAAAAATGTTGTAGAAAGTCTTCATGACTATGGATTAAGCAAAAGAGTCTTAGGAATAACACCCAAAATGTTAAGTACTTAAGAGTCTTATTCTTGACTCCAACAATCTTAAATACATGGTGTTTTGTCACAAAGGGGTCTATCAAGAATTCAAGAAGACAACCTCAGGATTGAGAAAGCTTTTCAAATCACATATCTAAGGCTATGTTATCCAGAAGATATGAACAAAATTCTTACTTTACAAAAAAAAAAAAAAAAAAAAAAAAAAACTAGTTAAAACAGGTAAAACACCTCAAGAGATAGTTCCCCAATTAAAAGGCAATGGCCAATGCACCCATGAAAAGAAATTCAGCATCATTAGCTATGGAAGAAATGCAAATCCAAATTCACAGTGAGCTAATTCATGCTCCTGAGGGTGGCTGCAATAAAATAATCCAGCAAAGGCACATGCAAGATGTGACATGCTTGTCAGGTGTTGAGCGATTTGAATTTTCATGGCGAGTGATTTTTCTGTGAGGAGGGCAAAATGACATCCCAGCTTTGAAAACAAAGCGGCAGTTCCTGAAATGGTTAAGTAGAGAATTAGCTTATGACCCAGCAACCCTCCTCACAGGAACGAACCCAGAAGAAATCAAAGGCCCACACAGAGCTGTGTGTATTCTGCTCATGGCAGCGACATTCACAATAGAAGAAAAGCACAAACAACCAAGATGTCCATATTAATATGAATAGATAAATAAAATCCTCAAACAATATAATATTATTTCACCATGAAAAATAAAGTACTGATACAAAATGTCAGTGGATGAACTTCGAAAAATTACTAAATGAATAATCCAATAGAAATGGCCACAGGTTATGATTTTTATTTGCATTGAATGTCTGGAGTAGGGAAATCCATTTGGCTAGAAAATGGGTGGTAGTTTTCAAGCTACTGAGTGAAGGAGTGAGGAGGGGTTTCTAATGGGTGTGAGTTCCTATTTTGGGTGATGAAACCACTTTAACATAAAATGTGGTAAAGGCTGGAGTTGTGGACTTTAAATAAGAGAATGCTATAGTGAGTGAAGTCCAATAAAACCATTATGTTTTAAAATACATATCAGATTATTTACTTGATCTTGCCACAGAAAAGTAGACATATATTTAGAGATAGTAAAAGAGTCATTAATTTTTTGATGAGATTATTTACTTGATCTTGCCACAGAAAAGTAGACTTATATATTTAGAGATAGTAAGAGAGTCATTAATTTTTTGAATCATCTTATTTCATAAGCCAGGTATATTAATTTCAAATGTGCTAACTCAGGATGTATGGCATAAATACTAAGAGAAAAACACTATTTCATATTCATGACTTGGTTAAAAAAATCTTAGCATCCTGTGGAAAGTCTTGCTATGTATTCCATATCTGGGTATTGCAAACTATTATTTTGAAGAAGCATCAAAATAAGTTATATAGACTTTTAAAAATTGTTTTTTAAAGTCCTCTCCACACACACATATTCACATAAAAATGCGTGCTAATATTTCATCTTTGTTTTTTTTTTTTACTCTGCTTGCCAGAAAAGCAGGCAAGGTGTGATATTTTAATCATCTGTGCTGCCTTAATATTCTAGCAACATATTTTCTCCTCTAAGTTCTAAACAGTCATTTTTCAAACAGACGCTATGAGAAGGAGTGAGAGAAACTTTTCTCTTGTTTTGCATAGGAAAGTCATCAGATGAATTGATAAGCACTTAAAATAGTTTGTAGGAAGGAAGTACAAAATAAATTGTAAGGAGAGAGAAAATTGATATATAGTGATACACATTCTTTGTAAGGTAAAATAAGAGTTATTTAAAAAATATAACCAGTGGTCGGATCGGGATCCAATTATTCTTTGTAATTAACTTCCAATTTATGTTTGTTAATTTTTCCCACTCTTGCATTGCAAAGTTCTTAAAGCCAAATAAGAAATAACAGTAGTCACACAAAAATTCAAGATGTATATTCTGGTGTCTCACAGCATAGGGGATGACTGAAGTTTAAAACAAGTTATTATATAGTTCATGAAGATCTTTTGATAGGATCTCAAGGCTTCAACTGTAATGGCTAGGGGAAGGTAGTTTTGTCATTTTGACTTGAACTGTGAATGAGTTGGGCATATGTTGAAATTGCAGTCTACCCAGTTAATAGGAACACGTGTTACATGCCAACAAAAAGGTAAAATGTATTAAAACTTAAAAAAAATATTTTGAATAAAAAAAGATAATGTTAAAAAAAAAGACAAGCTTCCCACGGGAAGGATGAGGAGCAGAGTGCTTAATGTCAGTAAATCAACCATCTGAATCCTGTAGTAGATGAAGCATCCTGATATGATTTTCATAGCATCATCCAAGACAGAACTGTATTACTATGTCGTGTCACAGATGAAGAAATGAAGCCTAGTGGAGATTAAATAGACTATTTCTGTAAAATTGAATATATAAAACCTAAATCCATGTCATCCTTTGAATCTTTCCTCAATAATTGCATACTAGGCCTGTGCCTCGTATGATTAGCTGTGTCAGAACTCAGCCTATATGGAGTAGTTGACAGGGATGGCTATGAACATGCAAGAAACGCATGGCAGTAATACGAAAATGTAAGTTTCCCAGGGGTCACATAGGGCTTTAGGTATACCCTGAACATGTCTTGAAATCTGAGAATGCCACTCTCTACCTTCTCCATGTTTGCAGAGTCCTTGTCTCATTCCTGGTGGAACTCAGGGCAGCCTTCTAACTTCTGTTATCTTGCATTCTATCCATGCTTTGTAGACAGAGCCAGCCTGTACCACGCTTTCTTTTTCCTTTTTTTTTTTTTTTCTCTTCTGGTGTTGCTGTTGAGGACAATACCTTTTTCTCCTGAATACATTTCAATTGTTCAAGATAGCTCTAACTCATCAGAGTGTTTCTAACCAGTTTTGATAAACCGTGTGATATGTTAGCTTTATCCATGCATGTTTGCACTAGTACCGCTCCACATTGTGAAAGCACGTTTGGGCAAGCCTCCTTGTACCTCTTTCAAACTATATGACTCCAGCTGTACTCACGTTACCAGTTACCAGTGGGTCTATGTCCTCAGCCTGGTCTCAGTACTGAAATTCTTACATTACAGATGGGAACCAAATTTTGGACATCTTTTACAGCTAATTGAAAAAAAAGGGAGATTACTTATCAATGGCATATTTCAAGAAAACTTGTGATGTCTAACCTCAGCGCTCCTAGAAACGAATACCAAGAGAGACACTGTCTAACTGCCCAAGCGTGGAGCCTACCCAAAGGATGCAGTATGAGGGACAGAGGTGAACAGAATGAGACAATGAGAGAATCATTTTTTTTCATGTACCTGACTGAACAAGGTCTTTGCTTTTGGCGTTAGAGACTCTTTGCTTTGAATTTGTGAATTGATTCTAAAATATATTCTAAAATATTATTTAGATTTTTAAATCCTTCATGATTCTGGTTACTTTCTTGTCTAGTGTAATATAAATGAAAGATGCCTCCTCTTGAGGCCTATATGGTGTGAATAGGAGGACATTTTAATAGGATTGGTAATGTGTTCCATTAGTAGTCTTTGAAGATGTTGATGGCTATATGAAGGATTTTAGAATTTACTTTATATAAAAGCACATCCTTTATTTCACACACACACACACACACACACACACACAGAGAGAGAGAGAGAGAGAGAGAGAGAGAGAGAGAGAGAGAGAGAGAGAGAGAGAGAGAGGATAGTGACATGGTGCAACCTCTGTTTTGTTCTCAAAATAAAAGTCTCTAGGTGCCAAGGGAAAACTCTGAGGAAAGGAAAGATGCTTGAAGTTGGGAGAGATGTCACTGCATGATGAAGCATGGGAGATGGAAAAGAGGAAACTAGTTGGCTACAGTTCAAAGGGAGAAATAATAGAAATGCTGATAAACATTGCAGAATTTCACAACTGATTGGTCAAGGGAATAATCACAATGTGCGGCTCTGAGTCTGAATGGTTGTCAAATCTTCCTTTTCTTCTATGAGATACATCAGAGCACACACTTCTGCTTTACAAGGTTTCAATTCATTTGTTTTTAAGGAAGCCGTTGAGCATAGTCTCATGGTCTCTGTGGAATTACTTTGCAGGACACTGATAAGTTCTCTCCATCCATGAAATGAGACAATTCAAGCCAGATCAAAGTATGTATAGACATGTTTATTGCCATGAGGAGAGAGAAAGGGGATAGAAAAAAAACCAATGCATTTATTTATTTATTTATTTATTTATTTATTTATTTTTGGACTACACTGCAACTATGTTAGTTGTCTAGTATTATGATTCCTTCCCACTTAGGAAATATTGGTAAAACCATACAAAAAGAAGAGCCATTCAACATTAATCTTTATTATGTTCATAGAACATAACAAGAATGAATTGACTATACTTTTTAATGTCTGGGTCCTCAGGTGGAAGACTTTGATTTGGATGCTTCGAATATCTACTATCATTTGACATTCCAGCAGTATAGTCAGAGATGATTTGAAGTTTATGCTAGGATAACTTGGACTATGCCTCAGGTGAAACTATAGTGATTCAGCTATTTCTTCTGGGCTTAGCATGGCTATCTACTCCATGGAAGAGAGTTCTCTGTGGTGTCCTACATAGTACTTCAGATCAACAGTCATAGCAATGAGTTAGGCAAAGCTGTAAAGCGATAGTGCAAAAGGTTGTGAAGGAGGCAGAATGAGGGTTAAGAGATTATTACAGTGTATGGATGGTAGAAGGTTGACCGAATGGGATTCTTGTGATACAGCATTTGTAACTCATGATACTGAGAGTTTTTAGAGATCCTGATGACTTTGAGTTACCCGTCTTTCTGTAAATAATCTCATTGAATTCATTGGTTCTCTACATGGACTAGGGCAGAATCATTCACTTGGTCAGAATCATTTATTTGGCTTTATGTGAGGGGAATAGACCTTAATATGGCTCCCTAGGAAATGCCAGCAACAACTATCAACTCTAGTATTTTGCATATAATCTGTCCAAATGACTTGTAAGTCTATGTGTTGTAAGTCTTATCAGGAGACATGAACAATTTATTTATCCCAGATAAGAAAGGCAAAACAGATAGCATAACTTAATGATTCCATCCTAATGTATTTTAGAGAACTTCTGAGTTTATTGGAGTTGTTTTAGAAGTATGACTAACGATTACTTGGGAGAAAGATGACTCAAAGGCATCAAACATCTCACCTAGCATATATGATTAATCATGAAACCTGCATCCCTGGAGCTCCATTCATGACTTGCAGGTATTTCCCAATAATCATTACTGCTTAAATTACCTTAGGGAGGGACCTTATGAATCTTTTAATTTCAGAGATTTTCTGAGTCTTGTGAGTTGTTTGCTCTCAGAGCTTTGTAAATTTTCTTTATTTCTTAAATATTATGGATTCTTCACTGATGATAGAATGTTCAAATTTGGGGATATTGCTATATATTACCTCTGTGTTTTCTCTCAGCATGACACCTGGATTGGGAGATGTAGGAACTTAACAGGATACATCTAATGAACATCCTAGGAAAGCCACAAACTGAGTTGTGTAGCTTTTGATGTCATGGCCTCAGAAGTCACAAAACAATACTTCTGATTATTAAGGAAATCACCTCTACTCAGACTCATGCTGAATAGAGACAGACCCTCAGTGCCAAGGAGTACACATTCATTTCGAAAGTTGTATGCACAGCATTTGTAGACACTGTATGATTACCTATAAGTACATTGTGTGCCTTTAGTGTGTGCTAATTCAACATGTCTTTACAATAGAATTCTTACATTGGCGTACTTTATATTCTTACCTGTCCAAGTGTAATGTCAGAATAAGAATTTATTATTATGGTTATGATGTTAAAAGATTTTATTCCAAGAAATTTTTAGTATAATTTGTTGTTCACATCATTTTAAGTACTCACTTACAAATATTAATTCTACCATTTGCTTGTTCAATGAATGCACAGTCTATGTTTATATGTATTTCACCTTCACCTAGTTTTTAACACTAGAGCTCGGTCACAGCCTATAGGAGGCAAAATCTTATTCTTTGTAAGGTTTTGTATGTGAGGTAAGGATGGTTTTCTAGTTTAAAAATTACAAATAATAATAGCTGAAAATTATATGAAATTTGACTTTAATTCTCATAGATATTTTTTGGAACATGGTCACAATGATGGGTTGCTAATGAATGGTTCATACCTGATGGCACAGTTTGGCATGTAAACTCAAAACCATATGGTTGGTCTAAAACATTTGCCTCTTGAGTCATTACAGAAAATAGTCTCCAACCCTTGGTCTAAGGTACACAATATTTATCACTCCTCACTTTTAGAGCTTATATTTGGGTGATAAAATTGACTAATGCACACTATACTACATGTAAGTAAAATATGCAGAATGTAAATTATTGCTAAGAAGGAGAGAAAGTCAGAGAAGCAGGATATTTATATCCAATGCAATCTAGGATGATCCCATCACTTGATTACACTTTAAAGACTGCAATTCTAACCAAGGCCACAGGCATTCATGCTAATTGGTTTGAGTCTCAGGACTCCTCCCCTCTTTCCCTCTCCACCTTGCTATGTAGTGCAGGCTGACCTCGATCTCCATCCTCACTTCTCTGCCTCCGAGAGCTGGGATTGCACATGTATGTTTGTATCACACCATTGGAACATAGAACTTCTGTTCTGTGCTCTGCTATGTCTCTGTCTTTGTCTGTCTCTCTGTCTCTATCTCTCTTTCTCTCCTGCTATTCCATGTGGTATGTGTGTGTATGTGTGTGTCTCTGTGTGTATCCCTTTTTTTTTGTCTCAGAAATCAAACTATTAACTCCATCAATTCTTTTGTAATTCAGAATTGTTTCAGCCAATCCGAGTTTATTGTGTTTCTATATGAAGTTTTTGAGTTTTGTTTGTTTGTTTCAGTTTTGTAAAGAATTATGTTGAAATTTTTATGGGGATTTCATTGACTCTGTAGATTGGTTTTATCAGAATGGCCCTATCTTGATGTTAATAGAGACCGTATAGAGAGCTCTACTCATCACACAACTAAAAGGCAAAAAGAATTCCTTGAGAATGATTCAGAGAGAAAAGTAAAAATGTCTTATTATATTACATAACTCATGTATCCCTTGTAGCCCTCTCTGACAGGAAGTTGATAAAGCCTATTGTGGTCTGCAGTGCCCTTCCCCTTACTGTTACAGGCCTGCCCCCTCCCTACAGACCAGCTCTAAAACAACTTTGAATTATAGTATAGCTAGACTTTCTCGGTGCCTTCTTAACTTGACATACAGGCCAGGCTAGCTTGCTCCCTTTTCCCCCATAAAGCTATAAGAATTAAAAATTCTTCATCCTATAGAACTGAAGGATCTGTCTCTTCCTTCAGCAACCCATTGTGCTGACTATGATGCAATGCCCTAACTCTCCTAATATTCTGGGAACAAAAATTACAATCATGATATTGCACCAAAAATAATTTTATGGGTGGGAATCACCACAATGTGAAGAACTATATTAAAGAGTCACAGCATTAGAAAGATTGAGAGCCACAGGTCTAGTTGGTTGTATCTAATTCTCTTTAGGAATGTAGTTTCAGGTAGATTCTTGTATCTAGACTGACCACAGAAAAGAAAAATAGAGGATGGAACACTCTGGGCAAATGTGGCTAAACCTCACTTTTGTTGTTGTTTTCTATGCAATAATAACTACATACCAAATTGCATGCAACATTTTCAAGTAATTCTGTGATGCAATATAGAATTACAAATGTTGTATATAATATTCATATGTATGAATATACAATTACAAGGGAATAATCCCTTAAGCCAATTACATCAAGTTGAGTTTGTTTGAACCATGAAAAACAAAGCAGTTCCAAGATCAAGCAACTTCCAGAGCCAAAGCAAGTTCGGAGAAATCCAACCAAAGACAATCAAAGACCATTCGTAGCAAAACAGAAATGAGGCATGCAAAGCCTCTTAATTGGCCACAGTTTAGTCAATCAACCAGGCAATTGGTTGCAGCTTAAGTAGTTAATTGATTACAGTGTCCAGCAGCCAACCAAATTCAGTAACTGTGACTAAACCACATATTAGTTTGTTGGACTCCACACAGGACCCAGGCCACTCACAGCCTCTTATTTTATTTAATTGTGTTCTGGCAGCACATGGGGCAGAATGGTCACCATAATATAGGTACATTTTAAGAGTCAATGGGATCTCTCTCTCTCTCTCTCTCTCTCTCTCTCTCTCTCTCTCTCTCTCCCTCTCCTCTCTCTCTCTCTCTCTCTCTCTCTCTCTCTCTCTCTCTCTCTCTCTCTCTCTCCCCCCTCTCTCTCTCCTCTCTCTCTCTCTCTCCCTTTCTCCCCCTCCTCCCTCGCGCGCACATGCACACACAGTTGAAATAGCAAATAGCACACACTGTAACTAATAAAGGATTTCCATCTGCTGTGCTTGTGTACTGCAGGCCAGAGTTGTTGGTGTTTTCTCGGAGAAGTTTATTCTGCCCAAAAGCTTCTCAATGCACCAGCTCCTTGCCATAGACAGAGGATGAATGAGACCCTTGCCAGAAATCAACAGGGTCTGAATGGGCCTCCTCCATGCAGAACTTGGGTCTTCCCCTCTGAGAATCACACCTGTTCTCCTGGGTCACAACGCTTTTCTTTTTCTTTTCTTTTTCTTTCCTTTTCTTGCCTTTCCTTTCCTCCCAGCCCCACCCTGATAATATCCTTTTCTGTAGAAACCCTTCCAGGCACTGGACTCTTTAGGATTGTGCATAAAGTAATTGGTTGTGAATGATCCTTATTAGACTTTACTTCCAATAGGACATTGGATGGTCTTGAACAAATTTCATGGAGTAATGCTGAAAGCAGACAAAATGTAAATGTAATGAAGGCCATCTTAGGATTTACCAGGGGGACAAGGAAAGTCTGGAGTTTCCCCCAGCTTTGAAGTTCTCTGACAAAGGGCCATTTTAAGTGAATCAATAGAAACAAAGCAATGTTGTGCAGCTGTGGTCATGCCTTCATAGAAGGAACTCCACATGCTTCATAATGAGGCACTTGTGTTAATCTCCTGTCCCGAGTCCCCACGGACCTTCCTTCTGAACATCCTCATCTGCAGTGGTCTTGGTTTCATTTTTCATCATGAGGCTGTAGGAGAGAGAACACATGTGGTTGCCACGGTTTCTCACAAAACCATAAAGAGTAATTACTGCAGCCCCAGTGTGGGGACTTGCTTTCAACTTGCTATTTGTGCTGGATACACAGCTGAAATGTTCCAAATGGCAAAAAATAGGAAACTTCTGCTGGCTTTCTCTTTGCAGAACTGCCAGAAACATATAGTCAAGTCTTTCCTGAAGGGGTTTTGGGGGCAGAGTTTCCCATATAAGAACAACCTTGTACGTTTTCAGTGAGTCCTTATTTCCCGATTTGATTTTTAATCTCTTGCAAGGGCTACATTGTATTTTATTCATCATTCTGACCACAAGGATATGTAGAACATGCATATTTGTTTATATTATGGATACACACAAGTTGATTGATGGAAATCCCAAGGATTCCATCAGGACTCCTTCCACATCTTCAGAGTTAGGGAAAGGAGTATCTTGTATTGTGTACTAGCTTTCTGGAAAGAATCAGAGAACACAGATGAAGACGTCTGCAGAGATGAGTAGATTTAAGTGTACTTACCACAGAAACAAATCATCAAGGGCAGAGTGAAGATCAGAATATAAGGAAAGAAATGAGGATGAGAGGAAAAGGAGGATGGGACATACCTCATCACACTCAATCCTCATGAGTTGTTGCTATATGAAGGATATTGCACCAGATAATCCATGCAGAGCCTACAGTGCTTAATGCAAAAAAAAAAAAAAAAGATTCACTTGGGACCTGATCATTGAATGTCAGCTACAGTCTTCTTTATCACTTATTAAACTCACTTAGTTTTCAGAACAACTCCACAAAAGAGATGCTGTAATTATACATTTTTACAGACAAAGCAGCTAAGAACCTAGACGGTCAGTTGCTTATCCAAGGTCACAAAATTCCTAGCTAGACATTCTTCATTTAACTACTAGGTTCTTTCCCTCCTGTTTCTTATAGTTAATGATAATTAACTACTATTATTAGCTATCATTATTATTGTGTCTAATAATGCTTTGTGCCATTCCCAAACAATAACCATTAGTTATGAGAGTATTGGCATATTTGTGCAGCATGTAACAGTTTCAGATCTAGAACTCCCTCCTCAGCATTTGCATTTGCTTCTTCCAGGTTTGTGTGTGTGTGTGTGTGTTTAAGCACCTTCCTTAGTGACCTTCATTAATGACCTTCACCCATGACTTCATCTGGAGTGTCCTTCATTTATATTCAAGGCTATGGTCCCTGACACATTTCTTAGTTGTGTTTGCTGTCTCTCCTCCAGGGCTGCCTTAGTCTCTCAAGAGCACTTGTGGCCATATGACTTGCATTTGGCCAATAAAATGTGAATGTGAGGAATCAGTGTAACTTCCAAACAGATGCTCTAAAGAGCTGGTGAAACTATGCCCTCTCTGCATTGACAATCACAGAGAGGTCCCTGAGTGACCATACTTAGAACTGTCATGCAATACATGATGAGAAATGTAACACAACTAACACAGTTTAACTTATAAATTCAGGAATCCTACCCCAAATGAGCTGAGCTTCAGTGTAACTCAACCAGACAGTACCAGTCCAGTTATGTTTCAGGGGTTGGTGGTGGTGAGAAATAGCTTCATAATGATATTGTGTAGCTTACTCTGTATATAGCATGGGAGGAACTGGTGCTTTTCCCCATATCATTCTCATGCAGGGACCTTATATGACACATAAACTGCTATATTGAAATCTCCTGGTTGCAGAGAGCACATCAAACCAAGAGTGACCTCATAATGATCTCCCAAAGCTAATGCACACCAGCACTTAAGAACTCATCCAACCACAAGAGAGCAGAGAATAGAAATTCTACCTTCATTGCAGGGAGCTAGGAGCACACAGGGAGCAGTGTGAATGTGCTGCTTATAAAGTGCCACCTTTTCTTAGTTTCTCTTTATCTACATCATCTAGCAGGCAGAACATCTGTACTATTAACTTCAACTTTAAGTTTGCATTGAAAAATATCTTGAGTATGGAAGCAATCACTCAGAAATTGGTATTTTACTTACAATGTTTTATGTGGAAATATATGCACATACATGCTATCTATATCTGTGTGTGTGTGTGTGTGTATGTGTGTGTTATATAATAGTTAACCAGAAAAAAAATCGTTTGTAGCCTGATGGACTTTTCTCAACTTTTATAGAAAATGTTAAGTAAGGTGACCAGGAAACAGTAAAGAAGAGGAGGTGGGTAAGAGAAGAGATAACTAATACTAATGATTTTTGAAAAAGACATAGAATAACCTACAATTTCATAAGCCTTTTAGAGAATATATATGCATATAAAATAGTTTAGATTAGTTACACAACATGGGAAATAATTTTTCCAGGACCCATAGGTAATCAAATCTATAGTGAGTGTAAGGTATGGGATATATTCTTTCTGGTTATTGGTCAGAGGTATGCCAGAGGCCTCCCCAAAATAATACAAGCTATTTTCATTGATTTTGATGGTATATCATAACTTGATAGTAAGGTCCTTTTGCTTAAGACAACATACACATTATTCATAGGACCTGGAGAAGTCAACCTATTACTGGAATGAAAGCTTTCACAGTGCTGGATAGCTTTCTTAGTATCAGAAGGAACTGTACACCCTACTGGGGGAGAAAAAACAGAAAGAGTCTTACCCAGATGTGAACTAAGTGAGATATACTAGTGATTGGCATGGTAAATAGACTCATGTGTGCAATGGTAGCATAAAAGTTATATAGGTAACCAATCACTTTCTCATTGGATTTATGACCTGCTCCATAAGTAGAAATACATACTTGTAGTTGAAATCTGTCATGACCCATGACTATTGAATTCTGAGGTGTATACTCAGAGATTAGTACAGTACTAATCAGAGAAGTACGTTTTCACAATGGACAGAAATCAATAAAGAGACTCCAAGTAATGAAAGCATAGAAAACAAGTGCTTTTGGAGTAGCAACATGAATGGGACAGCTGTACCATACTCTTTCATCCCAACCCTTATAAAACATCATGAAAGATAGGGAAGAAAGATTATAAGAACCAGAGGTAGCGAGCACTGGGACTAAACAGGGCCTTCTGGACATGTCAGGATAGTGGTCCTCATGAATTCACAGTGTTTCTTGTTACTGGCCCAAGACCTTCACAAGATCAAGACCTTCACAAGAATACCAGAGCATGGGTAGGAGAATGAAACACCACCACATGCTCCGAGTTGAAAAACTACTTACAGAAGATTGGAGGGGCACTTGGTTTTCTTATGGGTATAGGCCATGGTAGGTTGATCATACTCTGGTGGGTGGGTGTATGTCTATGTGTATATGCAGCATGTGTTGGCCTCAGTGGGTAATTGAAAAAGGAGGAGATGAATTTTGGAGGAAGATATTTAAGGATGTTAAAGAAGATTGAAAGAGGGCTATGGTGGATAGATCAGATTAAATATATGATTTGCACATATGAAAGTCTCAAAGAACAAGTACAATTTTTTTTTAAAAAAAGAAACTTACATTGTAGAGCAAATGAGATTGTAATTTCTGTTTTCTGGAATACTTTGTCACCAAAATCCTTTTAAAAATGTTAAGCCTTGGGTATATTTTGTTTGGATCCAAGGGCATTCAAAGGGTTGCTACACATGATTTTTTATGTTTTTACTAATTTTCTCTTTTCCTCATCCTCAATAATCCATGATGTGCTCACAAGAATGAGGCTACAATGCAAGCCATAATCAGCTTATTCACTGCCTGTTACGTGCACCTGACTACTGTACAAAGAAATGACTGTATGTTTAGATTTTTAATTTACAAGATGTGATCAATTGAATGTTGTTTTACTTTTCAATATAAAGATCTGTGCTCAAACTGTTTAGTTGTTTATACATGCTGCATGGATACCATACTTTTGACTAAAGAAAACAGACTTGGATGACTAAATGGAACACTATAACTGGTACCATCTCCGTGATCTTTCATTTTGATAGTGAATTTCTCTAGTGTCTGAATGAGTTCCCATATGCAACATTCATCTGTAATTTTCAATAATGTTACCATGATGCTTACACATGGAGCTCTAAGCCAGTTGAAGGCCAACAGCCTGTCTTTATAGAAAATTGTATTCTGCTCTCTAGAAAACACGAGGAACATGCAGAATGTGAGAATCAATGTAAATCATTGGCATATTGCTTGAGACAAATTAAAGCAGACAGAAAGACTGTAATCTCTCAGGGTTAATCAGGACCTCTGCAGAACCAGACTTTAATTCTTTGCTGGTTTTAATGAAAATGGTCTTTGTAGGCTCATAGAGAGAATGGTACCTTTAAAGGCTTGGCCTTCTTGGGTAGGTGTGGTCTTGGAAGGAATGTACCACTAGGGTGGGCTTTGTGATTTTAGGTGCCCAAGCCAGGTCCCATGTGGGTCTCTTTTTCTGCGGTCTGTAGATCCAGATGTATAACTCTCCATTACCTTCCCAGCTCAAGCTCTGCCTGTGTGCCCCCATGCTTCCCTCTATGATGATAATGGACTAAACTTCTGAACTAAAAGCCAGCCCCAATTAAATGTTTTCCTTTATAAGATTTTGCTCTAGTCGTGGTGTTACTTCACAGCCATAGAAACCCTAAGTAAGACAATTCTCTTAAATTCAGTCCCTGTCCTTCCTGTCTGCAATGAAGACTTGGCTTATATAATCCTGTAGTAGACACAGATATAGCATGCAGAGTGTCTGTCTGTGCGATGAAGGTCTGTTCTGCATCGGAGTTATTAAAAGGGTATAGAATCCCTAAAACCAACCTTTTTAAAGTCTCCTTGTGTTCCTTAGATTTTAGTAAGTCAGAAGTTGTAGCAAAAGGTCACCAGTAGACTCAAGCTGTATAGTTACTGGATGTTTCCCTGGGACCATGCTGCTAAGAAGCTTAGAGTTGAGCCTGTGAACTTTGACTATTTCTGAAGACTCCACTCTTGGGCCTTGTGACTAATAGTAAGTACAATATTTCTTCAGGACTTACAAGGTTTTCTGGTACTGCCTAACTTTTGTTAGTCTCCTCTTACCTCATGCAGGGCTCCTGTGAAGGTGTGATTTATACAAACAGATTGAATGAAACTCTTAGGGCTGAATCCAAAAACCCTAAAATTATAGTGATGTGACAAAGATTTACCAAGTATGATAGGATTTTAAGAGGCAAACTGTCTCATAAGCTGCAGATCCATAACCTTTAGTAATTGATGAGACTGATGAAATGGAATCTACTGGGGTTGAAGGCTGTTTAGAACTGGAAAAGCACTAATTTCTTTGGGAAACATTACCAGGCCCTAGAGAACGAAAAAAAGGACAATTGCTTTTTATGTAAATTATCAGAAATTTAAAACAGGTTGAGATATAAGTGAGTTTTGGTTTGGTTTTCTTTTTTCTCTTGTGATCATCAACTTTGAAAGTAGAAACTAACACATTATTATGCAAAGAAATGGATATGTTTTTCAGGTCAGTAAACTCCTTGAATTTGTTAGGTAGCCCACAACTTCTGGGATTCTAGGAAAGCCCACTTAATAGGCTGGGTCTGGGGCAAAGTTGTGCTTGAGTTATGATATTGATGTCATCTCACATAAATTGTACTATAGAAAAATGGCAAATATACGTAGGTATTGTCTGCAGATCATAAAGCACAGCTAAGCTCCTGGGCTGGTCTTCTATCCACCTATTCATCAGCTGCTCATGGGTCATGGAATCATGGAGGAGCCTCAAGGCAGTTTGGGTGTTGATGCTTAGAAACAGAAAATAGACCCTGAAGTCTGGCTTGCAACCAATGGCTTGGAACTATATAGAAAAGACTATTTTAAAAGGATCAAATGGCCATGTCTGGAGAAAGCATATTTCCTGTGTGTGTGTGTGTGTGTGTGTGTGTGTGTACACGCACGCATGCGTGCTAGTATAGCCCTACATTAATATGGAATTGTGATTACAGAAGGCAGGTGCGGTTGTTACAGTCACTTGTAATAGTATCTTTTATGGTAAGGAATCAAAAGATGGTATAGCATCTGTCGGGCAAAATATTTTCGAGATTTATATGAGTTAACCTGAATTTTTGATGTTTCATGATGTCATTACTATTACTACAATCTATGTTTTAGCTGGAGAAGAAACCAAGACTTGAAACATAAGAGTGACTTTTCTACAGTCAAGCCCTAAGTCTGATGGCTAGGATTCAGAGCAAATCAGATGGACACAGCATATACCATCTGGGCGATTCTGAAGTCTGTGTAGCACCGCCAAGGCACACTTTGCTCTGCTATTAGGATAAACAGGATTAGAAGGGACAAAAGATGCCCCTGCAGCAACCATAGGCTATGTTCAAATTTCCATCATGTAATACCAAGACCTATTTTCACTCTTGAATTCCAAAGATAAAATTAAACCCCTTTCCTGAAAATGCAGGCATATTTCCTTCTCCATTCAGCATCCTTGCTTATGCTAATCAGAGTCATCTGTGAACTCCCTGACTTGGACTGTCCAGACTGGCTTTTGGTCTTTATGTTGGCCATTGCTTCCACAGTGAATGACTGGGTGACAGGTATGACAAGTTTTGTCAAGATTCTAAGAACAATAATAATAATAATAAAGATGACTTTCCCCTATTTTCCAGGACCCTGGGCCCATGATGATTCCCTTAAAATATCGAGCACAAGGAACTGCTCAAATGACCCTGAAGGGTAAATGAAGTTTAGATTTTTCTAGTTAAAATAAGGTTCAACGAAACACTGTACCCACTTCACTGACACACACTCAGAAGCTGGATTTGTCACAGCTCCTGAGTACTGGCATAGCCACCAGTCTTGTCAAGACTCTGAATGATGCATTTGTCACAGGAGATCATGAGTAGGCAATATCATCTCTTTGTAATAGCTTGTAAAGGCCATTTATAGCAACACACCTTCAATCACTGATTTTCAATAGGCTCCAATTACAACTGACAAACTGTCTGGAGAGAATCTACTGGCTGGGAGGAATATTGCTGGTGGGTGGTATAAGATGGGAAGTACTAACTTTACTTAACCATTAAAACATTTTTAACATAAATAGTTGAAGTCAAGTATGAAGTAAGAAGAAAATGAAAACACTATAGAGCCCTTTTCTCCTATTGTGTTAAATTGTCTCTCCCCTCTTCTCCCTTCCCCTGGGCACTCAGGACCACAATTAACAACAATGGGGAAGGACTTAAGTCATGCTAATTACCTAGGAATTCTGTTGGCCTTTACTGTTATCAGGAACGGTTTAAATTCCAACTGAAGGAAAACAAAACAAAACAAAAATTTAAAAGCTTGTGGTGACATTTTAAATTTGCTAACAAAACCCAAGCCAGATCCCATGAGTAATACCTTGCATGTTGAGAGACCTTTTAAAATAAATGTCACATTGAACAGACAGGGCCTCCATCAGTTTAGTAAGCCCAAGCACTTTGCAGAAGACAAGCTATAGCTCTGAGGAAGAGATTTCTGAATGAAATTTTTAAGTGCCATCAGAACCTAGGCAAATGGGATTAGAACCTTCTAGGTGGAGATCATAGAATGACCGGTCAGGGGATCAGCTAGCTGGTCTCAGATGATGTGGATGACCTCACCTCTGTACTAAAAAAAGATACCTAATTAGAGTGGAATCCTTCAACGAGAGGCTGAGAGGGCTATCTCACCTCTGTGGGTCCAAGGTGAAGCATCTGGTGGTGGGCCTGCTATGACCAGCAGGATCTGTAATGATAAAGAGAAGCAAGGATGGGAGCTGAAAAGTGAGGCGGTGGGGAGTAGTCTAGACTTTTCTGCTCATCCACATTAACAACTCCGCATTGTGACCTTGATGGAGCAATGGTGACATCTTTGTCTTTCCATTGGCCAAGTATGGCAGAGACAGGATATCAAGAAACACTGATGGGACTAGGTGACAGATCCAGATAAAAAACACACAATGGAATAGGTCTCATGTGGGAATTTTTTTGGGCTAAGGTGGGACACAGAGGCAGCCTCTGGGAGAGAGAGAGAAAGAGAAAGGAAAGAAGAGAGAATGGGAGCAGGGAGACCACCGGTGATTTTTATTGGGCTAGTGGCACATGTGCAAAGGGACACAGGAACAACACTGTTGCCTCTTGGGCAGCTAAAGATGACATATCTTGTCCCTGGGTCCTTTGAAAGCTGGCTATAAAGATGGTTGTGTTTCACTTTTAGCTGTCTGTGGATGTGCCTGATTAGCAATAAACACTATTTCTAGAGTAAGCCACCCTGACAGAACATGGACTAGCACATTGATTCTAATCTCTTTTCCTTAAGGGTTCTGGTATTTATTTATTCAACAAACACATATTAAAGTCTAATCACTATTCCAAACATTAGTATATCACAAAAGACTTTTTTTTAGACCTTTACAAGAGAAGCATTAGACTAGTTCACAGAAATAGATCTATGAATAAAATTAAAGATATGTGCATAGTGTTATTTGGGAATACTGAGGAAGGCTATCTAAGGGAGTTACAGAAGGCTGTCCTTGGCTAGAAAATTGTAGTTAATATGAACCAATAATTCAGACAATAGATATGTACAAAAAAGAAATGAAACATGGTCCTATAAAGGCATAGATAGAACAGCATTATAAATAATAGTCACAAACTGGAAGCAGTCTAGATGTTCACCAACTGGCAAATTAACAATTTGTTTAGTTTATTTATAAAAATGTATGGTATGCAACAACAAAAAAAAGATCGAACTACTGATATATGTGATTGTGGTGAGAATTTCAGTTTCTTTAAAAACCCAGTTACTTTATGTGAATATATTTTTGTTTTGTTTCAGTCTCAGGTGTGGGACATGGGGCTGCTTCAGATTGTCCACAGGAGCTGACTATGATTTGTCTTATGCTCTGGCAGGGGCGTGATTCTGCCACCTGAAGATAGTTTACATTGGGAATTCTGGGGACTCTTGAGAAGGTAGAACATGACCAGAGCCCCAAGAGAGACTTTGGCGGCTTCTCCTGCTGCTGCTGCCCTCACTTCTACTGGTCTCTGCTGTTGCATTTGTTGTTTTGCTGCTTTTGCTGAATTGCTGCTTTGCTGTCTGCTGGACTGCTGGTTGGAGATATCCTGACAACAAAGATTGGACCTGCCCCTAGGAACTTGATACCTCTAATCAGCATGAAATAGTCTAAAGAGATCTCTGCCCCTTTCCTCTCCAGCCTCCTGACTCTCCTACCTATTGTTGGGGGGGGGGTTGGGGGGGTTGGAAGGGACTGGGTTAAGAAGTGTGGAAGGTAAAACAACACAATAAAGTAACCCAAAAATACGGTTACATGTAATAAACTAGATTAACTTAAAAATGGCACAGTAAGTAATAAATGCCAGAAATACTACAAGAAGATTTGCACTGGCTTGGGATGAGCATAGAATATAGTTTGGTCTCAATAAGGAAAATGATTTTGAGGCTGACATAAGTGATCTATCTTTACAGCTGCATGAGTTGAGTAAAATTTACTGAACTGTATACTGACAGTGTGGTAGTTCTGTGATATATCCTATGCTTTCTATAAAATTTTAAAAACAGTTCTATTTTATCACTAAGCCAGAGATGTTTTTCTAATCTTATAAAATTACATTTGTGTGCATGCATGAGTGTGTGTGTGTGTGTGTGTGTGTGTGTGTCTGTCTGTCTGCCTGTGTCTGTGTGTGTATTTTACAAGTGTGTGTACTGTGGCCAAGTACACTGACTCTAAAGGTTGCAGATAACAGCTCAGAGAGGTGGCAATCACTGGACTCCATCCATTGGCAGGCAGACTTCCTTTGAACTGTGCAGGGAGCCAGGCCTCTGCTTTCTGTGTCTGTTGCATTCTGATGTAACTTCTAAAGTTATAACTTTTCATAACTGTAGTCTAAGGGAAGATCAGGGGAGCATAAAGAACCACGCATGGAGGTGCGTTAAAAGTCAGCCCTACCTGACTGCTGTCATTTATAGTTAAGATTTGAATGTAACGCAGTGTGCAGAAGGCAAGGAGCTCAGTCTCTTGGCATCCCTGGGAAAGGGAAGACAGATCTGATGGTATGCTAACTAGCAAATCAGTATAGCTTCTACTTTTATTCTTTTTTTTCCTTCTTTTTCATTTGAGGTTTGAAACTGAGAAGAGTATGCTTGAGTCACAGGAGGATGTTTCTCCAGCAATGGACTAATTCCATGGTACCCACTGGCCAACAGAAGAATGGTACTGAGGCAGCAATGGCTTCTTTCCCCAACCTGTCTATAGGTAGCAGTGCTCATAGCAAGATCACACTGGTAGATGAATTTTCCATACTTAATCAACCACTACAACAGGACTACGGAAAGCTGCCCTTAGGATATTTGCTGGCTCTTTGCAAACTTGAGAGCTAGTATGTTAGAATCACTTCTCTATTTTGACTGGGACAGTATAGGGTGCACATAGGCTTTGAAAAGTCTGAATCCAGAGATGGAGCAGGGTCTGTAATGGCAGAATTTGGTTTGCTAACTGCAATGATGTTTATGATTTACTGGTCTGAGCAGTCTCCATCCAAGCAAAAGAATGGCTGTTGTGTAGAAGGCAGATCAATGCAACCACACGATATCAATATTCTAGCTCATTAGAGCTTCCCACCTGGGAACCACTGGAAGAAGGTCATAAAAACAATGGTGGCCCATTTGTTGACAGATCCTAACCTATCTAGTGTTAGCTCATCTTATTCTCTGTCTCATAAAGGAATTATCTAAGAGTTTAATAAAGCTTTTAGCATTGCCATAAAACAGTCATGGGGTGGCAAGAAGAGGATATTGATGGATTTTTCCATTATCACCAATGTGTGGGATCTCAGAGAAGAGCGGGATGCTTGTTTGTGGCTGCTGTTGAAGGAGCAGAGGTGCTTAATTACATTGAAGCGCTATTAGCCCAGCAGTGTGTCTGTGATGGCTATAAACACTTGAGATCTTTAGGATGAACTGTTCTGACTCAATAGTGGTAATTGACTGGAAAGAACATCTCAAATGCTTCGATTCTGCATGTGCACTTGGCTTAGGGTTTGAAGTGTTCCTGCCCCAACCCTTGACATACTACCTGTCCACATTCAAGTACCCTGCCTGGTTCTCTATACCCAGCTCCCTGTACTTCCTTCTTTTCAATCATTTCCTCTCTCAGTTCTCCTTTTACTGCTTAAATGTCCTGATAGAACATTAGATTAATATGGCAGGGATCTTTTCATAACTCCTTTTGCATGATATTTTACCACCCAGAAGAGTATTGATTATATATAAGCACAGAAATATTTACTTCTGAAATGAAAAGGAATAAAGTGCATATTACTAGAGCTCAGTATGGCAAGAAAGTCAGGCTCCAATGTATACATTCAGGAAAGGCTCAATGGTGGGCAGAGGGGTAAGGACACATTCGGAACAGGGAGAGCTGTGGGTATCCTCTGTTTTGAGGCTATTGGCATGTTGAGTTGGAGGAATGAATAGGTGGGGCTCATGTTTGGCTTTATCCTGCTGCTTTTATGTTGGACAAAGCACAGATTAGGCAAGTTCTCAGTTATTGACCGAGTCCTAGGCATTTGTGGGACATTTGTTGAGTTTGTGCTTTGGTTTATTGGCTGCATGTTTTAGGGTGTTGATCAGCATTCTATTCTTATGCATGGCTTTGTTGGCCATGCCTGTAAATTCAAGTTCTCAATGCGGATCTGTCACGTTGGGGCATTTCTTGCATTGGGTTTTCTTCTGGTTTTCCTTTTCTATTCATTCTCACATTTTTCTTTCTCTTACTCAACTCCTTCCTGTTCTCTTGGGGTTCCTCCTCTTTACACTCTCATTGACCATAAATATCTTTATTCTTTGGCCACCTATAGAGTTTGTGCCCATACTTCCTGCCAGATTACTGCAATGTTTAAATGGAAATATGCACAGATATAACCTTGTCTCTACAATCAGCATTTCTAGCCCTCCCCTATTGTAACCCATTATTTGTGTGTGTGTGTGTGTGTGTGTGTGTGATATGTGTGTGCATATGCCATATGCCATAGCATATGTTGCAGAGAAGTAAAAAGGCAACTTAAGTAATTTTGTGGGTATCAGTTCTCTATACTCTGTGGATCCAACTTAGGCCCTCAGTCTTGTCAACAAAAGCTTTTATCCACTGAGCAACCAATCTTGTCTGCTCTCATATTTCATTTTAATTGCATTCAAGGATATATAGGATCATAATATCTTTTCCTCTGTTGCTTTATTGGAATCATATTCAATGTGGGGTGTTTTCTGTAATATTTAGGTGATATCATTGTTTTAATCATCTCCCTTCTGTACTACCCCCACATCCTTCTCTTCCTCATTCCTGTGTCTTCTTCCTTTGCTTCATATACCTCTACCTTCTCAGTGCACATTTATTGTATAAAGTGATGGATGGATGTCATAATGACAATTTTCTTCAAATATAACATGTACTTTAACAATATTCACTTCCTATACCTCCATTTCCTTTCCCCATCTTGGTCCTCATCTTTCTCTTCTAAAATTGTCTTCTGCAGCACACACACACACACACACACACACACACACACACACACAACCTAGGTGCCACATATGAATGAAAACATGGCATTTGCCAGTCTAATTCTGCTATATTTTGCTTCCTGTGCTGATCTACACTTCCATCAATTGCCTACAATTGACAGAATTTCATTTTTTTTACATCAAAATAAAGCACCATCATGTTTCTATGGCATTTTTTTTTTGTTCATGCATCTATTGATGGATGCGGCCTGGTTATACACCTTAGCTATTATAAAATTCTGCTGAACCAACAGTGAGGAGATTTGCCTGTAGTATGCTGATTTTGATTCTGTAGTTTGATTTTCAGTGTTTTGAGAAAGTTCCATACTTATTTACATAGTGGATTTGTCAAGTTACATCATCATAAGCAATGTATAAAGATTCCTTTCCCCTAATATTGTTGTCAGCATTTTGTTTTTTAACTGATAGCTATTCTGTCAGGAGTGAAAGAGAAACTCAATGGAGTTTTGATTGGCATTTTTTGATGGCTGAGGATGTTAAATTTGTTTTTATGAATCTATTGGCCATCTGTATTATGATATTTGAGATAGAACTGTTTGTCCTATTTGCCACTTTATTGACAGAATGTGCATGTTTGCGCAAATGTATGTATGTATGCATATATGTGTGTATGTATGTGTGTGTGCATGTATGTATATTTGTATGTGTGTAAACTTTTAGCTTCTTCACATATTCTAGGTACTAATAGTCTGTCACATGTTTGGCTGGCAAAGCTTTCTTGTTAGTCTGTAGTTGCCTCTTCAGTGTTAATTGGTTTTGTTGTTTGCTTGTTTTTGAAAATTATTTCTTTGAGCTATTAAAGACCTTTCAAACTTTGACTATGTTTGTATCTTTATGTTTTTCCCTGGTTATTTAAGAGTCCTGAGTCTTATACTAAGGCCTTTATTCAGGCTTCAAAGTCAGTATGTAGCTCTGAGGACAATGGTCCTCATACCCATTACCATCTTAATCTTCATAGCCTCAGAGGACTGGTCTTGTTTTCTCAAAGAAAGAGAGTTGGGAAGGGTCTAATTTAACTACCCATTTTTTTCAGTCTTCCCACTCCCAGGCAGCATATAATCCTGCTCCTAGACATGGCCTTGAAGTGTCTGCTAGATTATACAGGAGGTATAGAGCAGCTGAAGGAGGCTTCACATATGGGTATGTTATCACACATGCTGGATGAGACATTTCTGTAGCATAGCTGTTTGGGGGTCAGCCAGTGTCAGTGATCAATCTCCTGTAAGTAAATTCCAGAGGCACATTGTTTCACCATGATGGACTCAATATCATAATTTCTTGTCTCTTATCAATGGCCAGAGAAAAAGAGATGATTGCTCTTTTCTCCTCAGAAAAAAACAATGCAACAGTAGCCCAGGCTGGCCTTGAACTCCCATCCTCCTGCCTCACCCTGCAAAGTGCTGGGTTTGAGAACATGCACCATCACCTCCTACTCTTTCAACTTTTCTCTATCATGAAATCTTACCCCATCATTTGCTTCTTTCTCAACAGTTGACTAAAATCTACAGATTATGGGCAATTCCAAAGACCAACACTTTCTCCCTATTCTCTCAGCAACAAAAATAAGTAGAAAAGGGAGGCTTGCTTTTGTTCATTAAATTCCTTTTAGTTTCTACACTTGTATGAACTATCCATATGACATTAGCATAGCAAGAAGCCTCCATACTGAGCACAGACTCCTTTACTTGAGATCATCTCTTTGCAGCAGAGAATTTGAAGAAGAGCCAAGAAAAATAATATCCACACTATTAAAAGGTAAGAGCTTCAAATAAATAGAGGCCCAGAGAAAAAAACCTTGCAAAGAGAGCTTGGGGTCCACACACCAGGGCTCCTTTCTTCTGGTTTAAATGGCTTTTTACAAATGGGCTAAGCATCACTTGCTATAATTTTGATGAATACTGTATGTACACTCTCCCTTTGCCCTGGTTAGGATGTGGGAGGACAGGAAACAAGTGTGACATAGTGTATTTATAAAGCCAAGTCAGGCCTGGCTCACCAAGGACTCTTAAATGCTATTGATAAATAATGCATACAGTGAAGCTCGAGTTTGGAACTGTATTAAATCCAGAGTTCAAATGTGTCCTCTCTCTGGTTATATCTACCTCATATCCTAGAAAAATGTGTCAGTGGATTTCACTATCAGTGGCTTAGAAGAGTAAGAAACAAACCCTAGAAAATAGTGTGGGCTTCTGGAATTGCTGAGGCTTTGGCCTAGAAACAGATTTTCATCTTGCTATAGTGATGCTGCAGCAGGTACAACATTGTTCTTCAAGCTGATTTGAGAATGCTAAGATGGCCTCACAGAAGTGTTAATAACTGCATTTTAAACCTTTGTACAAGACTTAAGGGAGGTGCAGTATTCCATTAGCCCTGTAAACATGGGGTTTAATGGAAGTGTGGGGAAGTAGACATGCCATAATGAAAACTGTCTAGAGAACAGAAACTATCAAATACTGAAGAATCTGGTCTTATTGATGTAGGACACAAATCTACTTGAGACATACTAGAGCAAGTTTTATGAGAGTGAGCATTTGATAAAAATAATAGAGTGAAAAAATCTATGGGTTATTTCTTACCTCAGAAACAGACTTTTAGATAAAGAAAACTAAACTGGGCAGATTAAGTTACAGAGGGCACATGAGGGAGAAAGTCAAGATTCAGTCTATGGAGGGACAATCAGTCTCATGTGGGAGTTCACAGAAGCATCTATTCTCAGCACCATACCTGAACTCAGTCAAAATCTAAAGGACTGGGGCTGTTCATCTCTGTGTTAGTAAGTATAACACATCATTGTGATGCATGCTAACCCTTGAGAACATCTGTTATAGGATAGGTAGGATCAGCCAGAACTAAGCACCAGGGCCAGGAGTTGAACTGCTATGTTCCCCTTTCTGATTTTTCTGAGTTTATATTTCTTCAGGACACATCTCTCTGTATTCCCAGCCTGTTCCTCCTATAGTATCCTTCATAAGATGAGTTAATTGGAGTTAAAGAGATGACTCAGTAACTAAGAGCACTTGGTACTCTCATGGAGGTTCAAGCATCAGTTCCCAGCATCCACTTGGCTTACAATCAGCTGAATGAAACTCCAGGCCCAGGCTAGTGACACTTTGCAGGCCCGAGAATGCACGTGGCATACCTAGATACATACAGGCAAAATACTCACACACAAAATAAAAGTAAATAAATCTTAAGAAAACAATGAGGTAATTATCATTCATCAGAAGTCTGAATTCTAACATGATCTAAGTTCTGTATGTTTGAGGCATTTATATGATACAACAATTGGAAAATTCTAAGCCTGACTTCATGTGATATGATGCCAATTGAAATAACCTCTCTTTTCCTTTGATCTGCTAAGTCAGGCTTCTGAATTTGAACCTTTATCCACCCTGGTCTTCAGAAGCCATTTTTACTAATGCCTCTGGGTAGGTGACAGGGAGGAAGCTCAGGGCTTCCCCAGGCTTGACTTGAGCATCTCTCTACCATGAGGTCAGCAGACTCAAACCCGTGCTTCCGTTCATTCTAATTCACAGCATCTGGTGTGGAACCTGAAGTTCTCAGCTGGCAACAAAAGTCTGATTAGTGAATGAGTTTCTGACTCATATGCTCCAAATACTCTACAGCCTCTCAAGGTGTTTTTATTTCATGTCAAAATGGCCTGGAGTCAAACTGTACTTAACTGTCAATATGGTTGGAAGTGGAGAATTCCGAGTCAGTGATGACTATTTGAGTATGCTCAGAGATTTTTGCTTTTAGACATTTTGTGAGTTATAGAGTTGACTAGAGTGGGAAAAGGGAGTCCGGGAGGAGGGGGCGGTTTATTATTTGGAGGTGATCAAGTTTTCTCTTTACAGTGCAGATGACCAGACCAACTTGTTTTTTAAGTTAAGTTATTGTTTTTTTTTTTTTTTTTACATTCCAAATGTGTCCCTCCTCCTGGTCCCCCTCCCAGAATTTTTTCATCTCATCTTCCCTCCCCTTTGGCTCTGAGAAGGTGCTCCCCCCACCTACCCCCTTCCCCTCAGCATCTCCCTTCCATTAAATCTCTACAGGATTAGGCAGACAAGACAGTCCTCTGCTACATATAAGTTGAGGTGGGGTGGGGGTGTCACGGACTAGCCCAGGTATATTCTTTGTTTGGTGGCTTAGTCTCTGGGAGCTCTGAGGGGACTGGGTTAGTTGTTGTTCTTCCTATGGTGTTGCAATTCCCTTTAGGTCCTTCCATTCTTCCCCCAACTTTTCCATAGGGGTCAGTCCAATGGTTGCCTGTAAGTATCTGTATCTGTCTCTGTCAGCTGCTGGCAGATCCTCTCAGAGGACAGTTATGCTCTTGTCTGCAAGCACAATATGGCGTCAGTAATAGTGTCAGGGTTTGGTGCCTGTGCATGAGATGGATCCAAGTTGGGCCAGTGTCTGGATGATCTTTCCTTCATTCTCTGCTCCATTTTTGTCCCTGCATCTTTTTAAGATAGGAACAATTCTGGTATACCCAGCTTTTATTATTATTATTATTATTATTATGCATGTTAATAATGTAAATTAGTTAAGAGTCTTTTCTGAATTATTATGGTGGAGCAACAAATATTAAAACACTAGTTTTTCAAACCATATTTGTAAAATGAGGTAGGTATAAAGAACATCTAAATATTCAAATTGAATGATTTTGTAGTCAGGAATTCTGCTTAGCACTTTTGCGATGTGTGGAGTCCCAGTATTGTTAGAACATAATATCTGCTACTGAAATGGCAAGAATGGACAGAGTTAACCACAGTGACAAAAGACAAGGCATAGTCTTATTCTAAATAATATAGCATTTAATAGGGCTACAGACTAGCTAACAGGCAAGGAAGACATGGTATGAATACTGCCATGAGAAGAGAGTCAATGCTCTAGGGGCCCAGGATTTTGGGTTGAATAGCATGCACGTGTGTGTGTGTGTGTGTGTGTGTGTGTGTGTGTGTGTATGCAGGTGTTTGCCCATGCACATGTGTGTGTGTGTGGGCATATGCAGGGATACTTATTAACATCCCACAGTTCCATTACAACCAGGAACATCCTTTTGAAATGCATTCCCCTCAAGTACTGATCTGCATTGGGTTTTGAGACAAAGTTTCTTTTTCTTCTTCATTGGAAAGAAAATATTTGGAGGAATTTTTCTGTTTTACACCAACACAGATTAAATAATGAAATAATTTTTCTGGATCCAGAAAGTGTAAGTCAATGTAGTTGACAAGATTTCTGTTCAGTTTTGCTAGTTCAGATTCCCTTTCCCCTAAGTATTCATTTTATGCAAACTTCCTTTTTATTAACATTTGTTACCTTGTACATTTTTCCACGTCTCTATTTTATCAGTGCTCTTTTTTTTTTTATGTCAAATGCTACTGGCTTCTGTTTTTTTCTTTTTCTTAAGGATTGTAGTTCCTCTGTGGTCTGCCTTTACAATCTATAAAGCATCCTGGCCAGGTGGACTTTGCACAAGTCATCCCTTGTGGAAGAGGTGCTGTTACTGTTACCATTCTTGAGATGAACAGGATCAGGTATTCTAAGCAGCTTCCACTAGGCACAGCTATAAGTGAGCACAGACAGCTTCTGACCTACTGTGTGTGAGTTTAGCAGTGGTTGCTCTTAGCAATCCTAAAATATCTCAGATATCTGCATCTTAGACACACATAAATTATCTAGCTCTAGAATGCATTAATTTTCTTGTTCTGTTTTCAAATTCACTAATTGCTCTTTTTAGTTTTCCTTAAATTCATGTTAGTTTTCTTCACATTTCTCTTTTAGACAGTCCACGTGCAATGCTTCTTTCTCTTTTAGTTTCAAAACCAACGTTCCGTTAAATTTGGCACGAGGCCGCCTCCATATGAGCAAGCTGCAACCTAATCTAGTGTATAAATGAGCTGCAACTGAACTGCTTATATTCTTGCAATAAGTAGCCAAGTCTCTGCAAACCAAGCAGCTGGGCTCTCAGCTGATCACAGCCTACAGACTGTTCAGCATGTCCAAAGAACACTTTTCTCCATCCAACCATTTTTACATGTCACTTCCTGGTTCAGCTTGCTACCTGATTCGTGAATCTCCTCTCTGCTTATAAATAAACTGCTAAATGTAATCCATTTAAAGATGTTCTTGCAGCAGTAATGAGAGGTTTGAACACAAAACCAAGGGAAGCTTTCGGTGCCTCACTATAGCATATGAATGGCCTCTTGATTATTACTCTGCCCATATTCTCCGTTATAAGCATTGTCCTCTATTGTGACCAAGTAATTACTCAGAAGCTCACAGAGGCATTAATTTCCAAATAATTAGATTTTAAGTAGATTCAAATAATTAGTAATTTCTATTTTTACTGAATAATAATAAGAGAATGTGAATTCTACTGTATTCCACTCTTGGATCTGTTAAGATCTTTGGGGATCTCTTTCAATAGAGAAATAGGGTCTTTACTGAAAGGGAATTTTTTTTTAAGAATAAATGAAAACATTTAGGCATGCCCAATAAATATTTAAGACTTTGTTATTTAAATTAACAGTGAAAGAAAAGAGAAAAAAGAAAAATAATATCTGTATAGTGTGGATTAAAACCCATAATCAACTCCAGTTCCATTTGCATTAAACTTCATGTGTTTTCTTCTTCAGCAGTGCCTTTTCTCTAAATGTGGACTATATTTTATTGATGCTTATTCTGTAGTTTAGAAATGCATCTATTATACTTCCAACTAACCTTAAATTTGCAAAGGACACCTTCTCAGAGGACAAACGACCCCATCTCTCTGAGAAGAATGCACAGTCATTTCATTAGATATCCCCTCAATTCGCAATATAGTCTCTCACATTTATTAAAAACCAAGATTATGACTAATGAATCCCGGGTTTAACCACAACAGTCTTCATCTTTAGGAACTGTTTGCCTGACACAGTAAGTTTTGAAACTGTTTCCATATAGCTGTTCTTTCATTGATGTATCAGAGTTGTTTCTATATTTATTTATGTATTTCTCTCCTGCAATGGGATTCTCCTGAATTTGGGCCCTCTGTGTAATATTTTAGAAGATGAGTTAAACTCTCTGAGCTTAAAATGTCTTCATGTAATTTCATACCTTAGTTGTGCAATTTTGTTGAGTATGAAATAAAAATTTTGCAATTCAAAGTACACGGGCATTTATTTATGTGATACTTATTATAGTATAGGACTTAAAACATCAACCTGAGCATTTTATTGACTGTGCCCTCCCCCTTTTACTCCCCCTTTATTCTAGGAAGTAAATATCCAGTGCAGTCTCCACAGAGGGCCTTTTAAGCTCCCTAGCATTCTAACATTGCTTTCCTTCCGGACAGAAGTTTAGGGCTGCCTTCAGGCAGCCCTCATGAATCTATTTCAGTAACCCCTTTGCATTGTGCGTGGTTCTCTTGATTCCTCTGACTTGACACTAGCTTCTTCTACACAGAGGAATGATGATATAGTATAGATTTTATTGTGGGTTGTAGGCAATAGTTAATAGTTAAATATCTGAATGAAACTATTATAGCCTATATATTAAAGAAAAACAAAGGGGCGATTGGTGGGTTCAGGTGGTATCTTTTTGGGCTCTGCTTTCCTTCTCATGGAGTTGAGCCAGAGGTGGATCAAACATTCTCCTCACCCCATCTGATTTTCCTCTACCCTCACACCAATGTGATTGGCTCCAAAGCTCTTCCATGTTCTTTCTCACTCTATTCTCTCTTACAAAGTGTATCTTTGTTTAATCAAATATTTCAAGACATAAAATGTGACTCTAAGCCTTCTTTTCCTTATGCTGGCACCCTGAGTGCACGAAGCTGCAGTCTCCTAAGAATGCAGCAAGAGAGACTCCAACAGGATCTGGGATGGTTTGGAGAACTGTTGTGCTGACAAAGAGATTGATTCCTGAGCTTTTGAAATGTCCTTTTCTCAGGATGTAGTACAAAATTCAAGCATGAATCATTGTTTTTCTGTCTCCTTGGGGGGCCTGCTTTGAACTTGGTACATAGTAGATGCTGTGCAGAGAATAAAGTCCTTGATTCCATCCATCCGTCTCCATTGTCCTTCTCAGACATCCCACACATACATAATGTCTATTCCTAGAACTCCTGTTTGCATTATTAGCAATTCTTGTGCTCCTCCTCCTTTTCTTCTTCTCCTTGTTAACTTGTTTGAATTTTAGGGGCTTTAATAAAAGGTAGAGAATAAGTGTGGCTGTCTCAATTTCAATTGCATTGTTACCATTTAATTAAGGAAAATTGTGCACATACTCTAAGGGAAAACATTGTAGAAATGTTTAATGAAATACTAACAATATTACTGTGTGGGTTTCTCTTTGGATTTCCTATCAGTAACACAGAGGACACTACACTATAGCACAAATCTGTACTTTCCAGCCACCTAGTGAGCGACGCTTCATATGTTATGGACACACTGTTCTACTTACAGTTCATTTATGCAGGTTGAGTACCTCAGATCCAAAATGCCTGTATTTAAAAATATTTTGCATATGAGATTAGTTTCTTCTTTTGAAATTAGGAATATTTGCATATATAAAGTAAGGTATCTTGGGAATGGAACCCCAAGATTTCTATAACATGAAATTCATTGTATATATCTTAAAGACAGCTTGAAGAATTTTTTTTGTAGTATTTTTAAAATTTTATCTCTATTTTGATTGAAATCTGTCATATGAGGTCAAATATAAATTTTTCCTACTTTGTCAAAATTCACTGATTGGGACTATTTTAGAGTTGCAGATTAGGGATGTTTAACTAGTGACTGTCTAAAGATTTTAGCCTCAGTCTCAGGGAATAGGAATTCTTGGGAACATAGAGGTGAAATGTAGTTTCTTGCACAGACCCTTCAGCCAGATCTCCCCTAAACCTACATTCTAGTGTTGTTACCTACAAACTGCTCCACTGTTCTGGTTCCTAAACACCTGCATTTTCCATCACAGAAAGGAGAACATGAAAACATACCTTCGGTGGATAGACACTGTGATGGTAGAATACAGGTAATGTAAGACAATTAACACAGTAAAACCTGACAGGGATATCTGACATCTTATAAATATTCAATGAATGCTCTTCGCTTTTCTTAAAAGAACCAGCTTTCCCTCTTGAATATTTTAAAAATTATATACAACTTAAAGCCCAATTAAGCGCCTTTTGTCTAGAATGCCTTCACCACTCACTATTCTTCATATTCCAGGCAAATTGTTGCCTAGGATATTCCTAAGGTTTTATTTTTTTAAATTTTGATATCTGCCAGAGTTGCTCAGGCGACCGGGGGAGCTGTGTGACTTTTGCTTCTCTCCACTGTGTTGTGGGAGTAATGTTATTGACTATAAAGTTTTTATGAAATTGCTCACCGTCATTTCCAGGACACCCACGGCAGTGATTAACCCAGCGTGAAGAGTGCATCGCCAAATATCATGATGAGTTGTGTGCAAAACTTGAAAATAGCTTGCTTTCTCATCTCCAACCAATGCTCCCATTAGGCAGAGTGGGCTACAACCTTGCTGGGGAGTGGGTGGTGCAGAAATGCTTGAAAGATGCTCTATTGGAAGGATTCCTCATTCTCACCTGATGGCTGTGATTCAGAGATGGCCTTTCAGTCTGGCTCATTTAATACACAGCTGTCGAGCAAGAGGGCTGTTGGGAAGGTAGTTCAGTCTACTCTCCAGCACTCCTCGTGGGTGAGCATAGTTGTCCTTAGGATTCTGGGAAGAACAGGCTAGAGTCCTGATCTAGATGGTTGACAGGGTTATTGACTGACCTGGTTGGAGCAATGTCTTCCTTTTAGCGCTGGGAACTTTGACACCCTGGGCACTTCCTCAGACCTGAGTAATCTGGGACAGGTGGAGACCATACATAAAATTAAACTTCTATTTTCTCTTGATGACCAGGTCTATGAACTTAGAAAAGTATTCTGCCTGCTCTGGGCAGATATCCATTTGATGATATGATAATATCTTCTTCACAGTGTGTTAGGAATAAGATGCTATATTGTTATCAAGACTAGGCATGGTATAGACTAGGGAGGCAGAGGCAAGAGGATCATGAATGTAAGGCCAGCCTGGGGTGCACATTGAGATTCTATTTTATATTTAAAAGATTAAAACAAACACACAAAAACCACTACTAACTAACCAAGGAAACATGATGCTTGGTGCTCTGTGAGACACTGTGTCTCACAGATTTCGTCATGAAAGCTCTTATTCTTTTGGCCCCATCAGACTAGTTTACAGGGGGAAATTTAAAAGAAGTTGTAGTTTTTAACACAGCTAGTTCCCAAATAATTGAAATGAAGACCTAATTTTTTTTCAATAAGTTTTAAAAATGTCCCTACCCCGCCATGCTCTCTTAGGTATCTTCCAGCCGTGTGCCCTGAGTGGCTTGCACTTAGTGGCTCTGCTTGCTCTGCTGTAGCTGCCCTCATGCTCAACCTCATCATCAGGACTGTCTTCTTGTTTCTCTGCCTAGTGGGCCTTCTCCTGGACCCTCACCTGTCTCATAACTAACTCATTGTCCCTGGTCTTCTCCCTGGGACCCCTGCCTGGGATCAGAAGTTCAAACTTTCTATCTTCTCTGCCCAGTCATTGGCTGTTCATCCTTTTATTAACCAATCAGAGTCTAATTGGGGGAATTGGGAAAGAGACTAATTCTTTTTTTTTATTATTTCTTTTTTTATTATTGAATATAATCTTCATTTACATTTGCAATGGTAAAACCTTTCCTGATTTCCCCCTCCCCAAAACCCCAACCCCTCCTCCCATGTATATGCCCCTCCACCTGACTCACTCCCACCAACACCCCCCCACCCCCCACCCCCGATTTCCCTTTGTTGGGGCATCTATTGAGCCTTTACCTGGCCAAGGACCTCTCCTCCCACTGATGCCTGACAAGGCATTCCTCTGCCACATTTTTGGCTGGAGCCATGCGTACCCCTTGGTTGATGGTTTAGTCCCTGGGAGTCCTGGGGCATCTGGGTGGCCGACATCATTGCTCTTTTGGGGGAGCATACTTTATACCACATCGATTCTTCAATATTCATGACAGTGCCTATGTCTGGACTGTAACTAGATCTCAAGGCACAGAAATCAGCACATGAATACACAATGCACAAGACCTTCCTCCAACACTTCTCTGATGATTCCAGAATAGAGATAATTTTTCAAGACTTAAACTCTATATTCTAAAGTCTTCAAAACAGTAGCAAACATGACTTCAAAAGTAAACTGCCTAGGAATTGGCAGAAGATGTGAACTTGGGACTCCGAGTTCTTGCTTGTGCTTTGGGTGTAGGTGCCCATTCAGACCTTTCAGTGTGGTCTTACTCAAACCTGCTGTTCTAATCTGCAGACTGAAGGCCCATTTTCCACAGAATCGGTGTGGTTTGACTCCTGGCTGTAAGCCGCAGTGCAGTTCAGGTATTATCACTCTGTGGCAAGGGAGGTAGTTCCCGGAGCTTGATCCTTTTCAGGCCTTTTGTAATTTCTTTTTGGCCACCTGATGTATTTCTTCCATTTAATTAGTACGCTATGTAATGATCTTGTTTTTATATTTCTGTGCCCTCATTTCCATATTTTCTCTAAGAATAGTAAGTTCAATAACAAATGTGAAACCTGCCTGTGTTGTTAACTGCTTTAGCTGTACTCTAGCATGGAAGATTCTCTTTTTTTAATTTTTTTAAATTTCAATATTAAAAATTACCCCTTTTTAAAACACTGCACTATAAATTAATTATTTTATTTTTATTGATTATTTTATTTATTTGCATTTCAAATGTTGTCCCCCTTCCCTATCTCCCCTCCACAAACCCCCATCCCCTTCCCCTTTGTCTCTAAGAGGGTGTTCCCACTCCTAACCTTCTGCTCTAGCATTCCCATGTGCTGGGGCATCAAGTCTCCACAGGACCAACAGCCTCCCCTCCCATTCTCAATCAACAGGTACAAATTGAAAAAGCAAACTGACACTCAGAGATATAGTCTATTCGTCACAAAACACAATTATTTTCTATTTTCTAAATGAAAAATAAGCAATTAAATCAGATGATCCAAGTATAGATAACATAAACTTGACATTAATATTTTTTTTAAATCAATTTTTTTTGTTTTGTTTTTTGGATTTGGTTTGTTTCAAGACAGGGTTTTTCTGTATAGCCCTGGCTATGCTGGTACTCACTCTGTAGACCACGCTGGCCTCGAACTCAGAAATCTGCCTACCTCTGCCTCCCAGAGTGCTGGGATTACAGGTGTGTGCCACCACTGCCTGGCTAATTTTTTTTTTTTTTTTTTTTTTACAGTTCATAATGGGGAAAACCAAAGATCAGAACAACATTGTGTTAGCTATCACTAATCTAGGAGGTTGTAGACTTTTAGAAATGATGTCGAGGGAGGGATGTTAGATCAAAGAGGAGGCTGATTCTAGGGAGGGTAAACTAATCTGAACATATATTGGGTATAACAGCTCAACTTTAGGTAGTGCTCACAAACTGATTTTTATCTTACAGAGTTGATAAAACTAAAGTAAAAGATGTAGTGGATTTCAGTTTCTCCATGATAGTAAGATGTTTGTGTGCCTCCTTATTTATTTTATGTTTTCTGACTTCAGGTCTAACTGAACTGTGGGGATGTTGCCTGGCACTAACAGATATGGAACAGTGGGTCCGGCAACAGAAGGACAGAGAAGGGGAGGAGACGGGTGGGTAACTCCTGAGTTGGGTCTGCTCCTTCACATGGTCTGCAGCAGATGTTATCTGCTAAACTCAGACAGCTGATCCTTGATTTAAGGATAATTTGTTTATTATTATAGTAACCAGAGTCTGTAAATCTCCATTATACACTGAGGAGAGATGAAGAAAACAGAACATCTCAAAGCACCAAAACACTCACATTTTTCTAGCTTCTCCCATAAGATGAAAGAGTGACAAGATGTATTGACATTCTCAGAAACTTATAAGCAACAAACAGTCCAAGTTCTGTGTATTAAATGCATCTTGAGTTAGAGTTACAAGTGGAAATTGGCTTCTGCTTTAATCACCACCAGCAATAGGTTCTGCCTTGCCCCGAAGTCTTTGTTCACTCAAGCAGCTTGTGAGCATCTGAAATCACCAGCTTCCTATTCCCCTGAAGACAATTAGGTGTGTGGAGTTTGCATAAGGCCTCTGCAAGCCCTCGTATAGCTATTTACACAGCTGCAATCATTGTAAATAAATTACTTCATAAATTTCAACAAATGAAATCATGTTATTTTATTCTGTCTGCCTTGTCTCTTCTTTGTGTTGCCAAACCACCAGTAAGTCATTTATTTTTGCTTATTTGCTGAAATGAGATTTAAAGAACTCAATTAGTAACCAGGGGCCACAGCTCTCTCCATCCCATACTTTTGTTTTGCATCTGGAGAGAAAACATTTTCAGAAAATAAAAACAGAGAAGGCACTACTATAAAAGAACAGTGTGTGGTAAATTTTTGAATCACATTTTTCTTTTGGCAGGTAAGATTAACAAATAATTTTTATGAAATAAAAACTTGATTTTATAAGAATGATATTCTTCGAGTCTGGGCACATGTGAATGCTGTCAATATCATGCATGGCTTGATAGAATATTCAGAATATTTTCTTCCTGTCTGTTTAAGTTACTGTTCTACTGCTTTGAAGAGTCATCATGACCAAGGCAACTATTACAAAAGAAAGCATTTAATTGTGGACTTGCTGAGAGTCTTGGAGGCCTAGTCCATTATCATGATGGAGAACATGGTGGAAGAAAGGCATGGAACTGGGGAAAGGCTGAAGAGCTGTATCCTGATCCTCAAGTAGAGAGGGAGACACTGCGTTTGGCCTGAACATTTGAAACTTCAGATTCAAGTCCCAGGGACACATCCTTCTGAAGGCGATACCTCCTAATCCTTTCAAATAATGCCATACCCTAGTGATTATCTATTAAAATATGACTATGTGACCATTCTTATTCAAACCACTTCTCTGTCCTTCAGAGTCATCAGCCCAATATAGTCTTTCCTACCTCCAACTATTATTTCCTAATGCCCAATCAGAAAGTGTGGACGTGTTTATGTTCTTATAGCAACCTATTGCCTTTGCAGTTCATCCCTTTTGGTGCTTATATCAGAAGAGTACATGTCTGCCTGAACATGTATGTGAATGGGGAGTCTGAGGCAGTGACCAGATTCTCGAGAGTGTGGCTTGACCCCGCCAAAGAGTTAGATTGCCACCGCTGCCATAGACCTGAGATTAACACAGCAGCAGTGGCAAGAACCCTGCTTAGCAGGCTAGTTGTTGGTCTGTCCTGCAAATATGGCCAGCACAAGAATGTGTTGGGACGTTTTTTAAATTATACCCACAACAGATGCAGCCACACTCCCTTGGGCTTAATATCCATGAGTAAGACTTCTGTTTGATGTGGCTAGAAGAAGTTCAAGTTTGTAAGAAATGACAGATTGTTTCCAAGATATAGATGTCATTTTACATTCCTAGCAATGGATAAGAAACATAGTCATGTCTATCTTCTGTCCAGAACTTGATTTTGCACATTTCTTTTTCTAAAGACTTTTTTTTTTGCAGTTGTAAAGAGCCATCTGGCAGTGGATTTTATTTGTGTTCTCTTTGTGACAAGAGATTTGAGCCACTGTATGTCATTATTAGTTATTGGATATTTAGATTTTCTTAGTGGAGATAGGACACTTTATATTTTTTGCTCTGCTTCCACAGAAAAGAAATTGAATCATTCTATGGTCTCAGTGTTTTATTCCATGTACACATTGAAGAGAGCTAAACACCAATGTTCATAACAGTTGTACAGCGTTCAGACCAGTATTATCATAACAGATAATAGATGGATAGAGTCAAACCAATAATTAACAAATAAGCAAAAATGCGGCATATGCATGGAATGCAATATCATTCACTCTTCAAAAGAAATGTAACTCTGGCACATACCCTAACATGGTGAATGTGAAAGGCATTATACTAAATTAAATAAGCAAGAAACAGAAGGACAAGCACTATGTGATTGCACTTACATGAGGTATACAAAAGAAGAAAGTTTAGAACATACTGTCTAAGTTAGTGAATGCTAGTGAAAGCAAAGAATAGGAATTAATCATTTAATGAGCACAGAGTTTCTGTTTGGAGTCATAGAAATATTCTGGAAATGAATAGCAATGATTGTAACATTGAGAATATATTCATTACCAATGAATCAACCATCTTTAAAGGGGATACAATACTAATTACATGCCATTACATGGCTATCTTACTACCATCAAACAGTAAGCCCCTGACCAATTTCAAATTTAGATAGTTTTGATCTGAATGAGTTCTTTGTATACTCGAGATTCTAGACTCTTGTCAAAAGCAGTCGTCCATCATTTAAACATTGGGAACCATTCTGAGAAAAGTGTCAATATGTGTTTTTATTGTGTAAGTATAGTATATATACTAAGTAAATATAAACTAAGGTGGCTGTAGTGTTAGTAGGCAGTCTTATTACTCTGAGTGAGTATTGTGTGTGCAGCCCATCAATGGCTAAAATGGCATTATTTAGTACAAACCTGTAATGTAATTACTAATAGAGTAAAATTATATAGACACTTTAATAGTGTTTTCTATATGTCTGATGCTCCCTTTACTTTTTTGAAATTCCTCCAGTCTCCCACTATTGCCTTCATTTGAGATATTTTGAAAGAATGCCATACCAATTTAACTCTTTCATTAATAATTTTTCTGTTTACTTTTTAGCTGTTTTCTAAATGATCATGCTGGGGAGTATCATTAACTACTAAGATAATACCAATTTATCTATACTGATTTTATCATCCACCATTATTTTAGAGACATTCAAAACTCTGCAATGTTCTTTATACCTTATGCAGGTTCTATAACAAATTACACATGTGTCCACCTCCCTAGACTTACAGTTACTGATTTATCTAGTTAGTTTACTGTTGCGAAGTAGAAGAAACAAGAGATCCAAATAGGAAACACATTAAACTACTCTTCACATTTACCTACATTGTTAGTTTTAGTGTGCTTTTTATTCCTTTTAGGTAGATTTGTGCTTCTGTGTCAAGCTGTTTGATTGTAGCCTGAAGAACTTGCTTTAATATTTGCAACAGGTCATCAATTCTAAGGCCAAGATTTCTTTATTACCTTAGAACATCTTAGGTTTTCTTTTTAATTTTAAGGATATTTTCTCACAGACAATGCTTCTTTATCAATATATTTTTAGATTTTCATTAAAAATTTTTTATTATACAATGTGATTTTGATCATACCACCTCAATGCCTCCCTATCTCTCTACCCAACTTTATGTTCTTTCTCCTCCAAAAATAAAAAAGCCACAAATAGAAACAAACAACAACAAAAAATCAAGAAACCAAAAAGGCCAACAAAAACACAAAAATGAAAAGGAAAACAAACAGACAAATAAGAAAAAAATACCCGAACAAAGTAAAATTAGCCGATCAATATCTTGCTTAACCCACATCAGAGAAATATCTTGCCGTTGACAGGAATTAACAGAGAGACACAACTGGTCAGTGTATTGATAGTGAGTGGCTTTGGAGCACTCAACCCTAAATAAGATGGCTTCATTAAACCTTTCAACTTGAGGCTCAAGAATCTATACAGAAGAGATTGTTCCAATCCTAAGAGCCAGAGGTGATGGATGACCCCATGGAAATGGTGTCTTCTATGAATAATAGGGCTGGTGCACATATAAATTTACAGACTAGGGCAGCACACAGGAGACCTGCATAGCTTCAAGGCATATGGGATCCTATTATGAGAGAGGGATGTCGACATGGGCTCCCACCCTAACCAAGACACTCTCAGCCAACCATTGAACTAAGCGCAGGGTCCCCAATGGAGGAGCTAGAGAAAGGACCCAAGGAGCTGAAGGGGTTTGCAGCACCATAGGAGGAACAACAATATGAGCCACCCAGTACCTTCAGAGCTCCCATGGAATAAACCACCATCCAAAGAGTCCACATGGAGGGACCCATGGCTCCAGGTGCATATGCAGCAGAGGATGGCCTTGTTGGACATCGAAGAAAGGAGAGGTCCATGGTCCTGAGAAGGTCTGATAACCCAGTATAGTGGAATGTCAGGACAGGGAAGTGGGAGTGGGTGGATTGATGAGCAGGGGAAGTGGGGGTAGTTTAGGGGGTTTTCATGGGGGAAACCAGGAAAGGGGACAACATTTGAAATGTAAATAAAGAATATATCTAATAAAAAAAGAAGTTATTTGCAATTGATAGCTACTGGCAAGGGGAAAATCCGTTTTCCCCAATTGAGCGTCTCTCCGTGCACCAGCCACACTAGGCCAGGTCACATGCTGAGGAGTAGTTGGTCAACACAAGACAATCTATCTTGATCATTTTGAAATGAACTAGCCGTTAATCTATTTTTCAAAAGAATGGTTTTAAATACGTTATTGATGTTAGCATGCAGAATAATGGGCTTTTTGAGGAACTTTCTTTAATGAGATGAGTGAGGTGAGAGAACCTTGAGAGAATGTGTAAGAGGCAGATGAAGCGCTGAGTGAATGTGTCTTATGGGCACGATCATGGCCATGACATTAACCCAAAGCCTGAGACTCATGGGAATAACTCAGCCTTCCATTGTCTGTGTGTAAAACTAATCTATTGTCTGGGACGACTCCCCTACTGAGATTTCCTGGACACAACATTTCTCTGAAGTTTCTTTCAAGATTTGTAGTCTTTAGATATCGATAGCCTTTTGTATGTCTTTTTTTCTATATTCTTTGTTTACATTCCAAATGATTTTCCCTTTCCCAGTTACTCCCTCCCCATAAGTCCCATAAGCTCTCTTCCCTCCACCCATTCCTCAATCAACCCCCTCCTACTTCTCTGTCCTGGCAATCCCCTACAAAGCTACATCAAGCCTTTCCAGGACCAGGGCCCTCTCCTTCCTTCTTCTTGGGAATGATTTGATATGTGACTTGTGTCTTAGATATTCAGAGCTTCTGGGCTAATATCTACTTATCAGTGACTGCATTCCATGTGTGTTCTTTTGTGAATGAGTAACCTCACTTAGGATGACATTTTCTAGTTCCAACCATTTCCTTAAGAATTTCATGTCTTAATGTGCTTATTTTGGGGCTCATTCTGGGAGTTTTATTGGTGTTTAGATTTCAGCATTTTTCACATTTGTGAAGTTTCTCATCAGTTTTTTAATTGTCTTATTAAAAGTAGGGTTACTTTCACATTTAGTTTTTTTTTTCTTAAATGTTCCACTATCTTTGCATACCTAAGATAAAACCTTACTTGTTTCTGTGATACAAGCAAGAAAAGCTCCTTTATATATTGGTGGATTCAATTTGCTAATTATTTTGTTCTGGATTTTTGCTTCTCTACTCAGGGGAGACATCAGGCCTTAGTTTTCTTCATCTTACTTTGATAACAGAAGTGACGAAGTTTCACAAAATGCGTTAGGAAGTGTTTCTTCTGTTATTGTCTGGGTGGATAATATAGGACTGATACAGATTTTTCCTTGCACCTTAGTTAAATTCATCAGTGAGCCCAAGTGAAAAAGATGTCTGTTTTTAGAGATCTTCTCCTCCTCTTCGTCCTCTTCCTCCTCCTCCTCTTCATCATCATCAAGATCATCTTCATCACTATCATCATCATCATCACCCTTGCACCATGGCAAGTCATATCATTAAACTGCCTCCAAAGCCCTCCTGAATGATTATTAGTTATTTATTTAATTTTCTTAAAAATAGCCCTGCTAAAATTATCTTGTTCTTGGGTTTGGTTTCACTAATTTTGTCTTTCAAGAAAGTCATTTACATTATCTGTGTTATCAAATTCCTTGGAAATGGATATTAGCATTTTCTTTATGCTTTTAATACCTTAGGTACACATGCCTGGGCATGTGCATTTACAGCTCCAAGTAATTTATAGATAGGTAAAAACTCTCTTGGCTTCACCTATGCTTCTAAAATCTTATTTTAAATCAAAGTCTCTTAACAAGACTGACTTATTCTACACCATTTACAAACATGTAAAACTCAAGCATGCCCCTGGAAGCCTTACCCTAGAAGGAATGGTAGCTACCTGGAAAGGGGAGGTAGAGATAGCTCTGAGAATGACTTAGACATAAATGTCTGAGACATTTATGAAACAATGACTCTTCCTATCTGTTCCGTCAATTGAATGAGCTTAAACTCTGATTAACCCAGACATGGATAAATTACATTCATCTTGACTCCAGATGGCAAATGTACTTATGAATTCTGGTACTTGACTACATGGCTGTTCTATTGAAATTGTCCACAGCTGTTAAGTGGTGATGCTATGTTATATACAAGGAAGACATACAAAATGCCTGCAATGTGAAAAATTGTTTTGGGTATAATATGTTCTATGTATATTTCTACTGATATCTAGCCCTGAAATAGGATAATACTGTTAAATTTGATTCAATAATTATCCCTACTTGAAAAACTAAGCTTTATGAATACATAAATTATATAAAATATTATTCCCCTGTGGCTACATAAATTACAAAAATCTCTTGATTTTTAAAAAACAATTTGAGGCAAATCTCTAGCTCTGGCTGGGTTGAAATTGTTAATAACCAAGGATCACTGTGAACTACTGACTGTCCTAACTTTTCCCCCAAAAGGTGATGTTACAGGTATGTATCTATATATTCATTTGCAAAATGTTCTGAATTAAGTAAAATCATATTATGCACAAGAAACTTAAAATATGCCCCATTAATTAATTGTTTCCTTAATGAATATCCTTAAATCATACTGCATGCAAAATTTGCCCCCATGTAAAAGGCAGAAGCAGCAATATTGAGGATCAATAAACAAAGTTTTATCTGTTTTCATTTTAATTTAAAAATCATAGTATATTTTTCCCTCCCATATCAACTCCCCACCTACTCAACTCTAAGGCTCATTCTCTCTCTCTCTCTCATTTTCTCTCTCTCTCATTGCCTCTCTGTCTCCCATTCTCTCGTTCTCTCTCTCTTTCTCTTTCTCAAAGCAAACAAATCTGTGAGAATTAAAACAAAATTAAGCAATAAAAGCACTAGTCACATAAGCACAAAATAGATCCCATAAAAACACAAAATCAGAAGTCATAATATACAAGCAAAAGAACAGAAGGACAAAAACAAAAAACAGACAAAAAGCACAACAAAACAACATGAGACAAAAAGTATCTACAAAATTATGATTAAGTTTGTTTTGAGTTGGACATATACTGTTGGGCAGAGGGCCTACCCTTAAGTATGATTAGCATACCCTGTGAGACTCCACTGGAGAAAGCTAATGCTTTTTTGTAAGTGGCTATCAATTGGAGATAATTTCTTAGTTATTATTGGGAGCCTTGTTCCCTTCCCTCTTTCCACACTAAGATCCTGTTTTGCTTTAGCTAGTGTTTAAATCTTTATCTTCTATTTATATCTAAGCTCATAGAAAAATTATAAACACAGTTTAGAACCAGTATCTATAGATAGATTAATGAGCCAAACTTACTAGAATTGTCCTAAAAGTTTGTGCAATATGGAGGCTATTAGTCACATGGCTTGAACTTTAAAGCGATATGCTAAAATATTAAATATCACTTTTTCAGCCACATACAACTTCTTCTTTTTAGTATTCAGTAGCCATGTGACTCGAGTGACTACCAAACTGGGCCTCAAGAATGTGGAAGAATTTGACTGTCACACAAAATTCCATTAACCTCTGGTCTAGAAGTTGGACTCATTAAGTAAAAAATTAATTTCAGGTACATTTTATAGCTATTTTTTGTTACAATAGACATATTTATGAATGGAGAAACAAAACAAAACAAAACAAAGCAAAGCTTAAATGTAGCCTTTACCAACTTTAAGGTCAACACAAAAACTTGAAGTTTATTTGAAATTTTCTTCCCTTAGGTGTCCTCCTCTTCGTTATAGTGAATGCTAGGGAAGCAAGGGCCAACACAAAGGAATGGGAAGGGTTAGGTCATGATCTTCTGACTCTTCACAAAGTTCATTTCCCTCAATTAATTTTTTTCAGTACGACACAGTTAATACTGTGTAGCTCATCCATCTGAATACACAGTACTGATCAGTCCCTACTACAGGTGGCCATGGCATCTAGATTATTGTACAAAGGAAAGTACAATGAAGTATCAGGACCTTCCACAGGTTGTATGCTTACTTACCTTCTGTTTTCACTAAAAATAGACTTCTGTTCCATAGCTTCTAATGTGCAGAAGAGAGCACCCCACCCCAATGACACATATCATGAGGAAAACTGAGAAAACCTTAAGTCACTGGAAGAGTATGCACACTGAAATGGCTTAGTCACTAGCCTGAAGCTGCATTTGATGCTTCCTTGTTACAGCAGTTAACAGTAACCCAACACATATGAGAACAGATGCAGACATAATTTTGCATAGGACTTTCAGATTTAGATGTCAGAAACAGGACTTTTGATTTGTCCTTTATTAGGTTGTAAATATCTTATAACTATTGACTATTATTTAGAAAACTAAATTTATAACGTTTTCCCAGAATAAACATTCAATTTTATCTCCAATAAAACTGCTTTTTGCTTTTCATGCATCTCTTGCCTTTGAGGGATTCCCTGGAAATAGATCTGAGCTACTGAGTGTGTACATTGATCGAGAAGTTTCAAGAGAGAAGTGTAAACTGCTTGGGAAAGCTGACTAGGGAGGGGGGAATAAGTCAAGAGCATTATGGATTCTGCTGTAATCTAGCTTTGGTTTCACTTCCCAGGGAGCTCTAGAGTAGAAAGCATCCATCTGGCTGAGCCACCCAGGAAGGTGCCTATAGGATTTGAGTTTGGACAACCCTCAATTGGTGAGTGATGGGACTTTCCGGGCATTTCCAGGAGACTAGGCTTTACTCCAGTGGTGCAAAGCTCTGCAGTAGGGAGCAACTGTACCTGAGAGTAGCTGATACCACCATAGATGAAACAAGAGCAGTCATCTATATAGTATACTAGTGTCCATTAAAGCCTTTACCTTTACATATGTGAATGTACACTCCCAAGTTCCCATTGGATGAGGTTGGTGAACAGTGTTTCACAGAGAAATGCCTTTTGATTTTTTAAACTTCAAATATGGTCAATAATTTCCCAAAAGAATTCTCTAGTGGAAAGGCCATTGGTCTGAAAGTTGAGTTTTGATTCAATATAAAATATTTGGGGAGTTACTCTGCACAATATAAAGTAGAAGGACAAAGGGTTCTAGAAACAATTGTTCTCAGAAACAGCACAAAAAGGAGTCTCAATTCAGGCAGGGGATTCAATGTGTGGTACAAGGATGGATGGCTTTGAATCAAAGTTTCTCAAGGACATCCCAAGTAACAAGGAGAAAGATTCTGGGCTTCCCTGTTTTTATTGTGGTTACACAGGGATAATGAAGGACAAGTGTACCTATTAGTTATCAACTGGCCAAATACTACTATGAATGCATAGTTCTTTAGAATATGACTGGGACACAATGGGATACACAGTGTGACTCTTTGTATTAAAGCAAAGCTAAGTCCTGAAATGGGAGGCAAGGAATGCTAGGCACAGAACAGGAGAATATGACAATAAGAAAGCCTTCAGTCAAGCATTTCAGAATGAAATCTTATTTCTAACAGTAGATGTGTTAGATCTACTTGGCTTAAAATCTTTGTGCCTCAGGGGAAAAGTTCCTGAACAGATCACCAATAGCTTTTGCTTTAAGATCAAGAATTGACAAATAGGACCTCATAAAATTACAAAGTTTCTGTAAGGCAAAGGACACTGTTAAAAGGACAAAACGGCAACCATCAAATTGGGAAAGGATATTCACCAACCCCACATCTGATAGAGGGCTAATATCCAATATATACAAAGAACTCAAGAAGTTAGACCCCAGGGAACCAAATAACCCTATTAAAAATGGGGTACAGATCTTAACAAAGAATTTTCACCTGAAGAAATTTGGATGGCTGAGAGGCACCTTAAGAAGTGCTCAACATCATTAGTCATTAGGGAAATGCAGATCAAAACAACCCTGAGATTTCACCCTACACCAGTCAGAATGGCTAAGGTCAAAAACTCAGGAGACAGCAGGTGTTGGTGAGGATGTGGAGAAAGAGGAACACTCCTCCACTGCTGGTGGGGCTGTAAGGTGGTACAACCAGTGTGGAAATCAGTCTGGAGGTTCCTCAGAAAACTGGACATGAGACTTCCAGAGGATCCTGCTATACCTCTCCTGGGCATATACCCAAAGGATTCCCCGGCATGCAATAAAGACACATGCTCCACTATGTTCATAGCAGCCTTATTTATAATAGCCAGAAGCTGGAAAGAACCCAGATGCCCCTCAAAGTAGGAATGGATTCAGAAAATGTGGTATATTTACACAATGGAATACTACTCAGCAATTAGAAACAATGAATTCACAAAATTTTTAGGCAAATGGTTTGATCTGGAAAATATCACCCTAAGTGAGGTAACCCAATCACAAAAGAATACACATGGAATGCAATCTCTGATAAGTGGATATTAATTAGCCCAGAAGCTCTGAATCCCCAAGGCACAAATTGCATAACAAATGACTCCCATGAAGAAGTATGGAGAGGGTCCTGATCCTGGAAAGGATTGATCTAGCATTGGAAGGGAATATAAGGACAGAGAAAAAGGAGGGAAGTGATTGGAGAAGGGATGGAGAGAAGAAGGTTTATGGGACATATAGGGAGGAGGGATCCGGGAAAGGGGAAATCATTTGGAATGTAAACAAAGAATATAGAAAATAAAAATATTAAAAAAGAAAAAAATTCTTTGTGCCTCAGTTTTCTCATATTTAAATTTAGAATAATAATTGTTTCTCACAGAATTGAGCTGAAGATTAAATAACATACTACTTAAAAGACTGTTACTGGTCCCTATGTCATACTATATAGTTTCAATAAAATATTTTGTTAATATTCTATATTAAAGAACATGGGGCTTTCTCACAGATTAAGAGCATTTCATTGGGATTGGTCCATTGCTAGTTTTATGTTATAAGTGCAAAAATATAGAGATATATAAATGTTGAGATGGAAAATTGCTACTGTGTAAAAGTAATCTGATTTACCTTGTTCCTGTAGGCAGCATAGATGCACTGAATATTGAATGTTTCCCAGAATAAGAACATAGCATCAGTTAGCTCACACTGTATGACAAAGTAACCTTAAATTAGTGCCTTAAAACAAAACCCACTGGGCTGGCTCAACACTGAGTAGTCTGAAGATTTTGGCTTGCATAAGCTGATAAGTATGATAAATTCTTCACGTGTCACATAAGCTCTTTCAAGACCATGTGTATTCTTCCTATTCCTACCGGCAGCTCTGCTGCAGAGGATTGGCTGGTGTGGGTTTGCAGCTCTCTGCTCCTCACATGATCTCATCCACTAGTAGGCTATCCCCAAACATGCTTGTCCAATAGAGGGAGGGAAAGGATAAAAACATAATAGTAGAGCTATTGTGACCCTAGGATTAAAGTTACACAGCCTTACTGGAGAAGCATTTTGTTATAGAATGTGACTAACTGGAGCCCATGGTATAAAGAACCTAGTAAACTCATTCAGCAGGAGTTGCTTCATCCACAGGAGTGGCAAGACACTGAAGTTATAGCATTGGCCCTCAGGACAGGGATCAGTGTGTAAGGTCCTGATGAAGCTGTTGTGACAGAAGCAAGGTAAAGAAGTTCTCCCAGGAAATGTTGTATATTGTGCAAAGTCCAAAATAACAGCTGCCTAGGCCTCACATCTCTTTTCTACGTGCCGACTTCATTCTTGTAGATATTTCCCTTTGTAACTGGACCCGTGAGTCAATACGACTGGAAAAAGTCTGAGTGATTTATTAGGTAAAGAAAACTTGTTATTTATGTATATTTAAAAGAGTTACAAGGTACCAGGACAAAATTTGCTGCTGAAATGAAAAAGTAATTTTAGTATATAAAATTGGAACATTCTAAACAGCAACATGACCAAACAAAACCCTTATAGTATTATATTTTATTTAGGAAGCCAAAACGTAGGACAGTGGTGATGCAAATATATTTTAATAATTCCTTTAAAATAAAAAGAAAGCCAAACAATTGATAGAATCCCAATGGATGCACTAAAGTAAATACATTACATTGACAGCTATTGTACTTTTGATAAAGTAAAAAGTAGTTTTAAGCTTTACATTACATAATATTTTTGATATGATTTATATAAATATTAATTTCTAGATAACTACTTTTAGTATAGGAAATATATTTTATCAAAGCCCACTAAACTATCAGACAGTAATTGATTGAAAATCCTATGTTAAAAAGAGACTAATGGTGATTTTTGAACCGAGGAGCCAAACTTTATTTAGGTGTTCTGGTTTCATTCTTTTATAGTGATACAACACTTGACCAAAGACAGAAGGAAAAGGTCTATTTGATTTACCCTTCCAGGTCACAAAACATCATTGAGGGGGCCAGGGCTGAAAGCATGACTTTCTGGCCCACTCTCTGGATCATGGGTGGATAACTTTTATACACACTCCAGGAATATGTGTTCAAGGAATGACACTGCTCACAGCTGCCTGAGCCTTCCTATATCAACCAAGATGATCAAGACATTCTCTCATAGAAATATTCACACACCAATCTGATACAGGCAATATTCAATTGAGACCTGTTTTTCAGGTAGTTCTATGGTGGGATAAAATGACAGTTAATGCTATGAAGGAAACTAGGTTTTTAGATCAATTCCTGTGTTCAAATCCAGATATGTAGATACAGCCATATCAGGTTATAACCAACACGATCTCCATAAGATGTACAAAAATCATGAGAGCAGTGGTGAAGCTTTACAAATGTGCCTGAGTCCTTAACGTTAGCTTGAGAAAAGCTGGGCCTGTTCTAAGAAAAAGTCTTTGTTTGTTTTCAAGACAGGGTTTCCTTGTGCAGCTTTGACTGTCTTTAGAACTCACTTTATAGACTAGGCTAGCTTTGAACTCACAGAAATCTGCCTGCCTCTGCCTTCTCCAGTGCTATGGTTCGAAGGTGTGTGCCACCACTGTCTAGCAAAAGTCACCCTTATCCTGACCTCTTTATATTCTGCTCTTTTTATTCCCCTCTGGATCCAAATTATAAGATCCATCAGTCTTATCTTTTGCTAGGAATGTATAGCACTTGTGAGCCCACCAGCATGTACCACAGCCTTGGGTCTGTTCCCCCTTTTTTCAGTCTTATGTCATCTTGGGGATCATTTTCATATCCTGAGACATGACTGGTCTAGAATACCTTGCCTGGGTTCCTTAAATTATTCACCTCAGTTCTTTGGGCAACAGATTACTCAATTGATAAATAGAAATTTTGCATAATTCATTTATTGTTCCACGAGAATTTACCTATAATTTTCTAGGAGCTTGGTAAGAAGTATTTTTTAATCACTAAAAATAATGAATTCATTTATCTTTAAAGTGGAAGAACAACATAAAATTTAAAGATCTGATTCTGGCTTCTTCCCCCAGTTTGGCCAACTATTGTTGATCTGTGAAACAAATAAAATTGAACTATGTGGGGGTTTTGGGCTGCCCAGAGATTGAATCTGAGAAAAAAATTTGAGCATTAGGTTCATCTAGGAAAGAAGCCAAGTTCTACAGTGTTAGGGAAGGGAAGGAGGCAGCTTCCTGTGAACAGCTACAGAGAAGACTGCAGTAAGGTGAAAAGTAGGCCCACTCTCTCCTATCTAAGAGAAGAGGGACCTGAGGACTTTAACACTCACTGCCATGAGTCTTAGGTCAAGGACCACCCCTAGGAGATGCTGCCTTTCTGACACATCTCAGAGCTTGTATGTCAGGACAGGCTTCTACAACCAGGCAAAGATACACAAATGGTATCCATGGAAACAGCAAATGCTAAGGAGATATGATCTGTGACTTAAAGCATCTGCTGTGGACTTCTTTTCTATAAACGTTTGTACTCCAGAAACTCTTACTCTGTAGTGCAGCCTGGCCTGAGTTGTTCAGTACTTCCCTTTGAATGAAGGCATTCCCACTGAATTGAAGTGTTTCCTCATGAGCTTCAGGAGATGAAGCAAAACTCACATTGTTAGAACATACATTTGAAAGATTCTTGAGAACCCCTATCTAGTAGTATAAAAAAGGATAAACATCTGCAAAGGGAAGGGGGAGGCGGAGAGGGGATTTGAACCAGCCAAACTGCTGAGCAAAGAGATATCCAGAATGGAGCTGCCAAAAGGCTGTGCAGAAAGCGTCAGAGCTGTATCTTTAGTGAGTCTTCATTATAGACTCACTTGGGGTGGGCTTCTCAGTGATTTAGCTGCTTTTAAGTACTCCATGTACCTGTAAATAACCCCTCTTCCATATTCCTGTTGTAACCCCCCCCCAAAAAAAACTCATTGGTTCACAAAGTTGGTCTTGGTGCAGCCATTCCTTTGGTCTGTTATGCGTTCCCTTTCCTGGGTAAATAGCCATGTGTATTATATCTTCCTAGGAAAGGTCTGTCACACGACAGCCAGCCTACAACTTGAAATCATCCAGCCCCAGCCTCCAGAGTGCTACCCTGGGCTTGCAAGTGACTACCATGTCAGGCAGGCTTGTAAATGTGATTTTGTCGTTGCGGTTGTCTTTACTAACTGTTTATATTCTATAATGGTCCATAAGACAAGTTGTTGGACAGATTTTGTATGGGGTGGGAGAGATGGCTCAGCAGTTAAGAATATATCTGATTTTACAGAGGGTCTGACTTCTCTCTGCACCCACATCTGGTAGCTCCAGCTCCAGGGCCTCTGATAGCCTCTTCTGTCCTCTGATGACAGAATCTCCGCAGAGTCATACACAAATGGACATATTAAAAATACATAAACCAGTCTTTGAAAATGAGGATCATGTCATTTCTAGGGCTGGGAGCATATGCATGGCTTAGTATTCGCTCTCTTTCTCTTTTTTTTTTCCTGTGTCTCTGACTACCAGCCTGGAAAACCTCTCAGAAACCAAAAGGGCTCTGGTAAAACAGGATAGGTACAGGTTATTTAGATCTTTGTGGATCATTACAGTTGTAGTATATGGCTGCCAGTTTTGCATCTAGCTGCTTCCTGCCTTCTGCCTTCTGCTGGGGCCTTTTCTTTTTAACTGGAATACCCAAAACATAATCCACGCATCAAATGAGGTACAAAAAGAAAGGAGGAGTGGCCCCTGGTTCTGGAAAGACTCAGTGAAACAGTATTCGGCAAAACCAGAACGGGGAAGTGGGAAGGGGTGGGTGGGAGGACAGGGGAAGAGAAGGGGGCTTATGGGACTTTCAGGGAGTGGGGGGGCTAGAAAAGGGAAATCATTTGAAATGTAAATAAATTATATCGAATAAAAAAAAGCAAATATTTTAAAAATCATAAAAAAAAGTTGAATTTCAGCAGTGACAAGAGGAGAGTGGGTAGGGAAGTCTGATGGGGGCGGGGAAGCACAACAAAGTGTTACCCAACAGTGCATTGGAAGGCTATTTAAAACCCACAGTGGCCATCCAGAGTAGGGTAGTCATAGCAACAAACCAGAATATCGTCGCTGTGTGTGAGGACCCACTGGAGAAGGACAGACAGTGCTGAGGACAGGGGTCTCCAGCAAGTCCGCTTTCCAGGCACAGCTCTGCAGCAGAGACTGGAAAGGAGCAGCTCTAGCTGAAGCTGCGAGTCCCCTCAATGAACACAGAGTATATCTATAGCTTTGGCAACCTCCTTGGAGAACTGAAAGTTGGCTTCCTCAGAGATAACCTAGAATGAAGCATATTTTTAAAAATATCTTTGATCGATTTCCCATTTCGAGGCATTAAAAAACAAAAAAACAAAAAGCAGACAGAAGACCACATGGAAGCTGTGGGAGGGAGCTGTGATTGTTCCTTTTCAAGCAATTCCTTCGACTGTTATGCATTAGGGCTCTGATCCTGTGATATTCACATGAAGTGACGGGAGATGCATGGAGCCAGTTTGGTGCCTTGCCTGGCCCCTTCTGTCCGGCTGGTGTACCAGCTGCACTGGGGGTGGAGGCTGGTGCCTTCCAGCTGCTCTTTGTAGAGATATGCCTCTCCAGGAAATGCTTATGAAGTCCTACTGTGATTCTATGACTGGGGCATAAAAACTTGGCCTCTTGCCTCAATTCCAGGACACAACCTGGTGCCCAACAAACTTTCCTGTGATATCAGCCTCAAACCAGATTATAAGAAAATGTTTTCTGTCTTGTTTTCCTCTGTGCTATTTTATCTTCCCCATTTCCATAAAGACTCTTTTAAGTATTTTTAATCAGCAAAATGCCTATAGGATGATCACACTCTGAAGACTGGCTCCTAGGTAATCCAATCTCAAACTGACATCTTAAGATTCATCCTTGAAACAAGACTGAGCTAATCAGGTTTCCATCTGTGGTCCATTACCGAGGAACTAGTGACTTGTACTCTCAGGGAAAACGTTACACAATGGTAGAGTTGCTGGTTTATGACTGAATATGATTTTTAACATCTGAACATATACTTCTACTCAGTTAATATTCCCACTCCCATTTCATTTCCCTTTGTAGATCACACAATCAATGCATTTCACCAACCATCAAAGATTACTTTCTTGGTAACCCGATCAAAGCCATAGGGAGAATGAAGATGTCTCTTGTAATTTTATGGAATGCACCCAAGTCTATTGATATCTGTCCCCAGTCACTCCAAGTCACTTGCAAAAGATTACTGGTGACAGAGATCTCCTTGATACTACGATCTGAATCATCTCATCTGTTGGACTAAATTACCTATAATACAGATGCCAATTCAGCTGTCTTTAAAGAGCTATCTCTACCATTCACCATATGCTCTGATTTGGGAATGAATGAAAATAGACCAAAGACTAAAGAATTTATGTTTGGGAGGGGATGGTTTAGGCATCATTACAAAACTTTTAAGATTATGTCTCTAAAAGAGGGAGTTAATTGTGTGTGTGTGTGTGTGTGTGTGTCTGTGTGTCTGTGTGTGTGTGTGTGTGTGTGTGTGTGTGTGTGTGAGAGAGAGAGAGAGAGAGAGAGAGAGAGAGAGAGACTTTGAGGGCACTTCCCTTAAAGCTCTGACCCTTCATGTTGAATAGATCTGACCTTGGGCATCTGATTCCTATGTCCTTTTCAATGTCCTTTGCTGATAGGGCCATCACAACTAATGGTAAAAGTTGATAGGAGATTATCCCTTTGTCTCCTAACCTCTCAGAGGCAGTCATGGACAACTAATGATGTTGGAATTACAAAGCTTACACACTGGCCTCTAGCTGAAACCATCCTGTGGAGAAATTCATTGTGTAGCTGAGGAGTCTGAAAGGAGCCAGATTCCAGCTGAGACCTCACTGGTGATCAGTTCCTTTCCTGCTCTCTCTGGCTTCCCCTACTCTTGCCAGTTTGCTCTGGCACCACTCCCTCAATGAATTCTTTGAAAGGAGCTTGCTTGTGAGGCTTTGTACTAACAGCCATTGTCATACTGGCATCTTAGCAAGTGAAGGTAACTTACAAAGAGAAGGTAGGCCTGGGAAATGACTACCATTGCTAATTCATTCCACAGTAGGCAACTGAAGGTTCTTGGTGTAGGAAGAATTGGATTTCTGTCTGTTTTCCAGTCTCCCAAATATGTCTTCAGTATGTGGGAACAAAGAGAAAAGCTACTAGTGCTTTCTTTTTCAAGAAGTTGGAGAAATGGTTTCATTCCCAGCTGTATTCTGAGTGTTTGAGACAGGGAGTCCTTAAGTATTTGTTGAATGTAGTTGAACAAATACATCATTGGTAGACTTTTCTATTTCTGAGCACGCTTGGGATACAATAAAGATATTAAAATGGCAGGCTTAAGGGACAAAAAAGGAGATTAACCTACTTTTAGCTTTATTAACTTTGCTTCTGCAATCTTTCCAGTGAAGTGGGGCAAGTCTTATTAAATGCTAATTATCTTCACTATTCTTTTGCATTTTGCTTGTTTTGTTCATGAGAATGTGTTTCCCACAAAGAATTCAACTTAACCAACTCAAATATTTATCATACGTAAGTTCAAAACTACAATTTTTAGCACTTCACCTAACTGAATTTTAAATGCCATATCAAAAGCTGGTTTTGACATTTATTCAGATCAACTGAGTTGTACTTTATTGAAAGGACTGTGTAGCACTAAGACACCTAAGGGGTCCAGCAGCCTCTGAGTGATATGACGGGCAGGGTAGGATCTCAGGATCTTTGGATTTTACATGAGGTTATGTCTGGCAACAGCTTTTGCTAATATCTTTCTTTATTAGTAATAAAGTCTAATTTTTTATGTTTCACAGATGAGAATTGAATGAAAGTGAATTTGGAAGGAAAGTGCCAGGGTTTTGTGCCCAGATGTGTGTCTTCTGGTTTCCTTTGCATTGCCTTAGTTAACTGTCAAGGATGGACCTTAGAGCCAAGTTCAACATTTGAATGCCAAAGACCTCAGGGATGTTCTAACTCCATTTGTGTTTTCTTTAAACCATATCTTTTGTGTATTTTAAGGGTATGATAAGTAGTGGTAGATATGCGCAGAGCTCTAGAGCTATTATTGTTTTATGAATCTACCACCCTGTCCACACCCCTGCAGCCACATCAGTTTACAGCCTCACCAATGCTACAAACACTTCTGTATTTTGCCACATCTGTGTGATTTTCCTTATATCTATCCTAATGAGCATGGGGCGATACCTGGCTTTGGTTGTGATTTTGCATTTGGTTGATTGTTAGTATTACTGTGCATATATATATATATATATATATATATATATATATATATATATATATACATTCATATATTGATACTATGTATGTGTCTGCAGAGAAACAACTATTCAAGTCCTTTACACACTTTTAATTGGATTGTTTTATTGGGGGGGATAGGTGGGTAAAAAAACTTTGTTCACACATTCTAGATTTATCCCTTATTAAATATATAATTTGAAAATACTTTCTTCCATTTTGTAAGCTTTTTTGTCCCACTGTGTTGCTTGTGTTTTTGAAACTCTATTTCTTTACATTTGATATATAGTCTTACTTGTCTAGTTTTGCTTTTCCTGTGTGTATGTATGTGTGTGTGTGTTCATGTATATACAGGTACACATGTGTGAACAAGCCAGAGGACAATCTTAGTATTCATTTTTGAAGTGCATCCACCTTGTGAAGACAGAGTCCCACATTATACTGAGACTCAACAACTAGAAGTTAGATTTTCACCAAGTATTATGAAATATAATGCAGTGGCTGGTGGGGCACCTGGTGGGCCCATGCCAAGGTATCCCCCTGAGAAATCATGCCATGTGACATACCTGGTATAAGGGATGTGTCTTTGGAAGGGAGGTGAGTGAGGGACCTGGAGAAGGGGAAGAGGCAAACAGACAGAGCCATGAGGGCAGAACAGGAGACAGAAGGACAGAAATAAAGAGAGGCAAGCCAGCTGGAAACTTGTGGGAACAGAGATAAAAAGGAGGTGGGAAGGGGAGGGCTGGGGTAGCAAGAAATCCTCTTAGAGGCTGCCTGGACATCTGTATGTGATGGAGATTCAGATGATGATGCAGGTTGTTGCTTGGTCGTCCCTGGGAGGAGCCTAGTGGAATCTCTTGCAATCCAAGAGCAAGTTCTATGGATTTGCCTGTCTTGGTTTTAGCTATGTGATTATAAACAGAAGCTGCCACAAGCAGTCTATTTTATATTTAAGCTCAAAAAGTTGTTATGGAGGTTTTAAATCAATATTTTCTTCTAGTTTTTCTTTTCTTTTCTTGGATTTTTTTTTTTTTTTGAGACAGGGTTTTTCTGTATAGCCCTGGCTGTCCTAGAACTCACTCTGTAGACCAGACTGACCTCGAACTCAGAAATCCGCCTGCCTCTGCCTCCCAGAGTGCTGGGATTGTAGGCATGCGCCATAGCTTTAGGTCCACTCTAAGGTCTTTCATTCATGTCGACTTAATTTTTAAATGTGTTGGTCAGTAATAGTCTCAACTCATTATCTTTCCCATGGCTGTCCAGTTTTCCCAGTACCAATTCTACAGACATCTTCCTTCTCTGAAAAAGTTATCTTGAAACCTTTGACAGAGAGCAGCTTGACCATGCACATAAAAGTGTTTTCCCCTGGGATTCTGCTGTTTCCTTGCCTGTCTCCGTGCCAGTACTGTGCTGTATTAATTACTGTCACTTGAAATATGTTTTGAAGAAAGGGAATGTGATACTACCACTTTTGATCTTTTTTCAACATTAATGTATGCATTTGAAATTCCATATTAATTTTGAGATGGTTGTTTCAATTTCAACCACAAAATATTACTGGTATGAATTCAGCAGTGGTGTATTTAACAATAAATGTTGTGGCCCAACATTGCTTTTTTTCCCTGCTTAGGATTGTTTTGGTTATCTGAGACTTTTGTGCTCCATCTGAATTTTAGGATCTTTTCTTTTCTTTTCTTTTCTTTTCTTTTCTTTTCTTTTCTTTTCTTTTCTTTTTTTTCTTTTCTTTTCTTTTCTTTTTTAACTTCTATGAAGAATGACATTGGAATTTTGATGGTTATTTCATTGAATCTGCATGTATTCATTTTGTAATATTAATTGTCCTCATCTGTGAGTATTGAGTAGTGGTGAAATTGCTGTTTTCCTTGATTTCTTACTACAGTGTTTTGAAGTTTGAATTATGTAGGTCTTTAAATTCCTTGGTAATGTTTTATTCATACACACACACACACACACACACACACACACACACACACACCCATAGTTACATATATTTATTTATTTTAAGCTTTATCATTTGCCTGTTTCTTTCTTATCACCTTTCTTACAGGTATATGGGAAAAAAATAACTTGATCTTATTTAGGGATCAGCTTTCCATGGTCTCTTGTTCTCGGAACTTTTATCTGTTGTGGGTCTCTCTGTTATATCCTAAAAGATAATTGTTTTTCTGATGAGGCTTGATAGATGCACTAATCTATGGTTATAGGAATAAGTCATTAAAAGTTGGCTTGATATTATATCCATTTAGCAGAATAAATGTTTTCTTTTCCTCTAGGGTCTACATCCTGTCTAGGTTCTTGCTCCTAATGATGTTTCCAGGTATGAGTTATATTATGTGGAGTCAATCCTTAAAGCTAAGCAAAAAGTGACTTCTAGGTTGCTATTGTACTGCTGGGTATATCTTGCCAGGCCAGTCTTTGCATCCCTAGCCCTTAGAAAACGTGCATTAATACTTTGAGATTTCATCTTAACCTAGGTAAGATCAGAATGGGTAAGATTAAAAAATATATATATACAGTAAATGCATGCATGGGTGTGGGAGAAAGGAACTAATCAATCCCTGTTGACAGGAGTGCAAAGTGGATAATGTTGGCAATTAGGCACCTCCACCGGCAGCCCAAGAGAACCCTGTGACACTGGGGCCATCGGGCATCCCCAGGGCCATGCCTAGGGACCTGCTGACAGTAGAACCATCAGGTACCTCCATGGTCAGCTCCAAGGGACCAGGTAACAGGACACATCAGCACTAGCTGCCTAGATGGGCACATTCCCATTGTCGCTTCCGTTGCATTGCCTCCTGCACAATGCACCACAGCCCTAATAAAAGGCTGTGCTTTTCCTCTCTTCTTCTGTTCTTCCCGTCCTCCACCCAGAGGTAGCCTCTGTGTCCCCTTACTCCCCTCTTTTAATAAACCTCCTCCATGAGACCTGTTGCATGCTGTGATTTTTGTAGGATTCTACTGCTTTGTTCTATCAGAAGCCACAATAGAAATTGTGTATTTAAAATGAAAAAAAAAAATCTGGAAATAACAAATGATCAGTCTGTAACATGCTTGGACAAAAACTCAAAGGACTCTTTATATCCTACTACAGACATAACTGTCCATATTCATTGTTGCTCTATTCATAATAGCCTAGAAATGGAAACAATCAAGATTCCCATCAACTATCCAATAAATAATAAAAATAAGTATTATTGATGTAATAGAGTATTATTCAGCTATTAAGAAAAACAAGAAATTGGCAAATTTAAATGGGTGGAACTGGAAACTATCATCTGCTTAGGGTAACTAAGACCCAAAAAGATAAATACTGCATATTAGCTTGAATATTCAGATAGGTGTGCTTCATTTGGAATAGGCATAGAGGTCAGGCAATTACTGAAGGGTCATAGAAGCAGTGTGTCAGGGCTTAAAGTAAGGAGAAACTGGGAATAATGGGGCAGGTTTAATGGTCTGGGCTATGGGAGGACTGGGCAGTGTAGGAAGTATGGGGTGACTTAAGTAACACTAAATACTTTTCTGAAAATATCTTAAGGAAACCCATTAGCACATCAGCTTTCTAAAATATACGTGACACTTCCACTAGTTCATGCTATTTGTTTTTTTTTTTAGATTTATTTATTATTATATGTAAGAACCTTGAGGCTGTTTTCAGACACACCAGAAGAGGGTCTGAATCAGATCTCATTACAGATGTTTTTGAGCCACCATGTGGTTGCTGGGGTTTGGACTCAGGACCTCTGGAAGAGCAGTCAGTGTTCTTAACTACTGAGCCATCACCCTAGCCCATATACAGGGAAACACTTTCACCAATTAGCGTGCCCATAAATGATCTACCTCTCAATCACGTTTTGATCTCATACACCTTGGAAACATAGTTTTCACATGCTGTTTGTGTCTATTTGTAGCTGCTTCCAAATTCTGGTGCCCAGGGTATCAAGGATCTGAGTCAAACCAGCTAGAACTCAAGTCTTTCAGACTGCTCTCAAGCAGGAGAATTAACCCTTACTCTTTTTTTTTTTTTTTTTTTTTTTTTGTGCCTCCTGAGAAAAGAGCCCTGATAAGCGAGATTTATTCACGTCCTCCTGTGGCCTGCTGAACGTGGGAAACGTGTCAAATTCTGTGGATTTTCCTTTCCTTTGTTCTGGAATTTGATTGTGGTGTTACAATAGCCTATAGCTTTATCCTAAATTCTAGAGTTCTCAGATGTTTGAATATAAACACTTAATTTTTCTGTTTCTGTTAATATGTGGATCTCATTTTGTGTGATATTTTTAGAAATCAAAGCAAATGAAGAAATTCGTTTATAATGTTGAATAAGAGCCAAATCAGAAAGTTTATTGTATTTTCCATTTGTTACATGGAATGAATACTTAATGCTAGAGGAAAAAGTTACATTGTGACTAGCTGAAACTCATGAACCAAGATGGTGCTAACTACTCGAGGATAGAAAAGATTTGTGTTATAACCACTACCTTGAAAATAGGGGTCCTAGTAGGGTAGGATGAAAAAAGTAATGTGAAGATATAGGAGAAATTCTTACAGAAATGCCAAAGGTATTCTTGTTGCAAAAGATTCAGGTCCAAAATGTGCAGTTGGTATAAAAAACATGCTAAGGGGGAGACAGGATTTTGTTATTATTGTTGTTGTTGCTTTTGTTTTGATTCTGTTTTCCTTTGTATTTTCTTAATCAAAAGTGGAATTTAAATCATGGAACAACAGACATATTTATTTATTTATTTATTCTGCAAAAGCAACTTTTGAGTAACACATGGTAGCTAAAGATTTTAAATCTTTAGATAATCTTTAATCTAAAATCTTTAGAGTAAAACTACAAATTTTGCTAAAATTGTGCCTTTAAATTATTTTTCCATGAGTAGCCAAAGCTGAATTTTCACACACACACACACACACACACACACACACACACACACACACACACGAACACACCTCGAGACTCTTAGGTCTCTTTTCCCTGGTACAGGTTTCCTTGCACCTGCTTAGCTCATTCTTACTCAAATCTGTTCTCAGATTGAATTCCTCTCAGTAAGACTGTAAGCCATTCCTCTTCCAGGCTCGTGACTTTGCAACCTTCATGTTATTAGAGTCACAGTCTAACAGGTATCTGAAGTGGAAACTTAAGGGATCTTTGGAAAGTTGGTTGGATGCTGTTTTGCTGGGGCAAACACATGAAGGAACATTTTGCCTAAGCAGACACAGAAGAGAGGATGCTCTGCTGAAGCAAGCACGTGAGAGGACAGGTAATGAAATATTCTTTGCTAACAACACACATGTATTGGTCTGTCTTACATTGCATAGTTGAGTGCATTTATCTGGACTCCATAGAGAGAAACACACCAAAAATCTTCTGTTAGTGTACTGCAGTTTGTTGCCATTTCTGCAGGCTCAGGCTGAGGTAAGACACAAGGTGAGGCAAGGCACATGGAGGAAAAGCGATGTTTGGAGGGTGTAACTAGGGCTCCACAGAGTGACGGAGACAGTTTGGTTTGCTGGTTCGATGCTTGTGGGTCCCTCATCTTCACTGATCTTCGCTTTCCTGAGAGAGGCACTGCTGAAAACTTCTCCCTGTCTTCCTGCTGGTCTCTCCTGCTGACTGGAACCAAAAGCTGAGGCCTGGCTGTCTGCTAGGTCCTGTCATCATTGTTGCTAATCTGACTGTACTGAAGTGGACTGCTGTGTATCCATGAAGTGTTTGCGAGTTCACTGCCTGCTAACTTGTGAACTGAACTGCCGGTTTCCAGGCAATGCAAATGGAATTTGCTCAAAAGAACCTTTCTAAAGAGGTCCACTTCACCCATATCCTTTCTTTCTCACTACCTCTGGAGGGTTTTGGACTGGAAATGAGGTTAAAGCATTTAAGAACCATCATTAAAAATTGGATTTTCAAAAAATTAAAGTTACAGGTATCTATGTCTAGATTTCAGCCCTAGTGGAAATGGCTGTTGGGGAAGTTGTGAGGTGTCACACTATCAATTTTATTCATGCAAATGCTGGTACTCAGTTGTTTGGAGAGAGTCCCTTAATTGAGATAACATAGAAAACTGATTTGAGGTTCCTTTCTACCATGGGAGCTTAATAATTATGTGCCACCCATGCCTTTATTTGCTTATTTATTTTTAATTATTTTTAGACAAGGTTTTACTGGTAGCTCAGGATGATCCCAAATCCATGATTCTCCTGCCTTTGCCCTGCTAGTGCTGGGGCCATAATGGTGTGCTACTCTCTCACTATTTCCCATAGTTTTGCCCTAAATAGACTGAGGAAGGTGAGCCATGGTTATTTGTGAAGAACCAGTCATAGTGTTTTATGAGAACAGAGCAAGTAAACTTAACAGATCTTCCACGAAACTAATGCTCTCACCTCTAGTAAAAACTAGTTCTTTAAAATATTTCATGAACGTATTGATTGCTTGCTTCCTTCCACACGTATACATGGCCAGCCTTGTTCTAGGCACCTGATTGACAGAAGTAACAAAACAGATAAGACACTTTTCTTCTTGGAGCTTAGATTCTAGGGGTGAGAGAAGAGACAAAGAGAGGAAACATGACTAAGAAGTCTGTTTAATTGTATACTAGAAGATGAAAAGTATTAAGAAGATGAAAATAGACTATGACAAAAGATATTGGAAGTACAGAAAGCAGGGTGAACCAATCACTCTTCAAACATTGTACTTTAGCACAGCAGTTTTTGAATAACCCTGTCTGGGCCTTTTTTTTCTTTTTTTTTCTTTTTTTCTTTCTTTTTTTTTTTTTTTTAGTGGTTGCTTAAAGTTCCACTGAATAAATATTTTAAGTTTGGGTGTTTGTTTGCAACTTTCTTGGCTGCCCCTTTCTTGTTTGGTTGGTTTTATATAACATTTTAAAATATGAAAAAGCTTTGCTACCTTGCAGGCTCTCTAAGAACTGAGAGCAGAGTGGATTTTGTCACTTGGAAGTGGTTTGCCAGGCTCGCTCCTGAAGCATATCAAACTGAAAAGTTTACTTTCAGGGCATAGGCTTGTGTGCACATGGAGGAATGTACAATATCCTGAGGGTTCTCTGTGTTTCCTTCCTTTCTTTCCCTTTCAAGAAGACCTATCAGAAGACAAATAAGATTGATATGAGTAATAGGAATGCATTTTAATCAGCCTTCATACAGTCTTAGTACTAATGATGACTTAGCTATGGTTGGCCGGTTTCTCTGTATACAATGCTAGAATACAGCATGAAGCGCCATATTGCTTCCTCACCAGCAGTCAGCACAGAAGCTAGGGTTATGCCTTGATAGTAAATCCTGACTCTGCTACAAAGCTTCCCACACCTGGTGTTCCATCACTAGCTCACCAGTTACAGGAGTTTGCACAAAGATCCAGAATGACAAAGACCCTGCACCCCCTGTCTAATCTCTCTTTATTCCTGTCTCCTCCTTCCCTGAGGCAAAGAGGTGTGTCTTTGATATACAAAAGGGGAAAAGTATCTAAAGTCGCCATGACTTAATAAAGAGTCAGTGGTTACAATAAATATATGAAAACTGAGACTCTCAATAAAACTCAGAAGCTGGTTTTGCATAGCTATGCCCAGAGCAAAGCCCAATCTGAACCAGGTTGCTTGGGAGCCTCATTGCCCATTCTTGACAAGCACATGAATATCTGCTTCATTTGTAAATATTCACAATATACAATGCACCAGGAAAGGTTAGTGATTACTAGTATGGCTATTGTCATATTTTAGGCATTCTGAGGAATGTGATTTTAGACTTTTTGTATCTATGGATACCAACATGGCCTACGTGGGTTGCTTCCATGGTTGCCTTTTAAGCCAGTCTTTGGAGAAAGCCCTACCTGATTGATAACTTCTCTTGGCATGTGGAATGTTTTGCTTTACCTTTGAGACATGTTACAGATGTAAGACAGGAAACAGAGACCCAGACATGGGTGACACCTAGGTCCTCCCTGAATATTTGTTCAATTATATACTACCCATGCAACCATACAATCACTTCCATTTCTGTTTTTAGCTTATCCTAAAATCATCCTACATTGTTTTTCCTTTTGTCCCAAGCCTGTTCTTCTCAAAGACAATCAAGTGCATTGTTATGCCAATTGTTTATCTAGTCAGTTGTCAATTCCATAGTAAGCCTCTGTTGTATGGTTCCTCTTACATACTCTGTTTTCTCTATAGCCCTTTATTTTGTGGAGACTTGCTTTTTGAAGCCTGAGAAAACACATGCCTCTCCTGTCCCCACTGGCCTAGGACAGAACCACAAACAGTATATAGAGCCACTGCTTGGGGAAACGTTATTGAATGATAAGATAAAAACCAGCAGAGACACACTGTAGTTACATGGGGACATTCTTAAAATACACATGCCACCTCAGTACATCACAGGGGAAGACTGTAGTTTTACTAAAAGTTCATTGATATAAACTGAAGCAAACATAGGGAGCTTCTAGAAAGAATGCAGTTCAGTGTGCGCAACTTCTGAGAGCTATTTTATCTGCTCATAGCAGTTGGAAATCTTGCTTAGCTGGCAATTGATTTTCCAAACAATGATGATTAACACAAGCTACAAAAATACCCTCTGAATCATCAAAGAAAATTAGAGTCTATTTAACAGAGAACCTGTGAGTCCCCATCAGATGCATCTCTTAATTATTTCAAAATCTATGATTCGCTGTTAATCAGGCCGCATGAGTAAGGAGAGGAGTTTATTTCCTAGTCTAGCAGGGTAACACTGGGTTTACTGTGATGTGATCACTCAAAGACAGTGTGTCTGCAAAAATGTCTGGGAAGAAGCAGAAAACAAATATACTTTAATACTTCCTAGTTTGCTATACAATTCCACTGTATGGAAAATTGAAACTAAGAAAAAATGAAAATATGAAGAGTCAGACTGTTGGGGTTTTGTCTAAGCTCCACCCCATACCTACCTGGCAATAGCCAGGTATGCCCCGCCCCAGAGATCTGGCCCACTATAAGAGGGGCTACTTGCTCCTCCTCTCTCTCTTTGCTCACTGCTCTCCCACATACTCTCACCTCTCTGCCCCTGGGGCTCTTCCCCCCCCTCCACGTGGTCATGGCTGGCCTCCACTCTCTCTCTCTCTCTCCTCTCTCTCTCCCTCCCTCCCTCTCTCTCTCTCTCTCTCTCTCTCTCTCTCTCTCTCTCTCTCTCTCTCTACCTCTCTCTCTCTCTACCACTAACTCCCATCCCCTATTCTGAATAAACTCTATTCTATACCATGTCTGTGTGTGTGTGTGGTCCCTTAGGGGCAGAGGTGCCCAGGCAAAGGCCCGCCTGGACACCTTCCCCCACGCCGCCTAGCCACACTCACCTAACCCCTATACCCCCCACCTTTAAGCCTCATCATCCTAGTAACCCTGACTCCTTCATTAACTCCTTCACAGACTAGTCCTCAATAGTCTATGGCACCGATGGCATGCCAGTGAGTCCTTGACTTACTTGCCCAGGACACCTGCACCTAGATTTCAGACCTTCCTCTGGTGCATTAATTGGAGCTTCACCTGGGAAGAGTGGGGTTTGGAGGGAGAGACCAAACAGATTGACATTGCTCCAGGCTGTGGAGAAATAACAAAATAAAACATCTAGCTCACCGGGTGGTAAGCCAATCATTATCTTTTTAGTTCAAAGTCCTAAAAATTAGAATACAGAAGCTGTTCTGTGAGAGATGGGCCAGCTGGGGATATACAAACAGCAGGTATCGCGGTTCAAACGGCCATGGTAATCTGCTCATGTTTTTTTATTATTATTTTTAATATCCCATGATTGCAACATATGCCTCATAAGTCTTCAGCACGATGCGAGGTGGTATATCACTGTATGTGCAAAGAATTCTTAATAACTACAAGCCACTGTGGCCAGCTTTCTAAGTGGAGTGAAGGGAACATTTGAGATGTAATAATGAGTTTTAGGCTCAATTCACTCAGGGTAGAGGGAGTTAATAACCATGGGGAGGAATGTATTAGTGAAAGAAGCCACTTTTAATCAGAACTGTAGCAAAGCCTTCAGTTGGGAACATGGAGAACAGGAGTAGAAGTGAGGGCTCAGGGGAGAAAATAGAGCACCCGCCTGCCCTCCTTACTGTAGGAACTCCAAATACATTTTTTGTTTTGTTTTTGTTTTTAAGATATTTTCTTTATTTATATTTCAAATGTTATCCCCTTTTCTGGTTTCCCCTCCGATAACCCCTTATCCCATCCTCCCTCCTCCTGCTCACTAACCCTCCCAATCCTGCATTCCTGTCCTGGCATTCCCCTACACAGGGAAGGCATCAAGCCTTCTCAGGACCAAGGGCCTCTCACTAGCAATTGAGGATTTAGGATGTCTTTCACCATAACAAGAAGTAAAAAGCTGAAAACTGAAAATCAACAGTTCTTCTTGGATCTTAAGATCACAGGCCAAGCCACGGCCCTACAAACCAAAGGTGGACAAGTGGATGCAGTGGTTCCCAGTTCCTGTGAGCAGAAACCTCAATGTCAACCCCAGCCAGGATCCAAATGTGGAACTGATGCATGGCTAGAGGCACAATGTGGATAAAGTTGAAAGATGGTCTTGATGGGGAATGGGGAGGCAATGCCAATGAATTTTGTTTGCACAATGAAGATCAGAGAAATCAAGGGTAGGAAAGGCTGGGGAAGCCGGGGTGAATCTGTGAAGAATTGGGGTGTGGAGTATAGGGGATTTGGTCAAAATACGTTGTGTGAAATTCTCAAATAATTAATAAAATATTATCTTTTAAAATTCATTTACAATCCAGCCATTGGCCTCCCCTCCTGATCCCCCTCTCACAATTCCTCATCTCATTGCTTCTTCCCCTGTCTCCAAGAGGATGGTCCCCCACCACCTAGCCTCTCTCATCCCTTGAGCTTCAAGCCTCACAAGGATTAGGCACATCTCCTACTGAGGCCAGACCAGGCAGTCCTCTGCTATATATGTGTCAGGGGCCTCAGGCCAGCTTCTGTATGCTGCCCGGTTGGTGGCTCAATGTCTCAGAGCTCCCAGGAGTCTAGGTTAGTTGAGACTGCTGTTCCTCCTATGGGGTCACCCTCCTCTTCAGCTTCTTCCATCCTTCCCATAATTCAACCATAGGGTTCCCTGGGCTCAGTCCAGTGGTTGGGTGTAAGTATCTGTGTTTGTCTCAGTCAGCTGCTGATTGGGCCTCGTAGAGGACAGCCATGCTAGGCTCCTGTCTACAAGCACACTATAGCATCAATAATAGTGTCAAGCCTTACTGTCTCTCCATGTGATGGGTCCCCAATTAGGCTGATCACTGAACTGCCTTTCCCTCAGTCTCTTCTCCATTTTTGTCCCTGCAGTTCTTTTAGACTAGAACACTTCTTGATCAGACATCACTCCTCTTGAGGCCCTGTCTGTGACTCTTTGAGTTCCCTCTCTTCACTGTTGGGCATTTCATATAAGGTATAGTGAATTTTGCAGGCAAATGGATGGAACTGCAAAAATACCATCCTGAGTGAGGTAACTCAGACCCAAATGGACATACGTGGTATGTACTCACTAACAAATGGATATTAGCCAAAAAGTACCAAAAACTTAGGATACAATCCACAGAATTTAAGAACTTTAGCAAGCAGAAAGGCCAATGGGAGTGAAAAAGGGAAGCAGGATTAGATGTTGGGAAGGGGAAAGGAGAGAAGCCCAGAGGGTCAGCAGAATGAATGGAAATATTCAGCTTCTAAAGGTGGGAGGTGGGGAACCCTCTAGAAAGTCGCAGAAACCCGAGAGGTGAGACACTCTCTGGACATAATGGGTGTGACCTTAGATGAGATAGTATTTTAAAAAAAGAAAGATCAGTGAAAAATAACTTATGCTTCCAGCAGGCATAAAAGTTGTTGAGGTTTGGTTTTGCTAAGCATTGTAATGCTAATTATGTAGGAAAAGGTCTAAGCCTACTAGTGTGAATGAGTGAATTCTCAGATTCACAGGCTTTTGTTGTGTAAACCTTATTCCTTGATTTAAAACTATTGTTTAAATAAAACTGGCTACAGCCAGTTACTGGAGGGATTAGAGGTAGGCAGGTTTGGATTGATCTGGTAGAGGGAGAGAAAGGAGAGGAGGAGAGAAAGAGTGAGGGAATGGGAGCAACTGATCCATGAGCCCATGGCCAGGAGAAACAGTAAGTATCCATGTACCCCTGGAGAGGTAGGCTGGTCAGGAGGCAGAAGAGTAGATTAGGGATGGCCCTGCAGTGATCGTCAAGGCCAAATAAATAACCATAGTTCGAGTCTCATTTATTTGTAAGCTAGTTGGGGATAAGTTTAAATTGATTGAACCACAAAAGGAGGAATATAGGTGTTTTTCAGTATGCCAAAACGTGCTGTTCATAACGAATCCTGACTTAACCTGTCCAACCAGAGTCCCTAAATGATTCACACGGCTCTGGAATGCACTGTGTACAGAAGAAGCTGAGGATGATGGTGGGAGAGCGGCAGATGCCCTTAGTCACTTGGCTGACATCAAAACGTGATTTGACCACATCTCCTTTGTCCAATCTACTTACACCTTTGAACCTTTCTTCTTACAGGTGTGATCCCATGCACGTAAAATATGTAGTAGCCATTTCTTTAATGAGTTTCAGAGTAAAGTGTTCTGATAGGTATGGTTAAGCACTACCTGGGCTAGTATGTAAAGAATTAGATTCTTTTTGTGGAAGGTGGAGCCCAAGAAAGAGAATGCCATAGCCAGCCTACCCCTTGTTTGTCAACTGGGCCTAACTCCAGCCAATAGAGCTTTGGCAGTGATGGAAATGTTTGTGCTGCCCAACACAGCAGCCCCTTGCCACATATAACTGTAGAACATTTGAAATATGTCTAGTTCAACATAGAACCTTGAATCTTTAATTGTATGTAATATTAATCGAGCTATTGAAGGGTCCTTTCTAATATTGAAATGGAGAAACAGAAGATGTATTGAATATGGTCACACTGAGAAGAGAAAGAGATCCAGTGACCTTTCCCCTCCCATGTCTATCTTCAGGGACGCAACATGAAGGGAAGGTTTAAGGAGACGTTGAGAAATATGCACACGTAAGCAGTGCAGCCATCGTGTTGTTCCCTACTTATTACTGTTCGAATGTTTCCTCAGTGAGTAGAGCCTAATTCTTGAATTTATTGAAGTTGTGGGGACAAGGAAAAGAAGCACAGCCTCTTTAAAGGGATTAAGCATGCTGTTTTCGTGTGCTGCCTGGTTGAGTCAAAGGTACCTGAAAACCAGCAAGTGCAGCGAGATCCCTTTGACCTTTGTGCAGCCTCTTTGAGAACAACAGAGGAAATCCTCACATGTGAGAGCCTTTCTCTGTACCAGAAGGGGCGACTACATCCTTGTCTTCAGGGTAGAGCTGTTGAGAGGGAAATCCGAACAGATTTTGTTAGAAGAACCCTCATTCTTCAAGCCTTCTTCCCACATCCACTCATGTGTTCGCAGCTCCCTCTTCTCGTTCCACTTTGATGTAGTAGAAACAACTCTACCTTCTCCTGGCGGCCTTTGTTTCCTGAAGTATGTCTCCATGATATGTAAAACTTATATATTACCCTGATTGGTTGGGCAATGCTAGCCAATTGACTTCCTGGATCCAGCCTAGACTCTTATTGTCAGAAACTATTGTTATGCTGCTTGAATGGAGTTTTAGACTTCAAAGTACCATTTTGAACCTAAAAATGTCTAAAGAGAAAGTAACTAAAGCCATGGTTATTAAATACACATTGGACGATACTGAGATACCCTCTGCCCCAGAGAATCTTGATCTGAATGAAGATTTCTCTGACAGCCAACATATAGGTGAGGCTCTGAACAGCTTGTGACATCAGGGACATGTTTTGCCAGCAAAGGCTTTGTTAATGGAGAAGGCATTTTGTGAATGGTTCCGATTTTGTCCTGCTGAGACCTGAAAAACCATGATAACCTTAAAATTGTCCCCAATAGTAGGGGACACAAGGGTACTTATACACCTGCTCCCATCTTCATCTGAGACTTTACTCTGTGGATGGTCATTGTCATTCTGTAACTTTCAGTTCCTGTGGCCAGGTTACTATTGAGCCGTATATAACTCCGAGAAAAGCATATATCAGTATAAGTGTAGGGTTATTGGGTTTCGCTTCTACTGGGTTCCGCATCTACTCTGCCACATGGCTCAGTTGCTCAGGGAGGCAGGATGCTGGTAGTTGACCAACTGAGCTTACCCCACAATGTTGCCCCAGCAGGTGCTGGGCTGTAGGGCAACCCTTTGGACTATCTGGTTCTCAGACTCTCAGACACTCAGGTGCCCCAGAGAGCCACAGAAGAGCTGAGAATGGAGTCAGGCCTGTGGACTGGATCTAGTCCTGGTCGGAGCAGGAGGTGGGGTAGGGGAAGCTACGGTGATAGTCCCACAGTGATAGTCCTTGGTTTGTAGGTGGTAGTGGGCTTGAGCTTGGGCTTGGTAGCAGCCATGGCTGGGAGCACAGAGAAGCCTTCTATGGCTCTGTAGGCAAAGGACTTCTCCATGGCTCCCCACAATGGTTTCCGAGTGAAAAGAGGCAGTCTATTTTTTAAGGCATTTGTTTTCATGGAGGAAAGTAGATAAGTAAAACTATATCCCACTTCTTAGGGTGGGTCTGAGGTTTTGCAGGGAGGAGTATCTGGGAAAGAATGCTTATTGGCAAAGTTCTCCAGGCCTTTAGGTACCTCATTAAAATAGAGATCTGTCTTGATCCTATGTGACCACAAATCACATCTTCTACATGTGGATGGGCTTGGGGTATTGCCCATATATGACTGATGGCCACAAATCTACGGGGGTGGGACTGTGGCTAATGACAGGGACCTGGTGCCTGGGAACAGGAGAAGTACCTACATTTAGGGTTCCCAGAGTTTCAAGCCTTAGCTCAGCTGGAATCAGGCTACCTTTCTTGGTCCCACAAGCAAGAATCTTCATGTATGGTTCACAACTCTCTCCACAAGCTTCCAATGACCTCTAGGATGAGCTAGGAAGATGTCATCAATGTACCAAGTGTTCATTTCTCAATTATTCAAAAACATCATCAAATTCATCCTAGATACCACTGTAGGGGCTGTCCTACATACAGAAGTGCTCATACCTAACCAGAATCAAAGGAAATTATGAGATAATAAGTTCAGAAATAGAGGACAAATATGAACTAGGCACTTCATTATTTTAGGGTCTCAACATCTACTTGACCTCTTGTTTCCTCTTTTCACAATGCGAGTTTCTTATCTTCATGTCTCAGAATCTTCCAGTCCCTTCAGCCACTATTAGCTACTGTGCATGCTACTTGGTTCTCTGAGCCCTTCTCAGAGGGTCCACGTCCATGCGTGTTACTCCAAAAAGGTGTCTTGTTTGCACATCCCATTGGGATAGAATTTTGATAGTGGATATGAGGATATTGGTTTGCTAAGCAGTATCTATTACAGCTGGATATACCGTATACTACGAAGATTTTCTTACTTGTGACAGGCGATCCTGAACTACATAGAAATATTCTATAAAAAGAGAGAAAAGGAAAAGGAAACAACTGAATATGGTGGTAATCACTTGTATTTAGGTGTCCAAGAGTTCAAGGTCATCTCTGGCATCATTATGAGTTTAAAGTCAGACTGGGACATATGAGACCCTATTTCAATACAAAAACAAAAAATTGAAAAAGAGTAAGATAATTCGTAGTTCTGAAAACCCAGACACAGGCAAATCTACAAATCATGAAAATATGCACATAGTACTAGATCAGTGGAGTTGCTAGTTGAAGCCTGGAATAAACAGTATTTCTCTCCTTCATGACATCTGTCATTGTCTATCTTTTCAAGTTAACACATTCAAGATGTCTTAAGAGAGAAGTTGACACATAAGGACATGCAAAATGTAAGTTCCCATTCACCTTCCAGAGAGCTACCTGATTGACCTTGATATGTTCCTGTCTAATACACAGGTACTTGTTGCTATAGCCCCAGAGCATTTGAGACATTATTATTTCTCATTGATTCCTGTGTCAAAAAATAAGAACAAGAAATGCATATAATACCTTAGTTTTATATCGATTGCATATGAAACCACTAATATTTGAAATATACATGGGAAATAATATGTGTGTTACTAGCATCTCTTATATTTTAATATTGTACATATGGCTATCACAAAATTTCTCATGACAGTACTAGGGCTAAAGAAATCATGGTAGCTTCCAGTCCCCTGGCTACTCTTTATTTTCAGGCTAATGATGTAACCTAGTCCTAGTGAATAGGATGGATAAGGATTTTGAGTTCCTATTAAAATAGTCCTTGTTAGGTCACCATTTTCTCTTTTATTCATTTCTCTTCTTCGGTTCAGAACTCAGATGAGATGCCAACCTCAGTGTGGTTGTGCACCAATGAATTACTGAAATCACAGAATTGGAGTAAGTAGCCTGCTGAGAAGGGCATGTTTTTGTTTTACAGTTTTACTTTGGTGCACTGTTTGTACGTGTGGTATGAATGGTTTGAACTTGTTCACACATGTGTGCTAATATGTGTCTGTGTACCTGCATGTGAAGGCCAGAGGCCAACCTCAGGCTTCTTCTTTGAGGACTCTTCATCTTATATATTGCACAGAGTCTCTCACTTAAGCTCAGAATTACCTGATTTGGCCAATCTAATTAGCACCTTGCTCCAAGTATCTACTGTCTCTGACACCCCAGTGCTAGGATCATGGACAGGCAGCCAGGTATCTGGCTTTTACATGGGTGCCTGGAATCTGTACTCTATTCCTCACATTTCCTTGGCAAGTGTTTTATCCACTGAGCCATAGTCCCAGCTCCTGGAACATATGTTATAAATGATTCTATAGAGTGCTGGCAGTAACATGGGATTCTATTTATCTTTAGGCTTTGTCCAAATGTCTTCATTTAAAATTGTGAAGTTTTTGGTTAGGTACAAAGAAATGCAAACTGAGAGAAAGAGATTCTGCCTCCAGTATCACTCATCCCAGTTGGGGCAGTGGTCCCCTGGAATGTTGGCTTGAAGTAAGTTTGAAGAAGTTTTAATATTTTAAAATGCTATTCCTACTCCACAATAGAGGCAGTACAATTCTCCTATGAGTAATTGACTCTTGAATTTGTATTTCTCTAACATGTAAAATAATGCCAGACATAGCCTATTCTTCAATGACAGCACAGTAGAAAATATTCCTGTCTTCCATCCACATGTTTACTTCAGACGTATCTTACTTAAACAAGAGCTGACAGAAGATAAAATTAAGCATCCAGAGCTATTTACCTCTATCTTCAAAGAATTTCCTTTTGCCCACGACAGTAGCCTGGCCAGGAAAAACTTAAAGGTTTTCTGTTCTGCTCCTGGAATAGTATATGCCTTGCCTTTGTAAGCTGTCCACAGCAAATGGTAGACCACAAAAGAAAGGAAAAGTCCAGTACTATTGCTCTATATCGAACAAGTCAATGGAGCAATGTGTGCTTCAGAGTCCCTTGCAGGGTCTGGGCTAGACTTAGACCAAGCCCAATCATTCTTGGACTCCTTGCCTGATCTGTCCCTTTCATGTTTCTTTTCTTTCTTCTTTTTTTCTTTTTCTAAGAATGCCTTTTTCAGTAAGACAGATTGACCAAAATCTCATTCTCAGGCTTTATGACTGAGGAAGCTGATAAATGGAAGACCCACTAAAGGAATCCATCATAATTTCAATTTTTTAAGTCACTGAGAAACTTTCTAAGTACAATTAGTTTTATTAGTGGTTTTACTAGTATCTCTAAATATGAACCAGCTTTAAATGAATTGGTGAAATTTCTATTTTTGTTTGACTACATTCATAATGCTAATATTTACAGTGGAAGGGAGCCTATTGGACCGTATGATACTCTATCAGATGATATGAGAAATCCAGCACAGTGTCATGTTGCTCTCTAAATCTCGATTTCACTTAAACCTTCAAACCACTTAGAAATAGAATGCCCCAACTAAGTAAAATATCTTTTCCTTAAGATTAATTTTTACTACTACATCAATGAACAGAATCAAGGAACCACAGATGGAAAAGTGGTTTGGGATTGTCATAAAATTGATTTCAGGCTCAACAGGGGCACGAACTCACTGAGAAGGTTCTCTGCAATTTCAGCCAGGTGCCCAAAGGAAATTAATATGTAGATATCAGAAATATAACGAAACTCCTAATAGTAAGTCAGCCCCAGAATTCTGGTGACAGAGTGACTGACAAAGAGATTCTAATTAGGCAAAGCGAAGAAGACAGAATGAGTGCACTCCCAGAAGGATCTGGCTGGAAGGGGTTCCATTCTTTGGCTTGGGTATTGTACTCAAGGTTTGCTTTGTTCATTTTGTCCAGAGAGATAGAAAAGGGATTGGTAGAGCTGTGTATTTTTGTGATATTATCTGTGTTCTTTCTTCTTCACATTTTATAAATTCATGGGGAGCTGAAATATAAATGGAGACTATTGATCACAGTTTTAGATTTACTAGAAAAACTGCCTATGTGGAGTAAGGGGATGCCGCTGTTCATCTTCCCTGTCATCAGGCTTCTGGGAGTTGGGTGAGTCTGTACGTGAGCTGGCAACCACACACGGTATATTTCCTAAATCTTTCACCGATTTCTCTCTGCTCAGTCTCTTTCTGGGAATCTTAATCCTTTCAGCAAATATTTTAAAGCATTCATTATATCTAAGGACAGGTGAGAATGTAAGCTCTGGCAAGGAACAAAATGTATAAACAGAACTTCAAATCCAAATGGAGAGAAATGGGTGTTAAAAGACATGTACGTGAAAGGCCATGTTTTAAAAGGAACAAAATCGTCTTTAACTACAGTGATCCTTAGAGGGAAAGGTGGTAGCCATTTCAAATTAATATTCATTATGGTCCTATGGACAGAATTGTGTAAGCTCATGTTATAGAGTGAAAAACCTATGTCTTTATGCACCACATCCACTATTCTAGTACCTTCGGACACTAAAAACGTTTCATAGGGACTTTGGGCATCCAAGCGACATTTTATAGAAGCACCCAAAGATTTCAAAAAACAATGAGTTAAATGGAAAATATCCTTCCTCACCCTGTAGGGGAAAGCCCCAAAGATATGTGATGCTATCTATTTATTAAACAAACACCGTTGAAAGTGAAGAATCACATTTTAAGAGGTCAAAGCTGTCAGGGTCATGGTTTTCAAAAACTGTCAAAAGCAAACAGGGAGAAAGGCAGAAAATGTCTAATTACATTTACTGTCTTGGTCTCTGAGACTGAGAAATAGAAAGGAAGAAGAAAAGATGACGATGAAGAGAGATATGCATAAATAAAGAAGGGCCAGGAAAGAAAGAAAAGAGAGGATTTCTTAATTTACTACGGGCCATATGTTGTTATGTGTTTGACTACATTTTCAAGTAGAAAAGCAGAAACTTCCATCAATTTCAAGGTGAAAGCAAGGTAGGTATTCAAGAAACCAAAAGGCATAACAAATGCCAGAATGTTTTCTTTCAGTCTTCTGTTTGAAATTGGTAGCAGACTTCAAGAATTTGGATTTATTTATAGATGTACAATGTTTTAAAGCATTTAAAAAAAAAGCACTAGGAACGGGTCTAAACATGCTCTGTTTACCAGATATTTATTTGTAGTCAACTTTGTAGCCTCAGTGTTCAAAACACTGTGTGAGGCATCAAGTATACCAGATATATGTCCATATACAAAAATTTGTAATCTAGTTAAACAGAGAAGCAATTGAATATCTCTTATAGATGCTAATAAGAGTTACTATTCTTCCAAGCTCTCTATATGTTCTTATTACTGTTAAAGTGAACAAATAGGTAACAGAAGTTAAATAAGTTGTCCAAGTTTTCTCCATCTGAGGGCTGCTGACCACTACAGTATCTATGCCTCATCAAGAGCTGGCAAGCAGAATGCATTTCTCAAGACTTACAGCATCGGGAAAGTTTTAGATAATCATGAAGGGTAAATGGATGGAATAATACCAGGTGTGCAGAAGGGCAGCAGCACATGTGAGTCACAATCACTCGGTATGAGACACCAAGCAAGTTGGCAGAAGGCAAGAGGGAACTGAAAAGAGAGCAAGCTCTAGTCTGAGAAGTCTGGCCAGTCTTCATAAGACATTATGATTGACAGAAGACATGGCTGCACAATCTAGGTCCCACAGAAACAGTCCTTGATAAGCTTTCGGAAGAAAATGATGTAGTAAGAAAATACTTCCAGGAAAACCAGTGGAGGAAGAGGAAAGAATGAGAGTAGACAATGTAAGTTTTCAGAAAAAGTCCTGGTTTTGCTCTCATTTCATGGGGAACACTGGAGCTTAAATTATGTCTTGGAGTCTCTTTTGCATCAAGGCATCAAACCATCTGGGTTTCCTATTTGCACCCCTGTGAACAAAGAGCTGCCTGCTGCCCTGGGGAAATGGAAATTCCCAGAGATTTGTAGTTCTCTGTGGCTATGGGAAAATAACTCTGGATCAGTGCAGAGCTAAATCAGTGTTAGAAAAGTGGGCAGATCCGGTGAATAATATACACTACAAAGACTGAGGCCAGCATTAACTTCTACACTTCAATGCATAACTGTTGTCATCTGAAATGCACCTCTCAGACATTGAAATGCATGAATTTAACAACATTAAAGTCTCTGGATATGAGTATAGGACATGATAGCACCATAAGCAGAGATGAAAGATGCATAGAAACACAGAATATCAAAGAGAAATCAGTACAATTAGAAATTATGAAAATGATGACTATAGATATTTATACATGCCTATGCAAGCAGCATGGCCAATCCAGAATCTTCTTTTTATGACTCCAAATAGACTCTGCTTTCTATCTTCTCAGTTTTCACCCCACACTTGCAATGTAAGTGCCATACTCTAGCCCAAAGATGAATAAAAGCTAGTTCTTAATCACTAAGATTTTAATTTTTTTGTTTATGTGAGTATGTCTTCTTTGAAGCCAGCTGTGAGTGGGAAACTAGAACCAAAGGTCTAAGTAGAGGTTCCTCACTTAGAAACCTGTAGCATGAAGACACGTAGAGGACTGTCATTGTTCTCACTTTACAGATGCTGGCCCGAATAGGAAGGAGGCAAAGGAAACAGTAAACTGTAAACAAATGAATGGAAATGTCCTGGATCACAGGATGACCATGTGCTCGACTCCACCCTTCCCTGTCCCACCCATCAATTCCAGGATAACATCAACAGGAAAGGATCCTGTAGTTTGACCTAATTTAAACAATTATTTCCTCCAGCACTCTATCCTGGAAAAAAAATATGTAAAATTGTTACTCAAACTTCATCTAGTGCTTTGAAAACATTATTTTTAAAAATTTCAAACTGATAAATCATAGTTTTGTTTATTTATGGAGAATAGCACAGTGCTATGCTTCCAGAAGACAAAATTTACTCTCCACACAACAACATGAACTGGGGCCAAGAGGGGCATTCTTACTCAAACTGCCACATCCCACTCTCTGGCTCCCACTGACTTGGGCCACATCATGACACAAAATGCATACAGCCCAACCTCAAATGTTCTCAGGCTTTTACGGTCTCAACACTGTTTACAAGCCCAAAATCCACAGTCTCTTCTGAGTCTCAAGGCAATCTCTTAGTTGTGACTTCTGGTAAAATAAAAAAAAAAAAAAATCAAGCCGCACACTTCTAACATACCATGACACAGAATATACATTATCATTTCAAAATGGAAGAATAGGGCCATAGCTCAGAAATTCTGTACCAAAGATCTCTCTGTCAAGTATCAAAGTGCTTAGATGACTTCACTCCTCCAGTCTTGCTGTCTGCAACATTCATCTCTCTCCTTGACTAGTTCCACTCTTTTTATGTGACAATCATTGACAGATATTCCACGGCTCTGGTGTCTACATCCGTGGTCTCTGCTACAAACAAACTTCACTTTCAGAATTTCACAAAATGACCTCTCAGGACCTCCTATGCTTTGTTCTACTTTAAAAAGGGTCTCCGTGCCATGCATGGTGTGACCTCAGTGGCCCTCTGGAATTGTGGGAAAAAGAATCCACACCTCCTTCACTACTGTATTTCTGCATATCTCCAAAGCCATCACCTTGTGTATGATCTTGTCAAGTTTGTCTACCAGCTTTGGATGACATTAGCAAAAGGCTTATATTCAATTGCTTTCTAGGAGCAGAAAAGGCTCTTGAACAAAGAAACCTAGCTGGGTGGATTCTTGCTCCAACAGTACACTTCCCTCTATCCCAGTTCAGAGCAGAAATGGCTCTTCCTAATGGCACTTACCTTATTATATCTTTCAACACAAGCAGTGACTACAGCATTGCATTTTATAGTATTGTTTTCTTTTCCCTTTACTGTTCATTTTGTATTTTCATTTAGGTTCTACTTGCTCTTTTTCTTTGCAAGCCTGCACAAGGGTTATTAATAATAACTGTAAAACTAAAGCTCAAATATTTTACTGCCTTGAAATTGTCTCACCAAAGAAATTAGTCCATTAGTTTTAAACTGAGCTTCAAGCAAGTTCTTAGGAAAAGAACAGAAGGTAATCAGATGCTTTGGTAAAACATCACAGAAATGGCCTCTCCCCAGTTGTCAATATTGTTCCTCTCTTGAAACCTCTAGAGCTGAGGCCTCACTGTGTGAGTTGCCCTCAGTACTATCATCATGCAGGATTCTACTATAATTGTCCTTTAAGATTCAACTGCTTTTGTATTCCAAAATTTCAAAACTTCTATATTCCTAACACAAAAAAACAACAAACCAAAACAGAAAACCCAGAGTCAGTTTGTTCACCGCAATAGCCTTCATTCTGATACCAATGCCTATGTTAGCACCATTTCTGTTGTTGTTATAAAACACCATGACCAAGGCAACTTATAGAAGACACAGTTAATTTTGGTACATGTTTCCATGGTGACAAGATCTATCACAGCACAGAGGCCTGGTGGCAAACAGCAGGCACAGTGGCAGCAACAAGAAGTTGAGGGTTCAGACCTTCAATCGCAAACAGGAAGCAGAGGAGCAAGCTAGAATTGGTATGAGCAGTGACAGCCTTCTTCCAACAATGCTCTAGGACCTAAACCTCACCAAATACTGCCACCAACTGGTAACTGTTACCTGAGAAAACCAGGACAAATAAATGACTGTATGAGATGCCTATTAAACATATCAAAGCGGATGTTGGCCAGCTCTCCAAGGACCTATAGGTGCCTGTGACTCTTATCACCCCACCCCCACCAATGTAAAGTCTTCCCCCCTGAAGCTGGGCGTCGTCTTCCCTTAACCCAGCCTGATCCTTATATAACTCAACCATTTTGTCTACGCTGGTCTTTTGACTTCTTGGTCTAGGCCACCTTGGTTGGTGACTCTTCTCTGACTCTCTCCCTGTCTCTTCATTAATGATCCAGTTTAGTCTGCTCTCCTACTTTCTCCCTTACATCTACAGTAAAAATCTCTATAGTTTAGGAGTAGTCCTGTCCTCATTTTTTTCATTTTTTTTTCATTCAGGAGCCAATTAATCAAATATCTGAGCCTATATTAGACACTCTCACTGAAACTACTGTAAGAATTTTGATCTCCCCACTACCTTTTCCTGTCCCCTTACTGGTTCATTTCTTTTTCTAAGTTAGATCCTCTTCTATTGTATTTATTTGCATGAAAAATGATGATAAGAAACCAGCAGCACTGTGGGGGTATCATGTATATAAAGTATGGTTGGCAGGAACTGTTATATAATAACTTCTCTCCCTATGTATGTTACTTGCTATCATGTCAACTTAATGGATTAAGTGAAGTGACAGTGCTCCCAAATGTGTCCCCAGGAGGTAGAAGTTATTTGGGTTGCTGAGACATGTTGGAGGCTCAATAGGCCCTTTGCCTTCAACTGTTGTTGATCACAATTCAGATCCTTCTTATTTTGACATCTCTAAAGAACGCAAGACCGAAAATTAGCCAGGAGAAAGTTAAACAGAAAAGAAAGATTTTATTCCAGGCCACTAAATTTAGGAAGAAATAAATTTGAGCTCTATTACATTAAACAGAAAGTGGTAAGGTATCAAGGAGCACTGCATAGCTTACCCCATGGAGCCTCTTTTTATTCATTACAGATAAAGAAGACAAAGATAGTGCAAAGAAAGGACTCTGTTTTCATCCAGTTTAATGATACTGTGTATTTATTGGAGTCATTTATAGTATCCTGGGCAACTTGGAGGGCAAGTCCACCACCTAAGAGCTACAATGCAAACCTATGAATAGCTGCACCATCACCACCTAGTTTCCTCTTTTCAGAAATTGCTTTCTGTCTATATTCTCTGAGAAAAGGCAGCTTTAATTGTCCTTGCCGCCCTCTCCCCCCCCCCCCCCCACCTTTTGTAAGTAGTTTAATACATGTGATCCCAGTACTGGGTTCTGACTCAGGATCACACCAGTTATGTCCAACCCAATGAGAGCTGGTACATAGCAAAGAGATAAGACAGTTTGGACTCCAAAGGCCAGTGCATTGAAGGCTATGTCTCTAGCTTTGGTACTCTTTTGAGTGGTACACATTAGGAGGAAGACTTAGGTCATTTTGGGACATGATTTTGAAGATCTCTTTCTCTCTCTCCTTGCTTTCTAGTGGTTTCACAGATAAGGTCCCCCCCTCCCCAGTGTGCTAAGCATGATGTGTTGCCTCATCATGGGTCCATAACGAGCATCTCCTACTGACCATGGACTAAACTCCACAAAAATATACATCAAGATAAACCTTACCTCCCTTTAAGATGATTAGTTCAGGTATTTTGTTATAGTAATGTAAGCCTGACATAGATTAAGTGTATTTACCTAAAAAGAGGTTGGGGGAAAAAGAAAAACAGTCTATTTTCAAATGCAAGCAAATATTCCCAGTCTCCATGGCTCTATGGCAGAAGGTAGTCTTACAAACTGGAAGTCAAGTTGCTATTCCCCCTATATAAGCTGGATCCTGACATACTTGAGAAAGATTTTCCAGGCTGGAAAACTGGCAAGAGGCTTTAAAATAGAAGAATAGCTCAAAGGGAAAGGATTTACAATGATAAGTTGTACTCAGAAACGGAAGGTCAGCGGATTAGAGTCAGGAAGAAGTGTGTACAAGTTCAGCTAGATTGATGGGGCATTAAGCTTCCCTGGCCAATGCAATCTTAGAGATGCACGTTGAACTGTTTCTGTATAGGAACTAACAAACAGGATTCAGTAGCTAGCCAGTCAGAAACTTTGCATGTAAGAGGATTTCTAGTAGGGTGTTGAGACTGTACTGAGTTACTACTTTAGACACTAAATAGTACCCTAGTGAACATTCAAAATGCCTACCTCACAGCTATAGATACAGTAAACAAAAAGTTTTCCATGAATCAAGAGAGGGACATTTAAAATGTTTAGAGCAAATAACATCAGTCAATTAGCCCCAGGCAAACACAGGCTTCTTAAATCCCTGCAACATATTTTATGTTTAGGCTTGTATGCATCTATACATTCCTCTCTCAGAATAACATGCTTCTTGGAATGTATTTTTATTTGGATCTGGTAGTGCAGATGGTGTAGGGAAGTGTGAGTCCCTTAAGGGATTGAGAAAATGTGGGAGTTGGGACTGGAATAAAAAAACAAGGAAGAAAGACCTATGTAGATAGTTAAATAAAATTAAAATATTGTTGGCAATAGAATCTGAAAGACAGAAGAGAAAAATAGAATATATACACACACACATGTGAACATATAGATATACATGCATACATATATATATATGTGTGTACACATATATATATGTGTACACAGACATCCATGCACACATTTGTACATATGTACATACACACTTGTGTATGTATGTGTGTATGTGTGTGTGTATACACATATATCCATACATACAGAAAGCACAAATACACAGATTTATCTTGATAAACCTCCTGCACACTTCATTTGGGAAATGCAATGCTGTCTCCTCTTTTGGATAACACTTAATCTCTCTTGTCTATAAAATATTTTAGTCGACACATTACATAGAAGACTTGATTCTGCTGGGAGGTTGAATGTCTGGACAGGCATATCTCAACCCAGCATAGCTGACAATGTGGGTCAACACAAGACCATAAACCTTATTAACACCTATGATTCTTTTGCAGTTTGTTTTGAATTGCATGGTTCTATAATGTGAACTTTTCACATAAATATGCCCTATTGCAGTATCAAAGGGTTGGACATGCCTGCAGGGCCTAAATCCACCTAGCCCTGGTGGCTAACAGTTAATAAAAGATGGTGGGTGAGATTTGGTAGAGTGAAAAACTATCCTGGTTTACCCAAAGCAAAATGATTACTAAGCACTAACACTTCAAGTCAGACACTTTCAACCTATGGGTCATGGCACTTTTGCAAACCTCTATCTCCAAGAATATTTTCATTAAAATTCATAAAAGTAGCAAAATTACAGTTATGAAGTAGATCCAAAAATAATTCTATGGTTGTGGAGTCACCATAACATAAAGAACTGTGTTAAAGGGTCTCAATATTCAGGAGGTTGAGAACCACTGTTTCCAGGGCTAGCATTCAGGCAGGCCAAGGAAACCGATGAACATGGGTCAAAACAACATTTTGTGGGGGCTACTGTAAAAAACAAAACAAAACAAAAATTCCCACAACCAAATGACCTTGCTTTTCATGTAACTCAGACAGACTTATTCTGGGATAAGAAACGAGTACAGCCAAGTTATTCAGCTTTCAAAATGAAAATTGCCTCATCTGAAACTGGGAGAGATTTTTGTCTTAACACCTTGCAAGAAGTCCAATTAGTTAAGACAAGAATATGAATTGAGATTCCAAATGAGAAATTTGTACCTTTCCAAAATCCAAAGGGAGTATGTAATATCACCTGTAAAAAATAAAGACTCTCAGAGATTCACCCATTTAAAAATAAAATCACTTCTCAAAATAACTAGGCCACATCACATTGTTCTATCTCAAATTTTCAGGTATGGGTAAATAGCTATTTGGGAGCTATTACAGAAAATTGTAGATAAACAACAGAATGGGTCAATTGTAAGAGCATTATCATTGCTAATGTGTTATATGCCATCCGCTTCAGATAGTAACACTTCTCAAAGATGTAAGTCTTGGTTTTGGCTTTTCAAAAGAACAGAGCCTAAGGCAGGGATATTAGCAGCGATAGTTTTCTGATGTGGCATCCTGGGAAACACAGACTTGGCAACGGGCAATGTTGGATATGGAAGAAGGAAAACCAGTGGGGTATGGGAACGAGCCAGTTACTGCTGTGGAAAACTGGGGCTCACTTCATTGTGAATCAGATGCGTCATGTACAAATTCTCCTGCACGTTTTTTGATTCACAATGAGGATGATGTAATTTGAGTTTAAGTGGCTTCCTTCTTGAACTGACTAAGATGTTGAAAAGGGACTGATAGGCTGTGCTTTGGGGTTTCTAGCTGGGTAACCACACGTGGCTGAGATGGTGGGTTTCATTCCTCACTGGGTAAGATCTGCAGAAGTCAGGAGACCCAAGGCAACCGTCTACAGTGCATTACAAGTATCCGCCGAGGCATTCTGGCAGTTCTGCATGGAAAGTATCTACTATGGGATATAAAAGATCTTTTTAAATGATGAACGGTTAAGAACTACATTTTTAGAACCCCAGAGCAGTTGCAGAGTGACTTTGAATTTCATGGATTCTTATAAGGCCGAGAACAGCAGTTATGATTCCTTCCATCCATCCAAGAGCACAGCTGTCCACACTGAAGGTGCCAGTATAGTCAACTGACTTTCGGTGTGAGAGTGCTTCATACTGCTTTAATATTAGTGTGGGAATTATGCACAACTGCTACCTGCTCATGCTTGGAACGCAACTTTAACTTGCTTTAACTTAAGAATTTCTTTATAGAAACCTAAAACATGGAAGTAGAGATGGTGAATTTGGACATCATACCAGTTTAATTGAAATCTTCAGGAGATTAAAGAACTGAAACTTTGTTTTTTAATCTACGAAAGTAGTATAGCAATCACTATTTCAGAAAATTTGGGGTAAATTCAAATGAAGATGAGAGAATACTTTGAATCATAGGTACTAATCCTTAGTTGTCGATGTAATTGAACGTCAAACAAACAAACATTTCCCAATGGTACACTTGGGAAGGAGGGTGATGAGCTGGCATGTCAAGAATTTGTGTTTTCCCATACCTACTCCCCCACGCAGGAAAGGATAACTACGGATATATGTAATGTGATTGGAAATCCACAAAATTTGATTGTCTGAGAAACAACATATCGATTGCTTTTATTACAGACTAGAATTTAACACAAGGGGGTTGTGCTTGCAAGTGAATGCAGGGAGGTTAATGGTGAACACAACAAAACAGTCCAGACTGACACTGTTTTGCCCTTCATGGTGATCATTAGAGCCCCATGAGTTTGCTGGACATACATTTGTATAAAGCAGTAGGCTTCAGAGAAAAAGAATGAGTCCTGTGACTTCCTGGACAAATCTTTCCTGGACCCTCTGGGAATAGCTAGCTCTGAGAGTGATTTGGTGTTCACAATATGTTTGAAAAGAACCCTGTTCTTTTCTGACCTACCTTCAGGATTCCATCAAATTTATTATTATTTTTCATTATATATACAAAAGGATTTTTACTGCAGGTCAGATACATTTCAATGAATGGATAGATACCAGCTGAGTTAAACTCACTGTTACATTAAATGCATACTTTCTAGATGATAATCCCCAAAATCAAATTCCAAACTCCTTAGCTTTTGTTAGCAGCCTATGGGCAACTGCATTAATAAGAGCCCTTCATTTGTATTCTCTATGAGTGCCCAGTAGTGGTCCTCAAACATTAGCACATGCATGATTCATGAAGCCTGACAAAAATGCAGATTTCTGTAGGTAGAAGTCAAGTGTGCCTTCTCACTCACTCTTGAAACTTTTTCCTGGACATTGACCTTGAAGGATTTCCTTTTCTTAGTGGAAGGCCTTATTTTAACTGAGCAGCAGGATCCTTAGAACTGGATTTTTGACTTATCATCCTGTCCTGTGTTGGCTTAATCACACAGTCTACACAAAAATTCTTCACTTGACCAGCTGGAGCTCTTCCTGGGAGTGCACAGTGAGCGAAGAACAAAAGAAGCTAAAGAATGCACACAGACATGGATGGAGGGCTCAGAGACTCAGCTAAGTGAAAGGAATGGGACATAAAGGAGCTTGCGCTGTGTTAAGCCATCCTTATCATATTCCAGAACAAGTAGACGTAATCAACAAAGGTAGGGGGAGAATATCTAAAGAGCTTACAGAAGTTGGGAGCAGTGGCTCACATCTGTCCATCCTGCCTTCTGAGGAGCAGGCACAGTATTATAACAATCTTGAGGCCAGCCTGTACCTCATAGCCAGCTCCAGGTTAGTCTGAGAAACAAAGTGAGACTCTGTATCAAAAGAATGATCAACAGCAATAGTGAGGATGAGTACAACCTAAAGAATTGAAAATTATCATCTTTCTACCTGGTGATTAATACACTAGCTTCATATATGCTTAAAATGGAGTGTCAGACTTAGGTTTGCTACGTCACTGCCTTATTTTATGTAGCTAGATTCTAGTTTAAATACACATACACACATACACACATAATCTCTCTCTCTGTCTCTCTGTCTCTCTCTGTCTCTTTCTCACACACACATACACACACACACACACACACACACACACACACACACACGATCATGCAAACACATACTCATAAACACACACTAATGCATATGCACACACATATAAAAATAAGCATATATACATTCATACACATTCATACACACATTCACACACACACACACACACACACACACATATATATATATGTACCTACTCATACATACATACTTACAAACACTCACACGCATATACTCAAACATACATGCACTCACACTCATATACATACATCATCTTAAGCAAATGCACACACACACACAAACACCCCCCCCCCACACACACACATGAAGGACACCTGCTTGGTGAAGAATAAACAGCCATTACTTGTTCCTGCTACTGTACTCAGAAGGTCTTCTCTGCTGAGATATGTATAAACAGGATGAACAGATTCTAACATCACTGACAAGATGACAGCTAGATTAGACTTTTGCTTTAACATTTGCAATTTCTCAAACTGTGCCACAGATGTGGAAAATAATTATTTGTCAGTAGACTTTGAGCACAAAAAAAAGGAGGCTTTGCTTTATATATATATATATATATATATATATATATATATATATATAAAATCTTGAGAAGTTGTTCTCAAAACCGCAGAATAGCAGACTGCCTGGGGAGCTTGTTAGGAATATAGTTTCAGCCTATAGCTTAGCTGCACTGAATCTGGACCTCCAGGAGTGGGGGACTAAGGACCAGTGTCTTTTAAAGTTGAGCACTTTCTAATATGCTCTCCAAAGCGACTATATGGCAATCATGCTGAAATTAATATAAATGTAAGATTTAGGAGTCAGCATTAACCCACATATAGACTGTGCAGTCTTCCCAGAGCTCTCTTCTGCAGATTTTCTCATTTGTCTTCTCTTGGTAGGATGAAGAGAGAAGACATCGTTTGCTTTTCACAGGTAAATTGGAGGTTAGCAACACTGGGAAACTGTGATGGTTTGTATAAGATCAGCCAAGAGAGTGACAGTATTTGGAGGTGCTGCCTTGTTGGATTATGTGTGGCCTTATTGGAGTAAGTGTGGATTTCTTATGGTAGGTGTGTCATTGTGGGTGTGGGATATAAGACCCTCATCTTGGCTGCCTGAAAGTCAGTATTCTGCTAGCAGTCTCTAGATGAAGCTATAGAACTCTGAGTTCCTCTTCCATTATGCCTGCCTGGATGTTGTTATGTTCCTGCCTGAAACTTTGTTGTCCTTATAAGAGTTGCCTCTGTCATGGTGTCTGTTCATAGCACTAAAACCCTAATTAATACAGAAGTTGGTACCAGGGACTGGGGTATTGCTGTGATCGGTCTGACCATGCTTTTGTTTGGAAGAATGTGGGGTTTGAGACTTTGGATTTGGAAAGCAGAGAAATGCTTTAAATCAGGTTTAATGGTCTATCATAGTAGAAATATGTAAGACTTTGCTACTGAAAGCGATTTGAAGTGTATGGACCTGGCCCAAGCTGTTTCAGTGGAGAATTTCAATATGTGGCCTACACACTGTTTTTGTAGTATTTTGGTGAAGAATTTGGCTGCTTTTTCCCCTTGTTTGAAGAATCTACCCAAGTCTAAAGTAAAGAGGTTTACATTAATTGCATTGGCAAAGGAAGTCTTATAAAAACCCAGTGGAGACTTTGTTCTCTAGTTAAGTCTCATGAAGAGTGTTTTGACCATCTCCCATGTTCTCAGATAACAGATTAAGAGACTTTCAGGCAAGATCTTACCCAGATAAACTGACATCCAGGCATGGTGGTACATACCTTTAATCCCAGGAGATAAAAACAATCAGATATCTCAGCTCAAGGCCAGCTTGGGACAGAGCAGGTTCTAGGTTAAGAAAAGCTTAAGTCCAGGCACGGTGGTAATACTCCCCTTTAATCCCAGCATTACAGGAGACAGAACCATGCAGATCACTGAGTTCAAGGTCAATCTACAGAACAAGTTACAGGACATCCAAGTTTAGGCAGTGAAGGAGTTAGAAAACAAAGTTGGAGAAAATATAATAGAACTGAGGTCAGGGCATGTTCTAGCCCTGTCAAGCTGCAGAACTTGGCAGCTTCAGCCATGTGGTTCTGGCTTTAGAGTCAAGAATGGAAGGGACTACTGGAACAATTGATGCTGGTTAGCCAGAACTAAGAAATTAGCAATGATTAAGAAGAGACCAGAATCACTGAGGTGAAATCTGGGAATTGTTTTCTGAGATCACAAAAGCTGAAGCTGTATTTGGTAATATGCAGGTGGTACTGGTTTTGAAGGCATGAAAGGATCATGAAGAGCAGCTGAAGCTTGGCACAGTGAGAAGCCATGGAAGGCCATTAGAGAAGGTGCAACCTCAGTTCTCAATGGCACAGGATTGAAGGGGTCATGCAAAAGATTTGAGGCCTGGTACTATAAAGAGAACCTATGAGAGACTATTGGTAAAGTATAGTTGCAATGGAGGACCCCCCTGTATTAGAGATGACAGTGCCATAGGATGATCACCAAGAAGAGCAGCAGCAGTGGAGTAGATCAACCTGAGCTTAGAGTACCACAGAAGACAGAGCTGGAGAAATTATGCTAGCCCTGTGGAGGAGCCCAGAAGATCATGTGTGGATCCCAGACACTGAAACAGAAGCTGTAACATTGAAGTGGCCTTGGAGTCCCCAAGATATTCAAGATGCACAAGCCATGGACTATCTGCTGAGGAAAGCTGCTAACGGGGAGTGGAACCAGCCCAAGAGAAAGAAGTTTGTTGCAGTCAACAAAAATGGAAAAGGAGTTGGAGATCTGAAGATCACTTTGACATCAGACATGGAGATGCAAAGTTTGGAGTTTGTCCAGCTGGTTTCCTGTCTTGCTTTGGGGATCACAGTTAAGTGAGCAGATGAATCTCAGAAGAGACTTTTGACTTTTAACGTTGTTGAGACTGCTATAGACTATGGTGACTTTGGAAGTTGGACCAAATGTAATTTTTTTTTATTATGCTATTACTAGGTATGTCCCCCATAGACTCATAGGTTTTTAATAAGCCTATGGGGAACAGGGAGTGGAATGTAATGGTTTGTTTATGCTTAGCCTAGGGAAAGGCACTGTTTGGAGTTCTGGCTTTGTTGGAGTAGATGTTTTTTGGTGTAGGTGTGCCACTGTGGGTGTTGGATGTAAGACCCTCATCCTGGCTGTCTGAAAATCAGTATTCTGCTAGCAGCCTTCAGATGAAGCTATAGAACTCTGACTTCATCCTCCAACATGCCTGCCTGGATGTTGCCATGTTCCTGCCTTGATGATAATGGACTGTAACTCTGAATCTGTAAGCCAGCTCCAATTAAATGTTGCCTTGTTCATGGTATCTGTTCACAGCAGTAAAACCCTAACTAAGACAGATATAATCACATCTAGCTTAGTAAGGCATGGGCACATCTCTTGTTCTGGTTCTCATTTTCTTGTGAATGATCAGCGTCTGTCTCTATCTCCATCTCAGTCTCTGTCTCCATCCTGTCTTAGTCTTTTTCTTACCTCTCCCTCTTCTCTCTCCCTTCATGTGTGCATGTGCACATGTGTGTACTCATGTGTATATGTTTATGTGTATACAAGAGGACAGAGCTTAAGCTTTAGCTGTCCTTCCTCATAAGCAGTCCACAGTGATTGCTGAGACTGGGTCTCCCTGTGGTGTGGGGACTTGCTGATCAGGCTAGGCTGGCCAACGAGGCACAGAGATGTGCTTGCCTCTGCTTGCCATATCATGAATTACTAGCACATATAATGAATCTCAGCTTTTCTTAAGTAAGCACTAGGGATGAAACTCTGGACTTCCTGCTTGTAGTGGCAAATGCATTACTGACTGAAGTATTTCCCTAACCCTAAGAGTTTATTGAAGAGATTGCTGAAGAACTCTTGTGATTGTCAAGTTATTCCAGTCCTTAACTGGAGAATGGGGCTCAGAGGTAAGCAGTACTGGTCGCCCTTCCAGGAGACCAAAGTTCAGTTCCCAGCTCCTACTTAACAGTTCACAGTTGTCTTAAATCCAGTCACAGGGATTCTGACACCCTCTTCTGGCTGCCACAGACATCAGGCATATATGCACAAATATACATTCAGGTCAGACACCCATACTTATAAAATAAACAATGGTGATGGAAATACAATTTTCATCATTTATGATGACAAGCCTTCTTTCCTTTTAAAAATTCTATTCATCCACTGGGTACAAATATGGCCAAAATATAGTTTATGAAAATTTCAAAGAATATATGAAATATACAGAATTAAATTTTCTATAATAAAAATTGTATACTTGAGGTAAAAATTCTACTCATTGAGGACCAGTATTTTTTAGACTGTAACAGAAATCAAACCTACATAGAAAAACAAAGTAAATGCTTATATATGTGCCTACATTTTATTTCAGTAAATAGACTTAAATTTTCATTACCAAAATTAATACATGTGTCACAACCACGTATAAATCTTTCTCTACTTCTTTCATCTTAGACTCTGCAGAACTGGCCTTTGAGCACAACACTTTCAATATGTGCTCTTTGGTTCACATACTTGTTTTTGTTGTTGTTGTATTTTGTCAACTGGACACAAGGGACACAGCTATAGTTATCTGGAAAGAGGGAACTTCAGTTGAGATGCTCCCTTATCAAATTGTCCTGTAGGCAAGTCTGTGGGACATTTTATTGTTGAATGAAAGATATGGGAGATTCTATCACACTGTGGGTGTTGCCTCTCATGGGCCTGTGGTTCTAGGTTTTATAAAGTAGGCTTAGCAAGTCAGAAGGAGGCAGCCAGTGAACAGCAGCACTCCTTCACAGCTTCTGCTTCAATTTTTGCCTCTGAGTTCTTGCCTTAAGTTCATGCACCAACTCCCCTTCAAAATGGAGTGCAATATGTAAGATGAAATAAACCCCTTCTTCCCCAAGTTGCTTTTGGACATGTATTTATCCCAGCAATGGAAGACAAAGTAGGAAAAGATAGGAATGGGAAACTCAGATCTTTCCAGAGGAAACATCTTTGACCACAATGTCCGACCGATAGTTATAAGTTCTTAAACTTCTGGAGCAATAATCTCTAGTCAGACCCTATCTCATAATGCAACATTCCTTAATTAGTTGTTATGTCTTCCAGAGACTAGATGATGTGTTGCTGCCACCTTCACTGTTACCTTTTCTGAAGTGCTGCCCCCTGTACACTACCATGTCCTGGGCCTTCCCAACTCACTGGACTCTGGTTTGTCTGTTTTCCTCCACAGATGCATCACAGAACACTGGCATAGATATTTGTTTACTCCCTCCAAGATTCCTTACTTTAACTTCTTCCTCACCTCTTCCTTCTATACCCTCTCAATACCAAGGAAACATTCTCAGCCTTTATCCCAAGTCTTCCAAGGTAGTGCTGTTTCCCACAGAATTCTTTCTGATGCCATACTGACCTCGCCCATGCCCATTTCCAAACCATGCCTCTGTACTTGACATCTCTTTCCCTTCTTATTCTTCTGTAATCCCTCATATCTTGCTTTAACTGCATCAACTGGTGGTTGCTTTCTTTCTTGCCATGACTGTTAAGAAACATGACTGAAAGAAACATGACATGTCTCTTTCTTGCTATCATGTCCATTAAGATGGACAGATGTCCCATTTGTTCCTCAAAGCTGTCACCCCAGCTTTTTCCCTAATTTTCAAAACACCACCTAACCTGATCTTTCATGTCCTTGCCTTTTCCCACCTGCTATTTTTTCCTTGTACTCACCCACTCCTTTCTTGGCTTACTGCATGCATTTCCTCAACATTTTAGTCCTCAGCCAACCGTCATCGGGATCTCATCAGTGACTCATTCATTTGATCTTGTTGAACACTATCTTAGAATCCCAAGCTGACACTACAACTCATGGTGCCCCCTTACAGCTGCATAAATCATCTCAGTTCTCCTTATTCAGCGTAGGTTCTGTGGTCAATCATTAGGGTTACATTCTTGCAATTAAATTCAACATCATCTAGGCTCAGGCTTTGCTGGCTGAGATAACTATCAACCTCTATTTTCTTACCTGTAGCTAGAAGAAGCTGGAGCAAACTCATAGCTATATCATTTGTCTCAAGATCATTTAGAGTCATCACTCTCCTCTAGGTCTTTATATTACATGGTATTTATATATGTCCTCTAGGTCTTTATATTGCATGGTGTTTATATATGTCCTCTAGGTCTTTATATTACATGGTATTTATATATGTCCTCTAGGTCTTTATATTTGCATGGTGTTTATATATGTCCCTCTTCTCTTCTCCCCATCTCCTAAAATGTTGTTCAGGTCTCTCACCTCTGTTCCAACCTTCCACAACTCTTTCATTCTCTGTTCTCCTTCAGAAGGCATTGCTTTCCAGTTCATAATGTCTCCCACTCTGATCTCTCTCTCCTTTACCCATACTGTGCCATAATGTTGATTTTTCTTCCTTTTGCCATTTTTGCCTGTTAATCTCCTGGCTAAGGACATTAGCCACACCTGCATTAGATTAGAAATCTAGCAATCCTTTTTGTTTCTTTCAACAACTTCTTCCTTTGCTGCAGTTTCCCCAGCAGTATGCACGCGTGTTGCATTCTTGTCTTTTCTAGTTTTTTCCTCTCCTCACTGCTCACCTTATTGTTTTTCCTTTATTTTCTACAGAGCTCATGAAAGGAACATTAATTATGCAAGCTAATTCTATTCACTTTCTTTCTCTTGAAAGCAGTTTTTTTTCACATTTTGCTCCTACTACACCATGACACCTCTGCAAGTTTCACAGGTATTTTCATATTTCAAATCTCACTGGAAATCGCTTCTGATCCCTCATTCTGCTAGAGCTCTCCCTAGCAGATGATCAGGTTCTCTCCCATTTGATGTCTTCCCCTCTTGCTTTCTGGGTACTACACAGGTTCTTTGATTTTCTTAGCATAAAACTACCAAAGCAGAGCTATTATTACCTGCCGAATGTTAATTTGTGATCTGCTTTATCTAAGCAAATGCTCAGGTTAAATACATGGTTTAGCCCTTGGCTGCCCTGTTTAAAACAATCATAGCTGATAAATCAGAAAAATTTGTTGCTGCTTATCCAAAGGTGTGCAAAGATTTATAACATCCCATCTCCTTCTGTATTACCATCTTAGTTTCAGACCACCAATGCCTCTTATGTGGATGCTTGCAGAGGACTTGAAATCTATTTCCATCTGTCCTTTCTGGACACTGTTTTTTTTTTTTTTTTTTTTTTTTTTTTGGTTTTTTTTGTTGTTGTTGTTGTTTGTTTGTTTTTTTTGATAACCTGGTCAAATTCCACGTTAGATTATGTTATTTCTCTGCTTGAAATTTCTGATGGCTTTGCTTTTATAGTAAGAGCCAGTGTCTGAAAAGTGAACTGTAAAGCTGTAGACAAAGCCTCCTTTGATGACCTCTTGATAGTTTCACGTTCTGCTTTCAACATCTTTGCTGTAGCACCTAGGGCTCCTAATCCTACCTCTTTTACCTCTCCCTTTCTATGACCCCTCCCCTCTTTCTGATTTTTTTCCTGTGATAGCATGACATCCTTCACACCTATTTTCAAATAGTCTCTTCCAAAGAAGACTATGCTACTCTATGGAAACCCCTCAATTTCCAGCATCCCTTCTACAGTGCTGCTATGCCTTCTTGTCAGTTTTCTTTGACATTCTCCTCTGGCTCATTATTTACTCTCCACACTAGCATATAGTTTTTAGCATAGTTTTTATTGTTTATGTGAATTAATTATCACCATACCGCCAGCACTTCACAAACAGTATGAGCCTAGAACACAATAAATGAGTGAATGAATGAATGGTGAGTTGAAGGAGAAGACACTGCTTTTTTATTTCTTCATAGTAAGATATTGTATAGATGCTCACCGAATGCAGGCCCTATTTTAATCTATCAGGCAACCATATACCATTTTTGACATGTACACTATGCCGATGATCATGCCTAATTTTCAGATCTTGCTAAGCCAAGAGTTGCTCATTATATATACACAGGATTATTTTCAGGGCACTCCACACAGTCTTTCATCTTTTTATTTTCAACTCTGTATCCTAAGCCTGTCAAGAGATAATTCTGGACCTTGATTTTCTAGTATCTCACGCTAAGAGAGTGCCACATAGCTTTGATAAGCGGTGGCATATTACTTCATTTAAGTTGAGGATAATGTTTAATAAGACAAAGAAGATTAAATCTCCCTCTGGGCTATTAAAGCAGAAATGGGGACAGATTGCATTTTCCATCCGTAGTGGCACCAGTACATTCTCTTTTTAATACTGTGACCCTGATAAGGTTCCAGAAAGAGTTTGCATATAAGTTCCTTTCCCTTGACTGCAGGTAATCCCTTCCTTGCCTCAGTTGCCTCAGTCGATTAAGTAGGAGAAAGGTAACCCTATAGGGGTTACCTATAAGACAAGTTAGTGCTGACAGCATCCATCCTTGCCTTTCCTCTCTTATAAAAATGACGATCCTGAACTGACAAGTTAGAATTTCCACTGTGTAAGGCTACCATGATAGCCTTAACATCCTGAGGGAACCACATAGAAAGTAAAGTACCTGGAGCCCCAGACAGTTACTCCCTTTGCTGTTTATATCTCTGCAACTTAGCATCAGATATATGAATAAAAACACTTGAAAATATCCTTCATTCCAGCTCCTATCTGACTGCAACTCAATGAGACAACCCAAGGAAGAACTATTATAATGCACAAGATCCTAATCACTGCTCAAAGAGAACTATGGGAGATAATATACAAAGGATCTAATTTTAAGTCATTGCCTTTTTGGGCGACCCATCATGTAGCAGTATGTGACTAAAATCTATTGTTTTGCTTCAGGTACATGGTTGAGATGCTCATGGGAACAGCATTCAGCTTTACTAAGTCTGTTCAGCATTCAGCTTTACTGAGTCTGTTCTTGTATGTTTTATGTCAGAAGCACTCAAGGTAGGAAGAGGTGCTTGTATGCTCATTGGCATGTAAAAGTGTCAAGTGCTTCTCTTCATGTTTCTGTGGGTGATTAATTTTTAGTGTTGGATGTAAAGTATAATATAGGGGGCTGGAGAGATTGCTCAAAATTCCAGAGCACTAGCTGCTCATCCACAGAACCCATGCTCAATTCTCAGCATTGATATGGTGTCTCAAAATCATCTACAATTCCAGTTCCACAGATCCAAAGGACTCTTCTGGTCTCCTTGGGTTTCAGGTACAGGTGTCGTTCCCAGATACTGGCAAATCTTCCATACTAATAAAAATGCTTTTCTTTTTTAAAAAAGAGAAAAATGTAAAAATGTTGGGGTATTGTTTTAAGAGATCTGGAGGAGAGTGATGAAGACTAAAACTGCTCAAAAGTTACAGGAAGAAACAATTTGTGTTTTTCTAAAACTGTTCACATTTGTCATTTATTTCAGGAAATTTTAAAAAAGAAGAAAAAAAGAACTATTGCTTTTTCAGCCTTGATTGCTCTGCTAGCACAAAATCTATTCTAATTCAATGTCTCCCAGGCTCAGCTTCCTAAGGTCTACCAGAGCAGTGGAAATGTCATCCTCTTATAACTTCTCAGCTCTCCAGCAGAGTGTTACCTCTTAATAACTTTCTGCAAATTTATATTCTTACATTTGAGTGAAAAATAGCAAGGCTCAAACTCTTTCATTCTCTCCACTAATGTTTGATATATTATCCCCTTTAGGTCTCCATTTTATATGGGATTTCAATTGATTTGTTCTTGCTTTTTTCTTTTGATTGTAGTCAGTGTGACTTTATTTAAAGCTATAAACTCTATATCCAGTTTTTCATTTGAGAGGATATTTCCTCTTCTTCTGTGCCTTTGCTCATCTTGCTGTCATAACACCCATATTTTAAAGTGATTTTTTTTAAATAAGTCAGTTTCTCAAACCAACCCACAGATTCCTAAGAGTGTGCTCTCCAAGAATAGACAATTTATTTATGTCTGCTCTTTCTTACATCTCTCTTTGTGACACTTCAGTAAACCAGTTTAATCATAATATCTGAAATCTAACTTTTGACATTTACTTAGGGAGTATGGTTTATGGAATAAGAAAAACTATCCAGAAGTGAGTTAAAATAAACTTAATCAGTTAGATTACTTAATATTTCGACAAGTGAGGGAGGTTGGATATTCTTTTATCTCTCCTTCCCCTAGAATTTGACCATCCAAATAAATATTGATACCTAATAGGAGGGCAAAGTACAGTATTATTAATATTATACTTACATGTTAAACACCAGTCTCATAAGATAGATGCTAAGCAACTCCCTGTTCTAGAGTCAAAGTATATTGTCAACCCCCTCCTGGTAAAAATTGAAATAATTCCACTAAATCTTTTAATATATATCCGCAATGAAACGAATCTAATAACTCTTCCTTAGTCACAGGGGAAAGGGTGGTTCTTACTCACAGGAACAAGAAATGGATTAAACTTACGTGGAAACAGGAAGTAGAAAAATATGTAGACCTAAAATTGTCTTTGAATATATAGTTGCTATTATGTGTCATATGTAATTTTGTGTGTCTTATACTTTGATCCATTTGATACCAACTCTTCTTTTAATTCAAGAAATGAATTATCAAGACAGAAGAACAGAAAGTACTTCTCAAGTGTCCTGAGTAGTGGGAAGGGGAAGGAAAGACAACGAGGCAAGCAAACATAACTCACTATATAAGAAATGGATCACATGGCTTGTCCCCTCCAGATTCATCCCTAGACTTCTATACCCTTTGTCCAATTTTGCTTCCCAGGCATATCAATAATTGTGTTTGATTGTGACTGATACGCTGGAAAAAATGTAACAACATACCACAAGACTTTACAGGGTTTTAAAAAATGTTAACATTTAGCATCTTTTGAGAATCTACTGGTCCAATAGGTGATTGTGCTGACTAGATGGGGAATCTCTCACCACCTGAAGTCAACTAGTGGGAATCTTTCACTCATACAGTCAGGTGGTGGGGAACATTACTTTCCTTAAAGTCACCTGGGGGGGTCCTTGTGAGTCTGGGACGTTTAGGATCCAGCTGAAATGGTGAAGACTCCATATCTCTGATCATTCCAAAAAGCTAATGTGGACATGTTCTCTGCTTGCAAAGAGACCAGGGCACAAAGGTCTGGACTTGGAGCATATTTCCTGGCACATGCCTGATTAGGGACCACTCTGGAATCCAGATTCATCATGAGAAGAGAATGTAAAGTTACAGAACATGAAGATTTCAAGGATTACCATAATATGGGCCATGAATTCAACAAGAGAAGCTATGTATAAGATTAACCCATCAATTGGGATTACTGCCACTTTGACACTCATAAGGTGTGGCTATCCATTGGACCCCACAAAAGCCACACTTCTCCCAGTAGCTATCAGTTACCCACAGCTTCTCAGATGGATGTGGGATTTTATGCCTATTCCATATAGGAATCTTTTTTCTGGCTCAGACTTGCATATGTCTTGTGCTCACTGTCACACTGCTGTTGAAGTTTTATGTACAGCTGTACTACTGTGTCCATGGAACCATTTTATTATACTCATTTACTGCCACTGGCTCCTTCAGTCTTTTCCCCTTTCCTCTGCAATGACCCTGTGAGGGAAGCTGTGGTATACATGTGCCATTTTGAAGTGAACATTGCAAACTCTTTTTGCCTCTACCTTGATTTGTTGTGGTAGTCATCTAGAATTCAAAAAGGAAGCTTCTCTGATGAGCTTGAGAGATACGCTAATACATGAGTATCATGGGGAGTCATCAAGAATTGTTTTAATACTATGTCCCATTAACAGAGTGCCAGTAATAGGCTCTCCTCAGGCCTATGAATTTTTTTCATAAGGTTTTCAGTATTATTCTTCTGGTATTCCATATTTTACCCTTCCCTCCCATTCTGCATTCTTGCTGTTCCATTATTCCCTCTCCCCCAGTGTATCATTTTCTGTTATTCTTCAATTTTACTTGCTCTATTCTATCATGCTTTCCTTGAAAGTCCACATTTCCATTGTCCTTTACTAATTGACCATTATGGGCATTCCAAATGAAACAGACATATTCAAAAGTACAGAGACAACACTGCAAGTGAGAGAAAGCATGGAACATTTTTTTTGGTAGCGGTGGGGCTTGGTTATCTCACTCAGAATGACTGTTTCATCCATTTGCTGCAAATTTCATTTTTATTAATAGATAAATAATATTCCATTGTGTAAATGTATCACATTTTACTTGTTTCTTCATCAGATCCTTGACATTTGAAGTTGTCTCTGGTTATTTTGAATAGAGAATAATACGCATGAGCAAGCATTAAAAAATATAGCGTCTTTGTGGTATATGCCCACCAGTGGTGTAGCTAGATCATGTGCCACATGAATTTCAGGCTTTCAGCGAAACCTCCAAATTAATTCCCATAATAGTTGCAGCAATTTGCACTTCTACCAGAAGTGAATGTGTGTTTTTACTCTCCCAAATCTACACCAGCATTTAAAAGTGTCATTAGTTTTTAAAATCCTAGCTATGCATATTAGAATGAAATCTCAAATTGATCTTACTTTTTATTTCTTTGACCTTTAAGGATTTTTAACATATGTTAAAAAAAATTTCCACCATTTTCAAGTGGAGGAGATAAAAAAAAATATGAGTAGGAAAGGAAGACTTTAAAGTATTCCTATTTTCAGATGATTGTGCTTTTGAAGAAAAATACCTTAAAGATTCTACTAGAATACTACTGCATCTGGTAAGCATATTAACACACACACACACACACACACACACACACACACACACATTCCCAGTAGCTGTCCTATATACAAATGACAAGCATACTGAGAAAGAGAACAGGAAAACATTTGCATTAGCCTCAAAAATATCTTCAAACAAATCTAAGAAAAAAAGTGAAAGACTTATACAATTGAAATTCTAAGACATTGGAGAGAGAAGCTGACAAAAGTACCAGAAGATAAATAGATTTCCCATGCTCATGGATCAGTAGGAATAATATTGTAGGTAACCCAGGAATTAAGATAAAAATTTGATAAATGAGACCACATGAAATTAAAAATCTTATATCAGAGGAGAGCATCATTGAAGTGAGGAGAGAGCCTATAGAATGTGGGAAAACAGCTTTATTTGTCTGACAGAACATTAGAAGAATATATAAAGAAGTCAGAATCCTACACAAGAATACACACAACCCAGTTTTAAAAAATGATTTGCCTCAAGAGATGAACCACAAATGCCATCAACTTCTTAGTTATGATGTCATGCTCAATAAACTTCATGATGACAGTGATAAATTTCTAGATCTGTGATATGCAAAAATGGTAGCCTCCAACTGCACAGGACTGAATATATATTAAATGGGAAGCTTGCTTCCTTACTCATAACAGCTACATTTTTAAGTCTTAGTAGCTTTCAGTACACCAATCACTATTTCTACTTTCACTCTGGATCAATAAGGTGAAATTGTCCCCTATAGACTCAATAGGTCAAAATGATGCATTAATTTGGCATGTTCTAAGCATTATTTTGTCTTATTGAAAACTGACTTTAATTGATGAGGTTCAGTTCAACTTGTATATTCTTCTGAGAAAGTTTCAGTCACTTGACCTAATGGGGAAGACTCATTCCCTTACCCTACAGACAGCCTTCGAATCTTCATGAACCCCTACTTCAGCTCTAAAGTCAGCTGCCAAATATGCTTGGCCACATACCGTGACTGTTCTAAAGTGTCTAAACTCCATCTCTCCTATCAGGCAATTCTTCACATCTACATTCACAAGTGATGTGGCTCCATTTCTACAGTGTGTTTAGCAAGTATAACGATCTGACTTTTAATCTCAGTACTAAATATGGAAGGTATGGTGGCCTCAAGCTGTTATTTCTCAGGTCTTAGGAGCTGAAGGCAAGGAATAATGATTTCTAGGTAAAATTTTAGCTACATAAAAATTATGAAGCCATTTGGGAATGTATGAGGCATTGGCCAAAAAAAAAAAAAAAGGACAGGAAGGCACAACATAGGCACTCAAGTTTTACAATGTAATAGTTTGCTATTCATAGTTTCACAATCAAGCTCATTAGCATAGCCATCACCCAACTTAGTAGGTGATGAGAATACTTACATTCTAATCTTAGCAAATTATAAACATGCAACAAATTACCATTAGCTATGGTTACTGTGTTGTATATGAGCTCTCTAGAAATGGTTTATCTTATAAGCCTACATATTTGTCTTGATGGACATCTTATGTCTTCTTCCTCACATTTGTGCTAACTATCATTAAAATTTGTTTTTGTGAGCTTGACTTTTGTAGACTCCACATAAAAGCGACAATAAATAATATTTGTCCTTTTTTCCAATTTAGTTTACTTAGCATTTTGTCTTCTAAATTTATCCAAGTTCTCACAAAGTTATCTTTCCTTGAAAATTTTTTATTAATAATATGAGAATTTCATACATTATATTTTGATCATACTCATACAATTCATTCCTCACAGATCTATCCTCACTACCTCATAAATGTTGGGACATTTTATTATTCTTAAATAATCAGTAAATTTGTGCTGTCCATATATGCTGAGTAGGGGGCCTTCCACTGTAGTTTGGTCCATCTACTAGAAGCCACAAGACTGGTCAACTCCTAGTGTAAGATTTTCTTTTTTGGTTTTTGTTAAACCTTTTGTAAAGGTTTAACAATATTCTTTTTTATACATACTGTATTTTCTTTAACAATTGTGATAGCTTGACCCACAGAAATATGCTTTGCCAAGGGAAGTGAAACTACTAAGAGGTATGGTCTCACTGGAAGAGGTGTAGCTTTGTTAGAGAAAGTGTGTCATTGTGGAGGCAGGTCTGTGGGGTCTCTTATATATGCTTAAGTCTGGCCAGTGTGGTCCAGAGCCTCCTCAAGGCTGCCTGCTAGATACAGTCTCCTTTTTGCCTGTGGATCAAGATGTCTGCCTGCAAGCTGCCATACTTTCCATCATGATCATAATGGACAAAACCTCTGAAACTGTAAGCCAGTCCCAATTAAATGTTTTCTTTTATAAGAATCGCCTTGGTCATGGTGCCTTTTTACAGCAATGAAACCCAAACTAAGACACACATCATAAATTGATTCATAATTAAATTTATTTCATATTTAGGCTGTTATTACTAATATTACAATGATCATGGAAATGCAGGTATAACTTACAGATAGTAGTTTTGTTACTTTTCAGCTTCCATAAAATATTAACCCTAAATAAATGCATCAGGTTGCACCTAAGCAGATAATGGACAGGCAACCGGTAATCTTTTTCATTATCTGTTAAGTGCTGAATTATGTATGAATCAGGCTGACTGTACAATTCCTGAGAAGAATACAGAATAATCTGTGTTCTACACCCCATGCATGCAAGGAAATGAATGGCTTTTGCTGATTTCTAGTACATACAAACAACTTGAGCACCATTAACGTTGCCAGTGCAAATCCATTTCTGAAATCCATTGTGATCATTAAGAAAATTGCTAGCCTCACTAAAGAAAATTAATTTGTGACATCAATTATGCTAATTAAGCAGGCATTAGGTGGTGTTGGGAGATCAGCAATGCTGAGGCACTTAAAGTAATCACTTTCAGAGTACAGGTCTTTGATGAAATATTAACAAATCACATGGCAGGTGAATTGCTTCTCAGGATAGCCCAGCATTTCCATAGTGTAGAATAAAGTCAGTGCGCATGTATATATTTTATATTTTCATGGAGGCAACTTAAAGCAGACTTCACAGTACTCTTTACATAAATTAATGCAAAAAACTCATACTCTTCCATGAAATTCTCAATTAAAATTATGAGACATGTTTTCTCACTTTTATTTTTATTTTTGTAAGAGTTTTGCAGTGATTTCTAGATTTAAGATCTTTCTACTGTAAAATCTGGCAAATGTAATTTTTTTACAGTAGAGCTTCAAAACTTCCGCTAAGTTTGTTTGATAGGTGATCCAATGTATATAAATATTTCAAGGAAATGAAAGGAATATGATATTAATTTTTGTTTAGAGATATGTATTTTAGTACTTTCCCAAAAGTTCCAAGTTTTATTCTATATTAGTTAAATTCTTGATATATTTATTTATCTCTTGTCTTCTTCATTAATCAAGCATTCGCAAACCCATTTTAATATTCACCTTTAGTTGTGATTTTACCCATCTCATCTTAAAGTTTTTAATTTATACATTTGGAGAATGAACAGTTATTTTATGTACAATGCATTATGACTGATAAATTTATATTATGAGTGTATATTTTAAGTATAAAAATGACATTTTAATTTGAACCATCTTTCATTCAGCAGGAAGATAAACATTTGGGAATTTATTATTAATGTTATTCAGAAAGGGTACATGGCTGGCATAATTTCAGAAGACTTGGAGACTAAAGAAATTATGTTTCTTCCTTCCTATGAATTGACTGCAAAATCATTACTGGTATATGGTCTTTTCCAGTTTTCCTAGTTTTGACTCCAGTATCAGTTAGCACTTACATTGCTTTGTTTTATAGGAATGCATTTTTTTTGCCTTGCTAATGTAATATTAGTCTTATTTTCTACCAGTTCAAAACAGTGTAACCAGCAGCAGTTTGTTGAAGTCTTCTCTGTATTCTCTGTTTAGTTACTGCTGTGAAGATGTCAGGCTATTTTCCCAGAATGCTTTGGATATTTCCTGCAGCTCTTTAGATCTTTGTTTCTTTTGATTCTGATTTTCCTGATTTTTAAATCTCATCAAATATGTCTACAACTCTCACTGAGACTTATTCGCTGAATACAGATAATTTCTTACCTCATTCTCTTTCATCTCTTCATCTTTTATTGTTAAATTCTGAAAAGTCTCCCAGTCTGTCCTTCAGTTTCTGCCTATTACAGGTTAGACTGACCATGATATTATCTATTTTCCTTCTCTACTCTGTAAAGATTCAAGTTGGATTTCCTAGTGTCCTTGTCCTTAAAATCCCTCTTTGTTTCTCAGGTCTCTTGTATTTATGCTTAACTTTTCTTTCTTTTTTTTTAAACACTAAGGTTCTATATTTACTTCCCTTCCCTAAGGATTCCTTGCTTCTGATTTATATAGATCAACACCTTCTTTCTCTGTCAACAGAAAAGTAATCATTCACTAAATGATTTGCTCAACACATATTTTATTCTCAATAGTACATTTATTAAATCCAGGCAGTAAACAAAATGATGACATAAATAATTAGACTGACAAAATTGCCAAGTGCCATGATAGTGTTTGACTCTTAGTGGTTAGTACTTGAACAAGGGCTACCTTAATTTGGCCATCAAGTAAGTACTCCTTGAGTGGGTTATATATAACTAAAATATAAAGAATAGCAGGAGTTACGTAAATAGGGAGAAGGAGGTGGTGAGCTCAAGATGTTAAAATTATGGATCCTTCCAATTGTGCTCATTCTTGAAGTTCGTAGCATAAAATCCTCTTTTTCTTGGTTTATGTATATTTTAAGAGATTCTGTGTTCATATTTTTTTGTGTGTGTCAAGGCAAGTGGTTCCCTAGATCTGCCATAGAGTCCATTGTTTCTGCTCTTCAGTTATGCTCCTTTGGTGATGGATCTGTAATTGTGAGTAACTATTGTATAGAGTTCCCAATAGTGCTATGCAATATGTTTTACAAGCAAGACCACAACATTCACAATGTTGTACATGAATTGGCTGAGATGGTTTTCTCACCACCAACTGTCAACTTCTGAGGCAGTACTGGATGCCAATCCATTTTGAGTCAAAGTCAAACTGGTCAAAGTGCTTGTTTCTCCTTTTCTCCCAGTTACTGTTCTCAATGCAAAGTCTAGGTAATCCTACTTCAATGACTTTATATGGAGAGAAAATTCTTTCAGAACTTTGGAAGTAGGTCACTTGGCCCTCTGCTTTGGGATGACGTGACCATTCTGCTTGCTTTGGTTACTTCGTGTTCTGTGTATTTATATGTGTTTTCAGGGTATGTGAGAAGTTGTAACAGATTTATTTTAAACAAGAAAATTTTTATATGTATTTTTTACTTTGTAGAACTTCTTAGAACTGGTAAATTTAAAATTAAAGTTTCTTCTGGACACTTAAAATATCCGTTACCAGGAGAAAAATAAAAATAGCATATATGAAACCTAGTTTGGTATTTTTATTAACTTACTCTATTTTTTTTTTTACTTATATGAACCAGTGAGAACAGGAATAAAACAGCAAGGAAAAATGAACATGAATCTCTGAGGAGGAGCTGATGTTTTGTGTGTCCTTCTGGGAATCAGGTTCTCTCATTGCTTGGGGAGGATCTCAGACAACTCAGTGTTTTAGGTCTCTTCTGTAGTGTTCTGAAGCCTTGTTGATTCAGGCATTTTTTTCTGTACCATCTTCATATTGTCACCTAAGAGCCTGTAAAAATACAGATTCTCAGAACCTTCCCACAACTAGTAAATGTGATCTTTCAATAGCTCAAGATTCTAACCATTTTCTATGCTCAACATTTTAGAAATGTTGAGGGATTCTGTTTGTTCTCGGCTTAATCAGCTTCAAACAAGACAAGTCTGTGACCTTCACCTGTTAAATTGGTGAGATGTAATATTTGTACATGGATTGGGAAATAGTACAATAATATAGCACATGTAGTGTGTAATGATAAAATCTGAGTAATAGGCTTTATCCTTCTTACCATCCTCCCTTCATTTGTCTTAATAATTGCTCTTCAAGTCCCTTACAAGGAGATTGACTTTTTAATTTCTACAAAGAAGTGAGAGATTGGAGGGTAGGGCAGAGGAGGGATGTTTGAAAAAAATTACATGCACACTTACTATTTTATTAGCCTCCTAAATCTATCATATCATATCTGTCTGTCCGTCTGTCTGTCTGTCTGTCTGTTTGTATGTATGTATGTATGTAGGTATGTATAAATATACCTAAATACCTGCCTACCTATTTTCTCACATAGCAGAGTTTATGTAGAATTATGGAGCACCTAGAAATTTTCAATTATAAAAATATATTCTCTGGGTTTTGTTGTGGTCCAGATGATAAACTTTTTTTTCTATTGTGGATTCTGTTTTTTCCCCATCCCAGAAATTGATTTTGATGTACCCAAGACTTACTTTTCTGAATAAAGGAAATAAAATCTGAAAAAAGCACACACAGAGGCTATGGTCACCCAGAAACCTTTTGTGGCCAAACAGAATTCCATGTGTAGAAAACATTACCTTAAGCTGTTGTTCAGAGATATCCTGAAGACCTCCAGAATATAGGCCACCGTCATTACTGTTGGATACTTACCAGAACCTGATGGTTGTTAAGAGCCTATTGCTGGACACTAGGTATATTGGCTGCAGGACATAGAGACATCAGGTAATTACTGAACAGGAAGCTTCCTCCTTCTTGTCTAGTGCTCATAAAACTAGAAGCTGCTATACAGACTGAGAATTTGACCTAGAGCTGAACTCAAGTACCAGGAAGGAACCCATGGCTTGTCATTGGCCCATACCACAGATTTACTCCCTAGCTACTTCCTAGCAGCAGGCAATGTATTTTCAGACCATTTGTGATTGTTCATGGTTTTGCTTCAAAGCATGTGTTGCTTACAACCCCTTGCTTGCTTGCCATTCCCTATAAAACCTTGACTTGGTGCCCTCCTGCTTAGTCTGCGAGGCTGTTCCACAGTCCTGTGCTGCTGTGTCAGGGTTGGAGTAGAACCCAATCTCAAGCTTGTAATAAAGATGATAGTCCTATTACACCAGAGTTGACTCCCTGGTGGTCTTTTGGGTTTCATGGATGCTTTCTGGCATAAGACCATTTTGTGAAATAGAAATAGTATCAAATTGATCTCTAAAGTTGTATCTTTATACCTACAAATTAACACAGCTCCCAGACACCATCAGAAAAGTTTCAGCCCAAGTGTAGAGAAAAGAAGATTGGGTCACTCAACCATAAGGGAGACATCTGTTTTATATCCTATTCCCATGGCACAGGCACTATAGTGGAAGAGAGGGAAGAAAGATTATGAGAGTCAGAGTCTAGGAAGGACTGCAGCAAAACAGTATCTTCGAGGAAAAGTATACTCAGGAGATCACAGCAGCTCTAGTTGCCTGTATAAGGTCGGCACAAGATCAAGACAAGCAGCAACCCAGCATGGAGTGGGAGGGACTAAGTCCACTCCCAACTCAGTAACTAAAGACAATTTGTGGCTTGTGGGAAATGAATAGTCAGATTTCTTCAAGGGTTCCTGTTAGGTAGACCAAACTCCAATGTAAGGGCTCATACCCAAAAGAGTATGAACAGTATAAATTGAAGCTAATGAATTATAACTAATGAATAATAATAAGAAGAAAGAAGACATAAAGTTGAAGGGTAGCCAGGAGGTAAAAGTATATCTGGGAGGAGATATAGAGAGAAGAGTTGCAATAAAAGTGATCAAAATATATTGTGAGAAATTCTCAATTAGAAGACTATAAAATAAAAGAAAAGGTACAAGTATTTAATTTCCTTTGATGAGTGAAAGTTTTCATAAAATGTGAAAGCATGACATTTTGTTTTCTGTCTTTGGATAGTTGAATGGTTTCAGACAAGTCTTGCTATGTAGACCAGGCCTCAAACTCATGATCTTTCTGTTTTAGCCTCCTGAGTGTTTGGGTTACAGGCATGTACTACTATACCCAGCTTTAAATTTTATTTCTTTCTGGCTTATTTCATCTAACGTAATGTCTACTTAATTCATTCACATTGCTACATTAGCATAGGCTATATTTTTCCTGGAAAAAGACAGCCCCCCACACTACTTATAAGAAATTTTGAGTTAAAGATTATCAAAAATATTTTTAGCTCAAAAAATTCAACACATTCCATCTCTCCCTAAGGCAAGAATAAAAGTAAATTTATCACAGCTTTGGAGCCCAACAGTTAATATGATTCCAAGTGCCCAAACTTGATTTCTTGGAATTTATGCAGGATTAGGTTGAGACTCAGATGTCAAAGAGTCAGAAGGGAAGACATGGATCCTGTATGAACCCAAACCCCAGAAGACAACCCGAAGCTTGGATGTCCATGGAGATTAGGGTGTTGTGAGAATCCCCTTCCATAGTTCCTTCTGAGCTGATTTTAAGCAAAATAAGACTTCATCTTAAGGGTTAGAATGAGCATAAGCAATATTATTTCAGGAACGGTATGTTTTTCTTTCACCCATTTGCCAAGGAGTATTATAAGTTTGGCAAAATCCCAACCTAGTACTCACTTATTTTTTTCCTCTTTACTATAGTCATATTAAGTATCTTAAATGGAGACATAGGTTCTTTTGTTTGCTTGTTTGTTTGTTTGTTTGTTTTGTTTTTGTTTTTCTCACAAATCTACAGTTAGCTAGGGACTTACTAGGTTGGATTAGCCCTGACCAATCTGCATGCAGCTGGCTCAGGTGCAGAAGGGTTACTGGCAGGTAGACTAGCAGGGTAGCTGGCCCAAGTAGCCTTTGGTGGGATAATCCAGTTATCTTTCCTGGTCTCTCACATCTATCTACAAGGCTAATCTGTGGTAGTTATTGTGGGAGACATCAGAGAAGCAAGAGAGAAAGCAGAAATTGAAGTACTTCTGTCTTTCCTTCTCTTCATCTGTTAATTTTCTATTAACTTGAATGAGTCACATGTCTTATTCCCTTGACTTGTATCTCCAGGTTCTTGTTTTTCCATTCAAAGAGTTGTAGCTGAAGGAAAACTAGCAAGGAAATGTATTCAGAAGCAAAACTATAATTCATGTTAGATGCACTGCAAGGTAGCAACATACTGCTTGATTTACAACATACACAAGGGCAGTAGTTATTGTTTGGGGCTTTGTTTTATGGGGTTTAAGAGGATGGGGATGTTGGGTGGTAAGGCCTTGGTTATGAGTGGCACTTTTTATTCAGTGACAGGTTTGGATAAGCCTTTCTCTACTGCACACATAGTTTCATATAATGCATCTGATTTTAGTCATATGCATGCTTGTGTGCTTGTATATAGGCATAAGATGGACAGTGGGGGATTGTCCCTGAAAATTTATGGAGAGGGTACAGTTTGGCTTACTGTGAATCTACCCCAAACTGGCTTGGGCTGGAATGGCCCCTTTCCTGTAGTTTCTAGACATATTCCAGGACATGTTTGAATAGAAACAGGGCATTGCCATAGGCTTGTCAAGGAGGAGTCAGAAGCACAGTATAGGTACTGTTCTGTGCAGGTAAAGGTTGCAAATTGCCGAATTTCACTGTGAGAAAAGGACTGTGTATATTTGTAGCTTAAGCCAAATGAAATTCCAGGCTGCTAAGCTTTGTTCATACCGGGCAGCCTCACAATGGTACATCCAAAGTTACAGTAAGGAGGACTTGAAATTCAGCATAGTTTAAATAAATTCAACATTAAGCCACCACATATGCCCTGAAGAAGGAATTTAAGGGAACTCAGCTTGAGAAATCCCAAAAAATGGACTCCCTTTAAAAAAAAATAGAAGTTTAGAGTAATGACTTCCCTCAGAATAGGTTTCCTGAACTATAAGAAATAGTCCAGACTGGTTGGTACAGACCTGTCATAACATCTACTTTAGAGACTTAAGAAGGATGATCTCAAGATGGAGGCCTCCTAGGGCTACAGAGGAAGATCAACTCTACTCAGCCAATTTAATGATACCTTTTCTCAAAATCAAAAGTAGAAGAGGGCTATGGATATTGCTCCAAGGAAACGTGCTTGCTTGGCATGAGCAAGTCTCTGTGTTCAGTTTCCTGCACTGAAGAAACCATGCTAAGCCCTGATACCATGTGGAGCGATTGATGGCTTCGTAGTAAGTCAGTAAGGTTACGACAAAGAAAAACAGATGGTAAATGTCCATATTTTCCTACTTTGAATTGGAATATGATGTTTCTTTCCTTATATTCACTCACGCATATAGATGAGTTATAGAATATTATTAGATATATTATTGCCTGATGAATTGCTAGCTATGTACTACTATGGCTTTTGTTTTTGACCAGTTATTTGTACCAAAGTTTGCAATGGTTTACCTAAGATTTGTCATTCAATGCTTTTAAAGTACCTTTACATAAGCATTTAGGGAAGCATATAGCTGTCCATGAGATCAAGAAATATATATATATATATATATATATGTATATATATATACATATATATATGCATATATATACATACATGCATATGTATATTTGTGTCTGTGTATATATATAATATCTGATTTTATATATATATATATATATATATATATATATATCACCAAAATCTTTACTTGAGATAAAGCATGTGACTGAACTCTTCTTTTGTTACAGAGAAATCTGTGTCAGAGACCTGAGGACCTAAAAGGACAGCATCAGTTCAAAATCTGGGAACTGTCCCAAGCATGTGTGTTAGGATGCAAATTAATTTGAGCCTTGTTTCCCCCGTTCTTGCCCCTGGGAGCACATTGGGTGGGAAGGTTAATTCAGTGCAGCCTTATCTCCCGTGGGCACTGCTGGGGAGCCTTGGAATCATTTTGTTTCTCATCTCTGAAAATGAAATGTGCTTTGCCACACTGATGAGGAGGCAAGGAAGGAGGTCAATCTGGAGAGATTACGATGCCTACCAAGGCTCCCTGTGCTGCGAAGGGTTATTAAGAACCTGAGAAGTGAGAGGCTGCGGTTACTTTTAGTTCTGAGTAGTTGTGTCTGTAAGGATTTCTGCGCAGCTGTAGGACATTGTTAAAGTCCCCCATTCCTGACCACTGCTTTCAAAGAGAATATCTACACATGAGCATGTATCACTGGAGAACACCAAGATCCACTTCATCCAAAGGGAAATAACATGCGTACACTTTTCAAGCATTTTTCATGCCTATCTTCCATGTGTTTGCTGAATTAGAATAATTTTGCTATGTGATGATAAAAAGACCAAGACTAGGGATTCGGGGATTGGTAACAGGTTTATATATATATACATATATATATATATATATGTATATATATGTGTATATGTATATATATATATGTATATGTATGTATGTGTATATGTATATATATATAAGGTATGTGTGTTAGATAAATAAATATCAACCACATAAATATAATATATATTTATATTTATTATATATATATATATAGAGAGAGAGAGAGAGAGAGTAGGAAAACAGAAATTCCCACAGGCCCCTAATATTAACACAGTGTCTGGACACGTTGACAAGAATGCTAAAAATATGCAGTGAGAAGAGTTTGTATCTAAATTCTCAGGAAAAACTTCTTTAGAAAAGTCAAACCTTGCTATATGCCTAAGGAATATGGAAAAATAGCTTAGCACTGAGCCCACCATGGCTCGCAGACACAGCCTCTGTCTCCTGTTTGACATCATGCGCCTCTGTCCTCCTCCACCTCTCCCCTTCTTTGTCTCATTAGCTCAGAGTCTTGCCTGCCTGCTTAGTTAAACTCTCCCTTACTCCCTCCCATTTCCAAACTCTCTGCTTAATTTAAATAGATTGTTGAATTATTCTATGGGTACAGCATGAAAGCCTCCTAAAGAGTTAAATATAATATGAATAAATAGATACATGGGGGTCAATCAATGCACAAATGACTCGAGTCAAGTTAGTTTTATTCTTCTACATAGCCACCCTCTACAAAGTAAAAATATTCAAATAATCTTCCACTAATTTGCAACTGAAGTATATACTTTCTGTAGAGTTATGGAAATCCAGATCATGCCAGAGAGTAAGTCAAATATTTTCAAGTAAATTCATTCATTCCATAACATTTTGCCATTCCCATGCCTCCACAGTAACCCTTCTCCCTGAGCATTGCTCTCTGGGGAGAGAAGTATTTCTTTGGGGAGGGAAGTATTTCCTAGGAATAACTCCACAACAGAAAATTATTATGATCTATATGTGTTATATTTTCATTTCTAGTACTTATTTTTTCAAAAGTAAAATTAATCTGTTTTGTGAATGTAGTTGTGACACCTAAAATAGAATCAGTTGGTTGATGGCTGATGTTCTTACAATGAAAATCAAGCCAAGACAGATGTTCATAAAGGAAAGTAGTGTGAATTGAATCAAGAGGAAAACTGCCTCTAAGCCAAGGAGAATGTTCACAGGCTTCAGGAAGAGCAGCCATGCTGAAGCCTTGCTTGCAGTCCGTTCTCTTGCAGAACCCTGAGATGGGTGTCTGCTGCATAAGATCCTCGGGGAGACATTGTTAGTGGCATTCCTAGACACTAACCTGCATTGGCAATCTTCTAATAACATTTTACTTAACCTCACTCATCAAAAGTACTATCACTCAACATGGAATCTACATAATGATATTTAAAAATCTTCCAAGTTCATTGTGGCAGCACATTTTATTACCAACTGACCTCATTTCAAGTAGGAACCATGTGAGGCTTATGGCTTCTCTACTGAAGAACACCTGTTTCTTGTGAGCTAAGACCTGAATGACAGATCTATCTGTTCTTTATTCTCTAGGATACTAGGGGACACATTCAGTAGTCTGACAGACTTGGCAATGAAGGAATAAGTAAAAAAGTCTTACAGAAATAAATGAAGAAAATAGTATTTTGGGTTTTTTGTTTGTTTGTTTGTTTGTATTTTGGATTTGGTTTTTTCCAGACAGGGTTTCTCTGTGTAGTCCCAGAACTAACTTTCTAGACCAGGCTGGACTCAAACTCAGAAATCCGCCTGCCTCTGCCTCCCAGAGTGCTGGGATTTCAGGCGTGCGCTGCCACCACCACCCGGCTGAAAATAGTGTTTTGTATTTTCCATTGGTTATGTTTCTGTGTAGAAGTATTCATGTATGTTCTTCCTCCGCAGTCAGACAATATGAAATCAAAGTAATTTGAAAAGAAAGTCTATGATGCTGTACTAAAGAAACATGGGCTCTCTCCTTCCTGGTGTTATTTTCTAATTGATGCAGTTTAGTAACTTGTTAATATAGCATATCTCTAGATTGAGGGGTTTAAGTAATATGAAGAGTTGTATTCAGATGCTATTTACAATTTTATATTAAGCATCGATGGCTTTTGATGGTCATGGCAGACAGAAATGGGGTCCTGAAGCCAATGCCCTAGATTACATAAGGATATCTACTTTAAAACCTCACAGTAGTATACATTTTTTACTTTAGCAAATTGTTTGACTTGGTTTTATTATTTTTAATCATGCAAATTTAAAGTTCACAAGCTGTTTACCACAGAAACAAAGCAAAATGAAAACAAGAAACAAAAATATAAAAACAAACAAAGTCCACCCCCTCCCCACTACATAACATCAAACTCAGTGCAAACAAGCATGACCATGTGGCACAGTGCTCTGCTTCACAGTCTTTAAAACCAATCTGGAGGATTTGACAACTGTTTACAAGTGTGGATTCCCAGTTTTGATGCCTGACTTTGGGCAGTGGGCTGAGTCCTCATCTTTGGATCTATGCATCTGATCTGTTATTTCTGTGTTCAGAACCTTACCGGAGAAAAATCATTTAAAGGACAAAGAGGCGAGCAGGAGTGATGGAGGAGGGAGTGGGGAGGTCAGAAGGAAGAAGATGACATATAATTTTACTTATTAGCTTTCTTGATACATCTTTAAAAATCAGCAACAAATTGTGAGCTGTTTTTATTATTATTTTTTTTTTATCAAACACTATCTCCAAGAACAGTATGAAGGGCTTTAGCATGCCAGAGCATGGTAAACATGCAGCTGGTTCTAACACACATGTGGCTTCTGCCTTTCCCTTTATAAACTGTCATTTGCCTACAGGTCACGTGTCTCCTCTCTATGGAGAGGCAGACCCTTGTCCCTCCAAAGCAAATATCCCATCCCCCTCCCTTGTTTCCTTCAGTTTCTACCTCATCCCCTCTCCTCCGTTTTCACCTTTTGTTCCTCTGGAGCAAATAAATCTCGTTTGTGTTCAGAACTTTGATGTGATGTGGCCTAGACTGTTTTCCCTTACAGGGTTATGAAGGACAATGTATCAAGCTATTAATAAACAGCAAAGTTTCCTTGGCTGGTGGCCAGCACTAAGAGATAGAATCATGACCCCTGTGAGACATTGAGGAAAGAGCTGACCTCAGCAACGAAAGTGTTGATTCTCAACTCCTGTGTTTTCCTCCTATTCCCCTAAGTCTCTCTTCTCTTTGGCTCAGCAGCACCGTGTGGGTTCAGCTCCACACGCTGCAGTCTTCTTGTAACTGAAGCAGGAAAATAGCTCACTAGTAACCCTGGTTTGGTTTTTCTGTATAAATTCCCAGCCCACTATAAGAAAACGTAATCACTAGAGTGACATGTGGTCCTCTACAAAATCCTGATGCTGAAGAACTAGGGATGCACTGCACATTATTAGTAAGACTTTGAGATGAACCCGATATACTGTAGCTTTGATAAAATCACTTTCATCGGACCACTTCATGTGGGGATCCCTTCCAACCTAAATCTTAGAGGTCTCTCTGCTGCCTAGAAGTTACCCATGCTCTCTTGAAAGTCCTCAGTAAATCCTATCATGTCACCCTCAGGAGGCCGGGTGTTTTTGAAAGTCATTGTTCCCATAGATTTCCTTAGTGATTCTCATGCTTCTCTCTGGCCTGCATTAAACCCTCACTGCACAACATTTTGTCTAGTTGTCTTATGACCACTTTTACTTCTGGGTCTTGTTGTTTTTTGTTTGTTTGTTTTCCCAATAGAACAAACTGCAAGAGGCTCAACCTTTACCTCTTCTTCTGAATTTCTCCCTGGTCTAGCCTTCCTCTTTTGATAATGTTGACATGAGATATGGCTCTTGTCCCAAAAGGAGCAGAAGATTGTTTACTCTAAGACACATATCAGTAAGTATGACCCAGGAACAAGTGTTTGGACCATAACATGTGGTCCAAATGCATAACATTATGCATTCCACTATGGAATCCATAACTTGTGATTTCATTAGATATAGAAGAAATAAACACATGAACAAGTCATTTCACATATACATTGTAAGAAACCACAGATAGGTAGATTACAGCGTACTGAAGAAATTATGCTACAGGTCTTCAATACTGCCTTATGACATGTTAAATTTGGGGTTGGTAGCTATTGATCTACCAAGAATGTATATCACAGGTAGTACCTGATAGTATAAACTATATGAGATAATTCACAGGGATGGACAATGAGTGGCTAGTAAGGGCACTTAAAAAGCATAGTTCATGTCTGCAACACTCTTGACTCTCTACAAAAATCATGTTCTAATCAGCCATTCAGCATTACAGAGGATTCAACCCTGGTATCCTGTTCTCACATTAAACTTCAGCGATTTAATTTTACACCAGTCATCTGAGTTTACTGTCTGAAAGCTAGAAACTTCAGACAAGGATTCCAAAAGAGGCAGTTATGATAAAGTACCCTTCTATGTTTATCTTTCAGTGGTTTTTTCAAGGAGAGGAGCCTAAAAATCTGCATCAGGCTTGGACTAGCTTTTGATTAATTCTATGTTGGCCCTATTGTGTGCTTTGCTTGCCCAGGATCAATACTGCTTCCTTTAAGACATGTGTATATGTGCTTGTGTATCTATACTTATGTGTATGCATGGGTGTGTACATGTGTATTTGTGCATGTGTGTGCATGTGAGTATGTGTGTGTGTGTGTCTATATGCACTTGTGTGCACATATGCATGGAAGTTCATGGTTGATAGGATCCTTTTACCATTGCTCTTGTACCTTATTCTTTGTGGTAGAATCGTTCAAGCAAACCTAGAGTTCCTGATACATCTAACGTCACTTACCAATTTGCACTGGGTATCCCTTGCCTCTGCCATTTGTGGCTTGCATTATATGTGCGCCACCACATCCATACTCCATTAGGTATTCATATAAATTCTTGGAGTCTAAAGGCAAACCCTTGTGCTTGTGAAACAAGCAATTTAACCCTGTGGTCCAGCCCTTCTGCAATGGTTCTTATGACAAGGTACTTGGTGCTTACCATTAGCTTCACCTGAAAACGTCTCACCATTTGAATCCCAAGGCCCATCCAAGGTTCAATTATTACACTGGAAAATCTGGAGGCTGGAGCTCATACCCTGCCTTTAACAAAGCCTCCAGGGATTTTGATGCATCAAAGTCAAAGTTAAAATCTCCTTTCAATATTGAGAACCACTAGTGCTCATGCTCAGTCATGTCAAATTAAAATCATATGAGGAATTGGTAAGGGGAGATTTTATCCTCAAAGGATACTACAAAGGTTCAGGGGAAGGGATGGTTATGAAGGAGAGAATACTGTCACCAGAAAAATCTGTGCTCTTTCCAAGAGTTAGATAAAAAGTATTTCTCTGTCTTGGTGGAGTTAATGCAAGTCAGGAAATTATGGGAGGGGTGAGAGTGGGGGGGGATGGGATAGGGGGTTTTCAGTGGAGTAACATGGAAAGGGGTTAACATTTGATATGTAAATAAAACAAATATTTAATAAAAAAATTAAAAACAAAAGAAAACTAGAAAAAAATAGTTGAGCAGGAGGGGATGAAAGAGTGGTGACCATGGATAGAGAATGTTCACCTTGAAGCAAGGATATTCCCAACCAGCGCTATTGGAAAGGAGAGGTGTGCTTTTCTTAGATCAAAGAGGGCAAAGAGTAGAGGCCTAAAGGAAGAAACTCTAGTTTGCTAAACAGACTCATCTCTCTCTGCCTCTGTCTCTCCGACTCTCTCTCTGTCTCTCTATCTCTCTGTCTCTCTGTCACTCTCTTTCTCTCTCTCTCTCTATATATATATATGTATATATATGTGTGTGTGTGTGTGTGTGTGTGTGTAAGTAGAGACAAAGAATTTACACAAACATGTATGAGAATATAATAGGAATTTGAGGGTCTTTCTAGCTTTGCTATCTTTGAGTCTATGTAAGTCCTATAGGAAAACTAGTTCATTATAGGAGACGTGTCTATAACACAGAATGATGGGCAATTGTTCCACCTTGGCGATGGTCTGAGAGCACAGGGATCAGGTAACTTACTGCATTTGCTGGATCCTTTAAAATTTCTGAACTTGGCTACTTGTTCTTTATCTGCTGGAGGTTCTCTGCCCCAGTCAGCAGCCAATCCCCTTCCTTGTTCAGCTCATGTAGCCACTTTGAGTCCCGATATTTTCTTACTGTGTCATTTTATCCATGCTAGATCCTACATCTCATCTCCATTCTCTGTCTCCAATTGTGCCTGGCAACTAGCTGGAATCAATGAAAGTGGGAAAAAATACAAGGAAGTGTAATATTGCTTGGACATTGTGTCAAAGTTTAAAAAAAATCTACAAACATTTGAGAGGGATAACTAGAATATATTCTATATGTGTATGAGACTGTCAAGGATTAGATTAATAGAAACCACCCAGTTAAAAGTTTTCTTTTCTTAGTTGGCAGGCAGTGGGAAGTTTCACATCTCTCCTAAATACTCACTCCTCTGTCTGGCTTCCATAACCACTGTCCCTTTCCCCGGAAGATCCTGATTTCCCCAGGCTCAGCTCCTTAGATATGGGGTGTGTAGGAGGTATACTTTATCTTCTGTTCTACAAGGCAGGGTAGAGGTGTTAAAGCTCCCTAATGTGCTACTGGGCTACAGATAAAGAGTTTAACAGCCCGTGGGAGAGCCAATTAGAGTCAATTATAATGTAATGGAACTGCTTGTTTTTCCAGCTTGTATAGAACTCCTGTCTACAGGAAGAATGTGCTTCTCCTCTTGGCAAGTTTGGGGCAAATCCCAGCTGTGCGTGTTTGCAGGAAATGACTCTGACCTTAGTGATCTTAAGGGTGCGTTTCCTGGAAGCTAGTCTGAGTTGTGAGATCAGTGCCCACATGCACAGCTCTGCTCAGCTCTGCTCAGCTCTGCTGTGCTGAAAGGGCAGAGGAAGTCCTGATTTTCTTATTCCTTTGCTTTTGTTCTTGCTAATTTATGAGTGCTGCTAAGATGTTAAGGAATACAATTGGCCTTTGTATCTATGAGTTCTACACCCATGGACACTATCATCTGTGAGGGTAAATGTGGTGGAAACACAAATTGCTTCTCTCTGGAACATGAAGAGAACATTTCTCGTCTATCATCTCCTAAATAACACAGCTATTTACACAGCTTCAGTGCCGCGTTAAGTATTGTATACAATGGAGCTGACTCAAAGAATAAAGACAGATACACATAGGTTATATGTAAATACCCCATCATTTTACATGACAAACTTGAGTGTCTTGAAATTTGTCGTTTGTAGTGGCTCTTGGAATCAATTCCTTCGAGTAACAAGGGACAGTATACAAAATCCTTGCATTAGACCTCTGGAATTCAGGCATTAAAATCTTTTGGAAAAGTCATAAATTAAAGGTAAACAAACAAAACAAAACCCACAACTATAACAAAAACAAACAAGCAAACAAAAAGCAAACAATATCTGAAATTTTCATGCATTTCCCTCTAGTTTATGAGCAGATGTCAGAGCTATCTGCTATTTTCAGCAACTATGCCCCAGTATGTTCTTTAGCTTTGGTCAGTTTGTCACAAACTAGAGTCATCTAGGAGCAATGAACCTTAGTTGAGGTATTGCCTTCATCAGACTGTCCTATGGGCATATCTGTGAGGCATTTTCTTTAAAACTGCTGGTTGATGTAGCAGCATCTACCTAATGGTGGACAGTGTGGTCTGAGTCGGTGGACTTGAAATGCTAAGAAAAATAGCAAACCAAACCATTAAGCATGGTTTGCCCACAGTCCCTGTTCAGTTCCTGCCTCCAGGTCCCTGCCTTTAGATCTTGTCTTGGCTTCCTCAATATGGACGACAGACTGCCACCTGTAAAGTGAAATACATCCTTTCCCTCTAAGCTAATTTTTAGCTTACCATGGTACTTGCCACAATAATCAAAAGCAAACCAGCACTCCTAGTGATTGGTGTTTGGACCATTAGTGGTAGGTTCCAGTGGTTCTGCTATGTCCCTTTTCTCTTTACACCCACTCCTGTGGATTGGGTTGGGACTACCCAAAGACATGAGATCAGTTTCTTTTTTCCACTAAAATAGATCCCTACAAGGTGGTAATATGGAAAGTATGACTGTGGGGAGAGGAAGCACATGGGAGCTCTTAGTACTGTTTGTCTAATGTCTGCAAACTGAAAACCGCTCTAAGAAATAGTCTCATTTTACCTCGACTCTCACTCAGTAAATTAGCATTTCTTGGGGTGAGAATCAAGCACATGCATCACTTACATGACCCCTAGGGGACTTCGGGGTGCTGTTATAGCTCAGTTAAACTAGGGCACGTATATGTAAGATTTAGATCAACCCTAGTGGTCTTTGTGCAAAGGTTTTTCCCTCCCTGGAGGCAGCTGTGGTCTGTCATGATGCTTGGAAACAAAGAGGACAAAATTAGTTTGGAATATAAAGTAGCCAATTCTAAGTATTGTGTAACTATAGGACAGGTCACATGCAGCTTTGGAATCATAAGTTTATTAAGTACTTACTAAAATTTGTGATTACAGTCTTATTAAATAAGGAATCTAGCCCTTGATATGTGCTTCTTTGCTTAGTGACAGTTTTAGCTGGAATTTTGTTAGTAAAGCAAGCTTTACCTTTAATCTACTGAATTAATACAAATGGGCTCAAAACTTGGTATTGTCAATCACTTCAATGAGAAGTGCTAAGGTGTGAGAACCTTGGAACTGAACAAAGAGCTTATGAAGAGGATGAGAGTTTGTTACACAGTTAGATTTTCTGGGAAGCTTCTGAAAAGACAGTAAGGTATGAGCAGTCACAATTGAAAAATAACAGGACTGGGGTTATGCCCCACTCCTCCCTGCACCTTTTCACTCCCTCAGTTGTGATTTCACTGGCTTAACACACAGTCTGGGACATTGGAACTGTCACAAACCTCACAAGTGCAGCAACTGTGTAGGCAGCTTAAACAAACAAACAAACGAAAAAAACAAAACAAAAAGACAAACCACTGACTCAAAAGCAAAATGCAGTTAGAGTCTCTGGATAGGGGAGTGGAATTGGTTTGTTTGTGACAACATTTAAGCTGTCTTGAGCCCAGGCTGAAAGGAGTACTCTACTTTGAATGCCTGAACTTCTTGATGCTTTTGCTTTTGCTTTTGCATTTTTTTTTGATTGGGCCAAATGTGCTAGGGTGTTCTAACAAGGAGTTTCAGAGAGAAAATGCGATGGACAATAATCATCCCTAGCATCTCAAAGGAGGTTCCGCACGGCCCTGAAGGAATAAGTGCTGCAGAAAGGGTGTGTGCTGGGGATGCCTCAGTGTCTAAGACAAGAGACCAGGTCTTGAGGGTCATAGTAGACTGGGAATAATGCCATTAGGGAAGGAATTGGCAGGCAGTGAATAATTAATTCAGTCTTTTTTATTGAAGGAAAAAATAACCATTTCCTGAGTCTGCTGAGAGATCAAAAGCAGGCTGGGCAAAATCTGAAGTACCAACTGCAGAATAGGACAATAGGCTGCAGAAAGGTTCTTTTTGGAGCACTTTTCCAGTTTCAGAGAGGGGACAGAAAGGAGGAAGCAAGGAGAGATTTCTTTAAAAGGAAGACCATGGAGGACAGTGCAGCCTGGCTAGTGGACTGAGTGGGTATGGTAATGATAGCATGGAATGTTATGCTCACAATTTCTAGCTATAGTCTCTTCATACAAGTGCAAACCATCATAATAACAACATCTTCCTTGATCAACATTTAATCTTGGTCAAGTGTTCTGGTCAGGGAGTAATGAGAGGCTGATGTTCTCTGCTGCCAGCTCTCACCACTCCATAGATAGCAGCTTGGGTATTTTTGAAAATCCTCTAATGGGGACCTGGTCCATTTTCTGGTACACTATTTCTGCTCTTTCCTCCACAGGGGTGGTCTGTGTCTGCTAGAGAGCAGGCCTAGATTGCATGTGTCCCTGAGTCTGAATTATGTATTGTGTGGAACATACTGCCACCAGCTTAATGGATTTAACAACACATATCCCACATTTTTGTGGACCAAGTGTCTATCTCTAGATAAAGAAGGTCCTTCTTGTCTAGAACTCAAGATCTTCTTCCAAACTCCCATAGTGGTTGACAGAATATGGTGTCTGGCTTTAAGACTGAGTTATCCTTTTTTTAATTTAAATTTTTATTACTTCTTTGTGTATTACACAATATGCACCCAAATCCCCCTTACCTCCTCATTCCTTTATACCCACCCTCCACCACTGCAACCTTCCTCCTAAGAGAAAATAAATCTCATTGTGGGAGCTATAGAGTATCAGTATGTCCCATAGTGTACACTTTGTCCACACTTCTTTGCTTGCAAGTATTCATTGTTCTGGTTCAAGGACTCTGGCTACTCCTACACTATTAAGACCACATCCTCACTGGGACTTCTCTCATGGAGTTGTTTCCCTGTGTTATGGAGATCCTGAAGCTTTGGATCCGTAGGCTGGCTACTTCAGGCACTCCAGTAATTCATCAGTTGGGGTGGGCCAACTAAAAGCCCTGGACCTGTGCCTGGAAATGGCTGAGCTGGTCAGCCGCCAGCTCTCCTGGACCTAAAGTACCCACACCTCCAGAAAGATCTCTCCAGCACTGTCCAGCTGGAGATGCCATAGCTGAGAAGGGGTAAAGCCAGCTCTTCTGCCATCATGCCTTCCAAACTGAGTTCTGAATGCATACAATGCTCAGCTCAGCTCAGCTCTGATGTTTTGAAAGGGTAAAGGAAGTGATGATTTTCCTATTCCTTTGCTTTTGTTGTTGCTTATTTATGAATTCTGCTAAATTGTTCCAAACTACAATTGGCCTTTGCATCTATGAGGTCTACACCCATAGATGCTATTATCTGTGTGAGTAACTGTGGTAGAAACATAAATTGCTTTTCTTGGGAACATGAACATGCCTTCCAGGCTAGCTCACTTGCATCCACACCAGCAAAGCCAGCTCTACTGTGTTGTCCAGGTGAATTACAGTGTCCATTCTCCTGAGTCCTATAGCCGGAGAGGGCCTGGGACAGATTTCCTGCTCTCCTGCTTTTGGGGCCATCTCCCTCATAAAGCCCAGGTGAGAGGTGGGGCCAGATCTCCACAGACCTTAGACATCAACATGGCCGCAGATTGTAGCCCAAACAGGGATGTCCAGCTGGCCTTTGGTTATACCTGACCGCTGCTGCTGCAGGGCTATAGATAAGACTTGGCCCTCAGTAGCCTTAGGTGGCATTGCCAGGTACTCACATCAGGTTGTTCCTCACTACCCTCAAGTCTCCAGTTCCTCCTCTCTTGGTTGTGCACAGATCCTTCTGCTTCTCTTTCTCATCTTTCCACCACTTACTTGCTTATCTTAGTGGAGCCTAGGGCCTCTGGGTGTCTGAAGTTATCTGTGGAATGGTCTCAGGAGTGTTATGCCACAACTGTGACATGTGACACTGAGCAGGAGTCCTCTTGGTTGTTTTCTTCCCACCTGTGCCACAAGATGCCAGAGTGGTGGTGGGTTCAAACGCCCTGTCCCTCCCCAGCCTCATGACTCTGGGTTGGGAGTTTTGTCAGGCTTGTTGACTGCCCAGGTTTCATAGCCTTAGACTGGTGGTCATCTAGGATTGCTACCTGCCGACACTGTGTGCCACAGTGCTGGGTATTGTCTCTGGTGTGTTTTAATCCATGAGCCATGCAGCACCAGGCTTGTGGTAATTTCAGTCTTCAGGTCTGAGTTATACTTGCTAGATATGTTTGGACTCTGGAGTGCTACTGAAATGCTCTGCTGCGTGGTGGTCCTTTTGGAACATGCTAGACAACTTCCTTGAGGAGAGCAGGGAAGTCTGTTCTTTAAAAAGTCTCTTCTATTTTAAGAACTTTCATTTGATGAAGTCAAATCCATCCAAGATAATCTCCCATCACTTCAAATCAATGTGTTTAGGACATTAATTATATCTGAAAAAAATCACATTACCTTTGCAGAAATCTTTAGGTGAAGTTATAGATCCTGCACTGTAGGGTTCCATAGCTGCCTGCAGCTATTACGAAGTGGGTTTCTGGAACAGAAGCTGAGGAATAAATAGGGAAGAGGGGCGAAAAGAAGTGCGGCTAAGACAATGTTCACTGATCAAAGCTGGAAACTTTAATGGCGCCAGACCTTTTAACAGTTTGGGCAACCCTTCCCCCCAGACTCCAGGCTGAGTTCCGGTGGAAGTTGTCTAGCTTCTCTTGGAGGTCCTCGTCTTGACTGCTCCGGCAGCTGGGTGGGTCACCTGCTTAATTCAGGAATTCCTAGACCTGGAGAAACAATGAACTTAACCTTTACTTCGAGCACTCCACCTGGGTGGAGCAGGATCCTGGCTAACTGGGAGAAGTTAACCTTGACCAAAGTCAAACTCTGACCAAGTGCAAGACTGCCCCAATATGGCTCTGTACACTGCACTATAGGAGATAGGTCTAGACAAAGACAGGGATAGCAGAAATAGAGATTTTTGACGGGATTGTATGAGCCTCTTCCCTCAATATTGAGAAACTCAAGGCCTGGGGAAGCACCATGGGGAGATCAAGGAGGTGTTGACAAAGATGATGATCCACTGAGCTGAAATCCTGGTTGTATTCTTTTTTTGTAACTTTGGAAAAGCTTATGGTTGTCCCACTTACAGAAAAAGAAAATGGACAAATCTTCCGTGCTCATGGATTGGCAGGATCAATATAGTTAAAATGGCCATCTTGGGTGGCGGCGGTGGCGGCAGTGCAGCAGTGGCTGGTCCAGCCAAAGGGCCATCAGCAGTGGAACCAAGGTGACACAGGGTCCAGTTAGGCCCTGCGCCCACGACCACTGACCTTCGCTGGCCAGCTGGGCTGCAAGCACATGCGGATTTACGGTGCCTTTCACCACACAGAAGCCACATCAGAACTCTGCTTTCCGCCAGTCACAAGAGACTCACCTCCATCTTGGTTTCGGACTCCAGAGAGATCGGACAGACTGAGGTACACAAACATAACCCGAGGCCAACATCGCGGAGGTCTAAGCCGGATCGGCATTGGCCTGCACCCAGGCCTTGGGCTGTTCGGGGGGCCATCGGGGTGCCAACCCAGCCAGGAGGTTTTTTTGCCCATGCCAGCACGTGTGCCGCCATTTTGCCTACAGGACGCCAGAGAGCTCTAGCAGGCAAAGCCATAACAGGCATAGCCTGAGGCTAACAAAGCGGAGGTCTGGGCCCCAACAGGCCCTGGACTGACCCCAAGAACTGGGTGGCTTGGTGGGCCATCTGTGTGTCAACCCGCCCAGGAGGTTGTTAGCCCAGCAGACTCTCCAGGCACTTTCAGGGAGTGCGAGCGCACACTACTCAATGACACCTTGGCCAAAGAAGAAATAAAGAAAGAAATCAGAGACTTTTTAGAATTTAATGAAAATGAAGGCACAACATACCCAAATTTTTGGGACACATTGAAAGCAGTGCTAAGAGGAAAACTCATAGCCCTGAGTGCCTTCAAAAAGAAAATGGAGAGAGCATATACTAGCAGCTTAGTGACACACCTGAAAGCCCTGGAACAAAAAGAAGCTATTTTACCCAAGAGGAGTAAAAGACAGGAAATCATCAAACTCAGGGCTGAAACCAATCAAGTGGAAACAAAGAGAACCATACAAAGAATCAACAAAACCAGGAGCTGGTTCTTTGAGAAAATCAACAAGAGAGATAAACCCTTAGCCAGACTGACCAAAGGGCACAGAGAAAGTATCCAAATCAACAAAATTAGAAATGAAAAGGGAGATATTACAACAGAAACTGAGGAAATCCAAAAAATCATCAGATCCTACTACAAAAGCCTATACTCAACACAACTGGAGAATCTGGAGGAAATGGACAATTTCCTAGACAAATACCAAATACCAAAATTAAATCAGGACCAAATAGATCATCTAAACAGTCCCATAACCCCTAAAGAAATAGAAGGGGACATAGAAAGTCTTCCAACCAAAAAAAGCACAGGACCAGATGGTTTCAGTGCAGAATTCTATCAGACCTTCAAAGAAGACCTAACACCAATACTCTTCAAACTATTCCACAAAACAGAAACAGAAGGAACCCTACCCAATTCCTTCTACGAAGCCACAATTACGCTGATACCAAAACCACACAAAGATCCAACAAAGAAAGAAAACTTCAGACCAATCTCCCTTATGAACATCGAAGCAAAAATACTCAATAAAATTCTTGCCAACCGAATCCAAGAACACATCAAAACGATCATCCACCATGATCAAGTAGGCTTTATCCCAGGGATGCAGGGTTGGTTCAATATACGGAAATCCATCAATGCAATCCACTACATAAACAAACTCAAAGAAAAAAACCACATGGTCATTTCATTGGATGCTGAAAAAGCATTTGACAAAATTCAGCATCCTTTCATGCTTAAAGTCTTGGAAAGATCAGGAATTCAAGGCCCATACCTAAACATCGTTAAAGCAATATACAGCAAACCGGTAGCCAGCATCAAACTAAATGGAGAGAAACTTGAAGCAATCCCTCTAAAATCAGGCACCAGACAGGGGTGTTCCCTTTCTCCTTATCTTTTCAATATTATACTTGAGGTTCTAGCTCGGGCAATTCGACAACATAAGGAGGTCAAAGGGATACAAATTGGAAAGGAAGAAGCCAAACTATCATTATTTGCAGATGACATGATAGTCTACCTAAGTGACCCAAAAAAACTCCACTAGAGAACTCCTACAGCTGATAAACAACTTCAGCAAAGTGGCAGGTTATAAAATCAACTCAAGTAAATCAGTGGCCTTCCTATACTCAAAGGATAAGCAGGCTGAGAAAGAAATTAGGGCAATGACCCCCTTCACAATAGCCACAAACAGTATAAAGTATCTTGGGGTGACTCTTACCAAACATGTGAAAGATCTGTATGACAAGAACTTCAAGACTCTGAAGAGGAAATGGAAGAAGACCTCAAAAAATGGGAAAACCTCCCATGCTCATGAATCGGCAGGATCAATATAGTTAAAATGGCCATTTTGCCAAAAGCAATATACAGATTCTATGCAATATCCATCAAAATCCCAACTCAATTCTTCACAGAGTTAGAAAGAGCAATTCTCAAATTCATCTGGAATAACAAAAAACCCTGGATAGCTAAAACTATTCTCATCAACAAAAGAAATTCTGGGGGAATCAGTATCCCTGACCTCAAGCAATACTACAGAGCAATAGTGTTAAAAACTGCATGGTATTGGTACAGTGACAGGCAGGCAAATCAATGGAAAAGGATTGAAGATCCAGAAATGAACCCACATACCTATGGCCACTTGATCCTCGACAAAGGGGCTGAAAACATCCAATGGAACAAAGATAGCCTTTTCAAGAAATGGTGCTGGTTCAACTGGAGGTCAGCATGCAGAAGAATGCAAATTGATCCATCCTTGTCTTCTTGTACTAAGCTCAAATCCAAATGGATCAAGGACCTCCACATAAAGCCAGATACTCTGAAGCTAATAGAAAAGAAACTGGGGAAGACCCTTGAGGACATCGGTACAGGGAGGAAGTTTCTGAACAGAACACCAATTGCATATGCTCTAAGATCAAGAACTGACAAATGGGACCTCATAAAATTACAAAGTTTCTGTAAGGCAAAGGACACCATCAAAAGGACAAATCGGCAACCAACTAATTGGGAAAAGATCTTCACCAATCCTACATCAGATAGAGGGCTAATATCCAATATATATAAAGAACTCAAGAAGTTAGACTCCAGAAAACCAAACAACCCTTTTAAAAAATGGGGTACAGAGTTAAACAAAGAATTCTCACCTGAAGAATTTCGGATGGCAGAGAAACATCTTAAAAAATGCTCAACTTCATTAGTCATTAGGGAAATGCAAATCAAAACAACCCTGAGATTTCACCTTATACCAGTCAGAATAGCTAAGATTAAAAATTCAGGAGACAGCAGGTGTTGGCCAGAATGTGGAGAAAGAGGAACACTCCTCCACTGCTGGTGGGGTTGTAAATTGATACAACCACTCTGGAAATCAGTCTGGCAGGTCCTCAGAAAACTGGGCACCTCACTTCCAGAAGATCCTGCTATACCACTCCTGGGCATATACCCAGAAGATTCCCCAGCATGTAATAAGGATACATGTTCTACTATGTTCATAGCAGCCCTCTTTATAATTGCCAGAAGTTGGAAAGAACCCAGGTATCCCTCAACAGAAGAGTGGATGCAAAAAATGCGGTATATATATACAATGGAGTACTATTCAGCCATTAGAAACAATGAATTCATGAAATTCTTAGGCAAATGGATGGAGCTGGAGAACATCATACTAAGTGAGGTAACCCAGACTCAAAAGATGAATCATGGTATGCACTCACTAATAAGTGGATATTAACCTAGAAAACTGGAATACCCAAAACATAAACCACACATCAAATGAGGTACAAGAAGAACAGAGGAGTGGCCCCTTGTTCTGGAAAGACTCAGTGAAGCAGTATAGAACAAAATCAGAACAGGGAAGTGGGAAGGGTTGGGTGGGAAAACAGGGGGAGGGAAGGGGACCGATGGGACTTTCGGGGAGTAGGGGTCCAGAAAAGGGGAAATCATTTGAAATATCAATAAATATATCAATAAAATAAAATAAAATAAAAAGTAAAAAAAAATGGCCATTTTGCCATAGGCAATCTACAGATTCAATGCTATCCCCATAAAAATCCCAACCCAGTTCCTCAGAACTGGCGGTTCCTCAGAAAACTGGGCATGGCACTTCCTGAGGACCCTGCTATACCACTCCTGGGCATATACCTAGAGGATTCTTCAGCATGCAATAAGGACACATGCTCCACTATGTTCATAGCAGCCCTATTTGTAGTAGCCAGAAGCTGGAAAGAACCCAGGTGTCCCTCAATGGAGGAATGGATACAAAAAATGTGGTATATTTGCACAATGGAGTACTAGTCAGCCATTAGAAACAATGAATTCATGAAATTCTTAGACAAATGGATGGAGCTGGAGAACATCATACTAAGTGAGGTAACACAGTCTCAAAAGATCAACCATGGTATGCACTCACTGATAAGTGGATATTAGCCTAGAAACTTTGAATACACAAGACATAATCCACACATTAAATGATGTCCAAAAAGAATGGAGGAGTGGCCCCTGGTTCTGGAAAGACTCAGTGCAACAGTATAGGGGAATTCCAGAACAGGGAAGTGAGGAGGGGTAGATGGAGGAACAGGGGGAGGGAAGAGGACTTATGGGACATGCAGGGAGTGGGGACCCAGAAAAGGGGAAATCATTTGAAATGTAAATAAAAAAATATATCAATAAAGAAAAAATTTTAAAAAAGAATATAAATGAAAAAAAGAAAAAGATGTCGTCAGTAATGATGAGTATTAAGAAACATTTTTTAAAGCTTGAACATAAGGGAAGAGGTGGATAGCTTTATTTTTATGTATCATAGTGAGGTATAAGCATCACCCAGGGATAGGCAAATGCACATATTTTATACTCATAGTTTGCTATTGCTGGAGGCCCCATGAAATCACTCTCTTGAATATATTTTTGTTGTTGTTCGATATCGAGGCAGAGTATTCCAGAGCAGTAAAACAGGTAGCAGTAGAGGTTGTGGTTCTTCACCCTGTTAACCAGAAACAATTTTGTATCTAATCCCATAGTCCTGTCCTAACCTGCCAAACTGAACTTGCCTATAAATACTGATCTTTCCAGTAGCTCTTTGGCTTGTTTTAACACCTCATCTTTCTCTTAGTAATTAATTAGTTGAATAAATATTTGACATATGTTCATTTTGCATGTTCCAGGGAATTATTATTTTACATTTTTGAAAATTATACCCTTAAGAATGGAAAGGAATTTTTATTAGCCAGACATGAGAATAGAACTTATTCAGTTCTAAGAAGTAAAATATAGCATTTAACTAATATCATAAAGTACAGAGATCACGCTCTGCACAATCTTCCCAAATAGTCCTGTTTCCTTACCATATGCCTTTGTAAGAATGAAAGAAGTACATTCTCCAGGAGCTACATGCTTTCCTTCTGCAGACTAAAAGTTGTCTGATCTATGGTCTGTGGGTTGTAGAGCATCATGCTTAACTACCAAGTATGCCAGTGGCATTGTAACTTGAGTAAAAGATTCATTATGAGGGCAAAGCACATGGCTCAGGACTTCTGCCACAAATGCTCTGCTGAAAGTGCCTCAAATTGTCAGACTAAGTATTGAAATTCTAAGAAAATGTTTGCATTTTGTTTAAGGGACATTTTTAATATCTTTCTCAATAAACTCTGCAATTCCATTGGATCTTCTTAATTAAGTTCATTTATAGATGTGAGAAGCCTTTATTAGCCACATATATCCATTTGGTTCATTGTATATAATAGGTACAGATGTAAATACATGCTAATAAAAGAAATTGTCAACGTCATCTTAACTTTATTCTATTTTTGTCTTCCTCATTGCTTTAGACCATAGTGCTTGGGTAAGGGAAACACACTGGTACACATTGTCATAAGTGATCACACTGTTTGTATTTATTGAAACACCTTTCTCAATAGCAAATACAACTGTAGATGCCACAGATATGAAAAACATTTAAGTGTTTAACTTGTAAATTACCTATTGCTACATACCTACCCATCTATTCCAAAACTTAGAGTCTAACAGTGGTGAAAAGATCCCCTTCCCAAAGTGAAGAAGTTCTTATAGGACTTGGCTAAATTGTTCTTGTGCTGGTCTCACCAGACTTGAATTTTCCAAGAAATTGAAGTTGTTTGAAGGCTGAACTTGGTGCAAAAGAAACAGGAAGGCTTCTTTTTAAATCTTGTAGCTTAACACCCTTGACTGATCTCTATTTTCACTTACTCCAGGTTCACAATTGACTGCAATCAACTTTATTATATAGTACAGCAACTAGTTTAAAGTATGTGTCTCATTAGACAGTCCCATGACCAACCCCATGCCAAGTATAGGGGACACTGAGCAGCAGCAGCAGCCGGATGGTTGAGGTTTATTGGACAAATGGCAAAAGCAGGAATCTACAAGTGCTTCTAATTCAACCACTGATTTTGAAATTTGTGGTGGAATGCCTGCAAGTCCCAGGGTAAAATGGCAAATCTAACACTGATAGCAAGAATTTCACTTACAAATATTTATCATTTTTAGTCAAAGTTTTAGTGAAGAAGAGATTATATATGTGTGTGTTTGTGTATGTATGTATGTATATAGATATATATAGATATATATATACATATACATACATACATATACATATACATACATACATACATACATACATATATATATATACATGTGTGTGTGTGTGTGTGTGTGTGTAATTTTAAACTCAGTGCACTGTGTTACACAATTTAGGAGTCCTGATGTCCTTGAACACCTTCAGGGATCTGTCATACTCCTGTCTATGCCCTGGATGTCTGCACTTTGGAAACTATGATGTGTTGGCATTGCATAGGTATGTTCTGCAGCACCACTGAGCACATCCTTTGAATTTCAATCTATGTTCTATTCCACATTCTGCATCATAAATTTCTCCTCTATTTAAAAAGTTAATATCCATAATTATAATCACTTATCAATATGGAAACAGGTTTTAACATTAAAGAAATCAGTGCCATGAGCCCATGTTGATTTGAAGCATTCTGAACTGACTGTATGTGTGACTGGGGTGCCACTGCTGTAAGTTGCATTCATTCTATTTCTAGAACTGTAAGAAGTTTTCAAATAACAACTGCAACAATCACAATGTTTGAACACTTTGCTGGGCACATTTCATCTCAGCTCTCTCATCTGCACAAAACTCTGAAAACTTGATGCTAGTCTTACACTGAGCAGGGAAGGAAATACTCTAATTAATTGACCCAAGTTCATGGGCTAAGGAGTTAGCAACAGGGATGAAACATAAACTCAAAAATCTCCTGTCGTAGAACCAGTCCTGTACCTGTCCATCATTTAATTCTCCCATGTGTCACTTCATGTCTCTTGAGATCAAGATTCTAAACTAAGATAGGAGGCTTGGTGAATGGAAAAGGAATGCACCTGAGAACAGCTAAAGTCTTGTCTCTTTAGCTATTGCCTGAAATCTGGATTCTCAGTGTTGAATGTCATTACGATATCCTAGGGAGTTTTGCTAGTCCTACTCTACACTCCTGACTGAAATCAATCCTAGTAGAGCCTTGGAAGCAGGCTCTTTAAAATGTCCTTCATACCCAAGAATTGAAGCATTTCTCAACCCTCAGAGGAGGAGCTTCTATTTGCAGTAGACAGTTTTTAATACAGAGATCCACAAAAGGCTTAGAGGCAGAGACTTAGACTGCAGAATGTTCAGCTCTAAAGGGAACACAGATACCACATCACCATTCCCAAGGCTCAGAGATGCTTTGAGAAGAAAGGTGGAAATGGTATAAGAGAAACTGGGTAAAGCATTCAGACTGACATCTGTGCTGGTATAATTAATGGTCTTTCTGATTTTTCTACACTGTCTGTATTCTCATGTCTTTGCCTAAGTGCTTTGTCCTTAGCCTCTTGTTGTCATCTTTAGGTCCTGCTGTTTTAGGAAAGATGCCATCAAATTCAAAGCAGCTCGAATTCTTCCAAAGTTCAGTTTTTATTCTGATATTTTAAAATTAATCCTCATACTTGATTAAGTGGTTATTACTCAAATATTCTCTAATTATATAGTTCATATTAAAATAAAGACACAAACTCATTGTATTTGCTATAGGCACATCCAATTAATAAGGGAATTATGTAGTGGGTACTCATATGAACCCTGAAGTTCATCTCTGAAGTTTAGATTCTTAAAGTCTAATTTTTAACCACTTTGGGACATATTTATAAAAGACAAATAAATTATCCTCATAAGTGATGCACTTATTTTTAAAAACATTCAAGAATTATACAACAGAGAAAGTCATAAATGAGTGGAAGTTAAGTGCCTGCCTTAACTGCACACATCGAACACATACAAATGTAGATAGAAGGGGAAACCAGAGAGTTGACACAATGCTATGGTTGTCATTTGGGATGTTGGAATATTTGGTTTTGTTTATTTTATTCTTTATATTTTCTGTTAAATATGAGCTACATTGAATGTAGTGCATTGCTCTATAATATGCATCAATACAATCATCATCCAGGTGTGTAAAGACAGTTTGCAAGTGTGCTGGTCAACTGGAAGGAAGTGTTCTGTGTGTTACTCACACTCAACTCCTATGAGTCTTAAAATCCAGTGTTAGAGGTGCATGACTGGTAATCTAGGATAGAATCACTTCCAAAAATGCCCCCTTTTCTTAGTGGAGAATGTGGTCTCTGGCTATGAATGGAGGTGATACGTTTGGACAGTTATAAAGGTTGAATGTTTTGACTGCTGTTTGATTTAAAGTGGTAGAAAATTTGTGTCACATATATAAAATATCACAGCTCTTCCTAGATCTCTGTCCAGAGAGTAAAGACAGAGCAGATTTTAAAAGAAATAAAGGGATTCAAATTTAGGGATCAGGACTTACAACCTGAAGAGTGTTGTATAACCTTTCTAACCTAACTGCTAAAGTATTATAATTTAGACATATCCTGGTGTGTTCTTTATTATGTATTATTTAGTAATGTAGATGTATTCAGCATATATTATTATTTAGTATATTTGTAATAATATAGATTTATATTTACAGATTTATGAGTATTCAATAATATGACACTTGCCATAGCTGTGCCTATCTTTCAGAAAACATTCAAACATGACAGCAGCTGCCAGTACCAGTGGAAAGGTGGCCGGACCCTAAAAGAGGGAGGTCATGACCTCCCAGATAGAAGGAAGGGCTTGCAGAGCAAGGTCAATTTTGAGCATGCTGTAATATACAGAAAACCTGGGAATGAGGATCCCTCAAGGCCATAGATGTAGAAATGAAAATGCAAAAACATAAGAACCTGGAGCTGATACTGACCCCTGCCAGGAATGGGACTGGCCTAGGAAGCCTTTTCTTGGCTTCATTTGTTGTCCCCCATCCTGCAATGACACAGTGATGGTACATCAGGAGGCTTTCAAGAGCAGGTTGGTGACAGTATGGGGAAATGGAACCAGCACTGCTAAGTGGCAGTGAGTGATCCCCATACAGCCTTTTACAAGGGAATTAATCTTTTATTAAGAGAAGAAATTATGCCCGAGTGCTTCAGGGGTTTTTTGTTCATAGTGATGTGTGCTATGGGAAACTCTCATTCCTCTTGAGGGTCTCTGTCAAAAGCAATCTTCTAACATCTCCTTTGGAAGCTGAGGCTCTCTAGGGTTTAGTATCATCCTTCTTTATGGTCCTGTGTGACTGCAGACTTTGAGTACAAACTACACTGAAGCTGCTTACTAAATCCCCTTGTTTTCTCCTGGCTTCTTGGAGAAGCACTATTCTCTCTCTCTCTCTCTCTCTCTCTCTCTCTCTCTCTCTCTCTCTCTCTGTGTGTGTGTGTGTGTGTGTGTGTGTGTGTGTGTGTGTGTGTGTGTTTTGTGTGTATGCATGTGTGTGTGTTCCTGAGAAGAAGGTCAGGCAAGCTGAAAAAGTATCTTGGTGTTCTAGTGTAGTTTTTTGGGTCACTTAGGGAGACTATCATATCATCTGCAAATAAGGATAGTTTGACTTCTTCCTTTCCAATTTGTATCCCTTTGACCTCCTTATGTTGTCTAATTGCCAGAGCTAGTACCTCAAGTACAATATTGAAAAGATAAGGAGAAAGTGGGCAGCCCTGTCTAGTCCCTGATTTTAGTGGGATTGCTTCAAGTTTCTCTCCATTTAGTTTGATGCTGGCTACCAGTTTGCTGTATATTGCTTTTACTATGTTTAGGTATGGGCCTTGAATTCCTGTTCTTTCCAAGACTTTAAGCATGAAAGGATGCTGAATTTTGTCAAATGCTTTTTCAGCATCCAATGAAATGACCATGTGTTTTTTTTTCTTTGAGTTTGTTTATGTAGTGGATTGCATTGATGGATTTCTGCATATTGAACCAACCATGCATCCCTGGGATAAAGCTTACTTGATCATCGTGGATGATCATTTTGATGTGCTCTTGGATTTGGTTGGCAAGAATTTTATTGAGTATTTTTGCATCGATGTTCATAAGGGAAATTGGTCTGAAGTTTTCTTTCTTTGTTGGATCTTTGTGTGGTTTTGGTATCAGCATAATTGTGGCTTCATAGAATGAATTGGGTAGTGCTCTTTCTGTTTCTATTTTGTGGAATAGTTTGAAGAGTATTGGTGTTAGGTCTTCTTTGAAGGTCTGATAGAATTCTGCACTGATACCATCTGGTCCTGTGCTTTTTTTTTTGGTTGGAAGACTTTCTATGACCCCTTCTATTTCTTTAGGGGTTATGGGACTGTTTAGATGATCTATTTGGTCCTGATTTAATTTTGGTATTTGGTATCTGTCAAGGAAATTGTCCATTTCCTCCAGATTCTCCAGTTGTGTTGAGTATAGGGTTTTGTAGTAGGATCTGATGATTTTTTGGATTTCCTCAGTTTCTGTTGTAATATCTCCCTTTTCATTTTTAATTTTGTTAATTTGGATACTTTCTCTGTGCCCTTTGGTCAGTCTGGCTAAGGGTTTATCTATCTTGTTGATTTTCTCAAAGAACCAGCTCCTGGATTCATTGATTCTTTGTATGGTTCTCTTTGCTTCCACTTGATTGATTTCAGCCCTGAGTTTGATGATTTCCTGTCTTCTACTCCTCCTGGGTGAAATAGCTTCTTTTTGTTCCAGGGCTTTCAGGTGTGTCATTAAGCTGGTAATGTATGCTCTCTCCATTTTCTTTTTGGAGGCACTCAGGGCTATGAGTTTTCCTCTTATCACTGCTTTCATTGTGTCCCAAAGATTTGGGTATGTTGTACCTTCATTTTCATTAACTTCTAAAAAGTCTCTGATTTCTTTCTTTATTTCTTCTTTGGCCAAGGTGTCATTGAGTAGAGTATTGTTCAGCCTCCATGTCCTACAGCTGATAAACAACTTCAGCAAAGTGGCAGGTTATAAAATCAACTCAAGCAAATCAGTAGCCTTCCTTTACTCAAAGGATAAGCAGGCTGAGAAAGAAATTAGGGAAATGACCCCCTTCACAATAGCCACAAACAGTATAAAGTACCTTGGGGTGACTCTTACCAAACATGTGAAAGATCTGTATGACAAGAAATTCAAGTCTATGAAGAAGGAAATGGAAGAAGACCTCAAAAAATGGAAAAACCTCCCATGCTCATGGATCGGCAGGATTAAAATGGCTATTTTGCCAAAAGCAATATACAGATTCAACGCAATATGCATCAAAATCCCAACTCAATTCTTCACAGAGTTAGAAAGAGCAATTATCAAATTTATCTGGAATAACAAAAAACCCAGGATAGCTAAAACTATTCTCAACAATAAAAGAAATTCTGGGGGTATCAGTATCCCTGACCTCAAGCAATACTACAGAGCAATAGTGTTAAAAACTGCATGGTATTGGTACAGTGACAGGAAGGCAGATCAATGGAACAGGATTGAAGATCCAGAAATGAACCCACACACCTATGGCCACTTGATCCTCGACAAAGGGGCTGAAAACATCCAATGGAAAAAAGATAGCCTTTTCAACAAATGGTGCTGGGTCAACTAGAGGTCAGCATGCAAAAGAATGGGAATTGATCTATCCTTGTCTCCTTGTACTAAGCTCAACTCCAAATGGATCAAGGACCTCCACATAAAGCCAGACACTCTGAAGCTAATAGAAAAGAAACTGGGGAAGACCCTTGAGGACATCGGTACAGGGGGAAAGTTCCTGAACAGCACACCAATAGGTTATGCTCTAAGATCAAGAATTGATAAATGGGACCTCATAAAATTACAAAGTTTCTCTAAGGCAAAGGATACCATCAAAAGGACAAATCGGCAACCAACAAATTGGGAAAAGATCTTCACCAACCCTACATCAGATAGAGGGCTAATATCCAATATATATAAAGAACTCAAGAAGTTAGACTCTAGAAAACCAAATAATCCTATTAAAAAATAGAGTACAGAGTTAAACAAAGAATTTTCACCTGAAGAACTTCGGATGATGGAGAAGCATCTTAAAAAATGCTCAACTTCATTAGTCATTAGGGAAATGCAAATCAAAACAACCCTGAGATTTCACCTTACACCAGTCAGAATGGCTAAGATTAAAAATTCAGGAGACAGCAGATGTTGGTGAGGATGTGGAGAAAGAGGAACACTCCTCCACTGCTGGTGGGATTGCAAATTGGTCCAACCACTCTGGAAATCAGTCTGGCAGTTCCTCAGAAAACTGGGCACCTCACTTCCAGAAGATCCTGCTATACCACTCCTGGGCACATACCCAGAAGATTCCCCAGCATGTAATAAGGATACATGTTACACTATGTTCATAGCAGTCCTATTTATAATTGCCAGAAGCTGGAAAGAACCCAGATATACCTCAACAGAAGAGTGGATGCAAAAAATGTGGTATATATATACAATGGAGTATTATTCAGCCATTAGAAACAATGAATTCATGAAATTCTTAGGCAAATTGATGGAGCTGGAGAACATCATACTAAGTGAGGTAATCCAGACTCAAAAGATGAATCATGGTATGCACTCACTAATAAGTGGGTGTTAACCTAGAAAACTGAAATACCCAAAACATAATCCATACATCAAATGAGGTACAAGAAGAATGGAGGAGTGGCCCCTTGTTCTGGAAAGACTCAGTGAAGCAGTATAGGACAAAAACAGAACAGTGAAGTGGGAAGGGTTGGGTGGGAAAACAGGAGGAGGGATGGGGGCTGATGGGACTTTTGGGGAGTGGGGGTTCAGAAAAGGGGAAATCATTTGAAATGTAAATAAAAAATATATCGAATAAAAAAATTTAAAAAAATTAAAAAATGAATCTTGGTGTTCCAAGTATGCACATCTTGCTTGGAGATGTCTGAGAGCTCTGTGCAAATTTGAACTGGCTAGACTTTTTCACAACTTGACCCAAGGAAGGATTATCTGGCACGAGGAAACCTGAACTGAAAAGATGTTTCCATCTGACTGGTCTATAGGAAAGTCTGTGGTGGGTGTTTTCTTGATTGATGATCAATCTGGGAGGGCCTGGCCCTGGGTATTGACACTGGGCAAGTAGGTGGTCTGGGGTTATATATAAAATATATATTGAGCAAGCCATGGGGAATGATCCAATAGGGAACATTCATTCACAGCCTCTCTTCAGTTCCTGACTCAAGGTTTCCATGTTGAGTTAATGCCATGACTTCTGTTCAGAGTAGTCTAGATAAGGAATGTAAACTGAAATAAACCCCTTCCTCCCCAACTTGATGTTCATCACAGTAATAAAAAGCAAACTCAGACAGATGATTAGCTGGGCATTGGCTGGAAGTGCTAGTAAAAGAAGTGCATTGATATAAAGTAGCTAACATGTATCAGCATGTGTGAATTGTCAAAGTCTCCCCTGTGGGAAGGCTGCCGCTGCCTATCCTCTGGTCTCCATGCCTGCTGACTATTTGTCTGCCTGACTACCTTCCTCCTCCCTTTACTCCCTTTCCTCTTTCCTTCCTTTCTCTGCTTTCCTCTTTTTTCCTGTAAATTAAATTTTATTTATCCTTTGATATTATCACACATGGTACCATATGCCTTGGCTGTCCTCAGCTCCAGCTCTTCCTCTCCCTCAGTTTTCTTCTTTTTATTGGTTATTTTATTTACTTACATTTCAAATGTTATCCCCCTTCCAAGTTTCCCCTCCATAAACCCCCTATCCCATCCCCCTTTCCCCTGCTTCTATGAGGAGGCTTCCCTACCCACTCCTGCCTCCCTGCCCTGGCATTCGCCTACACTGGGGCATCAAGCCTCCACAGGACCAGCCTTTCCTCCCATTGATACCTGACAAGGCCATCTGTGCTACATACGTAGCTGCAGCCATGGGTCCCTCCATGTGTACTCTTTACTTGGTGGTTTAGTCCCTGGTAGCTCTGGGGAGCCTGGCTGGTTGATATTTTTGTTCTTCCTGTGGGCTTGCAAACCATTTCTCCCCTGGCTTAATCACCTCCCTTTGCTCTCTTCCACTGTCTGCCTTCTTCATTCCCTTTATAACCCAATCTGCTCCTTCCCCCAGACTAAAGCTCTTGTATGAAGGGAAAGGAGACTTTTACAAATGACTCCACATGAGGGTTCCCTCAGCAAATGTCAAACCTTGAATAAGCTCCATGCATGATTAAGTTCCAGCTTGACTTTGAGAGACTCCAGTATGTCTGTATTTTCATACAGCTTTGGGGTTTGAATGATGCAGCTTACTGGAGAACACAAGTACACAAAATAAACCCTTTGCTGTTGTTTTTTCTTGTACCTATGCTTTCTAACCCCAAAGAGTCCAATACCACAGTTCCCCAAGGTTGTCATGTACTCTTAGCTTTCTTTTTCAATGTGTGGTACCATCAGCCTCCTTTCTTTTTTATTAATTAATTTATTTACTTTATATCCGCATCACAGATTCCCCTTCCTCTTGTCCTATCAGTCCCTCCCCACACCCACAATACCACCCCCTCCTTTCTCCTCAGAAAAGAGGAGGCCTCTCATGGATATCAAACCACTTTGGCATAAAGTTGTAGCAGGACCAGGTATTTCTTCTACTATGGCTCGGCAAGGAAGTCCACTCGAGGGAAAGGATCATAGAGGCCGGCAACAGAGTCAAACACATCCCCTGCTCATGCTGTTCGGATTCCCACATGAAGACCAAGCTCTGCACCTGTTACATTTGTGCAGAGGATCTAGGTTCATCCCATGCCTTCGCTCTCTTGAGCAGTTCAGTCTCTATGAGCATCTATGGGCCCAAGTTACCTGATTCTCCAGGTTTTCTTGTCTTTGACCTTTATGACTCCTTCAATCCTTCTTCCCCCCTTTAACATTATTCTGCATGATCCATCTAATGTTTGGCTGTGGGTATCTCCATCACTTTCCATTAAAAACTGGATAAAACCTCTCAGATGTCGGTTATACTAGGCATTTATCTGTAAGATTAGCAGAATATCATTAATAGTATTAGTGGTAGGCTCTCTCTCAAGGCCTGGGTCTCCAGTCATTGCGTGGATGTTCCCTTAGTTTCTGTTCCATCATTACCCCTACACAACTTTTAAGCAGGACAAATTATGGGTCTAAGTTTTGGGGACTGGGTTGGTGTCACAGTCTCTTCATTGGAAATCTTTTAGGGTTACAGGAAATAACCATTTTAGGTTCCATATTCCCCATTGCCTGGAGTTATACTAATGTTACCCTTAGAGGTTGCTGGGAGTTTCCATCATCACAGACTTCTAGCTTATCACAGTGATGTGCCCTCACTTCATTAATTCCAGTTCTTTTTCCCAGTACTCTCACCTTCTGTCCTCCCTTCACTTGATCCCTCCTGCTTTCCCCACTCCCTCCCCTATCTAGCTACACCCCTTCATCCACTCCTGATATTCTTCTATTTCCCCTTCTCAGGGAGATTCAAGCATCTTCCCTTGGGTACTCCTTGTTACTTATTTTCTTTGGGTCTGTGGTTAGTAACATGGTAATCTAATACCTCATGGTTAATACCCACTTGTAAGTGAGTCAATACCATGCATGTCCTTTGGGGTCCCGGTTACCTCACTCAAGATGATATTGTCTCGTTCTATTCAATTGCATTCAAATTTCATGGTGTCATCGTATTTAATAGGAGAGTAATATTTCATTGCATAAATGTACCACATTTCCCTTATCCATTATTTGGTTGAGAAATATCTAAGTTGTTTCCATGCTACAAACATGGTTAAGCAAATGTCTAACCAAATACAATCTACAGATTCATTGAACTTTTCATCACAATTGCAACACAATTATTTATAAATCTTGAAAAATTAACACTCAACTTCATATGGAAAAACAAAATCCCAGGATACCTAAAACAACAAAAAACTTCTAGAAGCATCACCATCTGTGATTTCAAACAGATAAATAGTAAGAAAAACTGCATGGCATTGATCAATGGAATTAAATTGAATTAAATTGAAGACCCAGATGTTGTGGATAAGACAGGACCTCAGGATCGGTTGGGAAAGAGAAGAATCAGGCAAGAGAGGCGACTTTTGGAAGGGGACAGGGAGAAGACAAGATGTAGCCACTAGTCACTCCTGGTTTAGATAGTGAATCCACCAGGATTCACCACCTGAAGATTAGATTTGATAAGACATATAAGATTAGTATTCTAGTTGTGCCCAGCGACTGAGTTACCATTGTTTCTGAACTAAGTTTATCTGGTGTTTTCCATGCTGTGGTTTGACTGGGTTCCAGAGAGAAAGGTATAGCAGCAAAGCTTGGGTTTGACATGATGTGCACCCCAAAAGGACGTGAGGGTTTTGAA